>NC_069376.1:53080000-53705000 GCF_021730395.1 Mercenaria mercenaria
GAAAATTTGAAATATGACAATAAGAATTATATGTATTTTATTTTTCGGAGAAATGCAAAAAGTGGATATAACACTTGTGCACGGAAAAATGACCTAACAGTATTCTGCAAATAGTGTTGCAATGGATGGCACCTACTTCATGTGAGTGTCAAATGGTGTGAAGTAAAATAAGTATATGTAACAAACTGGAATATCATGTATAATGCTACATTTAAGAAAGTCTTTAAATTATATCAAACTGCAAATTCATTTCATTTTGAGAAGTAAACTGTTTCCAAATATTATGTAAGCTTGTTAGTTTATTCAGTGCAAGATGGTCAAAAATTAGTATCAATGTTTTTCACGTTCACTTACCTACTCTTACGGATAGCGTCCCACATACTGACACTCAAACTTTAGCGTTCTTCATGCGAGCGTTCTGCCCGTTGACGCTTACACTGTAGCTATTTACATTAAAGATAGCGTTCAACATGTTGATACGCAAACTATTGCGTGCTACGTGTAAGCGCCAAAATAGTAGCGTTGTGCATGCTGGCACTTTAACTTTAGTCTAGCATTTTGTGTGTTTACATGGGAGCACTTTTATGAAACTTCTTAGAAAATCCCCATTAGATTTTAATTTAATAAAATGTGTTGGCTAGTCCTGTTTCATGGACTGATGTTATAGAGCTTTCCCAATTTCGAGTTGTTTATTATTGATTTGTATTTACGAGGTTGCTTCAACCCTCAACCAATATTGTTAGTGTGTTCATTTTAAAAACACTCGTTGCTACTTGTTGATGAATACATGAAACATTCATTTCATTACATTGTCAGTTTGTTGCTGGCTCGAGGGTGTATGCAGTAGCATGCATTTCAACTAACGTCCATGACCATGCTCATTCAAACCGAGCCTGCAGCAATTTCATTGCTGTCGCGTTGATAGACTAGAGAAAACGCCTTCTCTATTTTATTGTCACAAAAGCGTTTTAATACTTGAAACATGTACAAATGTTGAGTTCTGTTCTATCAGGGGTTAGATGACGTAAACGGTATCACGCGCTTCCACTACTATCCATGAGCAGGCTCAGTCAGATCGATCCTGCAACACTTATTTCCACTTCTTCTATTTTACGGTGCTTGTGACTGGTTTGATACATACTTTGCACAATATTAAAAAGATCTATAAGAATATCCTACAAGTATAGAATGCAACCAATCAATGTTATAGCAGACTTGGTTTGATTTAGTCTGTTAATGAGAGATAACACCCCTCACGCTCCCTAGCAACGGTTTAAGCGAAAATCTACATAAGTACTTAAAGGGCACCATGCACGCAAAGGACCAGAAAATATAAAAACACTGAATCAAATTACGTGGAGACTTTTTATGGCCGCCACATGGCACTAAAAGATAGCTGTTGTTGTGATAGAAAATGAAATTTACAAAAAAAAGAAGAGACACTTATACACTTGACTGCTTGAAAATATCCACAGTATTTACTTTTCTTTACTTAGTTTTCGCTCAACTATGTTTATGTTGCAAAACTTAATGATAATTATTTCTGGCATTTTCCAGCACGCACACACTTCATCTGCAAAAACAACTGTTATTACTTTTAGTGGTATTTATCCTTGCAAAAAAAAATCCTTCTGATGGAATTTGCAGATTTCTTCTTATTAATGCTTTGTTTTTGTCAATGAAAATACCAAACAAAACAAGAAATGGAATGATAATTGGTTATTTATTGCATATTTTAATGAAATTCTCTTAACATTAGCATAACGACTTCTATAGTTTAAAGTTTTGTATATTTGTTATATGACATATCATAATAAATGCATTTTGTTAAAGACATATTAGTAGTAGAGGAATATAACAATGTAAAAAGACTATAATATCCTTTGTAGCATAGAACGCAACAGGGCAAAGTAAGTCTGGACACTGATTGAGTCTGATTATGAGAGTTTATGAAATGTGCAAAACCTCGCACACTAGCCCCTCTCAGAACTAGCTTTATATAGTAAAACTGAATGTGCTCAATGATCTTAAAGGACCGAAAATTTAGCAACACTGAGTGCACGTGCGTGGTTGACTTTTATAGCTGTTATACTCGAAAGACGGATGGACTCTTCTTAAACTGGCTGTTGTGATAGTGATGAAATTTGTAAGAAGATGATTATTTGGAAGCATAGAATGCGACAAAGAAAAAAAAATGATAGCAGACTCGGTTTGAACGGGCCTGTTAACGAGAGCTAAGCAGAGAAAGCTGACACAATTTATATTATAGGAAAACAAGCTGGCGTGTATGCAAACGTGCAACATTGCAGAAATAAGCATATGAATACGGAAATTAGCGGGCAATAAATCTATTCGACAAAAATAGTGTTACGTAGGATAGCAGCTGCTTTCTGTATGTTTATGAGAAGATATGAGCCGCGCCATGAGAAAACCAACATAGTGGCTTTGCGACCAGCATGGATCCAGACCAGCCTGCGCATCCGCGCAGTCTGGTCAGGATGCATGCTGTTCGCTTTTAAAGCCTATTGCAATTAGAGAGACCGTTAGCGAACAGTATGGGTCCTGACCAGACTGCGCGGATGCGCAGGCTGGTCTGGATCTATGTTGGTTGCAAAGCCACTATGTTGGTTTTCTCATGGCGCAGCTCATTTATCTTCTGCTGAAGGTACATAGTTTGTACTTCATATGCATAGTGCATCATGAAATGTAAGTTTTGCTTATAAATATATTTTTCATCGCGTAGTCATTAGATCGATGATAAAAATGCTCTTATGGAGGTGAAGTTATCCAAAGGCAACAACGCTTGATTTATTTTTTATGTTCACATTATGATTACATGGCTGTCATATGAGATACTTTGTGTTTGGGAATACATTGTGGCGCAACGTCAGACAGTCAACTTTTCCAAAAGCTCCCAATAGTTGATGGTTTTATAACTTCAGAGATTTACCGCTTCAGACGTATGCAGCACGGCATTAGTAAAAAATAAATGAGAAAGAAGTATAAGATAAATTACGTTTTCGGTGAATTTTGGTGCATACATTATTTGTTATGCCTGTAGTAGTTCACTCATATATATAATGTATTTACAGGAAACAATTTCAGCGGGATATATATATATATAATATATATATATAAGAAGTAAATGTCTTGATACGATTAGTATTAAGTGTTGATGCGCTGTTGATTGGTGGGTGGGGAGGGGTATAAGAGGTTTTGCACATTTCATCCCCTCTCATAAACAGACTTAGTTAGCGTCTGCTGTTATCTTTCCATTGATGTGTTTGAGTGTATTTCAACAGGATAAGGTTTCGTTCTGTTTCAATTAATATCCTGTATTTACGTTCGGTGTAAATTGCACCCAACCAGTGCATATATATGTATCAATGTTTGGTTCTCGTGCAGTAAAGAATTTAGTTACTGCCGCCGTTTAGCTTATGAACTTCATTAGTGGTGCACTGAAGAAAACTTTTCCATGAATATACCATTATACTGATATTAATTTTATGCTTTTTAAAATTTTTACTTTTCATTTTCATCCTTGGTATGGTGTATTAAAAGATCAATACGAAAGAAGTTTCTAATCAATTTGCGCGGAGTTGGTTCACATGACGAAAAAAGTACAAGTCGCGCAAACTTTGCAAACGACGTGTCTGTTTTGGTTCACCTGACGAAAGATTTGCTTTAAAAATCGGTTTGTTCTCGGTTGAAAAGCGGGCACGTATACGTAGGGTTTGAAAATAATCTTTCATTTATTTGTATGAATGTAGAGTGAACGGAAGTTTATATTAAATAATTTTGCATTACTTTTCAGCTGAGTATTTTGAAATAGTAGCTGCCTATTGTTAAACACGTGGTTTGTTTTCACAAAACAGCATTAAAACTGGTTTCATTCAACGAAAATGTTGTTTACGACTGAAACTGCTTTTTGTAAACTTAAAATACAGTTGTACGGTACAATTTCTTTTTGAAAATTTAAATTGTTTGTCAGATTTTCAGGCTCAGTATGATCCATCTTCTAGAGTTCAGTTATAAAAAGATTCTAATTCAAAACTGCGTAAAGTGGTTTAAACCGTCCTTGAAATTGTCAAGTAAGATTTTAATGTGAGAAATAAATGTCATCGCACACCATGAATTTTGAACTCTTTATTTTTATTGATGATACACGCTGTTGTCTTGATACTTTTATTACTACATAATTACACTATAACGTTGGTGTCTTAATAATGTAATAAAATATATACCGGCCAATAATAGCATATAAACGTTTCTGTTTGTGTAAATGGATGTTTCAATATGTCAAAACAAATAAATGCGTGAATAAGATTTGATGGAAACACCTGAAACGAAATGTAAATTTGTTTCTGGAAGATTTTAACAAGACTCCTAAAAGAAGAACTCAATTTTCAATATATTATTGGATGTTTTTATTTTCATTTTAATATTTACTGTGTAGATACAGCGTTTTGGAAAGAAAACCAGATATTTTCTACGTATAAATTGTGGTTGTGAATACTGTACGACACAAATGGCAATAGTATGTAAGTAAATGGGTGCTCAAAGAAGTTTTGCAAAAGAAATGCAGTTATTTTACTTGTGTCAGTTCATTTTCCTCTGAAAAAGGAACGAATAGTGTCGATGTGTTTTGAATAGTCTTCGTAAAGAATGTACTGTAACTTGGAGTTTTAAATACTTTTCGAAACGCACCGTTTCTGTTTTATTACTCTTCATTGAAGAGTGTTTTAATTGTAAAGATGTATTGAAGTATTTAATGGGTTTTTACTTGGCAAAGAAAATTGAAATATTGTATTAAACGTTCAGATGGGAACTTCATTGCTACGTAACATAATTTTAATGACAAAAATTTTGAAATCATACTCTTAGCGTTAGTGTTTCTGATGGATTTGAAATGATTTCAGTGAAATTATTAACGTCGTCACGCAAACTCGTTGCGTGTATAAAACACATAATATTAGCTCAAATAAGCCTTTCTTTGAGCATGATTTTGTTGTTTTGCATTCTATATATCACCTTTCACATTATTTATCAAATTTAAAAGTTTATTGAAAATATGTTAACATTTTATATTTTAACATTAAATTTAAGTTCTGCATTTTCATTATAATTATTACTGTTTATCTGTTTATTTTAGCAGAGTGCATTTATGTATTTATCAGTCAGCTTCTTTGTGATTTGTCTTATTTTAACCGTTTTAACCATTAGCTTGTAGAACCCTGCTTTGTTTCCGATAAATTAAACAACATGATATTGTCCGTAAGTATTGACCTGGCACTCATTAATCTTCGCCAATATTTTCGGGCGTTTTCGTTATGTTACGCTATACATGTATTTGTGTCCTGAAAATATCTAGATTTATCAAAATAATCAATTTAGAGAACCAACGGCACAGTGGTGTAGTGGTAAGTTCTCCGACTTTGAAACACGTTACCATGGGTTCGAATTCTTTTTTAACCATTTTTTTTTTTAAATATAATTTCTTGTTTGTATTTGTATCTATGATTATATCATTTTATGAAACATTTCATTTTGTGTCGCTAACAACAGTTCTTTGAATTGTCTGTCGAATGAATGAATACTTGTCCGGTCCTGAAGATTTTAAACGACATTTTGTAGAACGATTTTATGTACATAGAAGAATGGTAATCGATAGTAGAGTATTTCGTTGATAAATCATGGTAAGTGTGACAAGTTTCCGTCTTTTACAGATGTAAAGATGTACAGATAAAATACCGCCCCCCTCCACCACCCCCACAAAAAATAAATCAAAAAACCAATTAAGTCAGACATAGGACTCGAACACACAACCCTGAGGTTAGTGGCATAACGCTTTGTCCCCACAGCTATATCTGCACATGATACATGACGGTATATAATTGCCTTTTCAACAGTTATATCGTTGTTTAGGTTCGGACACCGAAAATTAATTTACGGAAACATACGGAATATTCATAAGTGCCAGGTCAATACTTACGGACAATATTAGCAATTGCTATTGGTAAACTGTAAACAATGTTATAATTATGTATAATAGTGTATAATGTTAAAATTTTCTGACCAGTGTGAACTGTTGAACTATTAGATTCTGTCAGGTGAAAAAAAACAATTGAAGAAGCATAAATTTTTGTTTTCAAAGTTGGAGTAACCAAAGCGGATAAAAACATCAGGTTCAAAATAATTGAGATATAATGAGTTTGCATTAGCCTGTCTATGTAGATAATGATCTTCGCAAAACGTCTCTAAACACTAACCTATTGGAAATTCATTTGTATCTCTCTGGTAAAAAGGCATCTTCATAAATCTACTCGTTGAGTAATAAAGCATTCTAGAGTAGAGGAATAGTGTCTCTGAGAATATAGCGGATAATTATAACGTAAGAACTATAACATGTTTTTGAGGAATAATCGATCTGTGTAGTAATACATATTATAACTTAAAAATGTGAGGTTTATTGCCTATCATTTAAAAAGGAACTTATAATTATTTATTATATGGATTTTTAAATTAATAACTAATTACTGGTAGTTTTACATGTAAGAAGTGCAAACGAGAGATTAATAGAAAAGGAGGGTCAGTGTTGAACATAAGGACATTTAGGAGATTTTGATATAAGGTACAGAGGAACTAATTATATCTGAAAGTATAAACCTTAAATGTACAAAATGTTAGACTTATAACATAGTAGTGTTCCCATGATGGTAGTACTATTAATTTCTTTTTAAAATTTGCGTAAATAATTTGGTATCTAACCAACCAAAAGTACGTTGATATTATAATTTGGTATCGAAAGCCCTCAATTCAGTAACCGTATTAATTCTGGTTCAGAACATGTATTGTGTTTCGTAACTTTAGTTGATAGATAAAGGTTCATAAATTGGAAGGTAACATGACCAACCATCCCTTTCGCAAGACGACACATTGCTGCGTCAAATCATATAAACACGGTAGACGACATAGAATGAAGTCTAGTTTAACGCTGTTATTTTAAATTCCGTCACTGAAACAATAAAATTTAGTGAATTAAATTACGTAGTTCTGTCATTGAGATATTTATGAAGTACTCTTTATTGATTTCTAGATATCTAAGATGGCTATTATGCTAAACAAAAATCGCAGTATGAAATGCAGAGTAACTTTCTGCATTGTATATGCATAAAATTCACATATTTTTACACACATTCGTACTCTGCATTTAAAATATAACTGTTGCTATAATAAATTTTATTACTGATTTTTCTTTTTTCAGATGACTGTAAGATTCATTCCAAACAACTGATTGGAAACAATGGAGAAGGGGAACATGACGTCAAATTTGACGTCACGAGTCAATTTAACCGAGGACTTAATTGTATACAACGGTCCACTCGTTGACGAAGCAAGACGGGAACTTATGGATATTTATATGTATCCATTTCTATTTGTGATATTGTTTATGATCATTGGATTCGTGGGAAATTCAATCGTTATATATATTTTCACAGTTAAATGGAAATTAACAAAAACAACAATATTTATTCTCACCCTGGCGGGAGTTGATCTTATGTCATGTGTTATAAATATGCCGACGGAGGCGGCCATATTGTGGAACCCTATGAATTTTGATTATGACATCGTTTGTAAAATCTCGCGATTCACAACATTTATAGCATCTGCTTCTTCATCGTTCGTCTTAATTGCTATTTCAATTGACAGGTATTTAATGGTTTGTCGGCCATTTCTTGGAAGGGAATTAGGTGTGAGGTATGCTAAAAGGACGTGTCTAGTAGCCGTTCTCCTGGGTATAATATCAACATGGCCGTCACTTATATTCTACGGAACCTATACATACCAAGTCGAGAAAACAGACAGTGAGACGGGAAAAGTGATGAAAATAGAAAGTAAGACGTGTCTGATATCAAATTTCTATGTCGAGCATTACAAATTACCCGCAGGATTTTATTTCTTCTTGTTTGGTGGACACATCATTATGTTTGTTATTTTGACCATGGTTTATTTACTCATTGGACGCAGTTTATTTATGTCAACAAGTACAGATGTATCTGATGAAAAAAGACACAGCCTGAAATATTTCGGTATAAGCATGATGTCTGCATTTACCGGCACCGTGCCAAATAGTCCGGCTGATAACCGTGATCGAATGAGCTGGAGCAGCAGAGGTTCTCGTGCGGTTTCGCTTGAAAATATTAACCGCATAGACCAAAGTCCCTTCAACAATCTTGCAAGGCAACAAGCAAGAAAAAGTAATGAAACGACAGTAAGCATTGTGTTAAACGACTTTGAAAAGGGAAATAAAGAGCAAGCATGTTCAAAAAAGGAGGAAGAATTAGAATCAAATATTGGAAAGAGATCTCAAGGTAACTTGATGAAAGATAACATTTGCAACACACAAAGTAGTTCGCTTAATTTAGATAACATTTGTAGTGTTTCGAATGCCGAATGTGACAAACTTGATATAACACGCAACAATCTTTGTGTTCAACAAGCGACATCGGATGATAGCGCAAGTGACACTTCATGTAATTCGCCTGTAAAGAAGCCAAACGCTAAACTACTATATTTAAACATTAATAAAAGAGATAAAAATAGAACAAAAAATGGCCCCTTGTCATCAGGATCAGGAACAAGCACAAACTGCTTAACCCCAATGACACCGATGACTCCAATGTCTCCTTTCACTCCAGATAGTGTTAGAGGGATTCTTTATCGCAGTCAAAGCATTGAAAGTAGGGCAAGATTGAACCGCATTATCTCGGATGAACTAAGACATGCCGAAGTAAAAGAATTCAGCCTGCGTAGAAATACATTAATCATGCGGATGGTTACAATAGCTTTTGTTGTGAGTTTTCTCCCTTACCTAGTGATTGTCACTCTGAGGTATTCCAATCCTGATATACCAACAAAATTAAGTAAGATGGAACAAATATTGTATCATGTGTTTTTGAGGACATATTTTGTAAATTCAATGATAAATCCTTTCATCTATGGGTTCATGAACATAGAATTTCGAGCGAAAATAAAGGAAATATTTTGCAAATTTTGTACTAGAAACAATATATGTGTTTGATAAAAAAAATCTATCAAAGGAAACAAATATGAAATGCTCGTAGAACATAGAGTGAATCTCGTGACAACCATATGAGATCTCGTTTACCCTTAAAGACGCTTTCTGTGATATTTATATTTACCTAATATGCTTCTAAGCGTTTGATATATTGATCGCAGTGATACGTTATTCACGAAAAACCAGCTAGTTTCGATTCTGTTTATTTTTTTTTTTTGGTTTGATGCATAGATGGATCACAAAGTAATGATCGCTATTTAAGAATCCGTAATACTTCGCACTCGTAACAAGAGAACACTTTTGATCATCTGTTGAAATTGGATTAAGTCACACAAAAATAAGTTTAACACTATCAAAATCAAACAATAGATATCCACCAATTAACTGATTACTGTAATAATAGGAACATGAGGAACTTTTTAATGTATTTATATATTTGTCATTGAGTGTACCTATGGTCGACAGGTTCCCAAATTAAATAGGTGGTAGGGCTATGGGTTGTTATCGTGAACAGACCTAGACCAATTTAGGGACATCGGACATGTAATGAATCATGTTGTAAACAGGTATATTTAGAGAATTAATTAATACTAATCTGTTGGCACATCGATAAATATAAAGTAAAGTCATCCAATGCCAATCTTTTACTAAAATATTTATTTTATCTTTAGATATTTACTTCAGATGTAAAGAAAATCCTCACAAGATGGCTTTAACTTTACTGTATAACTTTATTGCGTATGTAGAGCTTCCATCCATATTTGAATGTCATGTAATAACAGTCGAATGATTTCCAGGTGTTTAGTGGTTATACACATTTATATCGTGTTCAGCTACATACGTACTGGGTATGTACTGTTTTAAACCTAACATAGTTCTGTTAATACACGTAAACAAGCTAATCGTATGTTTGCATAGATTATATGTAATAACTGCTCTTATTTTAAGGTATGAAATGTGGGTCTAATTTATCTTTAGAATAAAGGAAAAAAAGCGTGCACATGTTTTCAAATATAAAAAAATACTTCGTAAGCATAACTTTTGAAATGCTTGATAAGAGGACAGCGTTTGATGTTGATAGTGATAAATTTGCTTTCCTTCGATCATATTCATTTTCAAGTTGTAAAGCAGATACCATATCTGGTGTTCGCAAGATCTGATTTTTATTCTAGCTACGGATATTGAAGATTAGTATAGATCCTTTAAGTAATGTGTAGCTAATCAACGAAAGTAGCCATATAACAAACACATTCAATGGAGTATATGTCTACATTGTATACTGTGAAAACTATACATTTTCTTATTTGTTTAATTGTTATAAAACGTATTTTATCATTAAAAGATATTATTGATTGTGTTTGCTTGCATTGTTTATGGATAGTTGAAATGACAATATAACAAAAATGGAACGTTTTCATTATAAATAAAGATTCTTGTCACTGACCATAAATCTACTACCACCAACATCAGATGGAACAATGGAATTCTCCTGATCCTAAAAGCAGAGGGAGTCATCTAGTGACATTATGCACTCATCCAGTGTTAACTGATTAGGGTATATCAAAAGTTCACCAGTTATTGATAGGAAACTATTTTCAGTCTTACGGTCATGGTGAACTTGATTACTGACTCTCAGAATGCATGTAATTGGGATCGTTTACTGACCTCGGACAATTTTTCTACGAAGTTTGACTACTATAGACCGCCACATTATCTAGTTATTGATCAGAAACCAACGTATCTGCCGACTGACAGACCGATTGAATTACGGACGAACGTCCAAAGTACAACAGTTTTGTTATGATAATATGAATAGTTTCTCTTTTAAGATGTAAAAGATACCAAACATATAGAGTGTAGTACGTCTTACAGTTTCTAAGGCTTAACATTTGTACAGAGCATAAAGCTGCTGTCTTCTGAAGTTTGGTTTTGTTACGTATATAACGATTCCGAAGATTACTGGGTTTGAAAATGAGTTTAATAAATTGTACTGTCTCACATATAAATAAATCAACGTTAGATTTATTGGCTTGTCTCCATTATGTCTGTTAGCAATAATATGGTGATGTCTGATCGATAATTTAATGAAGGTTTCTAATTAAACACAACTTCGATTAGAGTATTAAGATTCTAGTATCACGCAACTGGCGCTTGTCTAATAATTTTAAATTGTTTCTGTTTTTCATTAGGAATACGCGTAAAATGCACATATTTACTTTGTGCTCTTGTAATGCACAATGTCTGCATTAATTGCTTTAAATCAAGCACTGAAAGTATTCAAGAAAATCGTTTGAAAACATAGAATTATGTAATTTAAAATTAATATGAGATTCGGCTTGAATAAGCCATGTTCACAAGAGCTAATGAGATATGCACCCAAATGTACTGTCTGAACTACACTTGAAAACAACCTATAATGTTTAAAAAATATTAAACTGTGTTTGTTTACGAGGCACCAGTTCAGACAGGCATAATAGATCTTTCCTGACTCAAACATTTTAAAAATTCTATATAATTTTGAAATTTTACGACCTGTCTTACAAATATGAGTACTAATGACTTGAAAAAGGCAATATTCTCAAGTGAGAAATTGACAGGAAATTTCTCTTTCCCCATCCTTCTAGTTTGCTGCTATTTCCTTGTACACGGTGCAGTAAACGTCTTTTATATGCCAACCTACGCACTTAAATGTCTCATTATTTCTGCAGATTTATATGTAAGGGTAATAAGACTTTACTACGTTGGCTTTATTGTTGCAGGCTGAAACCTTTTTTCGATGTTGTTTGTTTGTACCATATGGCTTGATATGTTGGTGACAGTCTCGTGGTGTCTTCGCACAGTGTCTTTAGAAGAAATTTCGTTGAAGGCCTAAAAATAAATAAATAAATACCGTTTGTTTCCCGTCCCATAGAAATTGTCTATCAAAAGAATTGTTCCCATCCAAGATATTTTTATCACACATAAAAGCAACATTATTTTTTATGATGTAAAGTTCATGATCTAACAGAATTTTATTCATTTAAATTTTGTTACCTTGAAGTTTCAAATCAAACTGTCGATAAAAATAATAAAGTTGATTATGGCTGAAAACAATGGTGTTATTACTTATACGCTTGAGCCACAGTTTGATAATACAAAAATGAATTGTACAAGAAAAATAGTTCCCTTCCTAACCAGACTTCAATGGCAACTTCACTGGTCGCGGAACGGAAAATAAAGGCATTTTAAGATTTGCATGAAATGTACCAATTCAGAGATATCACGCACAGAAGAAAAGAAATATTACGAAGGAATATTTCTTCAGAAAGTCCAATATTCATTATTTTGCTAATATCTTATCAGGTATTATAACATTACCCCTATAAATCGCTATATGACCGGACTAAAGTCAACACATGCTTACGGAGCTGACAAGTCAAAAGTTAAAAGATAAAACTATGAAATTTACTTTGATAACATGTAATAAACCATATATCGAATGATTTGCCGGTCAATAGTTTCAGTAAACGCTATTATACCTCCCTCAACTTATCCCCAGAGTTAGATATCATCCGGGAAAGCAATGAATTGACTATGCAAAAGATAAAATACATTTTATCTAAAGCTGGTAATATTCTTTTGTTACCTCTTTATACATTTTCCGTTTAAAGTACTGGCTTTATCAAATGCGTTGGCATGACATTTTGTATGTTTTCTAAACCCGTATCACACTAGTATGTCCGTTCAATGGACTTCTACGATGCCATAATTCCGTTTTAAATTCCGGATTTCCTTTGAAGTTACATAAAAGTTTATTCAACACCGTGTAACATAATTGACAGAGTGAAACATTGATGTGGACGTCTTACATCTTTAGGTATGGGTGATACAAAATGAAACAAAAGCAACTGGACGTGATACAAAAGCCCAGCTCAAAGCACGAGTATACTATTCCCTTTTCTTTCATGTATATCTTCTCTGCAAAATGGGGCTAATAACAAATTATAGAGGCACAGAATTTAAAGAAACCCTTGTTAGCCATTTCTAATACGTAATACATATATGTAATAGGAACCTCCTTATTTGTATTACTGATCTCTTGTTTATAATTTGCACAGGGTAACACTCGGTACATATACCTTTATGAGCCCAAAATATGAAGAAAAAGGAAATTGCCTTAATACGCGCGTATTATACTCGCAGCTATAATAAATCACGAAGGGAAATGTACTATTCTTTGTGTTAAAATTTAAGTCGTATTTCTATAAGTGCATTACCTTATTACATTGTACAATCCTACGGCTAGTACGTTTTCCTGAACTGGAAATAAATTAAACAAATACTGAGACTAATTTCTAAAGGCCGAGAAGTCAGACTTCATTGAGTCTTTGTAACCTTTATATAGTTTCGATTATGTGATTAGGTAAGGAAATTCATAAAACGCATAAAATACCCTGAAATTATATATATATATATATATATATATATATATATATATATATATATATATATATATATACGCACTCACGAGGGCAAAGCACTTCCCAATGAGATGCTGTACGTGCCAAATCGTTTACAGTGTATGTTTAATAAAAGCATGTACGATTTATTGTACTTGATGTTGAGCGTTCTACTCATTAGACAATATTAAATCAGAACAGAACAAAATGACACTTTATATTTAACTGTTCATCGTATGCGCATAAACTAGACTGAAATGGAATGATTATGGGATGATTATTTCATATATTTTTATATGTTTATTTTGAATAAAGGAAAAGGTATTTTGTGTAATTTGTCATTCGAAATGAAATTTTAAATTTATTTTATTTCATTTTCGAATGACTTACAATATTGCTTTTGTTGTGGTTGTCACTGCAAGATTGGTCAAAATTACCCTTTTCCAGTAAGTACAGACATGTATGTAAACATTTAAACTTTCATGATGACAGTCGGAATTCATTCCAAAACATGTTGTACTGCCTAGAAATCAAATCAAAAATGAGTCTTCGAGAACCGGAATATTTGTTGTTGGGGTTAACGTCGCAGGGTATATGGCGACTTTCCAGCTTTGGTGGTTGAGGAAGACCCCAGGTGCCCCTCCGTGCATTATTACATCACGGGCGGGCACCTAGATTGAACCACCGACCTTCCTTTAGCCGCTGGATGGCTGGAATGTCTAACTGTCTGGGCGAAACAGTCATAGACACATATTTGTTTCTCAAACTAGTTTCAAGACCAAAAGTAAAGTTTCTTCTGTCAACTTGCTGACCTGATTTAAAAACATTTACCCCTTGAGGCTATGTAGGAGCTTTTTTGGTGCGATAATACATGGTTCAACAACATTGAGCTTTTAAGATAGCAATTTGCACTGCAAAACAGTATTAAGATGCATCAAATGCCATAAAACAGCCGTTACAAAAGCCATCTGTATGTATGTCTGTGACGATTCATGAACAGTGCTAACTAGAATAAGAAGGAAATCGGGTAAAAATTTCTTCATCTGAAGTTGACATATCAAAACTTAAAACTAATCTAAAGCAAAGCCTCTCATAAATATTAAAGTACTCCAAATTATTTGCATCGATGTATAAAAAAAGATTTGACACCAAATAGACGTCTCTTTTCTTTTTAATGGTAGACGTACGTATTCTTTTTTACGTACTTATGATTATTTTGATTTGTTTTAAATACATATTGCAAAATATAAAATGTAACTTTCGTCAAATTACAACCCGTAAACATTATAAATACGTTACACACATGAGGCTCATCTGAGACTTCATATTTGTTTGCTACCATTTTATAGGTTCTGCATGGTACTTTTTACTGGAATTAGGCTCTTTTAAATATACATTTGTACTGGTATAAAGAAACTTTCTAAATAAAGTTGACTAAAACGTCCATTTTACATACGCATGGTACCAAAGCTGAATTGTGTCAAATGAAAAACATTTATAGAATCTATTCTCACGTTACTACGGGATAATTTCTCTTAACAACGAATAACGATCCGGCTATTACAAGAAAACTTCTCGTAATTACGATATAATTATTTCGTAATAACGTGAACAGATCTCGTTTTTGCGAGAACATAACTGTTATAACGTGTAAAGATTATATAATTAAGAAAATAGCTCTCATATTATGATAAACATGCCTTAATTACGAGAAAAGACCACACAACCATGATATAGTCGTCTCTTAACAACGACAAAAGTACTCATACCGAGAAAACTTTCGTAAATACGGTAAAAGATGATATCATTTTTACGAGATAAAATATTTTAGTGTGAGAAAAGATGGATTTGAATATTGAAAAAGGGATTCATTCTATCAGTAACTTGACAATCTTTTGAAGTAGAACCCCAAACGTTCTTGGTGCATTTCTGAATATATCAAAGGTCAAGGTCACAGGGGTATGTACTTATAAAAAGGTTTGCGATCAGGAGCTTGAGAACCATTTGACACTCCATAAGTATACTGAAATTTGTCAGAGGATGACCCCTTTTGAGTTTTGGGCCTACAGATCAGATATCATTGCATTCATGTATGGTACTGCGTACATGTGATCAGTCACTGTGTACATGTATATGTAACAGGCTGAAAATATTTCGGGCCTGACCGGAAATCGAACCCGGGACCTCTCACACTTCAGGCGGACACTCTACCACGTCACTATAAAAGCTGGCATAATAGCAAGGAAGTAGAGATGCTTATACTCTACCCTACTACAGTACCACATGCCAATATTTTGGCTTTTCCTGTTGGAGTTTTTTTCTTTTTTTTTTTTTTTGGTTGGATTTAACGTCGCACCGACACATGATAGGTCATATGGCGACTTTCCAGCTTTAATGGTGGAGGAAGACCCCAGGTGCCCCTCCGTGCATTATTTCATCACGAGCGGGCACCTGGGTAGAACCACCGACCTTCCGCAAGACAGCTGGATGGCTTCCTCACATGAAGAATTCAACGCCCCGAGTGAGGCTCGAACCCACATCGATGAGGGGCAAGTGATTTGAAGTCAGCGACCTTAACCACTCGGCCACGGAGGCCCCCAGTTGGAGTTTTGTCATTGTTGATTTTTTACACTGTAAAGTTTGAAAGTTGTAGGTCATAAAGTTCGTAAGGTACTGATTGGAATTTTTCTAGTTCAAGCATGTGACCTTTTTCACTTACATGTTGACCCCAATCCATTGGAGATCATCTACTGACTAAGATCAATTTGCCGATTCTGATACAGGTTCTAGGTCAACTGGTTCTGAAGTTAAAGCTTGGAACCTATTTTAAATATTCAGAACCATGTGACCCATGGTAATGATAAGCCTATATAAAATATCACAATAATGGCACGATTCCCTGTAAAATAATCTTACCGTTAGATTTGTGACATGCGCACATGTGCTCTATCATGCTGCAAATATGGCCAAATAAGTAGCTTAAAACTGGTAGTAGGTGGTCTATGAATGTGCACATCAACTTCTGCATACCAAAATGTTCGTCAGAATATGTAGTTTTCAGAACTGCCTGATGCCAGTTGCTAGTCACTGGGCAAAGTCCTCAAATTCAAGATGGCCGCCAACATGGCCGCTGATACATGAAAATGATACCCAATGCATAAAATTTAAAAATAAAAGCATTTAACTGTTGTAAATTAATTTGAAGTTATTATAAAAATGTGAAAGTTATAAATCTGCAAAATTATATGCATTTATCGATATGAAATACAACTTTTTGACACATTTTATTCCAATTTTATATGGACTAAAATGTGATGAATACTATTGTTTTGAACATACGGTCAAATATACTTTGTTTGTATTCCTCTATTTACTGTTGTTCCTTACACAATGCAATCCCGTGTTGAACAAGTGATAATAAATCGTAATAACATTATTATTTTGTTAAAGGATACATTCAAATTATTGATAATATATATATTTAAGTGGGTGGGGTAATTCAATATAAAACATATCTAATAACAGGTAAAATAAAAAATAAATTGAAAAAATCATCTTCAGTTATGTATACATCCTATTATAGTTTCATTATCAAAACAATGTATAAAGTACGAAATAAATAATTAAACAAAACGTACCAAGTTTATTAAAAAAAAAAAAGCCGCCAAGATGGCTGCCCCAATGTTTTTGCTATGACTTATATTTTATACCGGAAGCAACTCCTTTGAAGACTCTGCTATAGCTTGTTGATGTCTTTGCGTTATAACAGTCGTACATATGTTGATTATTTAATTGCATTGTGATTTATAGAGTAAACTGTAATGTTTTTTTTATATTTATAAAATAAACGAAACAGAACATAGGTATATACATCCATACCAGATATAGGTTATAAATGTTAATATTCATATACAAATATCTAATAAATGGATCTTTCCCCTACACCAAATATACAGTGAATAAACACTGCTTAATTAAATTACCTAGATCACGGGAAACTTTCCTTTACACCAAAGTTACAGGAAATAACGAAATTGTCTGCTCTTCGATTGGAAATACAGGGCCCGAGTATTTCTTGCTGTGAGGGTCAAAACACCCGTTGTGCATGTTCCATCAAATGTGGGCTGCCAAATCTGAAAATCCCATGGGACAAACTGCCAAACAAATGTGGGCTGCCAAATCTGAAAACCCCATGGGACAAAATGCCCAACAAATGTGGGCTGCCAAATCTGAAAACCCCATGGACAAAATGCCCAACAAATGTGGGCTGCCAAATCTGAAAACCCCATGGGACAAAATGCCCAACAAATGTGGGCTGCCAAATCTGACAAACCCCCATAGGACAAAATACTGAGCATTCGACTCCAGCATTAACAAACTATCGGAAATTTATTATTTCCAGTCGGTGACCTGGTGAATACTCAAAATGACCTGGACATTCCCTGCCAACCATGTGGTAAATGCAGTGAGAGATAGATCCTTGAGAACATACACTATACAAAATGGTAACCTCCCTGGTGTAATATCTTACATCATATAAAATTTACAAGGTTAATCTCCCCTTTGTTAAACATCCTAAACTGACCAATCATAAAATAGGCAATTCATGTACATTATATACAATTACAAGTGTAACCTCCCCTGTTTCATATATTCTGAATTGATCGGTTGTAAAATTTCACCTACATAATGTAAAATTTACAAGGTTAATATCCCCTGTGTACATCAAAATATAAATATAAGAAAATAAAACCGTAACGTGATTATCACGGAGGACACCCTACCTTATTTTAAATATTGCTTACTCTTGAAAAGTGAACCTCCGGTCACTCTGCTCCTTCAGTTCAGGGCAATCTCTTCTCAGGTGAACTCCCTGACAAAAGCATCTCCCTGGAGATCTAGGCAAAGTACGATTCTTCAGCCAATGATTTCCCCCACAATTAAAGCAGTATCCCCCATTCCGACTAGGACTACCTGATCTACCCGGACTGTTTTCCCGAGACTTATTTCTTCCGGGACTACACGGAGAGGGAGACAATGATTGATGAACTTTGGCGGTAAGCTCAGACATACCTTTCAACAAATCTGTCTGCTGCTGAGTAGTGTATTCTTTGTATTTAAGTTGGCTTTTGCTAGCGGTCTCCTGGATTTTAATCATACTGTTTAGTAACTCCGAGAGGGTATGTTGCGTTGGGGTTGGAGCGACTTTAGAACTAATAGTCGGACTTGAACTATCTGAGTCTGTACTGGAGGAGGCAAGCCTCTCTGAACGTGTCGGAATTGACTCTCTAGTAGTCCTTGATGTTCATAATGCGTTGTATCTCTTGAATCCGAATATAACAGACCTTAACCTCCCTAAGGGCACATCTTAGCCGCAGTCGACTCATTTACCCTAGGTAAGATCTGTGCGCTTGTGGCAGACACTCGGAACGGTGCCCTAGCATGCATATTTGCATAAGCTGGGGTGCGGATTATTGGAGTAGCCAAGGCATCAGGTGGCATTGAAGCAGCCATAGTGTATTGTGTCGAGGCCACTAAAGATATATTGGCGGACATTTGCGCAAAGGACGCAGTCTTATAGTAAAATGGCAGTGCAGCAACTGTAGAATTTGGGATTGGGGCCAGACCGGACCAAGCTATACTGGTTGGAATGAATTGAACCCCAACGAAACACATTCCGGGTGCCAGGGGTTGACACAAATGACCACCCCTGGATTGCGCTACGCGAGAGAGAGCTTGTTTATTAGTACTAAGTGTGCCACTCATACATTAGGGTGTTTGTGCAACAACATGGTCACTAGCACCATGTGGAAAGGTTCGAACAACCGTTTGTTCCACCGGTAAGATGTGGCACTGGAGCCATAGCCTGTACATTTGTACTAATTCTAGGGGCCTGAACCTCTGTGTCAACCATGGGGTAGGGTGATCGAACCAGAGCGTTTTGATCAGGTGGACGGATATTATTCCAAATGCAACTTGTGGGGTTTGGTGCAGAAACTGTTGCGGGTACATTTGTATCAATAGGAGGGGATTGATCGCCTGTGCTACCCATATGGTAGGGTGGTCTGGCAATAGCATTCTGGTCCCCGTCAGGTGGACGGGATTGATCCCAAGGGTCGCCTGTAGGATGTAGTGCGGGCACAGTTCCTGGCACATTTGAACCAGTTGTAGGGCCCTGCAGTCCTGCTTCTCCCTTATAATTGGGTAGTTGTACCAAAGTGGGCTGTTTATGTCGGGTGGACACAGCCTATTCCACACTTCAGCCTGAGATTGTTGTACCGTACCCAAAAAATTGGTACCAGGCGGAGGTACTTGCCCCCCCCCCCCCCAACGGTACCACTACTAAGACACAGATGCGGGCGTATTTGTACCATGTGGAGGTACTTGTCCTCCGGTGCCACTACTAATAATACTTGGCACGGAAACCGAGGTGGGCGTATTTGTACCGACGGAGGTACTTGTCTCCCAGTACATCTTGATGCCAAAGTCGAACTGGTTTATATGCAGCAGGAGTCTGGCACACTTTGCCAGCATAGAGGTTCGATGCTGCTTGACCCGTCGGTTCAGACATACGGGAGGCGGGGGCTCGGCCCCTCATAATATTCGCGTGATGCAATACCAAAGATGAACTCTTTTCATTTGTATTTGCATAAGGGAAATGATCCCTCGTGCCACCCGTAAGGTTCGCATTGCTGGACCGGACATACGGGAGGCGGGGCCTTGGCCCCTCTGAACATTCGCATGATGCGATACCAATGATGAACTCATTTCATTTGTATTCGGGTAAGGGTTATGATCCCTCGCGCCACCCGTAAGGTTCGAAGACATAAGGGAGGCGGGGCCTTGGCCTCTCTGAATATTCGCGTGATTCGACACCAAAGATGAACTCATTTCATTTGTATTCGGATAAGGGGTATGATCCCTCGCGCCACCCGTAAGGTTCGAAGATGTATGCATTGCTGAATCAGACATACGGGAGGCGGGGGCAATTTGTCATTTGACGTATACAATGATACCCCATTAAAAAGTGCCTAGATAGCTGCATGCATATGATCTTAAAGACCTTCTTAAATCTAAGGCTTTTCTACATTTGTTCTGCTATAATTACCTCATACTACAAAGTATGAGTAAACATATGCTTTCTTAAATAACAAATAAATAAAATCAAGATGTTGCTATTTCAAAACCATGACTTACATGTAGATTACTTAAATCACTTGTGTCAGTTTGTATCAATCAATGTGTGTTCAATGTTTGTTGTTTTGTTTTTTAATTTTTTTTTAGAATTTAATAACATTCTAAAGGTTATTTATTCCAAAACTTAAAAAGATGTCATTGCAGAGCAGTATTCCATATTTTACTGATATTATCATATCTCACAAGCTTACAAGCTTACAACTGAACATAAAATGTCGAATACATTATTACGTTTGTTGTATATTTATCATTTTTACATTCTCTTTTTATAAGAAAATGACTAGCAAGCAGTTCATAAGTTTAAATCAGTATTTTATGTAATTGCTAAAGAAATATTCTATTAAATGCTGTTTTAATCTTCGAATTCACATTTCAGCCTGTTTTAATTACTTTTAGCAAACATATATTTACTTCAAGATCGAACCGTGTCATAATGTGAAAATGATATATTTTCATCATTTACTGATTACCCACACCACTTATGTGACTTAGTCTTATTAATGTCGGTAAATATGCCACATTTTATTCATGTAATAGTTCTTTTTCACGTATTTGTTCCGTCAAGAAAAAAAACTGCACATTAAAAAACCGGACCTTTACTTAATATGAATTTTAAAGTATTACACATGTTATATGTAAGTGTACATAGATTTACCCCACCCACTAAGCTGTTTATTTAGCCCTTGATTGTTGGATTAACAGATAATAATTTAATTAAAAGTTGTCATGTCAAATACTCATGATATAGTTTATGAAATTCTGAACATAATAAAGCATAAAACTTGTAAAATATAACCAAGCAATTAAAAGTGGTAGAATTATTAAAAGAATGTATGTAAAACAACGATTTTTTCTGATCATTTTGCATACAAAATCCATCATATTTTGTAAGAATATATTTCAATTTACTTAAAGATGAAATAAACTATGTTTTAATCTATTCTGCATCAGAAAATAGTATAAGACTAGGACGATGCCTTTAAGTTTGAAATATATTGTCCAGTCAATATGTATAGCATGATTTTTAATTTTCGCCAGCCATATTGGCGGCCATCTTGAATTTGAGCACTTTGCCCACCACTTACAGTCTGGCATCAATTGGTTTCGAAAACTTAAGACTCTTACAAACATTTTGATATATAGTTTGCGATGTGCACATTCGTAGACCACCTTCCCCTCATGGAGGTGGTCTCGTTTGCGATAGTACTAAGCATTATACAAGGATCATTATTTCTTGAGGTAAATACAGGTCCAGCATAGATCTGTCATATTATCTCAGCAAAGAAATGCAAGTAAAAATAAGAACAAATGCTCAACAGAAATAATAATTAAGGTGTGACCCATGTAATAGTGAATCCTTTTGAAGAGTATTCACTTCCTACAATAATCCTACTTTGACTTAAAATTTTCATGGGGCATAGATTCAAGCCCCACTGGGACCATTTTTCTCCCTTATATTCCCTTTTTCTGGTAAGTTTATACTTTTTTCAAAACTTATTGTTTATCTATTGTACAAAAGTGAAAACTTTTCATTTGATAAGTGATTTCTTGCTGTTCAAAATGAATTTACCTCTGAAACAGAAGAGGACAAAGACGTCTTTAAAAATACTGAGTTACTTGAGGTAAAAGTTCTCTATTTTGCCTTTAGTCTTTAGATTACATATTGTGGAAGAAATGTAAGTAGGTTTTACTTCTGTCCCAAGGTTATTTTTGAATAAAATGAGCATAATTTAAAACATTTCCACAGGACTCGACCTTAATTTTCAATGTTGGAGTTAGAATTATCCTGTCTCATTAAATTTTTATACTTTAGGCACCCTCGAAAAAAGATATTCACAGTTTTATTTTGTGTTTAATAATTGTTTACCAATAGTCTGACGTTTCTGTTATCAAAATTAATGGTATATTAAATTCTCTGCAAACGTTTTGGACAGTTGCCATCACTTTGAAATTCGTCTCTACTTGAGCTTGAGAAAATATCATGAATTATACAAAATTTGTATAAAAAAGCGGCACGGTTAAAGTTAAATAAATTTTACATACAGGTTTCTTAATGGATACAGTATGTTGCTGAAACATTGTTTTGAACATTTGAAATATTTACTATTAGGTGGGTCATACCTTAAGAACTATTTGAATCTGCCACTATGCGCCTACAGTTCTTCGCGCGTTTTTGCTATTTCATGTCAGTGAGAAATATACATTTTGTATAAGGAGTGAAAACAAACATGCAATCAATAATTGCCGTAACTGGAGTGCTCGCAAGGGGACCTAAACAGAATTGTTACTAATTGCATAAACATCTTATTGTCGATGCTAAATACTTCAGCAACAGAAATGTTTGTAGGGATGTTAATCAATAAGCTGCCTTTTGGTCTGTAAATTGAAAAGTCACCGAAAATGTTATCAGTAGTAATTTTCTTAGCAAATATTTTAACATTATTTTCTGTAACGCTTACCTTTTTACCCTTAATCGTTCTTTTCAAATGCTTGTATATGTAATAGAGACATTAGAAAACATAAAGTTATTTAACTACCGAATGCACTCTAATCGTATTAATCCAAATCGCTGATTCATTGATTTATTGTTACAGTAAAACATTGAAGCTTAAGAAAACTAAATTAAATACTCAGACCAGCAAACGTGTTAACCAGTTGAATAGTTTGTTCTCCTAAATCAAGTGTTCTAAAGCGATTTTTACTTAATGTTGACATACTATTAAAATTTAAATGAATTAAAAGTACAAAATATGTGAATACCTTTACCAACGAGTATCAGAGTTTCAGCCCTGATTAAACTGATCTTGAAATTTTGGAAGATCAGTTTTTATAAATTTCAAAAGAAAGATTTTTTTATATACACTCTAATTATATAAGTCTCTGACAATAAAAGTGGCCTTCCTAACTAAAGAGATCTCAGCCCTCACTATCAACAAAAATCTGGATAATATATGGCTGGACATAAGCCAACCAGCCAGCCAGCGTTTGATAACCTTGAGGATGTCTGCAACAAACACAATTAAAACTATATGTAATGATGGTCATTAGTCATTGAACACGCTATCATTTATTTAAGCTATCACTTTAAATGTCACGTAAAACAGACATTTGTTAAAATAACTTTATTTTCTTTCAGTGGAATTACACGGTTATACTGTATTTAGCTATACATGTATATTGTTTATATTATTTTAAACCTATTACAGACAATTGCTTATGCACAAACATCTTAATTTTATGCTAGGTCAGACTCAATAAGACCTAGTCTGCTTTTGTTTTTTGCATGGCTGCATTATTTGTCTTCCAAAGGATTTATTAATTGCCACAAGATTAGTTTTACAGTGCCGTTTGGTGGCTATAAAAATCTCCCCATAACTGGTTTCAGTGTTGGACCTTTAGGATCATGGAGTCTATTAAATATCTCTGTAATAAAATTGCGTTTAGCCGGTATTAGGATGTGTATTACTACGTTTCGAGTAATCATAAACTTCTCATGCATGTAATTCCTGTATATCCAGAGAAAATACATTTACATGTCTGGTGACATTTAAGTTTTAAGGAAGTATTTACTTCATTGTCTAGTCATCAGGAGTTCTGTGATTGGCAGTTGTAGGTCAGTTTGATTTGTGCATACGGCATAGTTGATATCCTTTCCGCACCTGTAACGTAATAAAACGTATTAGCGTATGATGGCCCTTTCAATAACTTACTTTAACTGCGCATGATTAATAAGCGTGTTTACCATTACCCGGTGCATATCATATATGCGCCTTTCAATGGAATTCAGGACATAATACTGCGTATTCCAGAACTGATGCTATAATAAACTTGGTCTTAAATGTGAATAGAAAACATCTTAAAAAGTAAAGCATATCACAACAATGTAAAAGTTTTCAAGAGAGAGGTGTTTGTCGTGAAAAAAAGCGGGTTAATCTCTCAGATTGTGCTTTAGCACTGACCGTTCCATGGCGATCATCTGTTTTACTTTGTTCTATGTATTTTATGTATTATTACGTGTCTGTCGTTGAAAGATATCCAATGGCCATCCTTCATTTATCTTAAATATTTACTTCAAATGTATAAAATCGTAATTCAATGTATTTGACTCTACTAAATGATTATATAAATTAATGTTGCATTTAGAACTGCATTCATAATTAAATGTCATGCAGTGCAGTAACAGCTAGTTGTTAAAAACAGCCATGTTTTAGTGTACACATTTATACTGTGTTTATCTATACATGTTTACAATTTACTATTTCAAAGCTAATGCATAGTACTGTTAATACATTTAAACTTAAAACAAACAATACGAAGTAATTGTTTATGTTTTAATGTATGACATTTGGACCTATATACCTTACAAATACCTACACAAATTGCTGAAGAGATATGGGGATGCAGTGGCTATTCTTGTAAGATCTTTGCCCTCGTTTTACAATAAAAATGATAAAGGCGGTAAGTTATCTTTAATTCATCACAAGGCAATCAGAGAGATACTTTGGTAATGGTCTAATGTCTCTCGAGATATTGTTGAAAGAAACAGTTACTTCATTTCAACAAAATGGATGGTAATGGATAATTGAAAAATGTGACACTTGATAGCCTTAAGAGGGTATCATACTGGCAATTAGTTTTGAATGAAACCAAGCTTCCTGACACAAAACTCTCCAACAGAGATTATGAAAAATTGTATTCGACGTGATGTTAATTAAGAGCAAACTGTACTTGTTTTTGTTTAAAACAGACTGCAATCAAAGACATTAATTTCAAGTACTGGATAGTATTACAAAAGCGACCGTCTTGTAGAAATTCAATTTAAGCGTTTCTATATTTTAGGTTGAACTTAATAAGACTATGCTGATATATTATGTCCATGCATCTATGATTTTTCTTACCCTATTTTACGAGCAGCTGTGAAAATGTTACAGAAAGGAGACGTAGAGTTATCTTTTTTATTAAAAGACCCGATCGGATATAGAATTTAGTGCGCCAGGATAATGGATGAGATGTGAGAACTTAGTCATATGAATGTTAATCCGGTGGTGTCAAAGGACATTCTTCATTCGAATTAAAATGTATCACTTTGAATAAAGAGGAAAATGTAAGCATCATCATTTGTGTTGAATGTATGTTCACATACTAGTTTACTCAAACTCTATCTAGAGCTAATGACAATTTAGATGATTGAAATGCATTTTTGCAAGTTAATAATTTACTTCAAAAGTTGTAATTTTAACACTCCCTGAGGTAAATATTATACAGTATAAATAAGAGCTAATTGTCTAAAACTTTTTTCCTTTTTAAAAGTGGACTTTCAGCTATGTTCAAAATGTTGAATATTGCAATAAATAACTATGTCATTTTTATAAATTATAAATAAAACATATATATGAATTGATTGTTGATTTAGGTTAAGTAGTCACATTCCACATTCCTGTGCCCCAATTTATGAGTTGCCCTTTGTTCATTCCGTTTAAGCTGTTTTGTGTTTGTGGTGTTGCCCTACTTCCCTACTCCCCAACACATATATATGCACGCACACAAATTATTTATTGCCTATTCTTAAATTTTACTCGTTTTTATGAATACACTAAAAACTCCTCCTGTTATGTCTTTTCATGACATCGTCTGGTCATTGATGGCTTGGTTTTTTGTTGCGTGACGCCATATTTACGTTTGACTGTAATTACATGTTACTTTTACATTTTATTTTGAAATCTTCAAAAAGAGTAAATAGAACACATCATCATCAAATTGTTTTTTTTTTTTGTGATGTAAACATGCTAATAATGACTATCATCAGTTGTGGCACTGTGGAATGATCTTGACGCATGGAAGTTTTGTACCATTCTTCCATATGATCTTCTTACAGATATTATCAACGACTGCAACATCAGACTTTAAGTCCTTGTGTAACGGCCATAGAAATGCTTCTAGCTCGTGAATAAAGTGGTGTTATAATTGCGGGTGCCATGGGATCAAGAAGTCTATTCGAAGTATATGTTTAAAAGAATTTTGCTTTAGTCAACTCTTGGAGGCATGCCACATTTCGTTACGTCTCATGAATAGACTTCATGCCGTTGTTCAAGTTTCAATGGAAGATCTTTTGAATGCATTAGATTCTTTAGCGTATTATAAATATTGAGGCTGTAAACGAGTCATTAAGAAACGTTCAACACCCCACACGCCCCTAGCATCTGCTTAACTAAATTTAAGTTATACATGATAATTGAACAAAATCCAAGTTTGCAAAACTATATGTAGAACAGTAGGACATTACACTATATTTGTAACCTGTTGATTCCTTTATTAAAAACAAGAAATTATTTCGTCTCACCATTTACCCTGTGTAACGAGAAAGGATTAAGTGAATGTTCAATATTTCTATTGTTACAGTATCTGTAAGCTCTATTTTACAGTACTCAATACTCAACAATTTCCTTCATTCAAAAAGACATCAATTTTCCACATTCAAAAAAAAACTTTCCACATTCAAGGGGGCAAAGACAAAGTTTCTTCATTCAAAGAGGTTTAAACAAACTTTCTCATTCAAGGAGGCATCGATAACAGTTTTCAGCCAAGTAGCATCAACATCTATCCTCACTCAAGGAGGGCATCAACATTTGACCTCATTCAAGGATGTACCACATTTTAAGCAAACGTTTGAAAGAATTTGATGCAAATTTTCTATCATAAACACTATATATAAATCAAAGAAATTTAATAGATTTTTACATAATTTATGGTGATAACATACTTACTGTTACTTCAATTTACGTTTGCTTTCAAACAGGAGAGCAATTTGATAGTTTCTGTACTGTATAGTTTCAACACTCTGCGTATAGAAATGGAAATATCTGATGCACATATATACATGGTATTAGATACAATAATATATAAAACTAAATGTTTTGATACACATCTTTTGTCAAAGTAAGTAGGAGTATCAAAAAACACTAAATAATTTAAGAGGAAAAACCAGCAGTTGAAAGTTATGACACAGGCGGAAGAATCTCGTTAATTGCTAGTTTGTTTGCAGATATACAAAAGAAAACGCAATATTGTGCAGGAAATAAATAAATAAATAATGGTCTGCAAAAATTAAACGTTTGCAATAAATAACAGATTCCATGTTGAGTATTGAAATTTTAAATACAAAGTACCTCCCATGAACAGACTCAGTCCAAACTGAAATGTGTTTGCTTAGTTGTGTTATATGCATTGAAATGATCTTCTTATAGAATTAATTAATCAGACAATGGTCCTCTTTGACTTCAAACAACTTGCCCGTTACTACTGTGGGCTCGAACCATAATCGATTGTAATGTGTAGAGAGCCATTGACTTACAGAATTTTGAAGGTTCTATGTCCGCCCAATCCTACAATAATGCCTGGAGTTGTCCTCCGCCTGTAAATGTATGAAAATCACCTTGTGGTTTGAATTTTGATCTCAACGACCAAACAAAAACTTTTCCTTACAACCTTTTCATGTCAACCTGCTGTTCTAACGCGATTTAACCTGATTTAGTTCCCTATTAAACAAAGACGACTCAAATTATGTGTTACTATGCAACACATGCACTTAGCCTCAAACATCATATCGGCAGACTGGAAAAGAAAAGAATCATCAAAGATTAGACTCATCAAGGAAGAAGAAAAAATCGCGGATACCGTGCTAGAATGGAAATGATGCATCCCAAACAGATGCTTTACTCTTGAACGAAATCATTATTTGTCGTTCACATACGTTATATTATAATATCACTCGAGCTTCGCCCTCGAACTCCAAACAACAACTTTATTCAACGCCAAATCACTGTGATACATTATTTCTTAATGAGAACGAAATAAAAGTTGTTTGAACAATGAAACTCGTTAGTTTTTTTCGTTTATTCCTGGATCATTTTACTTGATCATTGTAAAGAAACATTCGGCTTTCACACTCTTCGCACGTTAAGCAAAATTGTAGACTCATTAACGTAAAATGTTCTGTAGACTGTCACAGAAAACAATCTTTTTTTTTCCATATTTAGAAAATAGCAATTAAGAACTCTCATCTACCTACATGTATGAAACATATTAAAGAAAGGGGGTATTATAAATAAAAGTCACAGGTGCTGAGTGTTACGAGAGGACAGTGCATAATTACCCATTCCCTGTGGTTTTTCTTTTTATGGGTATATTATGAAATTCACGAGATACTAATTTTATTTTCAATTTCCATGAAAAATAAAATCTGTGAAAAAGTAATTACATCTAGCAAGTCAATAGCTAGCGAAGAGTAAAGTATGGGATTGTGAACTGCTAAATGCACAAATGTCGCCAATCATTATGGTGGTTAATATAAAGATTTGCAGGTGAATGCTTTACTTTAATACTATAAGGTTATATAAGAATTCTCTGGATACAGTCTTGTCAATAAAAGCAGTTATATGCTCTTTTGAAAACAGAGCTTGAAGATCTGTTCACAATGTCAAAATAATTTGATAAAAAACAACAAATTTTATATTTTGCTATTATGATAATTGAAACAATCAAGCAAAAAATTAAACAAGAATATGAGTACTGGTAAAAACAGTGTAACATTAAACGCATAAAATATTTTCATTTTCCAGTTCCTTGACATGATTTTGTAACAAGGTTTCAGTATCACTTATCAACATTCCGAAATGTATCGTATATATCATAGTTAGTCCAAAAACATCTAAGTTATATACTCGTAGAATAATGAGTATAAACTAACATTGCAAGTTTTAAGATTCAAATTATTTCAAATACCCTAGATTGTAAAATTATACAAATACGTGAGACAGTACATTTACAAATAACACATAACATAAAATCACAGCAACAATGTATGAAAATACTACGAAAGACGCTTTCACTGTACATTTATAAATTGTGCACAGTGATCATACAGTGATACGCACACGTTTTAAATTACTGTATGGTTTCAATGATGGTTAGTCTCTTCAGATATATGTCATTTCATACATAAATAAACTGTTAATCGTTTTTGAAGTTCCATTTGCTTCTTAACAGGATATACTTTGGTTTTATTATGAATTATATTCATACCATTTAACTATTCGGCACAGTGGTCGATCCTTTTTCACTGCACTACAACTACACCCGTCCCCACAAAAATTCAACAACAAGTATCTTTAATTCTGTTCTTCAGAGAGAAAGTCTTTTGTCAAGTGCTGGTTTCGATATGATATCAGAAGACAATGGTGGCTGATTTCTGCCATCTCGTTCTGGCGTGTTGGCGCGTTTGCAGGGCGCCAGAACGCCAGGACGCAAGGACGACAATTATACATGCCAAGACGACAAACAAGGCATTTGTCGTTCTGGCGGGGGCGCCAACACGCTAAATTGGGAAGTTGTCGTCCTGGCGTTCTGGCGTCTTAGCGCGTTTGCAGGGCGCCAAGACGCCAACACGCCAGGACGACAATTATACGCGCCAAGACGACAAAATCCATATTTGTCGTTTTGGCGCGTTCACTTGTCGTCTTGGCGTGTTGGCGCGTTGGCGGGGGCGCCAAGACGCCAACACGCCAAGACGACAAGTGAAAGCGCCAAAACGACAAATATAGATGCACTTGTCGTCTTGGCGTGTTGGTGTCTTTTCAATGATCTTCATGAAATTTGGTGAGAATAATTGCCTTGATGAAATCTAGGTTGAGGTTGAATATGGGTTATCTGGGGTCAAAAACTAGGTCACTAGGTCAAATCAAAGAAAAACCTTGTGTATGCGAAAGAGGCTGTATTTTTCAAATGATCTTCATGAAAATTGGTCAGAATAATTAACTTGATTAAATCTAGGCCGGGTTTGAATATGTATCATCTGGAGTCAAAAAGTAGGTCACTAGGTCAAATCAAAGAAAAACCTTGTGTATGCGATAGAAGCTGTATTTTTCAATTGGTCTTCTTTAAATTTGGTCAGAATGATTGCCTTGATGAAATCTAGGTCGAATTCGAATATGGGTCATCTGGGGTTAAAAAGTAGGTCACAAGGTCAAATCAAAGAAAAACCTTGTGTATGCGATAGAGGCTGTATTTTTCAATTGATCTTCATGAAAATTGGTCAGAATAATTGCCTTGATGAAATCTAGGTTAAGTTTGAATATGGGTCATCTGGGGTCAAAAACTAGGTCACTAGATCATATCAAAGAAAATACTTGTTTAATCTCAAGAGACCACATTTTTTGGTCCAATCCTAATGAAAATTGGCCAGAATATTTGTTTCCATGAAATCACTAGGTCAAACATGTTTACACTGTTATGGTGTGTTTCTCGGGTGAGCGACCTAGGGTCATCTTTGCCCTCTTGTTTATATAGTTGTAGCTTTCTTGTCGCTTCCTCTATTTAAAGATATTAATGACATGGCCACCTAATGTTAAAGTTGACTGAATAATGATATAAAGATATATTTAGCATTTCAACTGGCCTTGTTTGAATATATTTAATTACGTTGAATGTTATTTGATTCATTCGATATAAATGAAACGTTTTTAAATTACTTGCCATCAAAAAATTCATGAAAGACACGACATTTAACAAGTTCGCCCAAGGCTGAAAAACTGTGAATGGTATATAATATATAAATCACAAAATTTGAATAGTATTTTGAAGTATCCATGTTAAGCGACATTAACAGTTAGTTAAAAATATACAAACTGGTTCAATAGTTAAAATAGACGTAAATGTGAGTAACACATGTATAAGTAAGTGAGTTATACTTTGCGGCGAATCGACTCAGAAAGGTCACATATCGCCGACGCATGCAAAAGGTGAGGAAACGTGATAAACATGTAATGTAGAACTGTTTAAATGTTGTGCAAGAGTGGTTTGTTTAGAAATACGAAAAAACTGAAGGCGGAAATTACCAGGCAATAAATCCCGACAGTGATACTACGAAAATTATTTTTGTAGTTAATTGCAGCTGCTTTTCTGTGTGTTAAATCTACAACATATGTAGCACATTCTTTCCATTCATTTCGGTGTAAATGCATAGTGCGACTGCACTCACTCAACTGTGCATTTTACTTCAAACCGTTTAATTCTAATTATTTTAGACATTTCCTTGTAGCTACAGTCAGTTCTAACTTGCGTGGTATCTTCAACTACACATAATGTTGGCAAAACTTGTGGTCCAACCCTTTTGTATTATCGCACATTTTCAAAGTTACTGAATATTTCTTAATGTACAGTAGTATTATATATGTCTTGATGTAATGATAGTTTGCTGTTGTATATATATTTACATATGTATCTTTATATTATTGTCTTGATGTGCATTTACCATAATGTCTTGTGTGATAATTACAATAAAATATGATTAAACTAAATCTACACGTACGAAACTAGCCACTAGCTGATAATACTGATAATAAAAATTTGTCACAAAATTTCAAAATTTGTAATTTTTCTTTTATTCTATGTAATAGTGACAAATGCCAATCTGTTTTAGAGATTTTCTCAGAGGACTGCTTGTAATATTACCATAGGACATAAACTGGCTATATTTACATTTTAAAGATAAAAAATTAAAAATATCATACACGTATCGAAGTCAGTTTGGTATGTTTCTGACGGTAATTGCAAACATTTTCTGCATTAACACTGTTTTAGCAATTGAAAATATAAATGAAAGTAATATATTAATTGCATGATGTTGTTTTTGAAACGTATTTTTAGAGAAATGTCCGCATCATATCGGTTTTTTTATATATTTTGTGTTAGTGTTTAATGACACAGTAAGTATACCGTTTAATGACTGAAACACAAACTGCAAACTGTTTTTCAGTTATATACAACTGTCGGACGGATACATCTGCTTATACAGTAAATGTTGAAGACTAAGATGTTTCACTCAGGTACATGGCAACGTCTAGAAAACACATACGCTATTCACACAAAATGTCGAAATCATTACAATGTTAAAACCTTGAGAAAATGAAGGATAAATAAGTACTGAAAAAAGAACGAGTTTTGATGTGTGTTCATCCCGAAAAGAAATTAAGTCTGGCAGACCATTGTTGAAGTGGAAGGAAATTCGTTGTTGTCAAGACAGGCTATAAACAAACACAATTTAGTTAGACTAGATTTATTATGTTGCAATTTCCATATAAGTAAGTTTGAAGAATAAAGTGGCATTGTTCTGCCATGGCTGCCTTTACAACCACAACGAGCATGGCGTTAAAACACGGAGAAAACTTTCACACTCTGAAAGAAATTATATCCCTAAGATGGCATAAGCCGGGGCAATATGGCAGAGACTAATAACTCAGGATAATCGGAAGATAGAATGAAAAATAACATGCCGGATAATCTGACACTAGGATTTTATCGCCGGATATCGGACGATATAGCGCCGCACAATCGGACGTAATTTAAATTGAAAGCATGTCTTAAAATTTGCAATGGAAATTTGTCTGTTAAAAATACTCATGAATAATTTTGAAACTGAAAGTGATGTACATTTGTTGTTGCATTACAAAACCGTGCTAGTATGCCAAAATGTGACAGTCCAATCCAACATCCAGACTGTCAAAGCTCCGCCAGAAACATATGCCAAAATCTCACAAAATTATAAAATTGAAAAGGCGGAGTAGCGCGGAAAACGTCAATGAGTCATACTAATTTATATTTGTTGATGATACAATACTGAGAATGGATTCAATTGACTGTTTCAATTGAAGCTGAATATGACCCAAAGGTGCTCGTCCAAAAACGTTAGCATCTGGGCGCATGGAAATATGTCTTTGCAGAATTGCCTTTAAATCTGCAGAAATTGCTGGATATAATGAAACTTTAAATATAAAACCTTGACCAAACTGGTCCGTTTTTGAAAATGGTAGAAAAAATGTAAAGGTAGTGTCTGTTAATCGAACTCCTTTAAAAGAAAATGAATTTTCGCGGACTTTTCAAAGACCATAAAAGGCTAAAAGAATTGAGATGAGCAAACGTATCCCAGACAGTCTATAATTCTATGGAGCAGAGTAGGGTCAATAGGTCTTTTTAGACCTACAAACATTTTTCGAACAATGAAAAAACGCGTTTCGTCATTAAAATGGTTGATTCTGTTAATAAAGCTGATATGTGACTGCTTACAGTTATGTTTGCATACAGCTGCATTGAAATAAATGATACACTTTCCATACTTTGTTGCAATGAAGGTGGCCACATAGCTGTGTTGAAATTTAATCGCCAAAATCTATCAAATGAATTTAATCCCGTCTGATGGCTTCGGACAAAGATTCTTCTATCAGCTGGAAAACATTGTGCTGCAGAGATTGATGAAATCCTAAGGAATTAATAAAGGATCATGTGAAGTGTAATGTGGTAATAACGTTAACAAACGAGAGACCTGTAAACAGCTTAATGCATCACAAATCGCCTTTTGATTCAATGGAATTTGAATATTTTGGGCCTTTCAATTTTTCAGCCCTTAAATAGAATGGTAGTAGATAAGTTCCGCATCCTAAGTCTATAATCCAGCCTAAATTACTAAATACTGACACGCCATTGTAGTGATCTAAACTTTCTAACTCAAATTTTCTCGAATTTTACTTTTAAATCCGATAAAATGATGAGGGTTTTTAGCTTGTGACATAGCAATATATAATTCAAAACGGAATGTTCGACCTGATGGTATTGTCTTAGTGAAAAAAATTAAAATACCTACCAACGATTGAAATGTCTTCAATCGTACTTCTTTAAGAAATTATTTCTTCCTAACTTACTTCTGCTTACTTCCTGGGGAATTTTAAATTCACTGAATCTAGTTCAATACCTAATTATGTGAGTATCGTGGCAGGCCTTTCGGTTTCATGCTCACTAAGCGGAATACCCTTTTCATGACAAATGTACCTATAATTATCCATTAGATTTTGACATTCAAGAATTTCCTTTTTTTCCATGAAAAATAAAATCATCTAAAATGATTAAGAAATTTTGACTTTGAATAATTTGACAGAATCCATTGTAATGCTGTTGAAAGGTTTTTCAAAAATAGAACAACTTGTTGATGCTCCTTGTGGCAACATTTTTTGTATCCAGTAATCGTCTTCAACTTTAATTCCCAATAAATCGAAATCAGCTGGTTAAATGGGGTATAAATTCAAAACTACCATATAATGTTCCAGTTCTCAACTCTTGAATCATATCAATGCTATTATCAAATTTTGAATATGAACCGAACAATAACTTGGATCAATAAAATCATTTACATTGGCACCAACTGGATGAGACAAATTTGTTACAGGACGCCAAACTCCGTATTTTTGGAGCAAGGCCGACTGGGTTTATTCTTAAGCTCGAAAATGGTAAAAATTTAAATGGACCCAGGATACGTTTTGAGTTTACTACTTTGTATATTTTTGCTCTTAATATATAAGGATAAAGAATGACTGATTTCAGATTATTAAAACAAATGAATTTCCGCGGGACAGAGTGAAAATCCTTTTGTATCCAGTAATTGTCTTCAACTTTAATTCCCAATAAAACAAATGAATTCCCGCGGGACAGAGTGAAAATCCTTTCCTGAATCCAAAAAGTAGATTTTTTTTCATCATTTTCATAATCACTTAACCAATATTCTAGACGATCTGTCTTAACAGGCGTTCGGCCTATGTCTAAAAGAACGATCTTGGAATTGCGAATCTATCTTGTAATTGACAAACAGCGGCTCTGGGTATGAAATTGTTAATTGAAATTTGAGACGAAATTTGCCTACATGAAATAATTGTATGCTGCCCCTTACATGTCTTTACACAAATGCTGATATGAACAATTAAGTTTGCTACAGAAATCTTTGTTGTTAAACTGAAAGCAGGGTTGTTGCTTAAAAACCGGTTGAGATATTTGAGTGGTAATCGTCAACAGCCGAAGTTCACCGTCTAGCACGGACCATTTGCACGACTAATTTGTCATAACAAAGCCAACCAGTTGTATTTTGTTTTGCAGGTAATCTTATTGTATGTACGTATTGAATAAGATCAGCGGGAGGATGTGGCTTTTTCATAATTTTTACTTGAATATATATCAAGAAGGCATCTGTCAACAAATTAATGGATGTAATTTCTTTTGCATACAGAAAGCTTACCTTCTATATTTTTTAAAGATTGAGATTTCTTACTATACCTATCAAATAAACTTTCTAATTGACTGTAAATTCGTTATTCCATATTTGTTCCTTAATTTTATGCGGAATGTGCATGGCCGTATTAAAACATACAGATTGCGAACTAAAAACGATACCTTCAGCGAGAGGAAACGGGATGGCTAAAGACTGTGGTGGACAGATCCTGGTTCACCACAGGAATGGTAGAGTCCACGTGGAATGGCCCAGTGGGTTCGTGCACTTGTAAATTTGAAGCACCGTCGTCTTGAAAAACTGTCTGTATTGTGGAGAAGTTTTTTGGATGGTAACATTAGGACTAGTACTGGTCTGAGCAGGGATGCTCTCCGTTTTGACCAGAGCAGTGTATCTGACATTATTGTTGTGAAACTGTTCATTTCCCTGTTAGTAAATTTAAAGGTCCGACATTGTCCTTGAACTTGTTTCATTTAAGGTACTTCTGCACGTTTGGAAGTAATAACGTAACGTAATTTATCCGAAAAAGTAGAATAAAGCCTGGATTCAGCGTGCGGTAATGAAAATCATTTTATGCATTAATGGCAACATATGAGTAAATTATTATAACGGTAACGTTACTACCTTTCGAAAGTTGAAATTTGATATTACAATATATGACACATTAAATATTTCCAAAAAATGTCTTAAAATCAGCTCGAAATGCGTGGATTTCTCTTTAATCATTGGTAAATATCTCAAAAACAAGCACACGGACCTACACACTTTATTTCATCATATCATAGGCCATATACTTATTTACGATTGTGAGAAGTTTTATTAAAATCTTCATCTTAGAAAAACAATCTAAACGCGGAAATGTTATCAAAATTGTGACTTTCCCGTAGACTTCCATTATGAAAACTGAGTTAGATCGAAATGTTTTAAATCAGACTAGCAAAAAGTCGAGCACACGGTCCTACGGTTTTATTTTTCTAGTTTTACCTTGATTTTTCGAAAAATCATGGTTTAATCAAATTCTACATTGTAGAAAAAAAAATAATAAGAACGTGTAGAACTACCATAATGGAGAAAAGGCATATTGTCCTTGTGGATAGTAAGGAATATATGTACTATTCTAACACGACCAGCAAATAACCTATATATACAGAGGAGAAAACCAATCCACTGTTAATTTGCGATAACCCATGCGCGTGCTACGGGTTGTTTTGACTGTTCCGTATACCGCCAAACCCCTGCGTGCAATTCTTTTTATGAATGAAAGTCACGTGACATTTGTAAATCGTAGTATCCGCGTACAACAACAACAACAACAAAGTTCGGCTGCAAAATGGCACAAACAACTAACCTGTTGCGTACTGGAACAATCAACAGCCAAATCCAGGTGCGTAGCACGAAGTGTAGTTCATGTACCATTTTTTTCTAACACTGTTGTTTCAAGTATGCCGTGTTTGAATTGAAATAACAAGTTTCCAAGTGTAATTTATTGTAGAATAACCCGAGTATTTCGTTCTTAAGTGAAACAATATATCATTCAGGCCCACGGCCTTCGTGATATATTCTTACGCATAAGAACTCAAAACACGGGTTATTCTACGATAAACCACACTTGGGAACTTGTTATTTTTTAAGTATTAGTACTAGAAGAAGCGTTAGTGTTCTGAAGCTGTCCCGAAGCATCAGTGTTCTGAAGTTGTCTTGTATTAGCCGGAAAGGTACCAAAAGCAGTACATGTACTACTCCTGGGAGAAACGTGCGTGTTCATGTGCTAATATTGTCCTGCTAGAAAGGAACCAGTGGTGCAGTAATCAGTAGCATTGAAACCGTTAGCGTTTGTGCTCTGAAGCTGTCCCGAAACGTGAAACTGTCCCGGATTACCTGGAAAGGTGCAAGCAGTGTAATTACTCAAGTGAGAGTTTGTGATGTCTTTATAAACTGTCGTGGCCGGTTGACTCTTGGCTGTTAATTTGTTTGAGGGTAAGCCTACGTGTTCTCCTTACGTCAACTTGTGATGCAACAGTAACTTTCCGCCCTACGGCGTCCACACAAAATTGCAAACATATATGTTGATCAAGATAATACAACCAACAAATCACATATTATACAGCCCCCATGCCTAGTTTTATTTGTATTTGCCGTCAAACCTACCCTTCTCGCTTGTACATTTGTCCGTATCGTTTATAGATCATTGAAGCGTACTTAATCTATTTTATCTGTTTTTATCTTGAAACAACTTTTAAATCAAGAATCATGTGCATTCAGTTGTTCTTATTACATTAAATGTCATTGAATCGTGGGAAGGAGCTTCGGCGCTGTTTTAGGGGGTGTTTCACCCACTTGTATCTTTTTTCTTGTTTTGTGAAATATGGACTAATTTACTCGATTGTTGTTGTTGTTTTTTTTTTGTAAATATTCAGATATTAAATAATGTTGTAATTTTTCAGTATTTTTTGTATGCTAGTCACATCCCTAGTTAACACTAGGGGCATCCGGCTCATATACCAGATGAACTCTTTTCTTTGCCTGTGCGATCAAACTCTGGATTAACCTGTCGTATCAAGGCCAGCGACAGTCTACAAGGATTCACTACTAGCCATATTTCATACATGTATATATTTACAATGCTGAAGCATGCTTATTTAACATCTTACATTTTAACAATGTCTAGTAATATATAATAATATAGTTGTTTCAATACTGCACCGACCTTTCAACCTTTATCAGAAATTTATTTTTGAGACAATCCACCATGTAGACGTGAGTAAAGTAAAAAGAGAAAACAGACATGTTCTTTTCATACCAGAAAAGTTTCATGAGTAAAGTAAAAAGAAAAAACAGACTTGTTCTTTACAATCAGAAAAGTTTAATTCAAGAAAATATCTAAACAGCACTTAACACCAATGCAACACTCTAGAAGTTTGAGAACGCACTTAAACCTCTTGTATTTTAGAAGTAAAATAATAAATATAATTTGAGAAACCTGATGTAACATATATGCCAGGGAAACCAGCTGAGATCTCGAGTGGTGTGCTAATGTGGTTTAACCACCTTATAATAGGGCTTAAACACCATAAAATAGTTACGGAACTTCACAGGCTATAATTCAACGATATAACGAAACCAGTTTTGTATTGGATAGCAGCTGCTGTTTGTTGTTTGTTCGGGAGATATTTTGTTTTCAATGATAGGTAATATTTTATATACTGTATATACATTTTTTGTATATCGAACTTTATACTGATTTTCCTAACTGTTCATAGTGAAACTTAGTCGTTACAGGAATAGTGTCTGCGTGTCCAGGTTTAACGTGCTTTTCAACATGTTTTCCAGTTATAAATGTATAAAAGACGGTATATACTTATAGCAGTGAGCACAGTGTCTAATTTTACAGTACTGCCTCACTGGAATATCATGCTGCAGATATATGGTATGATACCCCACCATGTCAACTTATACTGACACCGATTTGATCAGTCCTACAACTATCCCTTCATGCTGAACGTCAAGCGAGAAAGCTACTACTTTGATATGGCGCGGCTAAGGAGCGAACCCACGATCTCCTGCACTTAAAGCGGACGCTCTGCAACCAGGTAACCACAGAATATAGAAACAAGGAATAAAGAAAACGCTTTGGATGATACTTTTAATGAAACTTCTGTCCTGAAAACAGTGAATAGTAAAACAAATTAGTAAAAGGTAGTCTTAGAATCAGTCATGGCATTATCTTTGTAAATACTTAAATTCCATATTTTTTTTTAATTTCTCTGATTTGTTTAAGGTACTTGCATGACCTTCAATGGAATTCTAGTGATACTTGATATCATGATAAAGCAAATAGTCTATAATGAGAAACTAGTTATTTAGACTTTGATTTGAACATATTTTCTCTTCATCGTTTTGCTAACATTTGGAGGTGTGAGAAATAAAGGAGATCTGAGCGCATAAAAATAACGAAGCGTCCAGCTGGTAGGATACATTGTACATACAAAGTATATAGTAGACAAACAAAAAAGATCAGAATAGACCTCCCGGAAGCACAGAGCATCCATAACACAGCCAGAGAGCCGTATATCACGAAGTAAACCCGCAACAAAAAGAAACAGTTGTGGAAAAACACAGCAGACGGGTTGCTTTAAAAACCCAACAACATGTACATTTTAATTAATATGCAAGATATAAAAGTGGACAAGGGGTAGATAAAAAGATAAGGTTGTTTGAGGTTGTGAAAAAAGCAAGGATGTATATTCAATAGGGAAATCAACGCCCCAAAAACGCAATCTCCCTACGCCGCAAACCACAGCAGTTCACAGTGCAGAGAGAGAGAGAGAGAGAGAGAGAGAGAAAACACAAACAGGAAAACAGGGGGTGTGTTACATGCCTACATCGCACTTACCTTTCATTTCATTTCATTTCTGAAAAATATAGGCTGTCCATATTTGATATATCATCAAGGTACCTTGAGGTTCCATTAAAAGCTATATAAACATTATTTTTTAAAAAAGCGAAAGGGATGAACGGCAAGTTTATGTAACCTTATAATATGGTCCGGGAATTACAACAGGTTAGATATCCAGTATTTAGGTACTGAGAACTTAAAATGTCCTAACATACGATTACTCCGAGAATGTCTGAAAATATATCGTATTAACATGGCTGTCTTTGTCATCCCTGGAAAATACTACAGGCTTCTAATTTTGCACAATATTAAATGAAACGAGAAATAGATGACTAGTGGTAATATAATTCATTCGTTATGACGACTGCTGAGCCACTGTCTGCTAATCAACTTCATAATGATGATATTCCACTCTAAATTAGTAATCATGGTAGACATCATTACACCATCACGACTAAATCATCAAAAATCGAGAAAATGAAGTGTATGATAATCTGCTAATATGTTATGGCTGTTGTTATGAGTTCTAATTATAGAACATACCCGAAATGATGAACATTTATGTCGAGATCATGTATATGTGGGCTTTATTTGAGTCGCGTGCGTCCATTTATAAGGAGTCGCGTGCGTCCTTGTGTGTTTGTGGGGTAGGTAGGTGGGAGGGGGCTATATTGGAGTATTGTGCGTCAATTTACATTTGCGTTGTATTGGAGTCGCCATGGTCGCGCACGTCCATAAATATGTAGGCTATATTGCAGTCGCACGTGTCCGTGTATATGTGGTGTATATTTTAGTCGGGTGCGTCTATGTATATGTGGGTTATTCTGGACTTGCGTTCATCCATGTGTGTGGGGGCTATATTAATCGGGTGCGTTCTTGTCTGTGTGGGCTATAATAGAGTCGCATGCGTCGACGTTTTTGTGGTCATGTGTAGGCTAATGGGAGTCACGTGCCAGTCCGTCCCTCTGTCCGTTCCGTTTTGTCTTTTCTTTTCTGGGGCATATCTTTGAAACGGTTTATTATAAAACATATTAAACAGACTTGATTAATCTTTAATACTTTAATAGACAAAAATTTGCATTAGTTTTGAATGAACATTCTAAATTCCGGGCTAATAAAGAAGGCAATAGATATACGAAATATAAATTCTTCAAACGAACGAAATGTTTTACAAATTTGAATACTTCGTTTGAAGTGTTTGTTGTATTCATGCAAATTGATTATTATAAATGCTCAAAATAGTTTGAAGTAAATTAACTTCATCTGCATATGTATTTGAAAAAAAATCGTATGAAGAAAGAAAATGGGCGCAATTATTTGAAATCAGTGTTTCTTTGAAGGTTAATTTGCAGGTAGACAAAACCACTTCGAGCACTTCAGTTATGAGTAGAGAATATAAAACAACACATGTTGTTAAAAACTTCTTATTAATAGACTAAGGAATACGTAAGGATACATAACACAGCCAAAAAGGCACACCCACATTAAACTGTATTTTTGCCTTCCGATGAAAATACAGTCCTTGATATTAATTTAAAATATCTTAAAATTCAGTTTTCATCTTTACCATGGAAACAAAAATAAGTTTAAGCTATACCTGAGTGTTCTTTTTGAAATTTTAGTCACAGACTTTTGCAAGATTTTTATAAGGAACGCAGAATATTTATATGCAGTTAGGTCAAAGGTTGTCTTAAAGATTAAAAGGACTTTTGAAATAAATGCATATACACAAAAATATTGAAATCCACCTGTAAGTATTCGATACAAAAGAAGCGGTCTCCGTGGTCGAGTTGTTAATGTCGCTGAACTCGAATCATTTGCTTCACACAACACTTGGTTTGAAACCTCTCTTAATTATTTCATGTGGTCTTTCTCTATCGTCAGAAGTTTGAAAAGTCACCATAATACCTGCATGGTATAGGTGTGACTTCAAACCCCCCAAAAATCGATAGTAAAATAGTTAAGTTTTATTCAACTGATTGATTTAATATATCTTAAGTGTAACTTGTATTTGACATCGTGGAATTAAGCCTGTTAAATATGCAATTACTAGTATACCCATAACTGAACAAACATGGGTATTTGTTAACCATTCGGAGAAAACTTATACAACATATTTTCCATGGAAATTAGCAGAATATTCAAATGTTGTGCAAGATAAACGGAAGCAATTTACAATGAATACTAAAATTAGAAAGCAATAAATCTGTTCAAGGCTGCTATTTCAAACACAGTTTTGCATTATATAGCTTTTTGGTAATATGTTATACGTCGAATATAAATTTTATTTGCTTACTGAATATAAATTTTATTTGCTTACTCCCACAGCTTATAGCAGTCATAACATTAATCGTTATTAAGTGTCAGTCCTTTTTACGAAACAAGAAAACTTTTAAGATGAAAAGATAATCCACAATGAAAAGTATTACGGTAGTCTTAAAAGAATTGTATCAATTTCTGAGTTTTATTTTAGCTGTTTCACCCAGATAAGTATAATTATCTTCACTATCTGTATTCTTTATGTTGCTTTAGTGCGGCTACATGCATAAAAAACTAATGATACTGGATTAGTTAGTACGGAACAACATGCATATTACCAGATCTCAGTGTGGTTTAAGTGGACCTTTTTAGTTAAGTCATAATCATCAGCATGTGCTTTAAAATATATTTTGAACGCATTTCAGCTAAATATTGCAGCTACAGCTATGTATTGTGGCTATATATTGAAGCTACATATTGTGACTATATATTGTACCTATAGCTATATGTGGTAGTTATAGCTACATATTGTAGCTGTAGCTACATATTGTGACAATATTTACCTAAAGCTATATATTGTAGCTATTGTTATGTAATGTGCCTATATATCGTAGCTAGATCTATATATTGCGCTTATGTATTATACCTATACCTATATGTGTAGCTGCACATAATGCTTTGTTATAGTACTAAGACTTTTATGTACGTGTGCAGACAAAAACACTTGGCTGTTAGATATTTAAAATCTGTATGCCTGTTAACTAAGACAAGAAAAATCATATCATTCCTACATAACGGAAATAAATGGCAACTGATGCAGGGGGAAAACAACGGTATTAGATATGGATAAAACTATCACGCATCTTTGATTTTTCCAAAAAGAGGTTGTTACTGATAGTAGAAATGTGTTACACTACTGCTTGACTTAAAAAAACAAACATTGTCTACTATAATTTTGGGCTTCGGTTTTTGCTCATTGTTTATTTGATGTGGTAAAACTAGATATAAAACAATTACAACAGAAATTTCCTAGTACAAACATGATCTGTCGAAACAACTGTTCTAGCTGTGCGTGGTATACGCACTTGTTATTGCACGTGTCGAAGACATTTCTGCACACCCGATGGCTGGTCAAATCATTTCTAACTGTTACTACAGATAATGCAAATGACAATACAGTAAATGAATGCTAAGAAGTTTCAGGTTTTGTATATTCTGGCACATACTATAGCAAACTGTGCATAATGTTTTCTTGTTTTGCAAACATCTACAAAACCTTTTAATGTTGAGGCAGGTCCGCTAAAATCATGGCAAATCCTAGAATTCCAAGTTTTATTGAGGTTTAACTAAACTTAAATTTATCATCTACTTTAATGCTTTAGTTTTAAATTTATTTATTTACCAGTCTTGCGTGCTGGGGGGCTCGTTTTGAGGAGGCTGCGCTTTTGGTGCGTGGCATTCCCTGTTTGATATTTTTCTTTGTTTTTAAAATTGTAACAATTTGTTTACTTCCAGTGAGAAACAGTATTTCTAATAGGTTTGTGGTTTTATCAAACTGTGTAATTTAAGCTATCGACCTAAGAAATTTATTTTCGTTGATATTAAAAAAACTGTCGGAACTTCTATAAGAAATTAAATGATTCATAAAGAAAATTGGAATCCGAGTTCTTTTTAAGAAAGTCGAAAATTAGATGTGTAGTGAAGTAATAGCTTTGCATGGCCTTATTCTTAAGTTACTGTATTGAAATTTCAGTTTTATTACTCGTTACATTGTCACTTCAGGTTAAGTATACGTCATTATTTCAATATCTTTTAGTAGTTGTCAAAATATAATATACTGAATAAATACAGATATGTAACTTACTGTACACTCTCAATTAGCGTGCTAATTTTATCTATTTTGTTGATATTAACTGATAGAACAGTATACTTTACAATACTTTCTGTGGTATCGGAATTAAAACCTATAGCAAAAACTCGATAAAGTTTATTAATCTGTCAGGTCATTCGCTGGTTTAAGGTAGTAGAGGCGTAATAGCAATGTTTACAAAATAGCATTTGCTTGGTATATTCTTAAAGATGACCGTGCTTTGCACTGTTTTGCAATTTTTTAACAACTTTTACCGTGCCGTTTTTTCTAAATTTTGTATAACTTATGGTATCTCCTCTAGCTCAAGTAGAGACAAATTTCAAAGTGATGGCCACTATACAAAACGTTTGCAGAGAAATCATTTTACCATTAATTTTAATAATAGAATCATCAAACTATTGGTAAACAATTATAAAACACAAAATAAAAATGAGAATATCATTTTATCTAGGGTTCCTCAAGAAAACGGATTTAATGATACAGAATTCTAACTTCAACATTGAAGAAATAAGGTCGAATCCTGTGTTTCTGTTTTGAATTTTGCTTACTTCATTCCAAAATAGCCTTGGGGCAGACGTAAAACCTACCTAAATTTCTTCGACGATATGTAATCTAAAGAGTGAAAGCAAAATAGAGAACTTTTACCGCATGTAACTCAAAATTTTTAAAGATGTGTAACTCTACCCCTTCTGTTTAAGTAGTAAATTCACTTTGAACAGCAAGAAATCGCTTATCATTTTTTTTTTCCATTTTTGTACAATAAATCAATCATAAGTCTTGAAAGAAGTAAAAACTTACTAGAAAAAATGGAAGATAAAGAAAAAGAAATTTGGTCCCAGTAGGGCTTGAACCTCCGCCCCCACCCCCTCCGCCCCCACCCGAAATTGAACTATATATTGGGATAAATATGCAAGAATATATTCCAGCACGTGAAGAAAGATAATTCAATTACTTTAGTAGTTGTATCATAAAAGAGTTGGCAGATTTTAGTATACACGTGCAAAATAATTGCACATGCACATGAGCTTAACCCTTACCCTGCTAAATTTTTAAAATGGACTGGTCCATCATTCAGTTTGGGCAATACCATTTATTATTCGAAGGGGTGTTCACTGAAAATTTACTGACTGAATAGCGAACAGTGCAGACCATGATCAGACTGCACGGATGTGCAGGCTGATCTTGGTCTGCACTGGTCGCAAAGGCAGAATCACTTGCCGCCAGCAGGCTAAAGGTTAATCAGCTGAACTGTTTTGATAATGAATATGATTTTAGAATATAATAAGAAGACAAAATAACATTTTTAACGAAGTACTGATTACGGCGGAAGTAGCTAAAACTATTAATTTAACTAGGTCAGCCTTTAAATGTACAGTATATATATATACTTTTTTACAAACCTATTATATTGTTTGTACGATTGTACAGTCTCAAAAAGATATTATTCATTTTCTAAAGCTCAGTTATAAATAGATCATTCAAAAATGCGTAAAATGTGTTAAACCGTCTTTCAGTGAATCTTTTGAATGAGATTACAAAACTTGTCAATTTAGATATTTGTGTAAGAAATAGATATCATCGCACACCATGAATTATGTACTCTTTATTTTTATTGATAATAGACCGTGCTGTGATAAATTCGTCACTTCAAAATGACGCTATAAGATCGGTGATTTTTTTTAAACATAAGAAAATGCAAAGTTTATGAAGGATGATTACATAAATTTGTAATCAGAAAGTAGTGCAGTTTCTACCGGACTGTGGAAATATGTGTTTTATTAGTCAAAACAAAACATATCTTTTTTAACATTCTTGTGCATTTTCTGTGTTTTAACGAATTTTTCGACATTTTCTAAACTGAAATCGACAGATTTTGTGTGAATTGACGATACTCAGTGAAATGGAAATAATTTGTTTCTGTTTGAAAGAGGATGTTTTTAAAGAGCTCCGAAAGAAATACAGCGTTTTTCTGTTTTAATGGATGTTTTATAATTATACTGAAATGCACAGTTCCCGTTTGAAATGAAGAAGAAATTGACAATTTCTATGAAGGCATGGACGTTTCGAATATTAGGTAATTGCATCTAAGAAGGCACTGTTTTTCGCAAAGAAATACACAGAATTACAATTTGTGTAAAATACATTTGTGTCCTTTCGATGAGGAAACTTTATGAACAGATGTTTTGAATATTATTTTAAAGTGATGACAATAACTCTATACGTTACAACGTTTTTTAAGAAATGACACTTGTCTTCGGATTTCTTCTTTGTTTGAATATTCTTTAAAATAACTTTGCATTCAAGAGTTAAAATGGATTTTTACTAAGCAGAGCAAGTTCAAGTACTGTTTTAAAAGTACAGACTTGATTGCTGCCTAAAATAATTTTACTGATTGAGACGAGTTTATCGTGCACTAAAGGTTTTTGTTTTCCTGTTTTATTTGAAATATTACAGTGCTTACGTACACTTTCCTGTAAATTGGTACCATATGTGATATAATTCTTACTACTGATAGGAGAACTTGATGCATGTGCGTGTTTGCACGAGGTTGTATACACAATTTTAAAAATACGAAAAATATCACTGAAAATTCATGTATCTTAGGTTTGAATTTTAGATTTAGTTACCATTTAAATTAACGTTAATTCATTAATCTTAAACCAATAATAACAGAGGACTTGTTTTTTGGTAAGTTTCTAATAATATCATTATTATGTACGCATGTACCATACTATGGTATCTGAATTGTCTTCTTTCTACCATAAAAAATGGGCTGTTAGATTTTAAAAATGTATTTATCTTGAAAACAATAAAAGGCGGCTTGTTGAAAGAAAAATCTTTTAGGGTTTATTTTCAAAGTGTGAGTAATTTTTAGCTCGACTATTCATAGAATAGTAGAGCTATTGGACTCGCCCATGCGTCGGCGTCCGCGTCCGCGTCGGCGTCCGCGTCGGCGTCCGCGTCCGCGTCCCGATTTGGTTAAGATTTTGTATGTAAGCTGGTATCTCAGCAACCACTTGTGGGAATGGATTGAAACTTCACACACTTATTCACTGTGATAAACTGACTTACATTGCACAGGTTCCATAACTCTGTTTTGCTTTTTTACAAAATTATGCCCCTTTTTTGACTTAGAAATTTTTGGTTAAGGTTTTGTATGTAAGCTGGTATCTCAGTAACCACTTGTGGGAATGGATTGAAACTTCACACACTTATTTACTGTGATAATCTGACTTACATTGCACAGGTTCCATAACTCTATTTTGCCTTTTCACAAAATTATGCCCCTTTTTCAACATAGAAATTTTTGGTTAAGTTTTTGTATGTAAGCTGGTATCTCAGTATCCACTAATGGGAAAGGATTGAAACTTCACACACTAGTTCACTGTCATGATATGACATGCAGTGCAAAGGGTCAATAACTCAACTTTGCATTTTACAAAATTATGCCCCTTTTTCAACTTAGGAGTTTTTGGGTTAAATTCTTATATGTAAGCTGGTATCAGTACCCACTAATGGGAATGGATTGAAACTTCATACACTTGTCCACTGTCATGAGCTGATAAGCACTATGCAGGTTCCATAACCCTATTTTACTTTTTTACTAAAATATGCCCTTTTTCGACTTTCTTATTCATTCAAGCGACAAGGCTGTTAAATAGTCGAGCGTTGCTGTCCTCCGACAGCTCTTGTTGTAGATAAAAGCATCAGGTTCAAAAGAATTAAGATATAATGCGTTAATGTTTAGCCTGTCTAATAGATAATGATCTTTGCAAAACTCCTCGTCTAAGTCTCTCAACATTAACCTATTGGAATGTCATTTATTTCTCTCTAGTTGAAAAAGTACTCTGCTTAATAAATCTACTCGTTGAATAATATGCATTGCAGAGTTGAGGAGGCTTAGCGACTTATGTTGAACATATAAAATAACTTTTAAAATTTTGAGTCTGACACTTTTTGGTAAATGAATGATTTCGTACGAAACGCGAAAAACTGGATTTGCATAATTATTACCGTGATAAAGACAGTACTCTTAAAACGGATTATGACATTTAATTTATTTCTGGCATTCAGAAATTTAACACGTACTGAGGACTGCAAACTGTGACATTAGGAGAAAACGGGAGGATAATGTTGATTATGGAGGTTAAGGATATTTTATATAATGCATAGTGGCCAAGTATTTCACAGCATTGTATCAATGTGTAAAGTACAAAACACATTTTCTGATATTCTGTAATTTAAATGTACAAAATGGATGTTCATGACAATCACACATTTTGTAAGTTTTAACAGAGGTATGTACTACAATGTACAAGCTTCTTGTTAAATTTTGCGTAAATAGTTTAGTATCTAACCAAATTTTGATACTGCATGCTCCTTTGAAATAACATTAAATTCAGTAACCGTATCAATTATGGTTCAGAAAATCTATTGCCAATTTTGTTGAAAGATAAAAGGTGTACCTATAAGAAAGTAAAGTAATAATCCACATATTTCATTAAAGACATAGTTTTACACAAGACAAAGAGTAGCGAGAGATTTCTCTTGTATAAGAGTCTTTTTATAGATATCATCAAAATACTAAAACAAAAGTTATAAAGTTTCATCATGAAGACATGTGTTTCATATGTACGGCTTATAATTTAACTATTAAACGTTTTGTTCTGAGGAAAGAAAGTATTTTGCTGTCTTCAACGTTCTTTATCTTATGAAAATCCGTAAGGTATTAAGGAAACTATATGCACAATATCACCTGAATCGACATTTTCTCGGTGTGTATGGTATCAAAAAGTTGCGTTGGTGTGCCACCCTGATATGGTAGTGTTTAGTTACTGTTTCCTTTTCTTTTTTTAGATGGGATTAAACAACTAACAGGGAAAAAATGTCGACAGTAAACATTACATCAAACATGGCGTCGAATGTTAATTCAACTGATGACATCATGGCGTACAACGGACCACTCGTTGACGAAGCAAGACGTGAGCTAATGGAGATTTATATCTATCCATTCGTACTTGTGATCTTCTTTATGATTGTAGGATTCATAGGAAATACAATTGTGATATATATTTTCACAGCTAAATGGAAATTAACAAAAACAACAATATTTATCCTAACCCTAGCAGGAGTTGATCTTATGTCGTGTGTTATCAATATGCCGACGGAGGCGGCCATATTGTGGAACCCTATGAATTTTGATTATGAAGTAATTTGTAAAATATCGCGATTCACAACATTCATAGCATCTGCTTCTTCATCGTTTGTCTTAATTGCTATTTCAATTGACAGATATTTAATGGTTTGTCGACCATTCCTTGGAAGGGAATTAGGTGTGAAGTATGCTAAAAGGACGTGTCTTATAGCCGTTCTCCTAGGTATCATTTCAACATGGCCGTCACTTATATTCTACGGAACCTATACATACCAAGTAGAGAAAACAGACAGTGAGACTGGAAAAGTGATGAAAATTGAAAGCAAAACTTGTCTGATATCAAATTTCTATGTCGAGCATTACAAATTACCCGCAGGATTTTATTTCTTCTTGTTCGGTGGACACATTATTATGTTCGTTATTTTGACCATGGTTTATTTACTTATTGGACGCAGTTTATTTATGTCAACAAGCACGGACGTATCTAATGAAAAAAGACACAGTCTGAAATATTTTGGTATTAGCATGATGTCGGCATTTACTGGCACCGTGCCAAATAGTCCGGCTGATAACCGCGATCGAGTGAGCTGGGGTAGCAGAAGTTCGCGCGCCGTTTCGCTTGAAAATATAAACCGTTTAGACCAAAGTCTCGTCAACAATCTTGCAAGGCAACAACCAAGAAAAACTAATGAAACCACTGTAAGCATCGTTTTAAATGACTTGGAAAACGAAAATAAAGAACAATCATGTTCCAAAAAGGAAGATATAGAAACAAATATCGAAAAAAGATCTCAAGGTAACATGATGAAAGATAACATTTGCAACACAAACAGTAGTTCGCTTAACTTAGATAACATTTGTAGTGTTTCAAATCAGGAATGTGATGACAGACTATATATAACACGCAACAATCTTTGTGTTCAACAAGCGACGTCGGATGATAGCGCAAGTGACACGTCATTCAACTCGCCTGAGAAGAAACCCGACACTAAACTCTTATATTTAAACATTGGTAAACGAGATAAAGATAGAACAAAAAATGGCCGCTTATCATCTGGATCAACAACTAGCACAAACTGCTTAACTCCAGTGACCCCAATGTCTCCAGTAACTCCAGATAGTGTAAGCGGGGTTCTTTATCGGAGCCAAAGCATAGAAAGTAGGGCAAGAATAAACCGCATTATCTCGGATGAACTAAGACATACAGAAGTAAAAGAGTTCAGTCTGCGTAGGAATACATTAATCATGCGGATGGTTACAATAGCTTTTGTTGTGAGTTTTCTCCCTTACCTAGTGATTGTCATTATAAGGTATTCCAATCCTGATATACCAACAAAATTAAGTAAAGTCGAACAAATACTTTATCATGTCTTTTTGAGGACATATTTCGTAAGTTCAATGATAAATCCTTTCATCTACGGGTTCTTGAACATAGAATTTCGATCGAAATTAAAGGAAATGTTTTGCAATTTTTGTACAAGACATAATATACATATGTGATACAAACTGCATACAAAGTAATTGTTCGGATTGTAAGCAGTTCATATGTGTTCATTTGAACATAAATAAATATAAAGTGTATTTTCAATGTAAAACGATGTTATTACTTATGTTGTACAAAATATATTTAAAAACTATAGCTCCATGCTCTCTATTTTGTTGTCATATTAAACATCAATGAAAACTAAAAACACTAATTTTATTCAAAATTGCAAGCATTTATATCTTTCATTTATGGTTTCAGACTATGGAAATAGAAATTGTTATATTTAAATTCCCTTTTTTTACTTTGTTATCACTTATTTTTCATGGAGTAGTGAAACCTATTTCAGAACGTGAAATTGAAAGTCGGTTTTCTCATACGTCAAAAATTCCCGGCGAATGTGACAATCGCAAGCAGTAGTTCCGAGGTTTCGGCAAGATATTTGACCCTAAATTGTATGTTTTGGATAATTTTACTACAGAACCATTTATCGTTTCTGTCTCTCGGTTTCTTGCGGCATTGTTTACATCTGGAATATATGTCAGTTTAAATGTGCTATTTTTATAATTGCTAACAGTTAGTGGTTCCGTTGTATTTCCAAAGTACGCCGATTCTAACAATTTTCAAAGCTTCAATATTGAAAACATAATTCTTTGACCAGTACAAGCAGAAAAACATTTTTCTGCAATGAAATTTAATTGATAGTAGCTTTAATAGAACACAACAGCGATACTAGTCGAACCTCAAGTAAAAAGTGACGTGGCAAGTATCATTATGACCTTTAATTGTGTTGTTGTGACGTTTAAATCAACAAAAGAAATATTGCAGTTATTAGTGCCCAGGGTGGCCTCCTTAGTATCTAGGCACTCATTATTGCTACATACCAATATTTCATTTGTCCTATTCTTTTCCATTAAAAATTATGACGTTCGTTTTGCATGATGCACCAACGCCAATGCTGCTCAGCTGTTTTGACGACGTCCGCGTAAAGTCGGGGATAACGTTCCTTAACAGTCGTTCTATCTGGTGAACAGAATGGCCGGGAAGCTGATCTTGATGTTAAAATAAAACAAAATGTTTGCAATTTATAATATAATCTTGTTTACATATAAAAAAATGTAAATATAAGAAATGAATTATTATCACTATACACTGGACGTTTGCCCCAGCGTTCGTGAGTTATCATCCGGAAACCGTTTAACTGTTTCGGGTCACTGTGACCTGCACCTTTGACCTACTGACCTAAAAATAAATAGGGGTCATCCGCTTGTCATGACCAACCTCCTTATCAACTTTCATGATCCTAGGCCCAAGCGTCTGGAAAGGATTTAACTGTTCCAGGTCACTGTAACCTTGACCTTTCACCTACCGATCTCAAAATCAATCAATAAGGGCCATCTGCTGGTAATGACTAACCTCTCTATCAATTTTCTTTTCCTTGGCCCAAGCGTTCTTGAGTTATCATCCGGAACTGTTTAACTGTTTCGGGTCACTGTGACCTTGACCTTTGACCAACTAGCCTCAAAATCAATAGAGGCATCTGCCTGTCATGTCCAACCCTTCTATAAACTTTCATGATCCTAGGACTAAGCGTTCTTGAGTTATCATCCGGAAACCGATTGGTCTACGGACCGACCGACCGACCGATCGACATCTGCAAAACACTATTCCCCCTCCCCTTCGAAGGTGGGGGGAGGGGGATAATAATTAGAGCTAAAATAACCGATACCATACGTTGGAGGTTTAGAATCGAGTCCATCTAAGATATCAATTTTTTTCATCCTACTGTTTTTACAATGACGTGTTTCAGGGTTTAAATGAAATATTCATTAATTTCTTTCCTTTCTTTCTTTCTTTCTTTCTTTATTACATTTTCAGAACATACATAATTAAGTTGTAACCTTCTTTGGACTTCCGACTTTGGCGCCTGAAAGAGAGAAAGAAAATCATATATCTACACATCTCTTAATACCATAGATAATTATTAATCATGTTGATAATTTTCATATTACCGAATCCTTCAATAAAGTCCATATGTATGTATAATTTCATCATGTACAGTGGTATATCATATTGAGACGTATAGTGAGGGGGTGTATAGCGGGAGGTGGAGTGAGAGGTATTGTCAGAGATACAGGAAGAAGGAAATTGTAAGGTATAGTGAGAGGTTTATTGAGAGGAACAGAGAAATAGTGAAAGGTAAAGTACACCGAGAGGTACAATGGCGGTAGAGTGAGGGTAACTTACAAGTATATTTGGCGTATAGTAAAAGGTATATTCAGATGTTCAGTGGGACATACAGTGGGAGATATAGTGAAAGGTATGATGTAAGTACAGTGAGAGGTAAAGTGACAGGTATAGTAGGGTGCAGTATAAGGTTTAGTGAAAGGTGTAGTGAGAGGTATAATAGTAAAGTGAAAGGTACAGTTAGAGGTATAATGAGAGGTATAGTGAAAGGTAAAGTGAGAGGTATAAAGGTAAAATGAAAAAATAAAGGATAAGGTATATCGAGAGGTATTGCAAGAGTGGGAGGTATAGTGAAAGGTACAGTAAGAGGTATAGTGAGAGGTATGGTATAAGGTACAGTGAGAGGTATATGGATATTGGAGGTATAGTTAGAGGAATAGTGGTAGGTATAGTAAAATGTACAGTGAGAGGTATAGTGGGAGGTATAGTAATAGGTGTAGTTAGAGGATAATTCGAGGTATAGTGAAAGGTATAGCGAGAGGTATAGTGGGGATATAGCGGAAGGTACATCGAGAGGTATAGTGGGAGGTATAGTGGGGGTTTAGTGGAAGGTACATCGAGAGGCATAATGAAAGATATAGTGGAAGGTACAGCTAGAGGTATGGTGGGAGGTACAGTGCGGGTTATAGTAGAGGTATAGTTGGAGATACATCAAGAGGCATAGCGAAAGGTATAATGAGAGGTAGACTGGGAGATATAGTGGTGATTATAGTAGGAGGTACATCAAGAGGTATATTATAAGGTAAAGTGAGAGGTATAGCAAGAGGTATAGAGAGAGGTATAGATTGTGGTATAGTGGGAGTACAGAGAAATGTTTAGGCGGAGGTATAGTGAAAGGTATAATGAAAGATATAGTGGAAGGTACGGCAAGAGGTAAAGCAAGAGACAGGGCGAGAGGTATCGTAGGGTATAGTGAGAGGGTTAGTGGGAAGTATAGTGAAAGGAATAACGAGATGTACAGCGAAATGTATAATGGGGGTATAATGAGAAGTATAGTGGGGAATATAGTGAGGGGTACAGCAAGAGGTATAATGATGGTATAGTGAGAGATGTAGTAGGAGGTATAGTTGGAGTTACATTTAGAGGAATTGTGAGAGATATAGTGAAAGGTACTGTGGGAGGTACTGTAAGAGGTATAGCGAGAAGAACAAAGAGATATATTGTGAGAGGTAAGCCAGATGTATTAGGTCTATATAGTGGGTGGTACAGCGAGAGGGAAAGCAAAATGTATAGTGGGAAGTACAGTGAGACGTTCAGTGAGAGGTATAACGACAGGTATAGTTACAGGAATAGTGAGAAGCATATTATAAGGTATAGTGAGAGGTAAAGCAAGAGGTTTAGTGAGAAGTATAATGGGAGATATAGTGGGGGTACAGTAAAGTGTATAGTTGGAGGTATAGTGAGAGGTAGAGTGAATGGTATAGTGGGAGGTAAAGTGAGTGATATAGTAGGGGTATAGCGAGAGGTGTAGTTGGAGATCTATTGAAAGGTATAATTGGATATACAGCGAGAGGTATAAAGAAGGTTCAGCTAGAGGTATAATGGGGGTTTAGTGAGAGGTATAGTAGGGGATATAGTGAGAGATATAGTTGGAGATCTAGTGAAAGGTATAATTGGAGATACAGCGAGAGGTATAAAGAAGGTACAACTACAAGTATAATGGGGGTTTAGTGAGAGGTATAGTAGGGGATATAGTGAGAGATATAGCGAGAGGTATAATGGGAGATATAGTGGGATGTACAGTGGGAGGTACAGGAAATGATATACTGAGAGGTATAGTGGGAGGTACAGTTTGGGGTATAGTAGGATGTACAGTGTTAGATACAGTGGGAGGTACAATGAAGGGTATAGTAAGAGGTATAGTGAGACGTACAGTAAGAGATGTCACGATGGTGATGATGATGACGATAATAATGTGATGCTGGTTATGACAACGATGATGATGATGATGAAGATAGGATGATGATAATGAAGAGGAGGGCGAGATGAGAGCTTGTGTATTACTACAATTGCTAATAGCTATGTATTCATACGGGTGTGAAGAAGAAACATATTTCTTTACTCCAAATAATATACTTGATCTTTAATACAATTACGTTCGAATCGCACACCATTCAGAGAGAGAGGTCGCGATTTCCGTATGTGCAGAATTGTTTCTTTATTTCGATTAGCGTATGTGTCAGAATTTATTATACAGTTTAGTCATACGCGTTCAATATCAAACATATATATAAGCTTGGTGTCTTTAAGACAGTTTCAATTTTCATGTTGTGAGCAGCTCATACATACATTTACTTCTAGTTCTCGTTTACTTGCATAGGAAATTGCAACCTCTCTCATGTTTAACCTGATGGTACTTGCCTACATGGATAGCGACTACAGGATCGTCTGAATGCCCGTTTATACTGATGTGAGCTTGACCATTGCCATCCACATGAACAGTTTTTCCGGTACACGCGCCATTTAAATAGTTTCCGGAAATGACGTCACAATAACTTCCAGCCGGGAGTCCCGTGTTGATATTTTGATTCAAAGAGCTGTTATCACCAACAAGGGCAATGAAACCTTTATCTCCTCGCGAAAATGAAATGGCTTGGTCCCCGTACGAATGGAAATTTGTGAGCGAGGTACCAGCAACAACATTCCTGAAGGCCACCATATTGTAAACTTCGCGCCATCTGTGCTCGCATACCTGGAATTCTTAAGACTTGTAATAAACTTGAAATATAACTAGACAATGCTTGATATAGACAATATCTGAAATTCTATTGTTTTCACATAATTTTCACCAAAAATATCACAAATTAAAATAATTGTATGTACAGGTTAAAATGTAATAGTTTTCTGTTTAAGAGGAATTAAATTCTAAAAAACCTTAAATCAGACCATAATTCGACCTTTTGGGCAAATTTGTGTGAATTGCCTCAATAAAAATGCTCTGGCTTGAATTCCTGTATTATATACATTATGTATACATATAGGTCGTTGTTGCTCCAATTTTGCAACAAGTGTTGTGGTCTTTCCAGCTAGTCATATCTTATGTTTTGCTAAATTGTTTTAAAATGTTACTTAAAGTCTCCTTTGACAACTGATAGAATTATTTACCCAGCTGCCTCCACAAGAGAGATCAGCGTTGATCTGAACATCCTTTGTACTCATATCACTGTTGTGTGGTGGTCCTTCCCAATTGTTTGTGTCATCTCCATTCTGAATGTTCCTTTCAGGTATAAGTAAAAAGAAAGAGTAAAAATCAAGAAGTGTTGAAACGTTTGAAAAATAACCAGGCAAAATAAAAATACATACTCGTTGAAAAAAAACTCATCTTGAAATCGCAATGCTAAACGTCTATTTTGAACAACCCTGTATGCTAAATGTGACAGTGCATGAAAATATCAAGCAAAACTTATTGCAGTACGGATAAGGAGTATGTAATGTTAATGTCTTTTTAAAAGCTTCATTGTCTAAAAGTTATCGTACGAGTTTGCTCGTAGTCAATTTTAGACGACTGGTAACAGGAAATTATGTGAGTAATTTTGGTCAATAACAACGGTAGTTTATGAATGATCGGGCCAAAGTTGTCTGGCGTTTTTGCAGGCAATAGTTGTTTGGCATTTTTGCAGGCAATAGTTGTTTGGCAATTATCACACTACATATGTACGGCAATTTTAAAACGTCAGTTGCTAGAAAATTACAAGACGTCAGTTGTTAGGAAAAATTATCCGGCATTTTCAGACAACAATGTTTTTGTTGAGAAATTTCTGGAAAATAATTGCACAAAAATAATAATTGTACTAATATATAAATATCACGTTCAGTAACATTCTAACTGTAACCATCATATAAATAACATATATATAATAACGTATATAGTATATATACCTGTTCCAACGGTAACTACTCATAATCCTAGGGAATCCATATGGATGGGCCAACATGAAAGCTGTTCCAATTTTCATTGGTTTAGGGTCCCAGAACGTTATAGGGGCGCCTGTCAAAAGAAACTGTCATCTTAGCGACTTACAAACCATCCTCTGAAACACCGTCATTCTGATAGGAACATGAAGCAGGTCGTTTGCGTCGTTATTTGATGGTAACATATCTACATTTTATTTATCATGCATAATGGCTATACACTGCCCGGTTTCAAGGGTAGTTAAAGTATACATTCATTGTAAACATAACGACAAATTGCCATGGAAACACACGAATTGTTTGGAAAATTATTATAGAAAAACAAAAGATAAACTTCAGTAGTAAAAAGTAACGTTACTTGATAAATAAGCTTACCTCCACCACCGTGTCCTCTTTGGTTGTCATGGTTACTGAGGAATACAACAACGTCAAATGAACTGGGCATGCCCCATTTTCCTGCAAAGTTACCAAGCCATTTCGCTTGGTTTGAATGTCGGAGAAAAATATCGGCTAGCTTTACGCCATAGATAAAATTAGTAACTCTGCCCGTGCCGAAATATTCGGCCATTGTTATCGCTTCACCACCCATGTCGATGACTTCTTGGAAAATAAATGGCTTTTTTCCAGAACCAAACGCATCGCTTCTAAGGTTGTGAAGTCTTGCAAATACGTTTTCGAGATCTCCTGGCCACATGTGTTTCGCGGCATCAACTCTAAATCCCGCAACACCCATGTCAATAAGATGGTTGAAATATTCTGCAATTTTACCCCTAACAAAATCTTTCGATAGACGGAGATCGGACAAACCGAATAATTCGCAGTTTCTAACTTCTGTAGAATCGTTGCCATTATGGATAGATCCGTCGCTTGTATGGCATACATCACCGCCATTACAGTCTTGGCTTCCGAATGGTACTGCTGGGTAACTACAACTCCCGCCGTCAAAATGGTGTCCTCCAGTACCTGTTCCGGAGTATAATAACAGTGTCTACATAGATTCTGAAATCATTTTATATTCCTTAAAATAATATCAACTATGACATTAGTATTCAATTTTAGAAACGATTATAGATTTTCGTCGTTGCATGGACGTGCTTTCAGATTCGAAATTCAGACTAAAATGTGAACAGAAACTAAGTAGTGGTTTCTAGGTAGTGTCCATCTTTTGTAAAATAGAAAAGCTAGTCTCGCATTAAAATACAACAGATCAATACCAGAAACTTAGCTGATAAATTTAAAATCATCTTTAATGATATGTATATAAGTCTTTATGATATCTATATGTTTTCACGATCACTTATGATAATCCGAGATTAATCTACATTAAAGGCTCTTAAAAAAGACTTAATCAGATCAGCCAATTGGCTGATCAGCTGCTAAATAAGCAGACCCTTAATTCATTTTTACATTAAAATGACCTTTTCCCATAATAAGAAACGGTAATGTATTTACGTGTCCACGCAAGTTTTCTTAAAAAGAATAATTCTAAACTAAAATGTTTGTAATTTTTTGTCGTCTGACATGATAACCGTTGTCATATCATATTGACCCTTACCTGACCCCGACCTTGTTGCATGTTGTTACCATATCCCTAAACTGTTGTTCATTTCCGCTTCTTGAGATCAAATTATAGCTCACAGGTTGATATCTTTCCCACCAAGGGCGGTTTGGGTTGGTGACGACAGCGTTCTCATTTGGCGGCGAAACCTGCGAAAACACACTGTACTTTGATTATTCTTTATTATTTGTTTTTGTCATATATCATACATTATTATTGTCTTTGATTCTTCCATAGATGAAGGGCAATTACATGATAAAGAAGTGGGTCTTGATCTGTCTTTTTTCTCATAGAATAACACAATGTGCAGTGCGATGGTGTTTGTAAACTTTACTTCGTAACTTCTGGAGAGCAACTTACAAAGCAGTGCTGAGGCACATTGTATCTGATATGTTTCAAACTGAAGACTCAATAGTATACATGACTCGTAGCAAAACACTAGACAGACTGGCACCGCATAAGATTTGATTTTGATATTTGAATTCTAAGGTTTTATGAATGGCTTAAGAACTGTCAAGGTATTTGATAGTCATCTGGTTTTATGTAAAAAAAGGATAAAAAATACTCTACAACAAGTAAATGTACTTTGTTACATCACGAGGGTGATCTTACATTCCGGGGAATCCCACTGGTTAGACTGTGCACTCATGCACCGACGAAAACATTGGAAACTCCCGCCTCGTAAGGAAAAAGTCATTATATAGTAGTTCTGATAGGTCAGTTAAAAAGGTGCGTTCAACTTGACAGTAAAAATGGTTATGTAAAATTTGCTTTTGATGAAACTGCTTAGAAAGCCCGATCGCAATCACTGTTTAGCTATACCATGCTATGAAATTATTTATCTCGTTGCCAAAAAGGATTTTAAATCGTTTATTTACACTTTCATATAAAACCTTAGAAAGCCTGAATACTTTTTTGCAAAGTATACATTTTTAAGTAAACAAACTATGGTGTTTCGACTATTGGTCGGCAAGCCACTAAATAAGCGCTTTCTTACATGAATTCGAAAACAAACTTTCATATTTTTCTAGAAAATAGCAAAGTTTAGATGAACTATCGACCAGTCGACAGGACAAAGTATGGATCGGCAATTAAATTAAAGGGTCATGTAATGATAATAAAAAAAAGCATGAATGAAAACTGTCGATACTTTTCGCCCTATTTGTGAACGAAGCTATTAAATCCTGCAACAGACGGTCTATAAAGATTACATGTGTTTAAAATAGAAACCGAAACCTGAACACCACAGAATCCGTATGGACCAAGAAACCTCTCACATTCTGCTTTTATGTCTGTCCATTTCCACTCAAACAGATGAACTATTGAATCACGGCCTGACGCACATTGTGGACTACTGTATGGACCGCCTACGACAACTAAAATCAGAAAAATTTATTCTGAAATAATAATGTAGTTCAATGAGTGGCACTTAAAAAAAGAAGATGTCCCCGCCCTAAACTCAGAGGTACGAAAAGCCCGCTTAGAATGTGATTTTTTTTATATATAATGAAGCTAACCAGATGTTCTACACGGATGTGTGACGTGTCTGAGATAATATCGAGGGCTGAGGTGGAGTGAGGATGGAGCAGAGGATGTTCGGACAGCAGGGCTTGAAACTTGTCATATGACACTAAACTGTGTTTGTATGACTGAAAATGACCGAAAATTCAATAAATCTTAAAGTCTGAATTCTCTAAGCTGACAGTTATTACGTTGAAGTTGTGCACATTGCTTCATACAACCGAATTCTGCAACAGAATGTGGTTTTCTTAACACATTGAAACATTTGAATGTCCTTACTATGAAAGTACGCATCAAGACCACTTCCAATTCAAGACCACCTTACCATATACTAGATCTTTTTTTTTTCAAAGAACGGAACATTTTCTGTTATATTTCAATAGGCAACCATTTTAACATTAGTAATGAAACCATACAACATTGCTAACTACATGTAGTACTGAATTATTGATATAAGCTTAGTTCCTTCCCTTTACCTTATGAAATCCTGACAATATACGAATTTATGAACCGAACCGTAGTCAGAAAAGTAGCGGTTACTAACGGGAAACACCAGCGATTACAGCCAAAGTAGTATTTTGTTTTGTGATTTCAGGTTTGATCAACATTTTGGGTCATGAAATATTTTTTATATTTAATGTCAAAGCATTTTAAGTGGCAAATGCAAAACGGAGCCGCAGACTGCAATGCAATGCATAAGCACATGCAGGACTTGTACAAAAATAATAAACTTATAACGATGATACCGTTAAATAGATCCTAGTCTAAAAAATCGTCAAACGACTCACGTGAGGGGAAACAAACTGGTCCGACCGTGACATGATCGTTGTTTGAACATGACTGCAATCAGGTGATTCGTTTTTATCTAGATTATTGTGTTAAAAATAATTCAAGTACATTTTATAGTCAGCTTTATTACATTTTTATTCGAAACAAATAGAATGTACAGGATTTTTAAATCTCCATTAAACTAGTACTATTGTATTTCTTATAACTTGTGCGAACAAGGCTGAAAATTCTAAGCAGTTTTCTTCATAGGTACGAAATGAAAGCGACACTTAAAAAGAAAAAAAATTTACAAAGTGAAGGTTCGTTGTTTTTTGAACGGTGTCAACAACCGATGTTGCTCAATGTCACAAAATCATTACCTTCGGAGCACACGGCAAATAACGGAAATTATTGCATGTTCGCATGCAGTTAGTGTATAATATGTTTAATATACTGACCAAATGATAGGGTTATGATGACCACGGCTACAAAATATATACATTAAAGATACTAGTAACTCAAATCGCTGGAATCCGATTATATACCGGAGTCTGTTATTTATCACAAACGCTCAAGGTCTGTTAGAGTCACAGTTGTCAACAATATTCTAATGCCTAAACATCAAAATTGAATTAGTGAAAGTTCTATGAAAGCGCTGAACACGATAAGAAAATGATACTAAAAATTACCGTGTGGTAAAATCACAATTGCTACTAATGTCACTACCATCAACATGTTCCTACTTAAACTGCTGCGTGACATGGCGATGTCATAGCTTTTATGGACATTATATCAGGGGTCGTCTCAAAACATTTCATAACTTAAAGCTAAAAAGCGGTAATCGTCATCTTTCTATTTTTATGGAATAGCCCTTTATCAAAATGTGCACAGTTCAAGCATATTTTATACGTTATTCGAATTGCAAACAAACAGAATAAATATATTACGTGTTGTACTAAATATATATGTTTTACTGTTTATGAAGGTCTCGCCAAAATACACAAATCAATATCAAAACATCATAACATATATATATATATATATATCCACTACAACAAGGATAAAACATTCCATTTTCCTAATACATGTATTTAAAACAATTTATAAGTGGTGTGATAACATTGTTATAGAAATGTGAGTTTCTTAATCGCAATATATCATAGCAGGTTTTGGCACAGCACCTAATTAACATATTATTGGAAAATAAAGTAATCATGTTTTCGGCATAAGACTGAAAGTTAAAATTTGCTACATTTTGGTACACTTAGCGAACAGATTGTTTCTTATATTTGAAAACATAGGGTATTGTAAGATAACACAGCCCTCATCTTTTGCACACCCAATAAAAAAAGGGCAAATGCGGTTATCAAGTTACAAATTCATGTATCTCCCAGTTTCTAACTAAAGTGGGACTACCCCGCAATTAAACTTGGCAAATACTGCTCTATGGGTATGAGGTAAAACCATATTACAGTATTCTTCAGTACAATACTCAGATATAAAAAAGACTGAAAGATCTTAGCTTGTCATTGCCTCTTACAGCATTAGTTCTGGGTGCAGTATTTTGTCAGTCATTCCACATTGTTTAACTGAAGGTGGTTGCCATCCCATGTCATGTATTTTACAAATGAGGCAGCTTGTAGCCAACCGTGTTAAGTCTTACAAACCTAATAAGACTGGTATTTAATGTAAACAAAATGCCATGTCTTCTCTATTTTATTTAAATGTGAACATTTAACCTTGATTTTTGTTTTGCCTTTGTTGAATAACCGTGAAACACCCCCTGTACTAATCTTATAAGGTCGTCTTATCAGTTAAAAGTCATGTTCCTATTTTGCTAAACATCACATACCATCTTTAGGTCTACATTTTCACCTAATTTGACACAAGTAGACTTCTTTTAAAAAAGAAACATATATAGCTAGGAGAGGTCCAGTGTTGCTCCTTTTAAAGTTATATCAGGGACATAGATAACAATTGTTATCTATGTTTCTGGTTATATGATAGGTTGTGCTATATACGAAAAACAGTTGCCCTGATTCAGATCACTGTGACCTATAAGGGATCATCATTCTATTGGTGATGACCAGCCTTCGTATCAAGTTTAGAGATCCTAGGCCAAAGCTTTCTTGGGTTATAGTCTGGAAACTGTTTCCATGGTGCAGGTCACTGCAACCACGACCTAATGATCTCAAAATCAATAAGTCATCTTCAGGTTATGATCAACCTCCGCCAATCCGTTGACCGTAGACCCAAGCATTTCCTAGTTATTGAATTATTTCATTTAAAATTTTCGAAAACTACCACTGAAATAATTGTACACTGAAGTCTTCGGCTCCCTGGTGAAAGCTGCGAAATTTGCAACCATTTTTGCGATAACCTCACCTGACAAGCTTGTTTGTCACCTGCCCCGTTCGTTTTGGGCCCAAGAGAATAGCTTCTGAAAAGCTTTAGAAAAGGTTGGAAGAAAATCCCAATCAAACGGACGTCTGTCGGAAGTAAAAAAAAATATATATATATATCGTTTTTAATGTATTTTTATTGTTAAGTTATTTGAAAAAAAATTCTAAACATTTTATTTGTTTTAGTTTTTTACTCAGTTTGTAAGTTTTATATGTCGAATGGCTGCCTTGTTTTGATCACGTGATTAACATCACTGCTACCTGTTTTGACTATCGGCTGGAAGACACAGAAAAAAGAAGGCGCACAATCGAATATCTCGGAAGAGCTCTTCTTATTCCGGCAGATCTTCCATGGCCCAAACAAATTTTAAACAAACAATTATGTTCATCATAGAGGATTTCAAAACTTACTTATGCGCAAGTGCATTGGGCCATTTTAGAATCGCTCACCGTAATTTGCGCTAGAAAGTGAAATCTAACGCCGTAAAATTAGTAGATTAGTCTAAATACTCCTAGTTTGAAAGCCAACACTATGGATAGGTCTTGATAGAGTTTTATTCAGCTAGAACCAAATTTTGAACAAAGGCTAGAAAAGGAATACGCGTGCTAAACATAGAGTAAATTATAATGAGCAAAATTTCTAATAGTTCACATGAAATTCTTTTACAAATTGAAATAATACTATATTAGATACGAGAAACTTCAACACAATTTTTACGCGAACTAAGACACGAAGAGTTTTACACGACAAGTAGTTGTTTTCGATCTTTTGATTGTACGGACCAACAGATAAAACAGTTAAAACTTTCGGCAAAATATAAACTGAATAATGATATGAATGAGTGTAAACTACTTAAAGTTATGACTGATAGCCAGTGCTTATTGAGTGATATTTCATCCGATTCATCTGAAGAATTTACATTTCATTGTACATAGACCGGACATGATTTCAACAATCTTCGCAGAGGTCCATTAGACAATGTTACATGCCAAATATCTAAGCTTTGTGCATTGTGGTTCGAGAAAAGAAGATTTTTAAGGTTTTTCTCTATACAACTCTATGTAAAACTACGTTTGCCATAGGGTGGGGCCAGTTTCAACCCCCTAACCCTACGATACACTCACACAATACCAAAATTATGAAAATTAAATATGGGAATAATTTTTACACGTCCTGAAAATTTGTGTGATGCGGTCGCATAGGAATAGAAAGGAAACACAAACGACGTGAGGTTGAATCTTGGCAGTTGATTTCGAGCTCTAGCAACTGGCTATAGCTCTAAATCAAATACAAAGTTGCTAAAGCACTGGCTAAAATGTAATAAGAAAATTCTTACCTCCATCGCATGAACCAGCAAACGCAATGTACAAAACAAAATTTCTAGCCGACCGCTATTTAGTTATTTTTTTCTTTTCTAAAATACCGTGCAGAAAAAAAGAAAAACATAAACAAAAGCACAAATAAGGTATTGTCTGGCAGATTCTTTTTCACGATATAGATTACCCAAAACATGTTTAATCCTCAAAAAGTCTAACCTATGCTCAGTTTGGTTAATATTGAAACTTTTTGCCGGGAAATAATCGTATCTAAGAGAAATATTCAGATAGTGGTATGGCAATATGGACGGACAGCTCAGTGGTTTGCACACTGGCCTTCCAATCCTGAGGTCTGGAGTTCGATCCCCGGCAGCTACTCGGGAATTTTCAGAAACGCTTTTCAGTGTTTCCCACCCAGCTAGAGGTGTACTGGTCAGGAACTCAGGCAATCCTTGCGTGTATCAGTGCTATACACTGGGCACGTTAAAGAACCAGGCTGTCTATTCGCAACGAGCTAGGCTAAGTTAGCCGGACAAGTCTGTATCTGATTTCTGATCTCTCTGTGGGGGCTTTGTCTCACTCTGTCCCTCTGGTCAGATCGCTCTGTGTCTGTACTAGTAGAGGATGATTTCGCGCCCTGTCTGGCTGCAGTTGCTGTAAAGCGCCTTTGAACTTGTTTATCATGAAAAGGGCGCTATATAAATCTGGTATAATAATAATAATAATAATAATAATAAGAGCAAGGTATTATGAGAGTTGATAAATGATTTTTTTTTACTACTGGTTACGAGGGTTAACATGAGATCTGTAATGTTTAGCAAATAGTTCAAGTATTTATCACTTTTCTATAAAGACAAATACCACTTTGGTAGGTAAGAAAGATTTCTCGATGGAGGAAAAACATATTTCACGATCCGTCCGATTAAAACAGTGTTGATCCTTTTAAATAAAATAACCCCTCTCTGTAATATAATTTTCGTCTTTGCAAAAGAGAATTTATATACCTATATGTATATTATATCTATAGAATCCTAAGATCTCGACATAGCTGACATCGGCATTGGACACAGACTTGGAAAAGGCTGGAAACAACAGATTAGTGATAGTTACATATTGTATGCGTACACGCATGATGGTAAAATCTTTGCCAAATGGAAAACTGACAGCATTGTAATTCAGATCCACTTTGAGAATTTCGGGTAAATTTGAAGTGGCCCGAAAGGAAAACCTGAAACACAAAAACAAGAGTCATGACTGTAATTATCTTGATCTCAAGCTGTTTAAACACGCTTTTTTTTCCCGGTAGTATCATATACAAAGCTTAGTGTACGATAAACATGTAGACGACACGTATGTAAACGATTATAGTTTGATTTTGACGTTTGAGGGTTCAATATATGGACTCGTCTGCCAATAAGGGAAATCAGCATGAATTACCTTGCCCTTTCGAGGTAAGAACCATAATCGCACTAAATAACACTACCTAAATGACGGATCGTTCCATTATTAAAAGTACAAAACATCGCTGACTTCGAAATCAACTATACCTGGTATTGCACAATCAAATGAACGGGTATATTTAATAAACATTTCAGATTTTGATCTGAGCAAAGAAAGACATTTGTTTTAAGCAAGTGCTAAACGCTTTCATTTTCCTACCTAACTTTTATAGTAATATTTAAGACTTTTATTTCGTAATATAAAGCACATCGAAAATAAACTTATTATAATAAAATTTACAAATAAAAATGTGTAATTCAAAAGGTATTTGGTTATGTATGGAACTAAATCAACTTATAATTAGATGTACAAATCTGCCTTTATATTGTCAAATCAACAACTGTTTAATATTTTTGTTATTATTAAAAACAAATCCTAAAAGGATTCGGTCAAGCGGGAGTGCACAAGTGTTACACTCGCGCATGCGCAATTTACTGTCAAATCGATCAGGCTCGAGTCGGGTCGAGTTGAGCGTAAATGTATTTTTTTTTAAATCGAAAGGACGCATCTACTTTAATTCAATACATTTGCATTATTTCTCAACACCAGCTTCGATACAAATGTTAAACTTTATTTACAATCGGTACAGTTTGTGCTCAATGCTAATCTTTCGCTTTCCGCTGCTATGCCACCATTTTGGATTAATTTATCCACACATTTGCTCGACTTCACCCCCCCCCCCCACCCCCAACCCCTTGCGGGAAGAGCATGTCCTTGACCTGTGACTTCGACACTAGCGTTGCACTACTCGCGTTCGATTGGCGGTAGTGTGAAAAATCCGCTCGATTCTACCCGAATCGAACACACTCTTAGACAGTATTTGTATATTTTGGGATCGACTACATGTTAATCGATAGTTACTAACAGTTTATACATGTACGAAAATTCAATTTATGCTCTATAGTTTTATTGTTTTTAATTATAAAATGTGCACATTAATAGTACCTGTCAATTTTTTTTTTATCCGTCAATGTTTTGACAATTAGACAATTAAAATCCTTTTGCTCACTATAAATCACGTAATATCTAGAAATTAAAATCATAAGAAACATGAAAAAATAGTATTCATTAACAAAAGCTGACCTCTCAAGACATGTTACAGAAATCTAGCTTTTTTTGTTAATTTTATTTCGAAACTCTTGTTTAAGCTTTGCATGTAAGCAGTTTTCTCGGAAACCAATAGCCGAACGCTTTCAAACTTCACACTTGTCTGAGGCATCATGGGATAACATCACTTGACAGGGTACATAGCTCTAGCTTTTATTTTGATAAAATGACAGCCCTTTTTGTCTTAAAATTTCTGTTTAAGTTTTACAGGTAAGTAGGTATCTCAAAACCTAGCAAGCTGAAAGCTTGCACTTTTCATGCACGTCTTCTACATTATAAACTGGACTTACAAAACAAACATATATTAGTACTTGATTCTAGCATATACCTAATCAAAATCTGTATTTGAAATATAGTGGAAGTATTGCATGTAAGTAGAGAAACTACTTGACTGAATGCGTTCAGAGTCACCATAAGGATTTAGCTCTTTCTAGCTGAGCGACTTAGACCCATTTGAGCCTTATGTTTATTGAAAATTATGCTCTTTTTAACAAAGAAATATAAATGAAAGATTTTCTTATGGACTGCTGTTCTGTACGTTTTTATGCTCTTCATGAGTCTGTGGCATCGCGGGGTGACCAACAGGACCAATGCCTCTGGCTTATGTTACAAAATTATGAAACTTTTCAAAATGTATATTGAACATACCTTGTTTACAATGTATTATTTTTTGTATACTTATGTATATGGATGATATTCTTACAAACTAAAATATTTCACCGATCATTATTCAAAACACGTTTATCGGGCTAATAAGTAAGAGGTTTTATATAAAAAAAAATCACTTATTCGATGGCTTGCCTTGACTTATTCGATAAATGTATAGGTCGGCATTAATTCTCCCGCACTGAGTTACACAGGCATTGAATATTCTCTATTAAATCTATGCTAATGAAATCTGTAAGAAGATCCTTTGGAAGCACAGAATGCAACCAAGCAAAATGATAGCAGACTCGGTTTGATTCAGTATGTTCATGAGTGGTTATGACATATGCAACGCCCCCTACACGGCTACTAAACGCTAGCGCCACCACCAAATTGTGGTGTTAAGGAAAAGAGCTATCGACATTTCCGTGGTGCAGCTATCGCCCGTGTCTACTTGTAAACACGTGAGTAAAGTTTAAATTTTATCTTATATTTTCATTGATAGAACTTTTTTCGAAAATCGGAGAATGTAGTTCCGTGTAACAACATTTTTACTACAGGTTGGTTGTGATTTCATTAAAATAATATGCAAATTGTGGTGTCGGGAGCATTTCTTCCGAATCTGACAGTGGCATATTTTCATATCGGCCAGTATTCGAACACCATTCCTATGAATAGACACACTGTAAGAACATACCTGCGCATGCAAATGGTGTAGAAATGAATTACACGTATTCCCATACACCAAACAATTACGAAAAACACAGTAAAAAGTTAAAACACGACTATTTTTGAAAGTGGTGGCGCTATCACTCAAGTGGTGGCGCTATACAGAATTGGTGGCGCTGTTGTATATGATTAATGGCTGATATATTCAATTTTAATATATGAAAATGTCTGTCTGCAAGCCACGGAAATTTCTACAAAATCGATGTTATCAACCTATCCCACACTATACCCAAATTACGTTACTCAACAAAATACATGTAGTAACCTCTACATGATCGTAAAATAATCTGCATGTATATGGATTCAGATTGTACATCTTAGCTCTATTGATTAATCGTATTTAATCGATTGGAATTGAAAATGTACTGTACTCACTTTTCAGAAAGAATGGTGAAAGTCAGGTCTTTTGTTTACAATGACATGCAAACGACGTATAAAAACAAAGGGGAGTAACTTTCAGAATCATAATATAACAAATAAATTCTACACTATCTTCAAATTATTTCCTGGACACAAATCTATGTTTGAAATAAAAGTATTGCTACTATTTTTCTTGACCTGAATTTAAAGTACACTTACGTTTGTATTGAAGTAGAACATTTAAAAGTTAGAAATAATTCTATATTAACATTAAACAAAGGAAAATATTTACTTTGACTACAAGAGTCCCAAGGATCTGTGAGTATTTTGTTCTTTTTTTTTCTTAGATAAAGAATGTTTCATAAAGGTAAGTGACTATGATCGTGTTTTTCTTTCTTTAATAACATAATTCCTCGCAGGAAAATTATCAATTAGAGAATGTTGGTGTTTGTTTTGTTCCGGATGCGTCAGCAGTTCGTATTATTGAATGCCGTAACAGCGCCACCACTACCGTATAGCGCCATCACTAGAGTTATAGCGCCACCACTTTTAAAAATTCTGGTATATTTCTTCTAACCCGAGTTTCTATTATTCATGGTGTGTGCGTATATAATTATTTATCATTTATACACCATTTGCATGCGCAGGTATGTTCTTACAGTGTGTCTATTCATCGGAATGGTGTTCGAATACTGGCCGATATGAAAATGTGCCACTGTCAGATTCAGGAGAAATGCTCCTGACACCACAATTTGCATATTATTTTAATGAAATCACAGCCAACCTGTAGTAAAAATGTTGTTACACGGAACTACATTCTCCGATTTTCGAAAAAAATTCTATCAATGAAAATATAAGATAAAATATAAATTTTACTCACGTGTTTACAAGTAGAAACGGGCGATAGCTGCACCACGGAAATGTCGATAGCTCTTTTCCTTATCACCACAATTTGGTGGTGGCGCTAGCGTTTAGTAGCCGTGCCCTAGCACCGGCTAAAACAGAATTCTATTACAGTATATTTTAAGTGTACTCAATGATTCCAAAGTAGCAGAAAATATAACAACACTGAGTCCCAGTATAAACCTAATAGCCCGGCTTATGAATCCCAAAATTTGGCCGAACCTTGCAAACTTTAGTAGAGACTTAAGATGATACATTTCTTAAAGAACAATACCAGATGACTCAAATCAGTCAACCAGGAACTGTTTTATGACGTCATCACTAGAAAATTTAAATTCGTAAAATAATTTGATTATGTTCAGCAAAGTATAAAATTTTATAGCCCTCTTCTAAATTTCTAATAATCTGATGACAAAACAATTGGGTTATGTAGAGCTTCTCAAAGTTACATTATTCTAAGAAATATTAAAGGAAGGTTACTTTGTGACTAATTTGTATGTAAAGGGATAGATTATCTGAAATGACGCATCACAAAATCGTAAACTTTACATTCTGTTTTCAAACAAAGACAAACCTTTAATAAAATAATGTCATAAAAAAGAGGGAGCATGTGTTTATAATTAGATGATATCGATTTAGAATTCTTCCGACTATAAATGCCTTTTCGGGTCATTTTAAATTTGTCTACACATACGGGAGAGATGTCTCATTTTTTCACATTCTAAATGTTGTATATTTCTTTCTTGTTGATACGAATGAAAGCTCGTGTTTTGTAATAATCAATACATACGTAGATCTTAATTCGAATCAAATACTTCTCTATACTTTTGCAGCGATATGTTACTTGATATAACATAATGAAGAATAATGAAGAGTGGTTAATTTCACGGCTATTTCACAATAGACCTAAGCTAAGGGATGGCATATAAAATATTAAGAAAAGCAGACCCTTTCTAATTGTTAAAAAGTCAAGGAAGGTATATAAAACTGAAAGAAGAAATATTCCTTTAAAGAATATTTTAGGGATATGTCAGAAAGATTTTATTTGTACCGCGATGTTGTATACAGCAGTAAACTGTATTACCAAATCTTCTAGCGTAATACTTAGACTTTTTCAAATACCTTTCAAATTACTACATGCACATTTTTTTACTCATTTAGAAAAGTATATTGTTAATAAAATGTCAAAATTACAGTTAATTGAAATATGCAGTCTCATATGCTTTTACTCCCATCAATGCCTTATTTAAGTATTTAGCTCATATTATATTGTTTATTGGATTCATTTAAAACATTCCGACTATGTTAGAATGTTTAGAACTCCATTTTTAAGTGGCATGTGAGAGCTGAACATTTGCGTATGTTTGAAACGATTTCCTTACTAAATTGTATTGTTTGGGGGTGTTTTTACTCGTCAGAGATACAATATTTTATCATATAAAAATGAAAAAAAAAACAGTATGATTGCTTAGATGTTTTCTTATAATGTGGCTACTTGTATCTAACCTATTTATATCAAACTGCATTGTCCCGGTTAAATGCTAGTCTGTCGTATGACTGTAGACAATATATCTACAAATGTACTTTTACATAGGTTTCAAAGTCAACAAAGTACATTACTATTTGACAGTAACAATAAACAATAAACCTATGTACCATTGCTTTGATGTTACGTAAAGGCGGAACAATTGCGGTATGGAAAATGTGTATGTTACCGAATGTGACCAATAGGAAAACTGCATTGTGACACGAGAGTAAAACGTAGATATGCATCATCGTTGTTGTAAAGAAATTATATTTGTATAAATACTAGTACATGTTTTGTTTGAAGTGCGTAGAAGCCGGCTTCATAAACTAACACACCATATGTTTATACCCAATGTGAATACTAAACACTGTCTATTTTACACAGTGAATTTAGATATACATCATTGTTGTGTTAGAAATTTATATTTTGGTATGAAATACTAGTACATGGTTTTTGTTTAAAGTGCGTTAGAAGACCGGCTTTTATTAACTAAACACGCCCATATGTTTCTTACCCAAATGTGAACTACTAAACCACAGTCTATTTCTTACGACAGTGAAACGTAGATATACATCATCGTTGTAGTTTAGAAATTTATATTTTGGTATGAAATACTAGTACATGGTTTTTGTTTAAAGTGCGTTAGAAGACCGGCTTCTATAAACTAAACACGCCCATATGTTTCATACCCAAATGAGAACTACTAAACCACAGCCTGTTTCTTAATGAAATGGAATGTAAGGTGGACATAAGCATTTTTACACCACTTAGTACTCTTAAACGATTGCATTTGATGAAATGAAATGACAGAAGTTAATTGGCTTTTCAAAAACAGGGCTACAAATATTACAACGCTTAGAAAACAGTACAGACGCCATGGTGTACACGAATGTTTATATCATAATTGTGTAGTTTTAAATCTTGCCATACCGTGTGACTCTTAATATTAACTTGTAAATATTTCAAATGTAAATATTTTAACACATTTTGTTATTTTAACAGTGGCCCTAATAAGTAAGCCGTGAAGCGGAAGTCTTTTATATATTGGATTGATTTTTAATATTTATATTTTAAATAGGGTCACACGAGAGGCATGGTCTTAAAATGTTCTTGTCTGACGACCAACATAATTATATGGGAGGACGGGTGCTACATGTTGCCTGGTATGTTAAAAGACTCAATATCGTACATAAATATTTATATTTCTCTTAAATTGTTTAATTTTAGCAGTTTACTGCAAAAATTGGCTCATTGTAAATAATATGGAGCAAACGACATCATGAGCCCATACAAGAGTGAGACTATCTTATATATGTTCATCAAGTTAGCCTCACATATCAGGCAACACACACATTTCTGATAGCAATATGGGGACATTATTTTACTCCTCAAAATTTGTTTGAGGGGTTAGAATTTCAATGTGATATCTGGCAACATTGTTATTCTTATAAGGTCATCAGCAAAACTTAGTAATAATAAGGTCCAGGTAATACACAAGTATGAAAACAAAATATAGGTAATCTGACAGAGACAATATACAAAAAACATAAAACATTTATTTAAAACTACTTAATTAGGCTTTAAAAAGGATCATTTTCCATTTACAGTAACTATCAGGTGGTTCAATTCGGTTTTTCTGATTTTTTTCAGAAAAATCGGGTTGACCAACTTGATTTGTAAACAATTTTGAGTCAGCCAATCACGACAAAGCAGACAATGACGCCTAAGCCAATCAGCGTTGGCTTACCAAAAGCGTGGTTCGGCTGAAAAATGTAAACAAACTCAAGTTTCTTAAAGGAATTTAGGACTTTGTTGTCTCTAGCAGTCCTTAAATATAGATTTTTAATAAACGATAAGTTTTAATAAATAACATAGATTAAAATGAGGAAAGCAAAATGCCTTAAGGTATTAGGTCACTAATAGTAATGTTTACAAAATGGCCTTTGCTTGGTATATTCTGAAAGGTAACCATGTTTTGCACTATTTTGCAAATTTTAAACAACTTTTACCGTGTCGTTTTTTGAATTTTGAATAACTTTTGGTATCTCCTCAAGCTCAAGTAGAGACAAATTTCAAAGTGATAGCCACTATCCAAAACATTTGCAGAGAACTCATTTTACCATTAATTTCAATCAAAGAAACATCAAACTATTGGTAACCAATTATAAAACACAAAATAAAAATGTTAATATCATTTTTTCTATGGTGCCTCGAGTAAACGGATTTAATGATACAGAATTCATATTTCAACACTGAAAAAATAAGGTCGAATGATGAGTTTCTGTTTTGAATTTTGCTTACTCCATTTAAAAATAACCTTAGAGAAGATGTAAAACCTACCTAAATTTCTTCCACAATATATAATCTAAGAGTGAAAGCAAAATAGAGAACTCAATATTTTTAAAGATGTGTAACTCTACCCCTTCTGTTTAAGTAGTAAATTCACTTTGAACACCAAAAAATCGCTTATAAGATTCATCTTTTCCATTTTTGTACAAAACATCAATATTAAGTCTTGAAAGAAGTAAAAACTTACTAGTAAAAAAAGGAAAATAAAGAAGAAAAAAAAATTGGTCCCAGTAGGGCTTGAACCTACGCCCCCTAAGAATTGCAGTTAAAGTAGGTTTATGGTAGGAATTAAATACTCTTCAAAAAGGTGGTTCTCTATTAGTGATCTAATACCTTAATACACTATATGAGGTACATAACAGAGGCCTAATACATATAAATGATGTTATACAAATACGTCAGTCTCTTACTTTTCTTCTAACTGTAGTTTTTAAAGTAAATGTATGGGATTAAATTCCCATTGTATTCACAGCTCACTGAGGGTCACTTGGACTTACTTTGGACTGTGAATTATGGTACACACTCTACATGTAGCATATAAAGTGTTGTTAATTAATTGTAGCTATGCTCGCCCATATGGTTCTTAACCGGTGGCGAGGGTAAACAACCTCAACACACACACACTAGATTTACCACTTGTGAATCAAACACTTACTGCTACAGTTTATAAAATACTTTCTACAAAATAAGCTCAGTTAAATTAGCAGTTTTTTTCACTTATTGACACATTTTTTGTAGGAAAGTAATATTTCTTTGTAATCTAATCTAACAGAAAATGTTCAATGACCAGTATCAACCAGTATTAACCAATCGACCACTTCTGACCAATTTGGGAGTACTGATTAGGTTGCTTTAACTAAATGATAATGCATGCATTCATCTTCATCAAGCCTCAAATGCTCTTAAACAGTCATTATTTAATTGTTCATAAAATTTGCAAAATATCTTAACAGTCAGTATTGACTAATTGACCTGTATTGACCAATCGACTAGTATTGACCACTTCAGGGAGTATTGACCGGGGCGGTTTTAACCGTGGTTTTTAACCGCCCAACATTGAATAAAACTGTCTTATTTTTAATGTTGTCGTGTGTTTGGATTTTTATTTCTATGTATTCGTCAGTTTTGAATCAAGTTGTGTTTAATTATGTTTTCAAAGCCTGGTGTCGTTTCTTTGCAATAATAGCACTTGTATTGCTTCATTGTATCTAAAACAGACAGAAATCAGTATTTTATAGTAATTAGTAATAAATCTGCCGTAATATGGACAAAATCGTATCAAAATATATGCAATAAGTAGTACAACCTTGTGTGTAAAATCAAAATAAGTCGTTCACTATCATTTCAATAGGGCGTACAATGCAATAGAATACAAAGCACCGCGGATTTCAAGGATGAATTAAGGCAGAAATCGTGATCAATGAAAAAAATATAGCAAATTCTTATAATGCGACATGCATTCAGAAAATTTGCCTTATTTTTGATAAAACTCATGATCTAAACATTCACCATTTGATCAACTGATTTCACCTAACCTACCGCTCATGTAAGTCATTCTGGACTTATATTGACTGTGGAACACTTGAAACATGCCTTTCGAAAAACATCTTAAGGAATAAACATACCTTTATTTGGTAATTATCCAAATATCAATCGAAAAAGTTAGACCACGTTTATCATATTTCAACAAATGGTTGAAATCACATCGCTATTTCCGTTTTGGTTGTTCAATCGTTTCTACGTTGTGGACATTAATCATGCCTGACATGTATCTTGCCATTTTTGTGGCTGTGTTTTGACGGCGCCGGGCGCATTTTAGTACAAAAACGGTGTTGTTCATACAATATTAGACAATTAACTTTGTATTGATAAGATAATATCTCCACTCAGATTATTTAGTATTCAATTATTAAAAGAATTATGTTTTTAAAAACTTTTTTAACTTCTAGCATATATACATGTAATCAATTTGGTCAGGTTCGCGCCATTTTTCGTCCAAACAGGTGTTGTATTCAAGCGGTCTTAACATAAAATTTAGCCTGGTGACCCATATATTTTTAGCCATTTTTATGTTCGCCATGCAATTATGCATATACAAGAAAAACAGGAAAAAATCTATGAAACAGTTTTTTTTTCAAAATTAAAAACAAATGTTCTTCACTATGGGTATTTTTCATTGAAAAAAGTTGACGAAAAGGAAATACGAAACAATATTTTTTTTTTTCATTTGTATCAATTATTTTAATGACATAGTATTACAAATATGACTATGATATCAAATACGTATGTAACAAAATCTGTAAAAAGAATAAACCCTATTATACGGTGTTCCGTTTGGACAATCGTGACTTTTTATTTATTACTAAACCGCGATGCACGATGGTACGATGATGACAAAATTTGACAAAACTATTATGATACATTTAAGCAGTACAGTAGCTTTCTATACAAACTATCCGCATGATAAACTTCAAATGATGCATAATGCAAAATAATTATAGCAGCCGAAAAGCTTTCTCAGAAATAAATTTTAGGTTTGAAATAAAACATTTAGGTTGTACAATAACTTTCTTTACAAACTATCTGCATGATTATGATAAACTTCAAATGATGCATAATGCAAAATAATTATGGCAGACGAAAAAAAAATTATTATTTTTCAGAAATAGATTTATGTTTGAAATAAAACATTTAAGCAGCACTCTAGCTTTCATTACAAATTATCTATAAAATATACTTCAAATGATGCATAATGCTAAATAATGACAGCAGACGAAAACCTTTTCAGAAATAAATTTATGTTTGAAGTAAAACATTTAAGCAGTACAATAGCTTTCTTTACAAACAATTAACATGATTATGATAAAACTTCAAATTTTGCATATTGCAAAACACAGTAGATTTCTATACAAACTATCCATGCATCATGCAAAATGATTATAGCAGACGAAAAAAAATTTCATTCAAAAAGAAAAAAAAAAAGATTTGTTTGAACACATATTTATGAATCAATGCTTCATTTCTTTATCCTTTTTTATTTCTTTTCTTTGATTTTTTCAATAAAACGAAAAACAACCCAAACAATTACAGGGCCATTACTCTTTCCTCAGTCATTCTTAAACTGTACGAATCGGTACTGTTATCCCGCATCGAACAAGGTAATAAGTACAATCTTATTAATGATTTACAATGTGGCTTTAGGAAAAATATAAGATGTTTAATGTTTAATGACCTCTTTCCTGTTTCGTGAATGTGTGAGTTTTTCTCATGAAAACAAGAACTCCCTTTTCTCTTGCTTTTTGGACGTTAAGCAGGCCTTTAACCGTGTCTCACATGAAATATTGATGGTCAGACTATTCAAATTTGGTTTAAGCCGCGAAATATATAAGGCAATATATAACCTATACCAGGGTATGACTAGTTGCGTGCGTAATGGCCAGTATTCTCGCTGGTTCCCAGTTCTCCAAGGAACCAGACAGGGTGGGTTCCTGAGCGCTTTCCTTTATCTGGTGTTCATCAATGACCTTCTAAATGAATTGCAAAACAGTCCATACGGTATGGCTATGTATAACATAAAATGTTCCTGTTCCACGTCAGCAGATGATATGGTACTGTTGTCATTTTCTCAACGTGGCTTAGACCAACTAATGGAATTATGCTATCAATATAGTATAAATAGTAGATATTTAATAATGCTAGCAAATCTGCAGTTATAGTTACTAAACAGAAACATCTAAGTGACAGAAACTGGACATTAGGGCCAGATATAGTAAGTAAAAATGTCACAGAAAGTTGTCAGAAAATTAAAGATACATTCATGAGTATTCTAACCTGTGGGATATACGAAGGTGGAATACATCCTATATCAGCAAAACGTATATACAATAGTGTTGTACTTCCAAAAGCTTTGTATGGATCTGAGCTCTGGTCTTGTCTCACCAAAAATGATTTGTATAAACTAGAAATTTCTCACAGGTTCTGTATAAAAGTTATGCAAGGGCTTCCTAGATCAACAAACAATGATGTATCTCTATACCTACTTGGGTTTTTACCAATCGAGGCTGAGATAGATAAAAGAAAATTAACATTTTTATGTCAATTGTGTATGTTACACTCACAGTCAATTATAAAAATTGTGTTTGTAAACCGCCTAATAGCATATTTAAACAAACCTGGCATGACTACGGGATTCAAACCAGATATTTGTCGTTTGTGTAAGAAATATAATCTGATGTGAGTTTTAAATACTTTTGTTACAACGGGTATTTTTCCATCGAAATATACCTGGAAGAGAATGGTCAGAAGTAATATACAAATCGTTTTTCAGCATGAATATTTTAAGCATGTTGAGTCGAGTAATAGTCTACAAAACTTTTTAATAATTCACGACATATCTCGTCGTAACATTTGTATACAGTGGTATTTATCTGCTACTGATAGAACTTTACTGAAGTATATGCAAGTTTCTGTAAAAATAATTGGCGCACTTTTGTCCAAGCCTTACAATGCTATTTGCTACAAATGTTATAAATCAACGGACAATCTAGTGAAACATCTTTTGCTTTTTTTTGTTCAGAGAACAGCGCCAGCAGAGAGCAACTTTGGTCAACACTTCTCAATAAATTTGGCTTAAAGCTATATACTGACCTAATACAGATGCAGCCAGATAAACAATTGTTTCACATGTTATCTGGCATGTCTAGCTTTTTGCCCTACACAGAATCAATAAAATGTTTACAAATAGTCAGTAAAGCATTCTGGTTTATGTACATGTAATGGTTTGATCACCTCCTTTAGTTATATTAAACAAAAGTACATTCAAGTACATTGATAGTAACTGTCTCCAACAGTGTGAATAATCAACATTAGTGTTGTACGTGAATCTCATAAACATTGAGAATTTTCTGCCATTTCCTTTGTCATTCCCTTTTCGTTTCGGCAAGTTGTAGGACACGTGACATCTCAATAATCCTTTGAAAACTATAATAGCTTGTTGTTGTTCTTTGTTTCTTTTTAATAATTTATCTAATATAATAGAAATTGACGTTATGTATGTGATGTAATGTATTTGCTTGCTACATACTGTGTCAATATGTGTCCTGTTTTGTATATAATGCTATGTATATTGTATATATTTATGTGCTATACTCTCCCTATGAGGAGCAATAAAGATATCTATTCTATTCTAACTTTACATGTCGTGATGGTGTATACCGTGTTATAGGATAACCTAAAATTTGTTATGGGTGCATTTTAACTTGATTTTGAGAAAATAATCCTCTTACAAAAATTTTTAAGTCATTGGAGTTACCAGCGTGTTTTAATATCGACTGAACATTTCGAAAAAGGAATAAAAGAGTACAGGAAAGAAAGAAAAAGAAATCATCGTCTGCTACATTGTAATACAATTGTGTAGGCTATGGACTTAATACACAGGTAAGAGAATTCACTAGACTGTAGCGCGACATACATACAATAGCTTATATCAACATAGTAGTCTACCACTGATCTATTGTAAAGGTGTTCACATCCAGGGTCACATTCCAGTACATTTAAATGTAAAAAATAACACTGACAGCTGTCTAACTTGTTGAGAAGGGTCTGCCTTCCCTGATGGCACTGATCACGTCAATAGATTTAATCACACGTCCTGTGGTCTCACTATTGCAAAACAGCAGAATCTAATAAATGGTAAATTTCTTCTCACAAATTATATTGAGATACATTCATCTGTTGTTGACAAAAGTACAAGTCTATGGGACTACGCATTTCTAAACGGAAGGCGATGGTACGATGGTGAAAACGTGATGGTACGATGGAGAAAACGCGATGGTACGATGGTGAAAACGCGATGGTACGATGATGATTACACGAAGGGCACGATGGTGAAAACGCGAGGATACGATGGTGAAAACGCGACTGTACGATGGTGAAACCGCGATGGTACTATGGTGAAACCACGATGGTACGATGATGATAACGCGATGGCACGATGGTGAAAACGCGATGGCATGATGGTACGATGATGAAAACGCGATGGCACGATGGTGCGATGGTAAAAAACGCGATAGTACGATGATAAAAACGCGATATTACATCGACATTTCACCATCGTACCATCGCAACATCGCGATTGCATCATCGTGCCATCGCGTTTTCACTATCTTACCATCGTTGTTTCATCATCGTGCCATAGCGCAATCGCGTTTTCGTCATCGTACCATCGTGCATCGCGGTTTAGTATTAAATAAAATGTCACGATTGTCCAAACGGAACACTTTTATCTGGAACAACTGATTAGTATTAGACCTTTCTGCTATTATGTTGTCTTCATGCATATTTTGGTTGGTATTTATAATAAAGCAGAAAATTATGAAAATGTTGAAAAATCACTGGCAGTTTCAGCAATAGTGGGTGTGTTCAAAACAATTTTTCACAAAAGCAAGCCTGGTGACCCATTGGTTTTATTTGTTCATTGTTTTAAGCACAGATTTTCCTAAAAACTTTGATATTACTTTCAGTAATTTTGAACACGTGAGTGCCTGCGTGCATGTCTTGAGTCGAGGGTAATCAAATTTCAAAATCCTAATTATTTTTTTTTCTTTCCTCAGCTTTTTGTCTTTCTGTATTCAAGGGGTCGTGCTAAACACGGCTAAGACATGCAAAGACACAAAGGTGCGGTTAGTATTGTTCTAACCCGTTTTGGCTTCTTCTAACTTAGGTACTAGCTTGTTCTTTCCAACAACGTATCATTTATTAAAATCGGACATCAGGAAATGAAGATATGATTTGTCAGACATAGCTCGCCTATCTATCTATCACACTAAGAAACAAAAACATGTATTTTCACGAAAATAGTACGTTTTAAGAGGTTCCCACGACGGAACCTTCGGCGGTAAAAATATACAAACTACGTATCTTTTTGGACAATGCATTGAATAAGTTTTTAAAAGTTATTTCAATAATATATCTTGTGTCTTTTATATTCTACAATAATTTGAAATTAATGAGACTTTTACCGTACGTAAAAGTACGGTAATACAGGTTTTGAAACCTAAAAAGCCTGAATTGCGTACAGACGGAAGAACAAATGTCGTCTATTTTGTAACTAACTTTTATATATTATTATTTTCTATCAAACGAAATGTTTACTTGTATTTATTTATACCTAATAATCAATTTATAGGCATTTATTCCTTATTATACGGCTTAAATTTTACGACAAAAAGACCAAAATTCAGCAAATGTTCCCGACGGCAACCGTCGGGGATTATTTTTATCATTATTGTATATTCGTTTAAACGTTAGTTCCAACTACCTGTTAAAAGACAGTTAAGTCTGACATGTTATTCCAAACAGTTTTTATATCAAATTGAAGTTAATGAAATTTAATGGAAAAAAGCGTCCAAAATACTGTTTAACGGTCCTAATAGCAAGTCTGCAGATCGTACAGACGGACATGACTTACACAAAAGTATTTATTATACTTAGAAATAATAGTTATGCACCAAAGCGTGTTACTTCTCAATCTTGGTTGATGTAAAATAGATTTTTTTAGACAAATAAGGTGCATTTTTCGCATTTGAACCTGGCACTTATATTCGAGCCCGGACGACCCTATGGTTGGGTTTTAAACATCAACTATACCTTTACTGAAAAGCCCTTGAACATTGTGTGAAATTTGATCAGCGGCATTCAAACTTTTCTTGCAAGAAGAATTACTAACTTCATATAAATTATCAGATTTATTCCACCAAAAAAAACTTTTTATAACTTTTAAAAGCAACTGAAGTGCAAAGGAAATTTAAGAATTTCATGAACAATTAAGCGCAAAGTAAAATGAAATTAAAGTTTGAAATTTAATTTATATTAATTTCAATGTAATGCAATTGCATTCAAAATTTTGATATGATTTAAGTTACATTTAATTTTGTATTAAAGCCAAAGTCTTCATGCAGTGTTCGTTTTTCGTTTTATTCTTTCTCAGATTAAAAGATTATGATAATTGATCCTAAATCATGATATGTTTGGAAAATATTATAAATATTGTTTATGGGGAAAAGGCACACCACACCGGGAAACGCCTCCAGAATGAAATGTTTTATTGGTGATAGCTGACTGGTCAATAACGATGTCAATTAAATAGCTGATGGTTCCGCCTATCTTTATGACCACCTGCTAGATGCAATACACAGACACAGTTTACGCTTGCAAAGGTTATTGTAAAATATTTCACTCAACAGGGATAACAGCCTATATTTGTTTTAACCAATATCAACATCTCATTGCATGTATACTCAAGATCCATTACATGATACAGCTATTGCAGGTTTTGCATAATTTGCAAGACACTTAAAGGCCTACATTCACTACTATATAAGTGCCCCCACCCAAAAATCCAATATACAACTCCAATCTTATCTGCTGCTTATCAGAGATTATGTAACAGTAACTGATTAGAGGGCAATTAGCACAGCAGGGACCCCAACTAGACCATGAAGATGTGTGCAGTGGAGTTGAAAGAAATTAATTTTTCTTCAGTGAATGTGGAATGATAATAATAATAATTATTATTTTGATATTATATAGATGATAATAACTATTACTTTAATGTTATAGTAATGATTATAATAATAATAATAAAATAATCATAATTATTATTATTATTATTATTGTTGTTGTTGTTGTTATTATTATTATTATTATTATTATTATTATATTACATATAGGATGATAAAAGATACAGTAATAATACTGAAAATGATAATGATAATAATTTAAACACAGGTATAGTGAAAACTTCTTGAGTTCTTTGTGCTGACAAACAATATAATATAAAATCATTGTGTTCCAATGTTTCCAATTGGAAATTGATTTTCTTGTATTCATGTAATCAACATTATTTGAATATAAAATTATTGTGTTCCATCTATACTCAATTTTCATTTTCAGTATGTTGCCAAAAGTGACTTTTTCATGCTTTGTTTTGTAACTTTGAAATGCACATTCTGTTTTCAATTTTAAACAAATGTTATTTACAGTACTCTGCAAGCTTTAGATGAGTGAAAGTTACATTTTTCTGAAATATCACAATTATCCAGACATAATTTGAAAAAAAAAAACCTGCATATTTCTTTAAGTAAGTTTCTCATTATTTCATTATTGTGCAAATAAGTGTCTGATTATTTTATTATTGTGTTTGATCAACAATGTTTTTCTTTACATAAAAATGAAGACGAAAACAACTAGTATAACTTTAAATGTTCTCAATTATTCATTAATTTAAAATAAATTACATTGTTTCCCCTTCTCACTAATTCATACACATGTAAGGTAGACTGACTCTCCAATAAACAATGACCCTTGTTTATTGGAACCATACTGTGATGGTCATTAGCCCCTAACTGTGCCTAGATTCTCTACTATATAAGTGTTCCCCACCCCACAAATCCAATATACTCCCATCTTATCTACTGCTTATCAGCGATTATGTAACAGTAACTGATTAAAGGGCAATTCGCACAGAAGTGGCCCCAACTATACCATGAAGATGTGTGCAGTGGAGTTGAAAGAAATTAATTTTTCTTCAGTGAATGTGGAATGATATTAATAATTATTATTATTTTGATATTAAGTAGATGATAAAAACTATTACTTCAATGTTATAATAATGATTATAATAAAAATAAAAAAAAAATATAAAAATAAAAATAATCATAATCATAATCATAATTATTATATTTCATATAGGATGATAAAAGATACAGTAATAATATTGAAAATAATAATGATAATAAAACACAAGCATAGTGAAAACTTCATGAGTTCTTTGTGCTGACAAACAATATTTTTCGAATTTGAAAATTGATTTTATTGTTTTCATGTAATCAACATTATTTGAATATAGAATTATTGCGTTCCATATATACTGAATTTTCATTTTCAGTATGTTGCCAAAAGTGACTTTTTTCATGCTTTGATTTGTAACTTTGAAATGCACATTCTGTTTTCAATTTTAGACAAATGATATTTACAGTATTCTGCAAGCTGTAAATGAGTGAAAGTCACATTTTTCTGAAATATCACAATTCTCCAGGCAGAATTTGAAAAAATAAAAACTTGCATATTTAGTTTCTCATTATTTCATTATTGTGAAAATAAGTTTCTGATTAATTTATTATTGTGTTTGATCAACAAACATTTTTCTTTACATAGCAATGCCAAAAAAAGTAGTATAACTGTAAAAGTTATCAATTATTCATTAATTTAAAATAAATATCATTGTTTCCCCTTCTTACTTATTGATACACTTGTAAGGTAGGCTGACTCTCCAATAAACAATGGCACTTGTTTATTGGAACCATACTGTGATGGTCATTAGCAGACAGACAGACAGACAGACAGATATGTTATTGAAGACTTGTACATTGTACATTGTCTATAACACATAAGTTACATAAATAATATCAACGTGAAACTACACATAGATTTCGTAAAAAAAAAACGTGCAATTATAAACAGTTTGGATAAGACATTATATAAATATAAAAATGGACAAATCACCTATGCGATAGAGAAAAAAATGCATATTATATATTTTTCACCCAGAACAGAAGACAAATTACGTATTCGAGCGTAGCGAGCCAGAAAATGCATATTTTCACCCAGAACAATAGATAAATTATTTATGCGAGCAAAGCGAGCGAGAAAAAATGCATATTTTATATTTTTTAGTCAAAACAAAAGACAAATTATGTACGCGAGCGTAGCAAGCGAGAAAAATGTATATTTTGCACTTATTTTACCCATACCAAAAGACAAATTACCTTTGCCCCGGCGATTTTAGAAGGGCGCACATCGGGTGCACCCCCATGGACCCGCTAGTGTTTACTGCAAAACTTGTGTGTCTCTGTTGAGATCAGTACAATGAATTTTATTCATTGTTTTTATTTCTTTTAACAATATTGATATACACATGAACTTTCAAATTTATGCATTTATGTCCGTCTTTGAATGTCTTTGTTTCTGTTTTTGCATGTCTTTGTGACTGCCTTTGCTTAATTTGTAACAATATTATTTACTTATTTGTATCATATTCTAAATAAATGTGTCATAAAATCACCTTTTAAATATAATTATACCTTTAGATTATATGTTTTTTGTGTGTGTCTAGGTATAGACCTTTTTACCCAATCTACGGTAACTATGCAAATGCCACGGATGTTTTGATTTTAACGCGCATGCGCTCTTTACGTGTGGCAAAAAAAAACTCGCAACGATAAGAAAACCTACACAAAATCATCATTTTATTACGAATTGTTTTGCCACTATAAGGTTGATTTCAGTCAAGTAATTTATTATACAGTATGCTTTGATTAAAGACATGAATGTTTTTAATCATATCTTACCTGAAAAGCCTGCTTTATTCATATTTTCGTCAGAAAAGAACAAGCAATTCCAGTCCATTTCTACACATCATACTAATATAAAACTTTTCCGGGCAAAGGTAATTTGTCTTTTGGTATGGGTAAAATAAGTGCAAAATATACATTTTTCTCGCTTGCTACGCTCGCGTACATAATTTGTCTTTTGTTCTGACTAAAAAATATAAAATATGCATTTTTTCTCGCTTGCTTTGCTCGCATAAATAATTTATCTATTGTTCTGGGTAAAAATATGCATTTTCTGGCTCGCTACGCTCGAATACGTAATTTGTCTTCCGTTCTGGGTGAAAAATATATAATATGCATTTTTTTCTCTATCGCATAGGTGATTTGTCTTTTGTTCTGGGTGAAAAAATGCATTATTTTCTCTTTTTGTTCACTTCATTGAAAACAGACACTTTTGTAAACGCATTACCCACTCGGTTGCAAACGACCTTTAGAACATATTTTATTTTGTTTTCTGTTTTGATTTTAACGCGCATGCGCTCTTTACGTGTGGCAAAAAAAAACTCGCAGCGATAAGAAAACCTACACAAAATCATCATTTTATTACGAATTGTTTTGCCACTATAAGGTTGATTTCAGTCAAGTAATTTATTATACAGTATGCTTTGATTAAAGACATGAATGTTTTTAATCATATCTTACCTGAAAAGCCTGCTTTATTCATATTTTCGTCAGAAAAGAACAAGCAATTCCAGTCCATTTCTACACATCATACTAATATAAAACTTTTTCCTTACATTTAAATATGTCATATTTTTTCATTATATCTATTTTTCCCACAACTTCAAATAGTTGTTGTATATATTTTTCTCCGACCTGAATGATATCTATATACTTTTGGGTCGCGGCTCCATGTCACTGAGGTTGCTGTTTTAAGTGATCTACCGGAAATCGTTACGTAACTATTATGCAAATGACATGATAAAACATAGGACATCGTGGTAATAAAGATCCTTTCAGGGGTGTCCCCTAATTAGAGCGGATCATAAAATTTACTGAAGCATAAAAGATGGCTTTGATGTGATGTACTTTAATGCATTCGGTAATCAATGCCATAATATAAGAACGCTCTCGGATTAATATATCACGCGGCTGGGCCGTTTTGTGAATAAAAAAAATAAACATTTAACGAGGTACCTAGTATTTTAAGTTCTATAAGAATATATTTTGGAACTTTAATTGGCATTTTCATTTAAATCTATAAAAATGTAGTTACAAAAAATCTAAATTCGTTAGATATGAATCAAATCCAGGCCTATAACTACACATTGAAGGAAAACACCTAAATTATAAATCTCTAATTATTTTATTTCTTATGTTTACATGCTAGATCATTTTCATATCGAAAATGTATCGTGAGCAGAAGTCATTATTCGTAATTTAATAGAAGAATTATGATAACTTGAATTCCGCAAAAAATAGAACAGGTAAAGAATGTAAGTGTAGAACATCCCTCCCCGCTACACGCACCCTCTCTATTAAATTTGACCGCGTCCGAACCAATTCGATAGTGTCATATAAAAACTTTCAAATTCGAAGAATCAATAGAAATAAAAAAGTAACAGTTTTAAATGATTATTATTATATTTATGATTTTTTTTTTCTTTGAATTCGGAATGAATTGATCAGTATGATTGGAAAAAAATCAAAGGCTGAACTTTGTTATTTTCAACTGCGACATTTAATTATATTTTAAGAATCATGTAAACTAATTGCGACAAGTTGTAAGTTATGTGAGATCATGTTAGGAAATAGAACAAAAACTTTATTAATTCATGGAAAATACCTTTTTTTTTCATTTTGCTTAACCTGAAATTGTCGAGAACAACCTTGCTGAAAAAATATTTATTAATTCAAAATCATCAAAGATAATGCGCATTAGTTAAACTATATCAGCTGTGGGTTTGCAAAGATCTACATATATTTTCCTTTGTCTTTCAGTGGATATTTACTATAAAACAAACTCAATATTGATCGAATATATTGAGGTAAAGTATAACTCTATTGTAATTTATATTGTGCAGTCATGTCTGTTTGCCCTACGTAGAGTGCACATGCACGAAAATTGTTTCCCGTTGCTAAGGAATTAGTACGGAGTAAAAAGGTCTATAGTCCAATTCTAGCCTGTTATAAAGTTTATATCTTAATAATTCTATTTATTGGTTGTTTCTTTTTTAAACCAATACACACTACAACTAGGCCTACATCAGAATCTTTTCCGAACGATACTGAAGAAAATAATTTTACGGTAAAATTTTTGTTATTACTGTATTTTATGTCTTTGTGTATGATACGTGTCTCTGTTAAGATTCAGCATAATTTGTAACAATTTTGTTTATTGTTATTAATTTTTAGATAAAGATCCCCTAAAATCACCGTTCAAACATAAATATACATGTCTGCCTTCAAATGTATGTCTTTGTGTCCATCTTTGTGGGCAGGCTGGTCTGGATCCATGCTGGCCGCAAAGCCACTATGTTGGTTTTCTCAATGCACGGCTCAAATGTTTAGTTAAAACTTATAAAAATTCTTAAGGTTTCCTGACATTAAGTTTCTTGCTGACTATTCCAAAGAACTCGTGCGCTTGGAGAGTAAAGAACCAGACAACGATGCAATGCACATATACCAGTGCCGCCTTCGCAGAATACTCTGTACCGTAAAAAGATAAATCAAACGTATAACGGTCCTTTTTAGGACCACACAACTGTCCTTTTGAGGATCACACAATTGTCAAGAAAGAAATATCATCGTTTATTGTCATACATATATTATGTGTTTATGCTATATGCATTGTATAATGTTTTATGCAATAATTTGTAAATTTGTTGTTCTTCTTGTTGTTGTTTATTCTCAGGTTCATATAAACAGATTAATAAAGGGGGTTAATAATGATCAAAATAATTATAAAGTTTATATTTTTATAATTTTATTTATTTATTTTTATTTTTTTTAAACCAATACACACCACAATAACGTCAGAATCTTTTTCGAACGACACTGAAGAAAATAATTTTACGGTAACCTGTTATTACTGTATATTATGTCTTTTATGTGCGATACATGTCTTTGTTATGATTCAGAATAATGAGTTACAATTTTATTTATTTATATTAGATAAATATTCCCTAAAATCACCGTTGAAACATTAATATATCATTCTTCATTCAGATATATGGCTTTGTGACCGTCTTTTAATGTCTTCGTGCGTCTTTGCATGTCTTTGTACGATACATGTCTCTGTTAAGATTCAAAATAATTTGTAACAATTTTATTTATTTTTGTTAAATAACTATTCCCTAAAATCACCGTTAAAACGTTAATATATCAGTCTACATTCAAACATATGTCTTTGTGACCGGCTTTGCATGTCTTTGTCTGCCGATACTCACCTCTGTTGAGATTCTACAGAATTTTTTACAAATTTTATTATTTATTCTTTTTTTAATAAACTTAATTTAAAATCACTGTACAAACATTAATATACCTATACACATTTACATGTATGTCTTGGTGACTGTCTTTGCATGCCTTAGCATATCTTTGTGCGTCTTTGCACGTCATGGCAGTGTTTAGCATGACCGATTCTGATAGATCCATCCGTTACCTTAACCTGCTCTTGGGGAAGGGCCGTCGCTAATGCTGGAAAAACTTGTGGCCCATCCCTTTTGCTTCTGATTTCAACGTATACATTTTAAAATAATGCGTGTGTTTATTTGTATTAAAAACATGTTTTGATTCGTTTGCAATAAAATATGGTTAAATTAAACTAAACACGCGTGAGTATGGATTACGGAAAGGGCTTAGAAATGACATACTGTTCTGAAATACATGTTTGCACTTCAATGGTGTTACACTATAAATACGCTATTAACATGATATTTACAGGTTTGAGCCTCGACGCGGTGCTCGCCACAGAACTTAAATTATTTTAGATTTTAACTACTGAATCCTACAGAGTCCTGTTTAGCTCATGTGACATTAATGTCGCGCATCGTGCCGCCCGTCATATGTAGATGAACATGGGGTCTGAACAAAAAAAAACGAAACCCTGTTTATAAGTTAAATATGCATAACATGTCGTTATATATGGTGGTTTGTTTAGGACAAACATTTTTTTTAATTAAATTCTCTCGAGCGCTCGACTTAATGTGTCATGCGCACGAGATAAGACTTCGAGCGCTCGAGATAAGATGTCATGCACTCGAGATAAGATTTCGAGCGCTCGAGATAATTTGTCAAGCGGCCTTCACTTTTAACAAATCATACAGTATGAACAGTCTGAGTAAAATGGTTCCATGAAGAATCTTTTGCGTTAAATTGTTTTGACAAAAAAAAATAGATAAAATAAGTTACTTTCAGGGCGGCCATGCCTTTTACCATATCAAAATGCCGTAAACACCAAACAAAAAACAGACATTGTTTGCAATTATTCTAAAATTGAACAAGCAGTTTTAACAAAGCAGCTTGGCAGAATGTGTCTTTCTATCAAACTTGATTAAGTTGGCTAAACTACGAACGGGCTTATTAATTTAATATGTACATGTATACTTTGAACATCTTCTTGTCTAAAGAGCTTGTTGGATTTCAGAATGAATTTTACCCGTAGCAGTTAACTGAACACTGGTTACTTTTTCTATATGTATTGGCAAAAAATATGTCATGCGAACGTTTAACACAAACTGCTCACACTTTCGATTTGTGCAAAAACATGGCCGTTATAGGACGGAATTTGTTTCATATAAACTTTAATCTGTAAGAACCAGGTGATCGATCTAGGCCCACCATAACAGTCTTATTAAAAGATTATCTCGAACGCTCATTATCTTATCCCGAGCGTACAACATCTGATCTCGAGAGCACAATATCTTGTCTAGAGAGCATGACATCTCATCTTATAGCATGACATCTTGTCTCGAGCAAATGAAATCTTATTTCGATCACATGACATCTTATCGCGAGAGCACGACATCTTATGTCGAGTGTGCGACATCTTACCGCAAGAGCACTAGACATTTTATCCCGAGTGCGTGACATCTTATTTAGATCGCACAGCATCTTATATCGAGAGCAAAAAATCTGATCTCGAGTGCACGACATCTTATCTCCATCGTTGAACATCTTATTTCGACCATACGTCATCTTACATCGAACGCACGACTTATTATCTCGATCGCACAATATCTTGTATCGAGCTCACAGCATCTAATTTCGATCGCTAGACATCATATCTTGACCTTACGACATTGTATATCGAACGCATGACTTATCACCTCGGTCGCACGCTATTTTATTTTAAGCTCACGATCTTTTATGTCGATCACATGACATCTCATTTTGATCGCTTCAGATAACTTTGATAAGAAAAAATAAGTGTTTTATTTAAACATACCAACGTATTTTGATGTAGGTGTCAAAAAACTAACACTAAACATTTGTATCAAGATCAACTTTCCCATGCGATACCAAATATATACATAAAAACGAGTGATCTTCTATCAAAGTCATATGCTAGACAGGCTCAGCCCAATCTGAGTGACTAATTTCGGTAAATATTTTTCTAATAGGAAAATGTATGATATATATGACAAGCACGTGAGTGGATAGCGGACAACTGTCGTAGTTCGGGGAAATCTCAAAGTAACTGCACTCTTAAATTACCAATAAATAAAATTTGAATGTCCTTAAATTTTTTGACAACATTTACATGAAAAATAAAATCATAAAAATAATAAAATAAGTCTATTTCACGTCAAGAAATGTTAGATACAGATGTGCCCCACGGGTTGTAGCTGTGACCTATACCTCAGTCACACATACGGCGCGGATAGCTACGTTTAGCCACGGACAGAAACGTAGTAATCCGTATCGATCCGTACCTGAGCCGTACCTTAAAGTAGTAATCCGTATCATTCCGTACCAATCCGCACGGATTACTACGTTTCTATCCGTGGCTAGCCGTAGCTATCTGCGCCGTATGTGTGACTTGGGTAATAAGAAGATCCTTTGGAAACGTAGAACGCAACCAACTTCTTTTCTTAAATTTTGCTAAAATACGTCTTTAGTATCGACACAGAGATGTAACAAGGATGTTACAAGGATGTTACATGGATGTTACTGATGTTAGGTGTGTCAGAGAAGCAGTTCCTTTTTGTAATAAAAATGTTACGCATGTTACACCTCTTTTCTTAAATTTGGCCAAAAACGTCTTTAGTAGTGTTATATAGATGTAACAATGGTATTACAAAGGTGTTACATGGATGTTACTTATGTTACGTGTATCTAAGAAGAGGTTCCTTTTAGTAGTCAAAATGTTACACATGTTACACTACATTTCTCAAATTTGGCCAAAATACGTCTTTAATAGTGTTATATAGATGTAACAAGGATGTTACAAGGATGTTACTTATGTCACGTATGTCTGAGAAGAGGTTCCTTTTAGTATTCAAAATGTTACTCATTTTACAACCCTTTTTAAATTTGGCCGAAAAACGTCTTTAGTAGTGTTATATTGATGTAACAAGGATGTTACAAGGATGTTACATGGATGTTACTTATGTTACGCGTGTCTAAGAAGAGGCGTCCTTTTATAGTTAAAATGTTACACATGTTACACCTCATTTCTTAAATTCGGCTGAAATACGTCTTTAGTAGTGTTATATAGATGTAACAAAGATGTTACAAGGATGTTACATGGATGTTACTTATGTTACGCGTGTCTGAGAAGAGGCGTCTTTTACAGTTAAAATGTTACATATGTTACACCTCATTTCTTAAATTTGGCCGAAATACGTCTTTAGTAGCGTATATAGATGTAACAAGGATGTTACATGGATGTTACTTATGTTACGTGTGTTTGAGAAGAGGAGTCCTTTTGTAGTTAAAATGTTACGCATGTAACACCTCATTTCTTAAATTTGGCCGAAAAAACGTCTTTAGTAGAGTAACATAGATTTAGCAAGGATGTTACAAGGATGTTACATGGATGTTACTTATGTTACGTGTGTCTGAGAAGGGGCGTCTTTTTATAGTTAAAATGTTACAGATGTTACAACTTATTTCTTAAATTTGGCTGAAAAACGTCTTTAGTAGTGTTATATAGATGTAACATGGATGTTACAAGGATTTTACATGGATGTTACTTACGTTTCGTGTGTCTGAGAAGAAGCGACTATTTGTAGTAAAAATGTTAAGCATGCTACTGAACACTACTTAAACGTCTTTACATGTTACTTAATGTTACATCTTGTTACTTGATATTATTCTTGTAACAAATGCAAAGTATGTCACGAAATTGGGCCAATTTTATGCCCTATCCCACGTCAAGACAAACATAGAGTACATAACAAAATGATAGCATGTAAAGTTATTTATAGTACGACAAATGCAGGGCTAGAAACACGATATCTTAAGTAGCATAGTCAGACAGGCAGACGGAGAGACAGAATATTTTATCGATGTAAACCGTAGATTTTGTAAAATCCGACAACTTGCTATGAAGGACATGCAGTAATTCCTTTTGGTCCCTCTAATGCCCACTTTGGCTCTTTTGTTTCGTGCCGCAATCATGTTCTAAAATATCAGGTACCCTCAACAGATTTGTAATAAATGAAACAAAGAATAAAAGAGTTTTCAATTGATATGTTTTTTAAGTTAGAAATGTTTTATATTTGCACATTTGTTGATAAGTTCATATTACATTTAAACAGAAAATGACAACCTCACAACAGAACACACCGAAAACCACTGGTTAATAATTTTACAAGATACGGCTTTAACTTAATTTCATATGTACGTAAATGGTAAAACTTTGTACGTTGATATTTTGTCTAAACACTGAACAATTTCTATCAACAGGCTGGCTTTTGCCTACAAATTTAAACACTTATTAAACGACCTGTCAGTAATACTAAAAGCTATTTGCCTGAGGTTCGAATGGAATGTTTATTACATGAAATCAGAAATAAACTATAATAAATAAACTTCTCCGTTTTTTGCTTTAGCCCAGCAAACTTGTGTTGAACTATAGACCAATTAATAGCAAAAATTGTGTACTATCAATTTATATAAAGAATGGTGCAAAAAAAATCAAATGAAATATTTGTTACTAGTAACAAACACATTTTTTGTCATTGAGAGTAGGAAATCACTTGCACCTAAGCTTTCATATCAATGGTTTTATACAAAATATTCCTTTGAATAAACGCATGTATAAGATTTTTACAAATTTTATATAGAAAATAGAAGGAAAAATGACGAAGTGATGGCATTATAAATCGTATGTTTTAAAATAAAATAAAGATAAAATTTATTTTAAAAGTACCGTGCGACGAATCAAATATTGAACATTAATAATATTTTTACACTTAAGGTCTTTTATTTTTAGTCATTTTGATATTAAAGGCCTAGATCCACTACTATATAAGTGTCCCCCCCCCACCCCACGTGATTTGAGGCCAATTAGCACAGCAGGGACCCCAACTAGACTATGAAGACGTGTGCAGTGCAGTTGAAAGAAATTAATTTTTCTTCAGTGAGTGTGGAATGATAATAATAAAAGTTATTTTGATATTATATGATATAATTACTATTACTTTAACTCCCTGGGGCCGAAATGCGACTATATGCGTTATATTTTCTACCCCTGTAGCGTCGATATGCGATTATACGCGCGTTATCAGGACTCCCCAGGACGGCGATTGACTAGTATAGTCGCGGCACGGAGATCATGATGATTGCGATAAGTACTTGTTAATTTTTGATAATCTTGACAAAAGCAAAATTACTTTGCATACTGGCTATTATTTCTTTCATGTAATAATTACTAGTTGTGCTAATAATTAGTTCCCTTGTTAAAATAAATGTCTGTAACTATGCGATGATGTAAATGAAATAAAAAGACGATCTCCGCTGTGTTTCGTTCATACTGTATTTCAAAAGAGTAAAATAATGTCGTCGGCCAGAGATCTTTCTTAAAATGAAGAAAATATTTAATTATTATCATGCTGATTCCGATATATCAGTTCCGTCGGATGATGATTCCGACGATGCGATTCCATTATCAGACAAATGAATGGTCGAAAAAAATGTTAAGTTTTAGAAGGCTGAAATATTGGTACACTTACATCACATACGATACAAATGGATAAAAAAATAACACAACAAAGCATGTTTTATAAAATACAAAAAAAAATATATGTAAATAACGCATGTTTGTTAATTTAATAATTATTCAAAGATGGATGTAAATATTACAACTTACTGTCTCAGCGCGTGACTCACAACATTTGTGTACATGTTTAGAAATAGATTATTAATAGATTATCAAAATAAACCATTGATATTCACGCAAAAACGGGTGTAAATTTCGAGTAATGCTGATGTAAATATTGATTGTCAATGATGCATTTCTATTTATTGAAATTTAATGTTCAAATATCTATTAAACGCAGTAGGTGTGTTAAAATTGTGAATATTTCGAAGTGAAAATTTTGTTCTATATGGATATTTGGATATAAAAAATATCTGTTCAAACTTCGAATATTTTGTAAGTATATTTCAATTTACACCCAAGTTAATAATGTTTCCCTGCACGATTTCAACTGACTGTATGCGAGTGTGATTATGATAAGGTTAGATAATGTTCTTCGACGTCAGGTGGTAATTCTTATCCCGCCGCAGCAAGTATGTTACGATAACGGCCTCAGGGAGTTAATGTTATAATAATGTTAATAATAATAATAATAATAATAATCATTATTATTATTATTATTATTATTATTATTATTATTATTATATATAGGATGATAGAATATACAGTAATAATATTGAAAATAATAATGATAATAAAACACAAGTATAGTGGAAACTTCATGAGTTCTTTGTGCTGACAAACAATATTTTTCCAATTGGAAATTGATTTTCTTGTATTCATGTAATCAACATTATTTGAATATAAAATTATTGTGTTCCATCTATACTCAATTTTCATTTTCAGTATGTTGCCAAAAGTGACTTTTTCATGCTTTGCTTTGTAACTTTGAAATGCACATTCTGTTTTCAGTTTTAGACAAATGTTATTTACAGTATTCTGCAAGCTTTAGATGAGTGAAAGTCACATTTTTCTGAAATATCACAATTCTCCGGACAGAATTTGAAAAAATAAAAACTTGCATATTTCTTTAAGTATTAAGTTTCTCATTATTTCATTATTGTGGAAATAAGTTTCTGATTATTTTATTATTGTGTTTGATCAACAAATATTTTTCTTCACATAGAAATGCAAACAAAAACAAGTATAACTTAATTAAGTTATCAATTATTCTTTAATTTAAAATAAATTACATTGTTTCAACTTCTCACTAATTGATACACTTGTAAGGTAGACTGACTCTCCAATGAACAATGACCCTTGTTTATTGGAACCATTCTGTGATGGTCATTAGCCCCCAACTGTGCAGGTGAAGACAGAAATACCTTGGCCCACTGTCAAAATCTAGGCCTTTAAGTTAAATGTGTAAATGCCCTTCTTATTTCTATATAATAGAAAATCTGATCGCCATCGATTATTGGCCGGAGGATTATTCTTCGGTATGCTTAACAGACAATTATACATTTCATAAAGTAATAATACAGATAACATTAAAAAAAAAAATTCGTTCGTATATATGTAAAACAAGGTTAAGCAAGGTACGTGATATCAAGGTGAAAAATATCTGCTTTACATATTTACGAACGACAAAAAATGTAATATATAAACTAACCCCGTACAGCAAGCAGGTGCTGCAATAGCCTGTCTGATAGAATAGTGAGAGGCAAGGTGTTAAGAGCTATAAATGTGTTAACTCCCTGAGGCCGATATCGTAACATATCTGCTGCGGCGAGATAAGAATTACCACCTAACGTCGAAGAAGATTTTCTGATCTTATCACAATCTCATGCGCATGCAGTCAATTGAAATCATGCAGGGAATCATGGGTGAAAATCAAAATAAACTTACAAAATCTTCGAAGTTTGAACAGATAGTTTTATATCCTATTTCATCCGTAACTTATATCCAAATAGAGTAATATTTTCGCTTCGAAATATTCACAATTTTAACAAACCTATTGCGTTAAAAATATTTGAACATTTCTGGTTCTCTTACTTTTTTACATGAAAAGACATTGAATTCCTATAAATAGAAATAGAATATTTACACAGAATATTTACATAAGCATACTTGAAATTGACACCCGTTTTTGTGTGAATATCGATGGTTAATTTTGATGTATAAATGTACACAAACGTTATGTGACACGCGCTGAGACAGTTAAGTTGTAAAATTTACATTTATCTTTAAAACATTATTAGATTTACAATCATATGTTTATTTAGTCACGTTGTTTTTGTAATTTATGAAATATGTTTTGTTGTGTTCATGTTTTTTTCCGTTTGTATCGTATGCGATGTAAGTGTACGAATATTTCACCCTTCTAAAACTTAACATTTTCCGACCATTCATTTCTCTGATGATTGAATTTCAGCTTCGGTATCATCATCCGACGGAACTGATATGTCAGAATCAGCATGATAATGAATATTGGCTTCATTTTAAGAAAGATCTCTGGCAGACGACATTATTTTGCTCCTTTGAAATATAGTATGAACGAAACACTGGATTTCGTCTTTTTTATTTTCTTTACATGACTGCATTATTGCAAATACTTATTTTAACAGGGGAACTAATTAGCACAATGGATAATTATAACATCTAAGAAATAATACCCAGTATGCAAAATAATTTTGCTTTTGCCAAGATTATCAAAAATTAACAAGTACATGTCACAATCAGCATGATCTCGTGTCGCGACTAAACTCGCCAACCGCCGTTCTGGGGAGTCCGGATAACGCGCGTATAGTCGGATATCGACGCTACAGGGGTAGAAAATATAACGCCTATAGTCGCATTTCGACTCCAGGGAGTTAAGCTACAATCCTAAATGTGAGGCCTCAACAGAAAGTTACAAATTAAGTCTTTATCATTTTCTCATCTATGTACATTCATTAAATATACTCGAGAATGTTTAACATTTAAAGAACTAAAACAACAGTAAGCATGTGTAGTCATTCATTTCATTAGAATTATGAGACATATCTTTTAAAACTGTATTTATTTTAAGTAATCACAAAGCTTATAAACATGTTGCTGCTATCGTTAATTAAAATTAAGTTAATAACGAATAGGAGCTAAAATGTAACGATGACAAAGAGTATTATAGACCACAAATAAAAAGAGGTCAGTCAATAAAAAAAAAATCCCTAAAGACCTGATATCAGCTTGTTGCAAAGGGAATGACACTGGCTTGGAGTCTTGCACATCGCATGACGGCAGTCCGACATATAGGTTAGCCACTTTGAAAAGACAACGGCTGAATTGTTGCAGACAAACAGTTAAAAAAATTAAACGTAACTATGGAGTTTCCAAAGGAAATATTGTTGTCCCACCCTCCACTCACATATCATTCCTGCTTTAGTTGCTACACAATCAGCATTGCTTTACCTGTTTTTACTGCTGTTTGTTTTTTAGAATAATTTCAGGAGGATAAAAGCTCATGGCTCAACTAAATATTTCTTATGCAAAAATGGATACAGAAGGCTCTTATGAGGCTTATGGCAAATGGATTGTGCTCGGTGTAAAACCATAAGTAATCGGATTAGCAACTATATTTTGTAATATACAAAAGGCATAAAATAATATATATGAACATTATTTACACAGATAAAACATTCTTCTTAAATAGTACATCAGGTTTTGACATTTAATCTTACGTGGATTTAATGGAGGAAAATTTATATTAACAGTGCTGAAATTTATTAAGGATGTTAATTGCTGTGGATTTCTAAATTTACGATTTGTTAAACTTATTAAAATTACACCTGGCCTTTGTGTAACCATGTTTGCAGCAATGTACCCTTGAAGAGACAGAGAAATGAGTAAAGCATGTGAAACTCTTTTAAAACAATGGAATGATAACGATGAGTACACTCTACGTAGATTTTTACAAATATGCGATACCAGTTTAATATATTTTTCGATTTATGATTGCCCTGTCGAATGTAGACATACATTTTATAAACAAAGTTATCGTCACTGAGAGCAAGTACCTTGTAAATTAGCTATAAAGCAAAAACATAGAAACTTGCAGGAAAGATTTTTAAGTGGTAAAATTTCTTGATTGAAATGAATACATTCTTTATTTCGATGCTACTAACAAGACTTTCTGGCTGAGCCTCACGGTGACTTATATGTAAACTATGAGAAAAGTATACAGGTTCTACATCTGTTACAAAGAATATGAAATTTGTCTGCCCAATCAGTTATTAGTGAAAAGGGCGTATTTATTATTTTCACATTTTATCAATTCTTTCATGTTGGCTACAAGTTAGTGATCAATTCAGAATTTTTATCCTACCCTTATCTTATTGGATAGGTACAAGATTGTTCTTCTTGTAGTCGCTGATAGCGGCGTGCGCCATTGTTCTAAACTTAATTAATTCTTCCTTATCACGTAATATTATCAAAGAAGCTTCGGTGCAATATGTTTTGTTCGGTGCTCAATGGGTTTTCAGTCTCGCCATAAAATTTAGATAATATGACGACTGTTCAGCTTTCTAGATTTTGACTGAGGATGGCCCAATGTTATTCAGGTACAGGACAGCACCCGTGTAGGACCACAGACCTGCCATATCAACACAACCCTAAAGGATTCCTTGCAGGGAATAATTCTACATCCCTTAAGGGGTTTCGAACCAACAGCGGCATTGGGCAAGTAATACGAATTCAGCGCACTTGTCTGCCCCGTTAAAAGTGACCGCTTTCCGATCAATATGAGCTAAATCTAGCCAGCAAGCCACGGTGGTTACTGTAAGAAGGATCTCGATCTCCCAATAGTGCTGCATTAACTATTGCCTCGTACTATCATCGTGCAAGCTAAGTCCAAGGACAGACGTTCTGTAGAGCAGGTGATCTACCAACAATATTGTACTTGGATCCATGTAGTGAAAACTGATCGAGTATTTACTGCAGCATTCTACGCCCTGAAAAATTAATTCCACAAGAGAATGTTAGCATGTACGATCTCTGATTGATATGAATGTGTATGCTTTGCCCAAACTTTGTCTATGACTTAGAACAGATTTAAAATTTGCAAGAAAACTTTATATATACAATCTTTTAAACGGATTATTTACATGTAATTCTCTCCAGCGGACGTAAGTGAAGTAACAATTATTTGAATATCATTAAGTCATGTACTATATACATTGATATATATGTCTATGGGTCCGATCTTACACCTACAGAAGACTGTCATTGTATTTACTAAAGCCCTAACAAATTTGTTCATGAATTTCGACACGAAGCTCGACAAACGAAAATACGGCATTAACGCACTGTCGTATTATGAACCCTTAAATGACAATGCACGACATGCAGTACGACACATGACAAAACGACATAACGCTTCCTTAATGTGCGACAATACGACATGACATCGCAACATAATGTCCCGTGTCATGTCGCATTATCAAGCCGTCGTTTCATGTGTTGAGCGTCGTGTCATATTGTCTTATTGATATTATCCCGCGTCGTATCGCTTGTCGTGCGTTTACCTAGTAGAGTTGATAGTCGACTCCAAACACGACGCACGCCAATGTGATTCGAAGCTCGACACATGATAATGATGAGCAACAATACGACCGGACATTGCAACATTATTGCCGTGATCGTGTCTCATTGTTGTGCGTCGAGTCGTGTTGAATTGTCATGACGCGCGTCGTGCCTTGGCTTAAAACACGACGGACGACACATGTAATGCACTAAACAGGATTCCATTGTCGAGAGCGATTAACATAAGTTGTAGAGCTTGTTTCGCAATCGACTGAAATTCTACAAAGTATTTTATTAAACTAAAATGGAACTTACTACTTTGTGCGGATTCTTTGCCCATTCGAACACAAATTCGGGAATGGAACCTAGCAAGTGCCTCTGTACTGGGTATGGATGAAATCTTTCCCTTCCAGCCTCATCTAGAGAGCTTAAAGCAGGCACCCCTGATATATTCAAGCATCGCCCTATTTCTACGTCTTCACCATTTTCTGGATCCTCTTCATTCGGAACGACCGGACATTTTTCCTGATTAAATCCGAATTCCACTAATTGGCGAAGTGCACTGTTACTGATAACGTAACCGGCACCACCACTCATAAATCCACTTAATACGAATTTATTGAAATGAAAACCAAGATATGCAGGTTTTTTGCTATCACGTCTTTTTAACAAAAACCTTAAATTTTCCATGATGACGTAGGTGTCGTCATCAGCTTTCAATAGCCAATCAAATGCCTCAATTTCGTTTTCATAAATAAAATTCAAAGCGAATTTAACTTTATGCACAATATTGTACCGTGTTTCCTCAAACGGAGTGTTGATGATATCGGGAGATCTTCTTTTAGTATTTAGAACGTAAAAGTGTCTGTCGCATCGCCTGGCCCACGTGGCATTTACAACAGACGCTCGTGACTTCAGTGTTGCACCTATGGTTAGTATAAGGCATAGGATTCGAACATTTTTGGTTGATGGTGTAGTTTGTACTGAAAAGAAAAGAAAAACAGTCTTTGAAAATTTAGCTGATGACTGTTTTTACAATAGAATCTTCTGTTCTGAAAACCTACAAATAGCTATAGGACTAAAACGAGTACTAGCTTGTGCTCCGGCGCAGTTAAAATTATGTATCAAAAGTAAAAATATGTGTAACCATCAAGGGAATATTATCATAAAGGATGACAACAATATTATGTACTATGTAAAACAAAATGAAAGGTTTTCAACAAGAAAATCTTTGTATACACTTACACGACTCCTGTCGTTCCGTGATTTCATGTATGTATCGTCTTATTCCTGGAGTTAGCTCAGCCACTGCAATAGAGTATATAGATAGGCGCTTATTGAAATTATATGAGTGTAGAACTCACTCAGTTAAGTCGGTCGTCATCGATATTTTTGATATTTGGAACGAACAATTTAAATAATTAAATTGAGAACTTTGTTTACAAATTGAAACGAATATTAGTTTACTAAATAACTAGAAAGGAGCTGTCATTATTGTTCCTTTAAGCAAATTCTCAAAACCTCATTTATAGCAGTAATAAAAGTGAACAGTAGATAAATAATAGATATCAGTCTTTGCTATGAGTTTTTGGTAAGCCATATAAGCGACTCCCAAAGAAGACTGTAAGTACAGTTAGCTCCAGAGCCTCAAGCTTCCCTGATACCTTAGCGTTCAGTTAGCTCCAGTGCCTCAAGCTTCCCTGATACCTTAGCGTGCAGTTAGCTCCAGAGCCTCAAGCTTCCCTGATACCTTAGCGTGACACAGTTAGCTCCAGAGCCTCAAGCTTCCCTGATACCTTAGCGTGCAGTTAGCTCCAGAGCCTCAAGCTTCCTTGATACCTTAGCGTGCAGTTAGCTCCAGAGCCTCAAGCTTCCCTGATAACTTAGCGTGTCACAGTTAGCTCCAGTGCCTCAAGTTTCCCTGATACGTTAGCGTGCAGTTAGACCCAGAGCCTAAAGCTTCCCTGATACCTTAGCGTGCTGTTAGCTCCAGAGCCTCAAGCATCCCTGATACCTTAGCGTGCAGTTAGCTCCAGAGCCTCAAGCTTCCCTGATACCTTAGCGTGCAGTTAGCTCCAGAGCCTCAAGCTTCCCTGATACCTTAGCGTGCAGTTAGCTCCAGAGCCTCAAGCTTCCCTGATACCTTAGCGTGCAGTTAGCTCCAGAGCCTCAAGCCTCCCTGATAACTTAAAACATTCATACAAGGCGCTCATCCCAATATTGCTATTTTAACTTGGAAGACAGAACGCTCGAACGCACGACCACTGGTATTGTGGTCAAACAGTGTTACCACTGGACTACTGCGTCCCCTCTGTGGCACTGTTTATTCGTGTGAATTACATCTGTACCGGAGGCTTATTCGGTAACCAAGCGCCATGATTTCTGTTTATTTCGGTCAGACACATTATCACACTGGTTATTCGGGTACCTACTCGTGTGAGCGATGCCGCCCTCGTGTGATTTATGTACTTGTTGGTGAACAGGAAATTCACACCTTTAACAGGTTATTATTCCGTATTTAACTGAAGATTTGAAAAGTTTTAGTATTGAATGTGTAAGATCATACCTTAACTATATCCATGTCAAATATCTACCTAATATAATCTGAATAACTGTGAAAAAAATACGTTTGTTTTTGCTGCGAAAATGAAGATATGTTATGGCGATGGTATATATTTTCACGATTGGTGGTATTATTTCGGATTATATGAGGAAATTTTTGTTAGGAAAATGAAAAGCAGTCATTCTATGTGTTAGCCGTTACTTTCATGTCACAAAAACTGGAAATAGTAAAATTAGATCGATTTTTTCGAAGACAGTGTGTAGAAAAAAAAGATACCTCTAACGATGTACCATGGTACTATCCTCGTTGTTTCTGTCAATCGAGCGGATACCGTCCTCGTTACTGAAATGAGCATTACATTGAGGCTGACCCATTTTCTAATTTAGCGATAACATGCAATGACCAGCCAAGATAAAGATAAAACTTTGGTCTTTTATGCCCTCCAGCTACTGGAAGCAGCCTATCCGGAGAAAAATTTCTCACATCGCTTCAAATTCGCTATCAACTTAGTATCAAGATCCATCTACATAGACACATTCTTATGTGTATTTTCAATTGAATATTGCTTCCGTACATTTTGTCTTGTTATTTAAGTTGTTACGCGGTATAAAATGTTCATTGCAAAAACAGAATTAAATTTGTTCAGAAATTCTATGATTTTTGTCAAATATTTTATTGCGATCGACCCATGTTTCTAAGCTTCGTTTTGAGGAATAAAGCCAGTAATTCGGTCGAAAATGTGCTTCGTCAAGGGTAGTCGAAAGAAGCCAGTAGTAAACAGATCCTTATTTCTCCATGTTTTGTTTTTCGAAAATTCGTATTCCTTGAATTTTTGAAATACAGGCAGAAAATGGTGTCTTCTGGTGTATTTTAGGTCTTAGACTAAATTTTGAAGTATTGGAGGGGTACGATACTTCCCTCTTGATTGGGGAGTCAGGGGGCTCTCCCCTGTAAAATTTTGAAATACAGGTATGAAATGGTGGCCTCTGGTATATTTCTGGGTCTAAATTTTGAGAAATAATTATTCCTTTGCCAAAATAGTAGGGTGCATCTTTGATGAGTATGTCACTTCTCGGCCAACTGGGGAGGCACGGGCCCCCTCGGCCGGGCCCTGGATCCGGGCCTGATGCATGAAATGAGATGGTTTATGTTTATAGGCCTACACTCCACACTGCAAGTTTTGCGGATCGAAACCGAAAGTAGGGGTTTATTGTGCGGACATGAGCATATTTTAGGGTAGCAGACCACAACGGACTGGCATATTACTAGGAACTATTACACTCCCTCTTTATTTTCATCGTTACTTTAAGTTATGATAGAACTTTCATGAAAAATAGGTGTTGGAAAAAGTGATGTTCTATTAACAGGCGCGTAGCTAGGGCATTCTTCATAGTACGCAGAGGTAATGCGTAGGGGTCTTGGTATCCTCCCCGTGATATTTTTTCATCTGAGAACCCCAAATGGTGCATTTTGGCGTGTATTTGAAGCTAAACATTGCACGAAAACCTTATTCGTTCTTAATCGTTATATAAAATGTATTATTTTACTAGGTATGCGTGTAATATTGCACGTGCAATTTGTGATTCATTCATCCATGTTATATGCATGTAGTATTCAAAACAGATGGTTGGTGGTAACACACTTTCAAAACATCATTATGATTGGATAACAAGAGATGTGTGTATCAGTATATATTCGAGAGTTGTTAAAAGGAATTTTGCTATAACTCCAAACTGAATACTAGTCAACAAAGACATGCTAAGTTTCATGATATTGTTACAAATGTACCAAATAAGAAACTGATGCTTTGCATAGGGAAAATATTTCGGCGTATGTCATCGACGTCTGCATTATGTCAAAATCATTAAAATGTATTATTATCTTTTCTTCAACTAAAACAGTATTCTGCAAAATGTTTCTTACTCCTTTTAAATTATTTTGCAGTTTGCTATCGTGATCTTGCGCTTAGCGCTTCATGCATCTCTTTCTCTGGCGAGCTGTAAAGCGCCAGATAGCGATGGTGAAGCCCTCGTGATTCCGCGCTGTGAACACTTTGCGTATTGTGAAGTGTGAAGTGCGAAATCACGATGGTGAAGCTAAACATCACGGTGGTGAAGCGAAACATTTCGAGAAAAAAAATCCATTTCGTGCATTGTCATTTTGATCTCGCGCTTCGGGTATCGCCTTGCCATGACAGAGAAGCGTGAAAGACGAAGCGCGAGATCACAACGGCGAAGTGCGAAACTATGAACATTTCAGGCTTTATAACATTAGCATTGGGCAGATTTCGTACCAACAATATTGAATTATTAAACAAGTATTTAAACGTAGCGGGATTATTGATATAATATTATCTAAACGACATCTAAAACCAAGTATTACACTGAAATCTTGTTTTGATGATTTTTAAAAATGTTGTTTAAGGTCTTTCGAAATATTATACATATAATTTAGTTACGTAATACGCATTGAAAATATTAAATCACCAATTATATAGAAAGAGCATATTTATCTCACTGTGAATTGGTTGTCAAATACTATAATATCGTATGACTTGTACCGGTGTCAATAGCGTAATATTTAACTAGGTGTAATGAATGGATTTCTATTGAATTTTATTTTCTATGGAATAATAGTTGTTAATTTTATACACTTAAGTACAATTATAACATATATCTATGATATCAAAGGCTGAGCGTGAAGCTGTTATATCTTATTGTTTTATTTATACACCGTTACAATAGTTTCGCGCTCAGCTCAAGATAAAGTAAATATTATGCGAGACAAATTACGTCTGCAGTGTTATACAAAAAGTCATATTCAAAAGCTTTTAGCCTTGAAAATGTTTTTCTTCTGATTTCTCAACCAACATTTTATTAATTGTTAACACTTTATTATAATTTTGTTATAGAAATTTCCTCCTAGACAGCGTATGATTGTAATAGTTCACATGGTCAGGATTATTACAAAATAAGCAATCAGATAGTAGGATTATGAGATAAATTGCAAAACTGTACCTAAATTGTTATAAAACTACAAAGACAATCGGTGAATTTCAATGCACGTTAAATCAACTAATCATATAAATCAGTTTGCTATACAAATAATGTCTATAAGAAACAGGTTCGCTTTATTTTTATTACAAACTCAGGTTATAACGAATACGCTCTTGCTTGTCCCAATGAGTTCGCTAAAACCGGAGTTTACTGTACTTCAAACACAGTATGAAGTAAGCAATGACAGTGTATGAAGCCATCTCCGTTGCATGACACTAGCCAATTAATTGTGTATGGTTGCCAGATTTTCACTACGCAGCTGCGTATTTGCGTAAAGGTAGCTACGCGCTTGATTAAGTTAGGTAAAGAGGACATTAAGTTTAGTAGGTTTGCAGGTTTGTCGAACAATTCAAGCATCGAGGAATTTGCTTATCATCAAAATGTTGAAAATCAGAGCTAAAAGGATGGGAAATGAACAAAAAAAAAAACGACGAGAAATTTTAGTGAACTGGGTCCACCCTATGCTTGCTCTGGGTAATTTTTGTACATCATTTCAAAGTTATTACAGCTAGTCTGATACTTAAACTTTAACAAAATATCATCTTACCTGTCTTATCGTCTGTTGCTAATTCTGCATTGCAAATGGTGATTATGAATCTAAGGGGAGTAAGTTAAAGTATATACAAACCAATCTGCTCTTATATTGTGCCTTTGTATTGTGCCTTTGTAGATTACAAGAAAGCGTTTGATTCTGTCGATCGTATGTGTTTATGGAATGAATTGCTGCAGCATTACATTGATGACAAAGTCTTTGAGGCTAAATATGCAATATATGATAAAGCCAAATCTTGTGTAAAGAGTAGCCAAGGTCTATCAAATTTCTTCATTATAGCTCAACTGTTGTACGACAAGGTGAAAATTTATCACCAATCTTATTTTCTGTTTTCTTGAATGATTTAGTCTCACGTATGCCTAATTTTTTTCAGGACTAGTGGAATGTAAAGGACCTGCTAAATGATGATATTTCAGAAATGTTTTCAAGTTATTTTTGTTACTTTATGCAGACGATACAGTGTTATTTGCAGAATCTGAAAATGATTTACAAACTGCATTAAATGTTATGTCAGAATATTGTTATATTTGGAAACTTACAGTTCATTCCAATAAAACTAAGGTTGTTATTTTTTCACGTGTAAAATCGCGAAATAAGCCTACCTTTTATTATAATAATGCGGCACTTGAAGTAGTAGATGACTTCAGTTATCTAGGAATTTAATTTAACAACAATGGTTACTTCAATAAAACTAAAATGTATTTGGTTGACCAAGCTAGAACAAATATGTATGCTCTGTTGAATAAAATGTAGGAAGTTGCAGCTTAGTATTGATTTACAATTATGTTTATTTGAGTCTGTGGTTCAACCAATATTATTATTGTATGGATCAGAGGTATGGGGTTATGGTGATGTTAGCATTGTTAAAAGTGTTCAGCTTAAAAAAATTTAAAAATGGTACTGAAGGTTAAAAAAGTCAACACCTAATGTCATGTTTTTTTTTGGCGAGCTTGGTGTATTACCAATAGATGTTATAATTAGAAATAGAATATTGAACTACTGGTGTACAATTATTAATGGTAAACAAAAAAAGATAAACTGTATACTTTACAGGTTCATGTAGAGACTCCATCAGAAAATGTAAATAATTGTTCTTCGATTTCATATGTAAAAGAACTTTTAGAACAACTTGGATTTGCTGAATACTGGTTGAATCAATCAGTATTTTCACCAGTGTATTTCCGCAATATTATACAACAGAGGTTGAAGGCCAGTTTATTCAATCTTGGAATGAAAAATACTTTGTGTTACAGAATATTTATAACAACCTTTGAGTTTAAAAATTATTTTAAAGTTTTACCAACAAATCTCGCAATATCCATGTGTCATTTCCGATGTATGAACAATTTGTTACAAGTTGAAAGAAGGATATTTTTGAATATTGAGCTCAATAACAGAACTTGTTATCTGTGTAATAATACATCTTTAGGAGATGTATTCCATTACATTATAGGATGTCGGTACTTAAATTTAGACAGAGTAAAATATATACCAAATGACTTTCAACAGTCAAATGTAATGTCATTTCAACGTTTATTTCATAGTAATGATAGTACTCTTCTTTTTAAGTAAGCATTGTTTGTACAGAAAATACTTTTTGGGAGGAATAGGTTTTTGTCACTGGCAGTTATTTGCTGGCCAGTTAAAACACTGTTTTCAAACCTGGTTAATTCTGAATGTACACCGTCTTTTATCTTTTAGCTTACAAAATATTTGTATCAGATCTATTATGACCGTAAAACTACTGTTTTATTTTATGTAGGCCCTTTAAGTGTTTGTTTTGTTAAATTTGTTGTTATTATAATACTGATGCCCGTATGGGTCCAGTTATAAATAAAATCTTGAATCTCACAGATTTCCTCCCTTGACGTACATTTAACGTTTAAAATCGCTGTGAGGAGTGTGTGAACAAACATTAACAAGAGCTGTCCGTAAGACAGCGCGCTCGACTTTTCTCAGTGCTTGACTCTGAATTAGAGCTTTGTCAATAAAAAACATTCCAAGTTAAAAAGGGACATAACTCTGTCAAAATTCAAATCAGAGTTATGGGAATTGTGTCTCCTGATGTAGACTTTGATAGTAAATAACTATTTTGAGTTTCAAGTCAAAAGCTTTAATATAGTAACAGAGATATTTGACTTTATCAAAAATCTTAACGAAAAATTCTAAGCTAAAAATGGGCATAATTCTGTCAAAATTCAAATCAGAGTTATTGGGATTGTTTCTCCTGGTGTAGACTTTGATGGTAAATAAATATTTTAAGTTTCAAATCAAAAGCTTTGAAAGTAACAGAGATATTTGACTTTATCAAAAGCTTTTACCAAAAATTCTAAGTTAAAAAGGGGCATAACTCTGTCAAAATTCAAATCAGAGTTATGGGAATTGTGTCTCCTGGTGTATACTTTGATAGTAAATAACTATTTTTGAGTTTCAAGTCAAAAGCTTTAATAGTAACAGAGATATTTGACTTTATCAAAATATTTAACAAAACAAGTTAAAAAGGGGCATAATTCTGTCAAAATTCAAAACAGAGTTATGGGGTAGTTTCTCCTGGTGTAGACTTTGATGGTAAATAAGTATTTTAAGTTTCAAGCCGGGGCGAGTGCAATAGCTCTACTTTTTCTTCGAAAAGTCGAGCTAAAAAGAGATTGGATCTGATAACCAGACTTCCATATCTGCTTCTTTTTCTTCAGTTAGTCACCTGTAAGACACTTATACAGTAGTGTATATTGTATGCACTTGTAAATAAGTCGCATAATTAGCACGAACTTAATGGAGGGTGCACATATAATTACAAGATACGATAAAGGCAGATTTATGAAGCCGCAGCCTCTCCCTATACGAATACATGCCCAGAGAGAGGGTCCGATTTCCCTTTCAGGAAGAAAAAGAAGGTCTTAACATAAGCACTTTTGCACGGTGCGAAGACAAGTTTGGTCTCTTTCATAATGAGACTGAAGGAGAAAAAGAAAAACTCCAAGTAGGCAAGATGATAGAATGTGTAGAATAGAGGGTGGGTGTGAGGGAAGATTTGATATTGGTGAAATACTGCTAACTCACTTATTTACATGTTTAAAGTTAACATTCTAATCAAATAGATCTACTAAAGGTCGGGTTTCACATTTCCAGTTCTTATTTCCAGATCCTCAAAGCGATTACCTTTAATTGCGTTCATTTAAGTGTACCGTATTGCGGAAGTAATCGCTGCGGGGAGTTTTATGAATGTTTATTGACATAACGAGGACAGTACCCATGTGCAAACGGGTAGGTATCATTGTTTCTTTTTTTCATCCATCGTCAGAGGTACCATCAAAAACAGCGACAGGATGCATATAATTGAAATTTTATCAACAAAAATAACTTGCAGGTACACGATCCATTCGTTTTGTAGTTGAGTATGCATAGTTTTACCAAGGAGAGTGGCAAATTCAGTTATCTCAACTTCGAACAAAGAAAAATACGTCTCAAAACGTCAAATTACATGAATTTCGTTACATTTCTTCAAATTTTGTAGTCATATCAATATTATTGAGGACTGACATTTTTACCAGTGCGAATTAATGCATTTCCTCGGACGATTCTGTCTTTAAAATGTTCAACATGCTTAAATATGTGTCATACGTTGGCATTGTTTTTATATACCCTATACAATCTACATGTATATAAATCACACGAGGGCGGTATCGCTCACTCGAGTAGGTACCCGAATAACCAGTGTGATTATACCAGCATTACCTTTAATGCTACAATGGGCAGGCTATTTTGAATGCACATTGCGAATAAAATTCTTGTCATCATTTACAGACAAACGTAACATAATTATGGTGATTAAAGGGAATTCCTATAGTTTTTATGCGCATCTTTCTGCGCAGCCGACACTTTCTATGGAAAACTGAAGTGAAGTCAACATTTGTTGAAACATGTGATAGACAATCTTAAATATGAGGAATCTTGAATGAAATAACATTTTTGATAAGTTTTATCAGTAATCAAATGTTGATACTGGTTTATGTTGTATTGACAAGTATCATGCCTGACAGGTATCTTGCCATTTTTGTGGTTGTGTTTTCGCATCGCATTTTAGTACCAAGACAGTGTTGTTCATATACTGTAAGAAAATTGACTTAGTACTGATAAGACAATATCACCTTTCAGATTATTTATTATTCAGTTATAGAAAGAATTAAGAATTTTTAAAACTTTTTTTTAACTTCTAGCAGATATACATGTAATCAATTGGTCAGGTTCGCGCCATTTTTCATCCGAACAGGTGTTGTATTCAAGCGGTCTTAACATAAAATTTAGCCTGGTGACCCATACATTTTTAGCCATTTTTATGCTTACAATACAATTACTTACACACAAGAAAAACAGGAAAAAATTCTATGTAACAGTTTTTTCAAAATCTAAAAAAATATTCTTAACTATGGGTATTTTTCATTGAAAAAAGTTCATAAAAGTCAATATGAAACAATATTTTTTTTTTATTTGTACGCATTATTGTAAGGATATAGTATTACAAATATGACTATGATATCAATTAAGTATATAATAAAATCTGTAAAAAGAATGAACCTTATTGTGCTGTCTTGATGTATATTTTGCTTGTTATTTATAAAAAAAAAAACAGAAAATTATTAAAATGTTGAAAAATCGCTGGCAGTTTCAGCAACAGTGGGTGTGTTCAAAACAATTTTTCACAAAAACAAGCTTCGTTCATTGTTTTCAGCACAATTTTTCCTATCATATATGTGAATTTGAAAAAATTCTATGAAAGGAAAAAAAACTATAGGAATTCTCTTTAATATACAGCTCAAATGTCGCCAAATGACCAGTTGTATCAGTACGACTTGAAGATCAACAACAACAGCCGTAGAATACAACAACATCAAGAACAACAAATGTGACATGATTTCGATGATTTTCGACTGTTTTACTTACGCTGTGTACTATTTCTCACTATTGCCTGAGCGCCAAAGTATTTTAATATGTGACACAATAAATGTTCATATATTTATCTTCCATGTTAGCCCAGCAAAATTTAGTGTTGAATTATAAACCGGACAAAGGAACAAACTATGAACAAGTGAACTATATAAAGAGTTGTGTAATGTGTTTTGAATTAGTACTTTTTATAAATATGCAATATCAATAAGTTATGATCTTATGCCTGGATGTACTCTTTTGTAAATTTTCTTGTGTGATTTCATTTAGTACTCTTTCCCATTTTTTGCAGCTGACTCATCCGTTGTCTTTTTATCACCTAAAGACTGTGAAATGTCCTTAAAATATGACATTGTCTATATCCATGTTGGCGGTCTAGAGTTTACTCTTTTATTAAAAATCAAATCCAGGATATACAATCCATAGAAGGTACGCATTGTGACGCGACTATATATAACATTTCCTTTCCCAGGAAACGTATTTTTGTTTCAGAGAATTTTCAACGCTGGATCAATTAACAGAATGCGAAAGAGAGAAAGAAATGTATATTTATGAATTTCGCTAGAGTAATTCATAATTAGGTGTGTGTTATCCAGATACTTTAGCAGCTCTTGTCTACATTAGGCCTTTCAATTTTACATAAATTTTGTTCTTTGGTGGGTTAATCAAATCACAAAACACAGACACAGATTTTTAAAACCACCAAACAAAGGATAATAATAATAATGATGATGATGATGATGATGATGACGATGATTATGATGGTTTAACGAGGGAATTCATTTGAACGAGTCATTCTTCCATGAAGTCCTCAACAATTGCATGCATTACTAGAAAACATAATACAAAAAAAAAAACATAATAATCAATCAATAAGAAAAGCATGCATCTGTTGAGCTGCTAGCTATGAAAATTGCAGTATGTGGTTTGCCCTTTGGGAGCATTCGAAATAGTGAAACCGGAGTACAGAAACGTTTTCTTTTTCTTATTTTTTTCTTTCTTTTTTAAAAGATTCTCCTTTAGTTTTGGTTTCTTAAGACGGAGAAAGAAGTTCTCAAACATAAAAGGATCTTTGAGATACTCAGGCGCTATAATATATATGTTTTTACGGGAACTGTTTTAAAAATTGTAACGCGTTTTCAGGGAAGGTCGTCCAATTTAGTTCCGAAAATAATATATTAGATCTTTATCAATGATAGTTGTAACAGGCCTCTTTTATAAACGAAATGATTTACCTTTGAAGATAGAAACACACTTTCTCCAGATTATACAACAGTAGTAAAGTGCAGTAAAATGTATGCGTTATAAAAGCTGTTGAGAGTCATGATGTATGCGTGACAATAAGTACAAAAGGGATCTGTATTTCTAAGAACAAAATCCATATGAATAATCCAAGTAAGAATACTGTCAATGTTAACATAAAGTAATTTTTCATGCGAAGTGATTGTAATATCTTCGCCTTATTACTTATACATCAGGGTCCTGCAATACGATCTGTTCTCTGCCTTGTAACTTTAGTGACATTAGTTGCGCAAGTATTAGGGTAATATTGTAATCTCTCAATGGAGAGACGAGTTCTGAAGAGACACAATCGTTATTGGTATTACAATGACAACAATAACATTTTTGTAAATATATAAACTTGTATCAGTTTATTCGTTCGAAATGAATGATACGCAGAGTGTAAACTGTTTCAAGTCCACCTTAAGGCACTTACGTACAATGGCGAAGAGACTCTGTTTCGCTTGACGTTGATTATAAACTGCGCATATAATTAACGGAAGATGTAGCGACTGTTTTGTGAATATTTTAATGCATATAAACATGAAACAATTCTATTAACTGATTTTATAAGTTACACAAATATATTCTGTATATGTATATCACGATAAGTTGATTACACCCGAAAGGAAGTGGTAAAGTGTCAAATGTCATAAATCATATTTGTATTTAGTACATTGGTGTATATTGTATTTACTATTTACACCATAATATCCTACTGTTGATCTTGTATTTCGAGTTTGCAAGATCATATCTTATGGGAATTAATATACATTTAAAATTCGATTAAATACAGTATTCTTAGATCTTCCCTGTGTCCGTCGTCCGTCGTCGTCCGATCGTCGTCCGTCGTCAACAGTTTGACTGTTAACACTCTAGAGGTCACACTTTTTGGCCCAATCTTAATAAAACTTAATCAGAATGTTGGACGAGTTCGATATTGGGTAATCTGCGTCCAAAAACTAGGTCACCAGGTCAAATCAAAGGAAAAGGTTGTTAACATCCTAGAGGTTACAATTTTGGTCCAATCTTTATTAAACTTAGTCAGAATGTTCCCCTCAATAAAATCTTGGATGGGTTTGATATAAGGTCATCTAGGGTCAAACACTAGGTCACCAGGTCAAATCTAAGGAAAAGCTTGTTAACACTCTAGAGGCCACATTTATGATCATATATTCTAAAATTTGGTTATCTTGATAATCTTTAGGTCAGCCTCAAATCTGGGTCAGATGGGGTCAAAAACTAGGTCATTAGGTCAAATCAGTCATTAGGTCAAATCAAAGGAAAAGCTACTTAACACACTAGAGGTCACATTTATGGCCATATCTTAATGAAACTTGGTCAGAATGTTAATCTTGATGATCTTTAGGTCAAGTCTAAATCTTGGTTACGTTGGTTGAAAAGCTAGGTCACCAGGTCAAATGAAATGTAAAGCTTGTTAACACTCTAGAGGCAACATTTATGACCATATCTTAATGAATCTTATTCAGAATGTTGACCTTGATGATCTTTAGGTCAAGTTTAAATCTGTGTCAGGTGGGTTCAAAAACTAGGTCACCAAGTCAAATCAAACGGAAAGCTTGTTAACACTCTAGAGGCCACATTTATCAACATATCTTAATGAAACTTGGTCAAAATGGTAATCTTGAAGATATTTAGGTCCCGTTTTAATCTGGGTCAGGTGGGGTCAAAAACTAGGTAACCAGGTCAAATCAAAGGAAAAGATTTATAACACTCTAGAGACCCAATTTTAAGTTTTAAACTCATGGGAATTAATCAGAATGTTTGTCTTGATGATTTCTATGTCAAGTTTGAATCTGAGTCATGTGGAATCAGAAACTAGGTCACCAGGTCAAAACAAATGTAAAGCTTGTTAACAATCTAGAGGTCAAATTTACAACTGTTTCTTCATGAAACTTTGTAAGAATATTTCTCTTAATGATCTTTAGGTCAAGTTTAAATCTGTGTCATGTGGGTCAAAAACTAGATCACCAGGTCAAATCAAAGGAAAAGCTACTTAACACTCTAGAGGCCACATTTATAGTAAATCTTAATGAAGCTTGGTCAGAATGTTAATCTTGATGATCTTTATGTCAAGTTTAAATCCGGGTCAGGTAGGGTCAAAAGCTAGGACACCAGGTCAAATCAAATGTAAAGCTTGTTAACACTCTAGAGGCCACATTTATGATCATATCTTAATGAATCTTAATCAGAATGTTTACCTTAATGATCTTTAGGTCAAATTAAAATCTGGGTCAGATCGGTTTAAAAACTAGGTCACCAGGTCAAATCAAAGGTAAAACTACTTAACACTCTAGAGGCAACATTTTTGAACATATCTTAATGAATCTTGGTCAGAATGTTAATCCTGATGATTTTTAGGTCAAATTTAAATCTGGGTCAGGTTGGTTCAAAAGCTAGGTCACCATGTCAAATCAAATGTAAAGATTATTAACACTCTAGAGGCCACTCTAGATAATGTATCTATGAAACTTGGTCAGGATGTTAATCTTGATGATCTTTAGGTCAGGATAAAATCTGGGTCAGGTAGGGTCACAAACTAGGTCACCAGGTCAAGTCAAAGAAAAAGCTAGCTAACAAGCCACAATTATCACCAAAGTTAATGAAACTTGGTCAGAATGTTAATCTTGATGATCTTTAGGTCAAGTTTAAATCTGGGTTATGTTGGGTCAAAAACTAGGCCAACAGGTCAAATCAAAAGGAAAGCTTGTTAACACCCTAGAGGCCACATTTATGAATTTATCTTCATGAAACTCGGTCAGCATGTTACCTTGATAATATTTAGATCATGTTCGAATCTAGGTCATGTGGGGTCAAAAACAAGGTCACCAGATCAAATCAAAGGAGAAACTAGTTAACACTCTAGAGGCTACATTTATCACCATATCTTAGTGAAACTTGGTCAAAATCGTAATCTTGAAAATTTTTAGGTCAACTTTTAATCTGGGTCAGGTTGGGCAAAAACTCGGTCACCAGGTCAAATCAAAGGTAAAGCTTTTTAACACTCTAGAGACCCAATTTTGAGTTTTAAACTCATGGGAATTAATCAGAATGTTTTTCATGATGACTTCTAGGTCAAGTTTGAATCTGGGTCATATGGGGTCAAAACCTAGGTCACCAGGTCAAACCAAAAACTAGGTCACCAGGTCAGATCAAAAGTAAAGCTTGTTAACAATCTAGAGGTCAAATTTACGACTGTGTCTTCATGAAACTTGGTCAGAATGTTAACCTTGATGATCTTTAGGCCAAGTTGGAATCTGCATCATGTGGGATCAAAAACTAGGTCACCAGGTCAAATCAAAGGAAAAGCTAGTAAATGCTCTAGAGACCACACTTATGATCATATCTGTATGAAACTTGGTCGGAATGTTAATCTTAATTATTTTAAAATAAACTTCCAATCTGAGTTAGGTAGGTTCAAAAACTAGGTCACCAGTTCAAATCAAATGTAGAGATTGTGAACAGTCTAGAAGCCACATTTATAACTGTATCTTCGTTAAACTTGGTCAGAATGTTAATCTTGATGATTTTTAGGACAGGTTCGAATCTGGGTCATGTGGGATCGAAAACAACGTCACTACGTCAAATTAAAGGAAAAAACTAGATAACACTCTAAAGGCCACATTTATGACCATATCTTAATGAAACTTTGTCAGAATGTTAATCTTGATGACCTTAAGGTCAAAAGGTCAGATGAGCGATACAAGGCCTTCATGGCACTCTTGTTTACTTTCGTTTCGACCAATATATAGACCTCTTTTGGACAAAACACATTCATTTATCTGGAATTAAACTTATCTCGCATCTAATTTTCATCAGCTATATTGAACTGTATTTGCTATCACTAAAATGATCATGAATACTTATAATTTCTATTTTGAAAATAAAATTATATGCTGGTATACAATATTTGTTCATAGGCAGGTTTTATTATATCAACCAACCTTTGATATTTTTGTATATTACTGTATATTAGTTGATATACATTGAATATACATATATCATGCAAAGTTATAACTATAAGTTTTGAAGTATGATAGATTCACAATTACATTGTGGCTAAAATCATTAGTCCTCCACTTCTGATTCACCATTATTAAGATTTACCATTAACGTGTACATTTCGTCTTGTAAACTAATCTTGCATAATGATTGTGATAATGTTTGTATTATTATATGCTTCTCTTCTTATGAAATCTATCCATGTATTATTCAACAACTTAATGAATATTAAATAGACTTTTATCGAGGACACGGACTTGGAAATGTAAATGTACATGTACTCTGTACTTCAGCCAAAATGAAGGGGTCATCTCAAAACTGTTTTACTTGGTCAAGTTGTTGAGCTTGTGGGTATATTGAGGATATATTTAGTGCTTAGTGCAAAAAGAAAGCTATTTCCCATTTTCTTTTTCATTTTCATATCAAAATGTGTGGATTAAAATTAGGAATGTTGTAAATTTCTGTCAAAGGGCTTGGTATGGTTTTCTGTACAAAATGGCCTAAAATAATGAGTTCTAAATTCTAAAACATTAAATTAAATATTTTGATAGATAAATAGGCCTAATGCAAATACATCTACAAAAAAGTATTTGGACGTCATGGTGAAAATAAAGTAATTAGCGTTTCTAGTTGTGGCGTCACTGATGACGTCATTTATATATGAAATACTGTATAATGCTAGAAAAACCGTGGCTTTTGCTATAAAATCAAGAAATAAACAATATCCACAATTGATAAACTTTCCATTATTAACATGGTCATGCAGAAGGAAGAGTTACCTCTATAACATAACAAAATTTGTAAATTTCGAAGATCTGACATCTTGTTAGCGTTGCCTTTTATAAAAGAAGCTAAATATCTTACTAAAATGATTTTGCATGCATTTTAAAGAGTCTTGTGTTCCTTTACCAATATCACTTTGAAGTATGGAGATATCAAAACTATATTTATTTATATATAAATCTGGTATAATAATAATAATAATAATAATAATAATAATAATATTTACAATTTCTTTATTAAATATTAATGATAGACTAGTGTTTTATCTGATAGACTTCGTAAAATGATTAGTTCTACACGGTTCGGTGGTAAGAAGTATTTTGGAGGAGTAAACTTACAGTGTTGTTATATTTTCTGGTCCTTTGGGATCATGGAGACCATTCACCATGTGTGTAATAGAGTTCCGCTTAAGCCGGTGCTAGGGGGCGTGAGAGGTGTTGCACATTTCATAAATGAACAGAATCAATCAAACCGAGTCTGCTATTATTCTTTTTGGTTGCATTCTTTGCTTCCAAAGGATCTTTTTACAGATTTTATCAGTCAAAATTGAAATATGTTTTAAGACGTATCATATGTCACTTTCAGATAATCATTGATTAGAAACTATATGCGTGGGTCGCCGTAGTTTGCTAGCTACAGTGATGTTCACCAGCGCTGTTTCATGCAACCAACTTTAATAAAACATATTATACTCTAGAAGGTTTATAAATTACACTACTTAAAATCACAAACTTTTAAGAATTCATCAAAGCAACAAACGGGCATTCCCTGTTTGATATTTGTCTTTGTTTTTCATATGATTCATCATTGATTTCAATGAAACGATGGGAATTTCAAATTCTGTATATTCTTTCAACATAATACAGAATTACATAATTTTGATCAATATTCATTTCACTGAATTATCTGAAAGGAAAATATTGACAGTCTTAATACTTGAAATTTACGGATGTTGGTGAAATACATAGAAGATCTTTCTTACTGAATTTATTCAACTGGTTAATTAACATAATCAAACGCGCTAATATAGAATTTAAATTTACATAATTTTGATAATTATTCATTTGAGTGAATTATCTGAAAGGAAAATATCGACAATCGTAATACTTTAAATTTACGGATGTAGATGAAACACATAGATGATCATTCTTACTGAATTTATTAAACTAGTTAATTAACATAATCAAACGCGAGCATCGTGACGAGCATTTTATCATTAAATAAATAAGGCAAGTGTTTCTTTCTCGTTCTTATAAGTGAATCTTTGCTATATAATTTCCAGCATGTTATGTATATTGAAAAAAAGAACGTGACGACTACTAGACATTTGCAAATTAAGTCTACGTGGACTGTGAACACCTAAGACGATCGATTTTTCAAGGGGACCGTCTTAACATGATTATGTTAATTTATGTGTGGTAGGAAAACATTCCTATAATGATGGTAAGGTCTGGCTTATTATGTAACCGCACAGGATAAGATTTGGATTTGTCTGTCCGTCCGTCTTTTCGCCAGAGAAATGTTTTGTTATACATATCGCAAAAAGTATTTCATCTAGCGTCATAACACTTTCCTGAAATGTTCTTCAATATTATAAGTTGCGCATCTGCGACAAAGTTGAAATGATGAGCTAGTCTGATCACAATGTATCCGTATTCCATTGTCGTCGTCGTCCGACATGAAAAAAATCTAAACTGGGTCAGCTGGGATCAAAATGTAGGTCAGGAGGTAAAACATTGTGAAAACTGTAGAAAACGTAATATATTGCGTCCCCATTCCTTTGTTGTTTTTTAACGTCCGAAGGGACGTATTTTGTTATACCTCAGGTGTTCATCTGGCCGTCTGTCTGTCTGTGTGTCCGTCTGTCCGTTAGCAATTTCGTGTCGACTCCGCTCCGAAACTCGTGAACCCCTTGAAGGATTTCAAACAAACTTGATACAAATGTTATCCACATCAAGACTACGTGCAGAGCGCCTGTATCAGATGGCTCGCTTTAAGGGCAAGGTCACACTTAGCAGTTCAAGAGTTAAACATCGCACTCGAAACAAAGTTATATGACCTTTGACCCCCAAGAGTGACATTGACCTTGTAGCCAGCCATCCAAAACATGCGCTCTGCACGTCGTCTCGATGTGGTGGACATTTGTGCAATGTTTCTGTAAAATCCTTTAAACAGATCAAGAGTTACAGAGCGGACACGAAACACAGTCATATGACCTTGACCCCTTAGTGTGACCTTGACCTTAAAGCGAGCCACCTGATACAGGCGCTCTGCACGTCGTCTTGATGTGGAGACTTTGTATCAAGTTTGTTTGAAATCCTTCAAGGGGTTCACGAGTTACAGAGCGGAGCCGACACAAAATTGCTAACGGACAGACGGATACACAGACAGACAGACGGCCAGATGAACACCTGGGGTATAACAAAATACGTCCCTTCGGGCGTATAATACCAACAAAGGAATGGAGACGCAATATATTACGCTTTCTACAGTTTTCACAATGTTTTACCTCCTGACCTACATTTTGATCCCAGCTGACCCAGTTTAGATTTTTTTCATGTCGGACGACGACGACGATGGAGTACGGATAACTTGCGATCAGACTAGCTCGTCTTTTCAACTTTGTCGCAGATGCGCAACTTATAATATTGAAGAACATTTCAGGAAAGTGTTATGACGCTAGATCAAATACTTTTTGCGATATGTATAACAAAACAGTTCTCTGGCGAACAGACGGACGGACAGACAAATCCAAATCTTATCCTGTGCGGTTAAGCCAGACCTTACCATCATTATAGGAATGTTTTCCTACCATACATAAATTAAAATAATCATGTTGAGACGGTCCCCTTGAAAAATCGATCGTCTTAGGTGTTCACAGACCACGTAGACTTAATTCGCAAATGTCTATTTGGAGAAATAAGATAAGATAAGATACGAAATTGTTCCAGTAATTATACATACAAAAGAGCACCCGGCCCAATGGACCTATAAGTCACCTTAATTCATGACGCGTTAAAATGTAATTGATAATATATAAATAGATATGGCAGCCATTCATTGTATCTAAACAAAAGACGAACCAACAGGTGTGATCAAAACATGTACAATAATACAATAGTGTAAAACTATATAAAATTGATCTGAATAGAACACCACCACGAAAATAACAGCAGACTTGTTTTGACTGAGTCTGTTCGATGTAGTGCATTATTTATTTGAGCTGTCAAAACATGTTTCCGGCTTTCATTATATTCTGTCCTCACATATATAAGATTAATATGAAAGCCAGAAACATGTTTTGACAGTTCAAATGAATAGTACAATACAATACCCCCACGCCACGCCTTATCATACAAATATTAAATGAACTTGTATGGCTAAAGTGTGTGTAAAGTGTAATGTTCTAAACTTCAGACGCTTATTGAAATAAGGAGGTACCACCTCTCAAATCTAAGAATACTTACACAAAAATACTATTATCACATACACGTGCATCTTGTAGACTTCCTGGAGTAGATATTGCACGGCTATATTTGCACCGGCGTGGTTGAATAATATGTCAATGAATCAAACAACTTAAATATATAGAACATTTTTTCAAAAACATTTTTGATATATTTATTATTCATTACGTTGATGATAGAACTATTTTTAATACTGTAAACCTAGAATTGTTTTCGCGCTGTTTAAATTAGCGCCTTTCGCGGGTGGTATATTTCCGTGAAATTAAATAGCCGCGAAAAACTCTGTTCTAACAAAAACGCGAAAGATTCTAGCTTCAACTTATATAGATCGCTTTAAAATGGTTCTGTGCTTACACATACCTGGATATTTATAATTCATATTCTAGTACCGTAATTGTATAACATGAGTGCACAAATCCACATTATTTCAATTGATTAACAATTTACTTATTTATGAAGCAACAGCATTTTCAATATCGATCCGTAAGGCAAACAGGGGATAAAAACAAAAACAATATGCATCTATCGAACGACATATACATGCAATTTGCAGTCGGCAGCCAATACGATATATTATTTGTAAGTAAAATATTGTGTCTATTTCTGCTAAGTGTGGATTAATCGCCTATTTAAATGGCAAACAAATGACAGTGTAATAACACAATGACATGTAACAGCAATTTACTGACTGTCAATAATTGGAGGTGTGAATAACCGTTGATATGGATGAAAATTTTTTTTTTTTTTTTTTTTTTTTTTTTTTTTTTTAATCTGTATCAAACAAGCAATATAATGTTGATGCATTGTACCTTATATGTTAGGAGATAAACATTCAAATGAAAAGTCATATTACATTCTAGCAAGACAAGTATAACTTAAGACCTTAAGACACTGGTACACTGGTATAGAAGAAGTAAAGTTCTGTACAGCTTACTAACACTTCTTATAATAAATACAAAATAAATACAAACTCATTCACATATTCTTTTTAACAAAGACCAATTTTCCTTTTTATCTTCTGATATTTTTGTTTCTTTAACAATTGACAAGGCTAACTTTAGACTTCCCTTCAATCCATTTAGGGATGGAATACAACCTTTTCTTTTGCACATATAAATATATCTTTTTACTTCCAGGCAAAATATGTTATAATGTTCAAAGTTCTTTTTAGAATTTCCTAAAATGAAGGTTTTGCAATCAATCTGAAAGTCTCGATCAAAAGTTATAACATAATTCTTGGTTTCTAATATAAACTTTTCTATTATTGGACATTCCCAAAACAGGTGGATTAAAGTTTCAGTATCGGTCTTACAAAAAGAACAATTAGAATCTGGTGTAATGTTCATCTTGTGTAATAATATATTTGTAGCTAATATTCTGTGTATCAATCTGGTTTGGAACCACTGTAGATATGTATCTTTTGTAAGAATAAACACCCAGCTATGTAAGTATTTCCATTCTATTGGTTCAATTTTAGAATAATCGTTCCACCTGTCTTGGCAAGTTGGAGTATCTGTATTGTCTATAAATATATCATACATCACTGAAGTTCCCTTATTACAAGTTATCAAAGGTTTTACATAACAAGGAATTATAGGGAACAGGGGGGTAGACTCTGTTTTCATATTATTGTCCCTTGGTACTTTTTTATAAAATGTTTTAACAGCTTTAAGCATTCCTTCATACTGTAGGAAATTGATTTTCAATCCTGTATTTTGTTCAAATTGCTGTCTACTTAAAAACCTTCCATTTGTATGCAGCAAATCTTTTACATATCTAACCCCCTTATCATACCAAGCTTTAAAAAACACCGGCTTATTGCCAATAAGAAAGTTGTGGTTATAAAACAAAGGCATTTCATGAAATCTTTCAATACAGTCAATTGGTAATACATGCACAAAGTCAACATAAGCTTGCAAAACATCTTTCCAAAATGCATTTGTCAATATTCTATGTACAGTTTCTATATATGTTTTACCACAATTAAACAACATTTCAAAAATGGTACTCCTAGAATCAAAAACACTGTTTTCATAAAAGATTATAAAGAAGGTGGTTTGAAAATGCCTGATATTGTGTCTTATGTGAAGAGCTTAAAATTGTCATGGTTTAAACGTGCTGTTAGTGGAAAAAACTTGAAATGTTATATACTACTGGATGATATTCTGGATATGGATGAAAATGATTAGGGTGCATTTATAATTGAAGGGTACCATAAAACTGAATGTTTTCGAGAAGAGTATAAATGCAACTATGCAGTGATGTCAAATAAGCACGTACGTGGATCTTTTTCGCATATATAGTAAGGTTGAAAATCAATGTGTAGAAGGGACAATTTTTATGCTTTTCTACATGTTTTTAAAGTTTTGTATTTTAAAATTGTGATACTATTTGTCACTGATTTTTAAGGAATTTGCACGAAAGGCCATTTTTCAATGTAAACCGTACCAAGCCCTTTTGAATAAAGTATTCACAAAAACCAGTTTTCAGAGTTCTGGGTATGCAAGAATGTGTTTGAGTCTGGCAAAGGTTGTGCAAAAAAGGGACCAAATCCATAAAAAATGTATACGTTTCCTTATTTCAAGGATACTTTGAATTAAAAACATATTTATTATAAATCTTATAAATGAAAATTTTCATGAATTGCAGTCCAGGCATGTCTTCGTGAGTTTAATCCGTTTAGTATAGTACTACTATGTTAATCGAATAACAGGTTAATTTTACCAAGCAGTCAAATTCTGTTTCACGTTTCGAAAGTGGTTTGTTTTTCGTTTTAGTTTCAACTTTTTAAAACCTGTTTATTTAAATACAAAATCAGTCATATGCTCTTGTTCACAACGTATGTGCAGTCAATAGGTTCGACGTTCAGACACCTAGATAAAACACATTACTTTGAGGATCAAAACATCCATCACGTGCCACTGTAGCTTACTGCCTTTCTTCATGCCGCACAAAGCCTCAAAACTAAATAAAGCACTACAGATCATTACACTAAGTCTGCACCTCAGTGATCATTTTAAACTGTGCAGAGGAACAACCAATTAAATGCCGGAGTTAGAGACTGATGTCTAAGCTCTTTTTACATAATATTAATGTTTAATTTTTAAATTTTGAATAATAATCAATCCTATGTTGAAAATAAAATTATTTTTTACACCAAGAGAATCATGGAGCAGCTAAACGGTGCATGTATATGTGCAATGCAAAACGTTATGTAAAACAAACCTTGAAGTCCAGGCCAATTGTACATGTAAACATATCCAAAAAGAGAGAATGCGGATATTAGTCCAAGAACACTTAATATTTTTCTACATATCCATTGACTTTTGCAACAGTTTGCGCTGTTAACACCGTTCATGATCTTTCTCGTTTTGCGTCTGATAGCACTGTAAATGGCCATTATAACCAGCTCTCTAACTTTATACTAGTTAACAGATGTTAATGAAAATCATGACTTTTCGCGGTGACATTAATCAACATTTAATCTCCGCGGTCGTGAAAGTTACTGTCAAGTATTATGAAATGATTTCTGTTTCCATGTAGGAAGAAAACAACTAACGAGATAGCTGATTGGTTGAAAAAGTATATGGTATTCCGCGGTGTATATTACCATGTAAAGTGATCTCCCATTGTAAAATATGTTGGATGTGTTTGAAAACTATCTTATTTCAATTTAAAAGTGTGATGTACAACTGTAGGCGTACCAATCTGAAAAGTATTTATCTGACTTTGTTATATCTGTTGCAGCCTAACATGAAAGGTGCCGCATTTACCTGTTACGGGGGATAATACTGGCCAGATAAGGAAGACATTGGCTGGATAAATTTACTTGTAAATTGATAGATTCCACCGATGGAGACGGATATGAAAAATGTTACTTTCGATTTCAATGACACAACTGCCATCATTCGGATACGTCCGTAACTACGCCAAAGGAAATGGCTAATCGCACGGTCCCGTATGAAGTGAAATAACCCGCAGGTGGCTATCCGTACGGCAGTTCTGTATAACATTGTACTGAAGTCATTCAACTGATATATTTTCAACCGATTTCTTTACTTTTCTTTAATATTTAGTCGCAAATAAACAGGAAGTGATTTCGAATATAGAAAAAGGCTAATTTTATGCTGCGTGCAATATTGTTGTCGTCGTATGACATATATGCAATAATTGTGAATAAATAAAATGTCATCTATAGAATTTTATATCATGGTTTGAATATCATGTAATATGCGTATCTTTTCTTTCATATTTCGGTTGATAAGACTGGAACTAATTAAAGAGTCTCTCTCTCTCTCTTTCTTTCTTTCTTTCTTTCTTTCTTTCTCACTCACTAAAACTTAGAGACGCTGCTAAATACATGAGCGCCACACTAAGTAAATATCTCATTTGGTCAGAATATATTGATAACACCACATTAAAAGCAAATATTTCAAGGAATGTATAAAAAAAAACTGGAAAGTAAAAGAAACAGCTTACAACACAATGTCCGCCCATAGCTTAAATAATGCTCCTCTATAAAAATGGGACTAAAATTCATATGTCTTCACTTGGTACTGGCAGTGTTCCACAAGACTGGAGGGCGGCATCGTTGTCCCTGTATACAGAAAGGGTCCACGAAGCAAAGCCAGCAATCACAGACCTATTCTCTTACTTGCATTGCTTCCAACTGATGGAGCATGTTTTAGTATCAAATATTATGAATCATCTAGACAATAAATTTTGCTTAATTCCTTCCAACATGGCTTCCGCTCAAAGCACAGTTGTTAATCTGAGTTATTAAATTTTAGTCAAGAATTTTGATTACCTTGAAGCTAATAAACAGACAGACCTAATAGTAATGGACTTTAGCAGAGCGTTTGACAAAGTCGATCACAATCTTTTGGTCTACAAGCTATTTCAATTAGGTATATACAGGAAAACATCCATGTGGATTAAACTTTCCCTTTAAATAGACATTTGCGAATTAATCCGATACCGAATCCGAGATAATTGTAATCCGATATTCATATTGTTTTTTGAGGGATAATCTCAAAACATTTATGTGGTATAATTTAAATCAATCAGAAATATCAGCAAAGCGTTGGTCGATTTAATATGAGGTTTTTAACTTGAATCTATTGTTTTTAGTAGTATAGTTAGAGCTAACAAAATAATGTTGTTTATTTTTCTGGTAACATGCTCACAAAATTGGGCAGGTAGGTCGGTAATTTTGGTGTTTTTGATAAATTTCAATTGAGTTGGACCTTTCGGAAATTATTTTTGTTTTATAAAATGAATACAAATAGGAGAGTGTGCCTTTAGAGCATCAGTAAGTTGAATTCTAACATCACTGACCATATTCAATGAATGTTAAATATTCTCAAGGGCCATAAAACATTTAGGTTACATTAATTTGTGTAGGTCGGGAAACCAGAAGCACACATTTTTTGTAGGCCTCATAATGTTTGGTCATTATGAAATTTGGTTAACACTATTCTGTTAAGTGTTAAGAAAAAGCCACATGTCTCAGACGCTATGACCTATTATCCGTGAAAACAAAAGGGCGGACAGTAGACATCTTTCTTCCTATTTCTGGCATCATTCCGTTTGTTATTAAGTGAGTTCATTGTTAAGTTTTAAATAAGAGTTGCATATTATCCGGATACCTTTGTAGTTCTGTGGGGCAAATAAAAATGTTTCTTTTTTAACTCTTACGGATCTTTACGTCATTATGTATATAAAAATTAATTTTCTAAATAGGTTCACTGAAGAATTTTGCAAAACACGAAAACGTGTTATAGTTTCATTCTTATTTCTTTCACAGATAATCTTGGACATATTAAGTTCACCTATCATGCCGTATTGGAGGTGTATCTGTGACTATGAGATGTCCATCGTACATCCGTCATCAGCCCCCTTACTTATTGTCATGAGCATCTTTTCCTTAATCAAAGAGTCAGATTTATCCAGACGTAACAGAAGAAATTCTTGTACATGTTGTAGGTGCTCTTTCAACTATATGCTTGCCCTTCGGGGGGCACAAAAATATATAGTTAATCCAAAAAAAATCAGCTCAACGTTAAAATGTTAGTCAACAACTATTTTTATCATTTGAACCACTAAATGTTTTGAGAAAGTCCCTACAGTATACCCGACATCAGATTCGGATTCGGCATCGGATTAATTCGCAAATGTCTAATACGAACCCAAAAGGTCTTCAATCAGATAAACCATCTGTGGTATCAGGGGTACACCAAAGGTATGTCCATAGGCCTTGTCTTTTCTTAACATATCAGTCACCTGCCAGACACACTTAAAACTACCGTAAGACTCGTTGTTGATGATACAGTACTTTATATCGCTATAAATATCATGCATAATTGTGAGACTCTCCAGCAGTACCTCCATAAATTAGAACTTTGGAAAAAGACCCGATCAATGGAGTTTAATTCTGATAATGCAAAGTGATTAGGGTATATAGAAAGAAATAATAAAACATTATTTTTCCCTACAAGCTACATATCCATGAATTTAAAACTATAAAAATGCTTAATATCTATATTAGGCGTACCGTCAGTGTGAGATCACTTTCAAAATGTATCAAACAAGGCAAACAAGACCCTAAAATACATGAAAAGAAATGATCAAGCAAGTATTAAATGTACAAATTAAGAAACTCTGTATAAAACATATCTTCACCTATAATTGGAATATTGCTCAACTGTTTGGCATTCATGGCAACAAAATATAACATATGAAATAGAAAGAGTAAGGAAAGCAGTCGCAAGATATGTTCAAATCAACTATATCTGTAAATGAAGCATCACAGAAATGTTAACTGTACTTGAATGGCAAAGGTTAGAAACAAGGAGAAATTTTACATTCCTATTTTTTTTTTTTATAAAATCATCATTCCATTGTTTTTTTGTAGATCACCGGCTAGAATCTAGGGACCTTCACTTGTATATTCCCTCCTCTCGCACCCATTATCACATGAACTCTTTTGTTCCCAAGAACCAAAGACTCTGGAAGAACCTACCACATCATGTAAAATCCAGTGCTACTCTTAATGAGTTAGGAGTGGCCTAGATTACTGATGTTCTAACCTGAAATATATGTTTTATCATCTTTTAAACTGTAACTTATAATGTAATAGTACTAATTTCAATATTGCACACTAATTTCGATAAAGGCTTAATCATCATAATGTCGGCCAGACAGTCGCCTCCAAGTCAAGTCAGTCATTGACTGTGGGGACTATCTAGTTCTGGCTACCATAACTTAACTGACGCTGTTTTTATTTTCTGATAGTCGCATCCATTAAGTTATGACTAAACCCCATTTGGTTAACTAACCAATCTCGCACAGTCTCTCGTGAGAAACTCAGGATGTCATGCAACAGTTCAGAGCATGTGGTTATTTTTTTAAATCATAATCAAAATTTTACCTATTTATGAATTTAATTTAATAATAATCATAAAAATAACCGTTTTTGATAAAAACCATAAAACCATAAAAGTTCTCAGAAAATGTCAAAAAAAAAAAACGATTCTATACCGCCTATTGGTTTTTCAAAATTAAGAGTACCCTGATCAGGTGACAACTGCAATAACGGACAAAATATTGCAGACAGGGGTACCAATTTGAAACTTGTGTTCAAATTATGCTGCATAGATTATTTATGACAGATCAAAAGGAAAATGGATTAGAAATATTGTAAAGTAAAAAACAAAGAAAAATATCAAACAGGTAGTGCCACGCACCAAAAGCGCAGCCCCCTCAAAACGAGCCCACCAGCACGCAAACGCGCGCACCACACACACACACAGAAAGCCTACACATCAGGACAAAACGAACAACACACACACACACACTAAAAGGTGAGTCCATTGCATTTCATTTGATGAAATAATAGCGTGACAGACTTCTGGCACGATTCCTGGTTAGGTTTCAGTACGGGATTCGGTTTAACACAGAGATCCAGCATATAAACATCTGAGCTGATTTTTTAGCTAGGGACCACTGTGTAGATGTAGACAAATTGATTGTTCGTACGGGACCGTAAAACGAGCCATGCTAAATGATTGTTCGAACGGGACCGTACAAAGAACCACGCTAAATCTATTTTAAGAAACACAACAACAACATGTCTAACGCATTCGTATTGCATTTTCTGGTAAACTGCCTTTCCTTTTATTGAACAACAGGCTTAATTTGATAACATTAATGTATTGTTTTTAGAAATGGCATAGCGAGCAAAATATATGTAAACTTCTGCATTTATCCGTCGTCTTTATATAAAATCCTGTCACGGCCAATCAGCCATTGTTGTTTTCGACGTATTCAAATTTTTGTCACGTGACACTGTCTTCGTTGGTTTACGGAAATTGGCGAAGCCTGGCGAGTTAATTAGTGACCAGCTGGTCATTAAATATTTTATGGTTTTATATCCATTCGTATCTCAACACTATTTGGCCATCCAAGTCAGACAATTTATAACGGGCGAATATGTTCATTAGACTGTTTTCTACAAATCTACAAAGTCATTTGCTTTATTTTAACGGTGATTTTGAACAGGACAATACCATTCACATCAAAATTAGAAACTTTTAAATTTTTGAAATTTTGTATTAAGCAGGAGTATCAGCAGCTGAAGAAAAGTCGTGCAACTGGAAGTAGTAGCAGCATTATCTGTAGTAAAAGTATGAAATTTGCAGTTTACAGTAGCAGCAGTAGCTATAGAAAACTGTGAAATTGGTAGTAGCAGCAGTAGCAGTAGCATTAGAAAATGTGAGATTATTAGCTTACAGTGGCAGCAGCAGCTGTAACAAAATGTGAAAATGGTAGTTAACAGTAACAACAGTAGCCGTAGCAAAGTGTGCAATAGGCTGTAGTAGTAGTAGTAGTAGTAGTAGTAGTAGTAGTAGTAGTAGTAGCAGAAGCTGTAACAAAATGTGAAATTGGTACTTAAAAATAGCAGCAGTAGCAGTAGCAAAAATATGAAATTTACAGTTTACAGTTAAGTCTGCAATAGGTAGTAAACAGTAGCAGCAATAGCTGTAGCAAATTGTGAAATTGCTAGTAGCAGTAGATGTAGAATAATTTTAAATTGGTAGTAAGCAGTAGAAGCAATAGCTGCTGGAAAATTCGAAAATTGTAGTCAACAGTATCAGCAGTAGTAGTAGCAAAATGTTAAATTGCTAGTATTAGTAGTAGCAGCAGTAGCTGTAGCAACATGTGAAATTGGCAGTAAACTGTAGAAGCAGTAGATGTAACAAATGCGAAATTGGTAGTTAACAGTAGCAGCAGTAACTGTAGTAATATGTTAAGTTTGTAGTTAAAAGTAGCAGCAATAGCTGTAACAAAATTGTGAAATCGGTAGTTCACAGTGGCAGGAGTAGCTGTAGCAAACTATGACATTGATAATATCAATAGTAGAAGTTGCAGTAGCACAGTGTGAAATTGGTAGTAGTAGTAGCAGCAGTAGCAGCAGAAGCAGTTGCAAAGTTTGAAATTGGTAGTAGCTGTAGCAGCAGTTACTGTAGCAGTAGCAAAATGTGAAATTGGTAGTAGAAGCAGCAGTAGCTGTAGCAAAATGTGAAATTGATAGAAGTAGTTGTAGTAGCAGTAGCAGTAGCTAACTTTGAAATTGGTAGCACTAGTAGCAGTAGCAGTAGCAGAATGTGAGTAGAAATAGCTGCAGTAGCTGTAGAAAAATGTGCAATTGGCAGTAGGAGCAGCAGCAGCTGTAGCAAAACATGAAATTGATAATAGTAGTTGTAGCAGCAGTAGCAGTTGTAAACTGCGAAATTCGTAGTAGTAGCCGCAGTAGCAGTAGCAGAATGTGTGATTGGTATAAGTAGTAGCAGTGGTAGCTAAAAATATTAGCCCTTGTAAAGTGGTATTTAAGCTGACATTGTTTAACCGATATAAGCAGTATATATTCCTAACTACAACTGTGGGCTAAATCCTCTACAAATTTACAGAATCTACTTTGACGCAGTGATAAACCACATGACAAGTAGTTCGTCAGGCTATGGAACAGGAGGGAATTATTTCAACAACGACTACTGTAGCTTCCCAGGCGTTCCATTTGGGTGTCAAGATTTCAATGGACCAGATATGTGTCCAACAAGTGACGGGTTAATTCATCGTTATGACAAGCCTATAGAAGCTCGGAACTGCAAACTACTCTATTTGTCCGATCTTCGTTTATCCAAAGATTGTGTTAGGGGTAAAATTGTTGAATTATGAAAAGGCTCATTGACATAGGAGTTGCTGGATTCAGAGTTGATGCTGCTAAACACATGTGGTCTGGGGACCTGAACATTATTTTGGGATTCTAAATAACCTTAAAAGTGAAATTTATGGTACCAGAAAAAGACTTTACATTTTTCAAGGGGTAATAGACGATAAAAATGTCGGAATATTTCGGTACAGGTAGAGTTACTAACTTTATATATGGTGTAAAGCTAGCGAATATTTTCCTACGGCACTTGGACCAGGCAAAATGGCGTGTTAATTGTGGTAAAACATGGGCTATGCCCAGGTCTGATGATGTCGTCGTATTCCTCAGTAGCCATGACAACCAAAGAGGTCACGGAGCTGGCGGTATATTGCTTTAAATGATTCAATTTGAGTAGCTTTGATTTTGCTTTGAATTATGCTTTGACTATTGAAAAATATCTAATATCATTGCACATTCAAAGACCCACTATGTAAATTTGTGCTAGCTGGCGTTACCTTGCGTTGATAAGTTTTCATATTATTAATATTAACAATAATTTTGAAATTTTGACTGAATACCTATGCCAGGCAACATTTGGACATCAAAAAGTATATTGGGTTCGTTGCCTCTTTCAAAGATTTAAGACAATGTGGGGGAAAGTTTGACGCCATGGAGAAATATCAAACTCAAGATATTTTAAATTATGCATATTCATTTATGAGCCAATCTATTTTTTGATGTGACATTACATATTCTGACTATCTTTCTGTGGGGTACGAATCTTTAAACGTTCTTTCCCTTTAACTCATATACAAGAAAACGGAATCAATAAAAAAGCCCGAGTGTCGTTACGGTTTTCATTGAAATATGATCTATGCAAGTAATATTTTTCTTTTCTATTTTTGTAGGATCTCCGATAAAATTCTTCAATCATAACCAGTTGAAAATCGCCACTGCTTTTATGTTTGCCCATTCATAGGGACTCCCGAGAATTATGAGTAGTTATTGGTTTAGCAGGTAAAACTGATGTGCAGGAACCTAGCCAGAGCAGCCAGAGCAGCCAGAGTATCCAGAACTCTGATTACTCTGGCTGTCCAGTGTAGCCAGAGTTTCTAGGATTTAACATGTTCTAGCTACTCTTGTCAGCCATAGAAGCCAGAGTAACCAGATTTTCATTTGCTCTGGTTACTCTGGCTGGCCAGTGTAGCCAGAGTTTCTAGGATTTTAACATGTTCTGGCTACTCTTGTCAGCCATAGAAGCCAGAGTAACCAGATTTTCATTTGCTCTGGTTACTCTGGCTGGCCAGAGTAGCCAGACTTTCTAGAATTTTAACTTGTTCTGGCTACTCTGATCAGCCAGATTAGCCAGAGTAACCAGAATTTTATTTGCTCTGGTTACTCTGGCTGACCAGAGAAGCTAGAGAGTTTTGAGGATTTTAACTTGTTCTGGCTATTCTGGTCAGCCAAATTAGCCAGAGTAACCAGAATCTTATTTGTTCTAGTTACTCTGGCTGGCCATAGTAGCCTGAGTTTCTAGTATTTTAACATGTTAGGATTTCATTTGCTGTGGTTACTCTTGCTGGCCAGTGTAGCCAGAGTTTTTAGGATTTTAACATGGTCTGACTACTCTGGTCAGCCAGAGTAGCCAGAGTAATCAGGATTTCATTTGCTCTGGTTACTGTTAAAATCCTAGAAACTAGAGAAATCATAATAGCTCAGTCCTGGTGGGATTAGTTTAGATGACTGTTTAGACTGTCTAAACTATTAGATAACATTAGTTCAGATGACTGCCTCAATCATTAAAGCAGATCAAAAGGCATAATATATTTCGCCTTAATAACAAAACAAACTGCTCTCGGGCAAAACAAAGTAAAGTTTTACTGTGCTTGGATAAGACACAAAAATATCACATTTTCAATGTTTATGGTGTATTTTTTTTTTAAACTGCATGATTGCTAATTTCTAGTAGTCAGATGTGAATTTGAACATATTGAACAGTTTAAATGTGTAATATGTATGCAGATCACAATAGAAAAAACAAACAGGGCAAAACTAGGCTACAGTTATGCGGTGCACGACATTACGTCGGAAGGCATATAATAGAATATGACAATTGGTAGAATGGACATGTGGTCGAATACGACAAGTGATAGAATGGATATTTGATAGAAATGGTATTAGTGTCGACTTTCGTCGAAAAGTTTTCGAAAACATGTCGACATTACCTACCCAAAACATCAAAGGCAAAGAGTGAGTTAAGAACGAAAGTAGGAAAACAAAAAGGACTGTATTTGAAAGTTGTCGCGATGAATTTGACGCGTCATCTTATGTTACTGAAAATGAAATAAAACCTTAGAAACTGCTTGTATCAAATTAAAACTTTGTATTTTTTCGTGTATTTAGGTTGCTTGTACATTTCAAATGAAACTGACACAATCTTAGAGAAAAAAGTTCTTATAGGCATACAGACACTACGAAAATGATAGGATAATGGCGCGAAAAAAATGGTAGTAGCGTAATGGCAATTCAATTATTCCTTAATTTTTTTTGTTTTTTTTTTTTTATTGTTGTTCTGCAGAGCTGTTTTCCTTATTTTCTTTGTATCTGTTTTGCTGAAATCATATGACAGATCTATGCTTGACATGTAGGTACCATTTTTATAATGAAATAATAACACGACAGAATTGTTGATGGATCATACACACTGTCCGCGTTGTCTGAAAATTTCACCGAGTCCCTGGGACTCAGTACTCCCAGTAGTCCCAGCTTTTGTGGCTATAATATTGACAATTGTCCATATTTTACAAAAAAATAACACCTTACTTAACTTCATACATGTATTCCAGTTCTGATAAACACAACACAGGTATAAAGACATTACAAAGTTTCATCCAATATGATTGATGGGTTTGACTATTTACTAGTTACTTTAAAGAATAAAACAATACTTGACTAAAATTTCATACAATACTTGACAAAATTTCATTATCCATATAATGTGCAACACAGGAAAGACTAAAGTTAACAATTTAACAAAATTTCAAAATGCTTCTACTTCTACTTCTACTTCTATTGGGTAATCGTCTGCAAATCCACTGCGTAGCCATCATCGATGAGGTGCAGGTGTGTGAAATTGTGTTCCATTTAAAAACGTTGGCTTACTTGACTCCAATACGCGGCGTCAGGCGTTCCAAGATAAAACTCTTCTTTTTTAAAAGTTAATTCTGTGAGCACCAATGGTATGGCAGTCCATCACTCATTGGTTTTTTTTAAAATCCAACATATATTTATACTATACAGGTGATATCTATATTTACATTGTGACATGGGTGTAGACAGCTGTTTTGAAATTGTTAGGCTGTCTACTGTCGTGATGTCAACTTGTAAATTGTTCCACAGGACCACAGTTCGCGGGAAAAATGAATGTTTATAAACATCGAGTCTGCAGTGGTATGTCACAATTTTTTTAGTCTTGTGTATCTTAACGATAGTAATGGATGGTATTGAGTTGGAACTGCAACTAGGTTTTAAATAACTTTGTACATGAGGATTACGTCAGCACATTGTCGACGTTGTTCAAGTGTTGGCCATTTCAGATGTTGTAGGAGAGATGTTACACTTCCCGGGTTATTATAGTTAAAGGGCCGGTTCATTACAACACGTGCTGCATTCCTTTGTATTTGTTCAATCTTTTTGTGTTCGTTATATGCTTGGGGTTCCATATCGTTGATGAGTATTCAAGTTTAGGTCTAATTAGTGACAGATATGCTCTTTCTTTTACTTTGATAGGACAGTGTTTTAGGTTTCTTTTTATAAATCAAAGTGTTTTTGAAGCATTCACAGACGTATGGAGTTTAATTAACAACTTACAGAACTATAGAAACTTGATGAACAACACTAATACAAAATGTTAGTAGCACTAAAGTGTCACACTTGTTCGCTTAACATTAATGCATTAACTTGTGTCTATTTCCTTCTGACTTTAATGGCCCTGAATTTCCTGGCTGCCGCAGTATTATCAAACTGAGCAAAGTGTGGGCCATTGATACTGATTTTTATAATGTCCTGGAGAGTTTGTTCACCTAGGCCGTTTCTGGCCTTGTTTTTGTGAGGCTTTGAGAAGAAAATCCCTGTTCATAAGATGCACTGTTGAAAGGAACACACAGGACCAACTGCTCTAAGACAACATAGTCTGGGTACTCTTCTCCTAGAGTTGTGACCACAAGTTGAATGTAGTCTGCAAACCTCATAAGGTGAATGTAGTCTGCAAACCCCATACGTCTTTGAATGCGGGTGTGGTGTTTAAACTGCAGGAAGTCTCTAAACCATCTGTCCCTGTCTAAAATGATGTCAGCATTCATATTATCAGGCTCAGCTGGTTGGTAGTGGTCCAGCCGCCAAACGGACATTCATTTTACCATTTACAAATGTTTGAACATAGATAATAAGTTCATTAAAGATAGCAATATCACAACTTTCGTTTGTCATAATTCCAGTAAATCTGCTAGCTTCAGTCTCACGTTTTATGTCATCAGTTTAAGAGCTGGCAAGACTCTGGACCATTTCAGATACAACTTCATGTGACACATATTGTCCTGGCTACAGTCTTTCACAGCCATTACTTTTCTGAAGCTCAAGCCGGAGAATGTAAGTATGAAGCGGAATGTTGTTTTGAACCATGAAATATACAGTTTTTAACTTCAAAGTCAGCAAATCTGGTGCCTTTTCTTCAGTGCATTTCAATGATTTCTTAAGGGAATTGCACTAAATAACACTACCTATATAACGGAACGTTCCATTATTAAAAGTACAAAACATCGCTGACCTCGAATCAACTATACCTGGTATTGCACAGTCAAATGAACAGGTATATTTAATAAACATTTCAGATTTTGGTCTGAGCAAAGAAAAACATTTTTATTAAACAAGTGCCAAACGCTTTCATTTTCCTAACTAACTTTTATAAAAAAGAATTCAAGAACAATTAATACAAGTCTTAGAAACAAAGTCGCACATCGATAGTATTTCTATAGCCCAATTTTTAATGAGTTCGAAGCTAATCAATTATGACATTAATTCTATTACATTCTATATCTTAGTAGTAGAACTTTTCTATATTTTAGAAGAAAAAAGAAAACTTCACAAAAGAAAACACTGTTTAAACTATGAAACAGTTATAAAATTAAATAAGCTGCAGGCGATTTACAATTAAATAATTCAATCATTGCGAAAAAAAAATCATCTTTGAAGATAAAGCAGGTCAAAACATAACACACTCAAATATATAGATATATACAGACTACAGACAGACAGACAGACAAACAGACAGACAGACAATGTTATATACATTGAGAAATGCATATGAATAAACAGATGAATACACATCCCCAATAAAAAAAAACAACAACAAACAAATATCTATCAAAAAAAAACACGAGTTCAACAAGTATACAATATACAAAAACATGTATCAGTTAAAAAAAATAACAGCATATACTAACCCATGTGCAGACAGACATCAGAAATTAATACTAATAGTAATACACGGAAAGAGGAATAAATCATACAAGCTTTGTATTTATATTTCGACAGTATTATCTCCCCTTTATAAATTAGCAGTAGGCGATTTACAAATTATTTATTCAATCATTGTGAAAGAACATCTTTGAGGATCGTGCAGGCGAGACATAACTCACTCATTTATTTAGGTATATACTGACAATATCTACAAACAGACACACACACAGACAGACAGACAGACAGACAGGCAATGATACATATAGAGAGAGATGCATATGAATAAAAAGATAAATACACCTCAGAAAAAAAATTACCAAAAGTATACAAATATGCAAGTAACAGTTAAAGTAGCAAATATACATCTGTTTATTTGATACTTAATATACAAAAACATGTACAGACAATCGGACAAAAGACTAAACAGAAACTAATACTTATGGTAATACACGGAAAGGTGAACAAATCCTACAAGCTTTGTATTTCGATTTCGACAGTATTGTCTCCCCTTTGTAAAATGGGTATAACAAGCAAGAATGTATTAGTGTTTCGTTCTTGTATCACTGTCTGTAATTAATTAAAATGCAACTCAACAAAAAATAAACTTTATACAAAAAATAAGACTTTCATGGAAAAAGGAATATAGGATTGAGTCGTATGCAAACGGAAATGAATTATGTGTTACTTGCACTGAATTTTAAATTCGTCTGCTTAGAAAGTGAGGCTACGTTTGTACAACAGGTATGTAATTTATCATTAATAGGGGAGCATATGGATACAACGTTCATAGCAAATCTCTGGATAGGTGCAATGTCAATATCAGGTGGCACTATATAAAAAAACTGTCACTTTGAAGTACTGTAGGAACTAGTATAATCAGTATTTTGTTATTCAGATCCTGGTACTTATGTCCGTAGCAACGTCTTTGGTTGGAATGAAATTCAACCCCAATTTGTAACTTTTGTTTAATGGGAGAAAAACTAGGTTTTGTACAATGCGTGTTCCAATTATGTTGAAAGGATCAGATTTTCTATTCTAACCACTCCTAGGTTTATCTTTATACATTGTAATAATTATTATCGGGGACGTCTATATCAGCTCACGGATTTTCGCCTATTTCCTCTCAAAAACTTGCTCACATCAGACATCAGATGTGGAATAGCCTGAGGTAACCATGATTTCCATGCATACGTAGTACGATGTCTAGCATCTACACATTTTAGCTGTTAGATGATTTAAGGTAGATACTTGTCTTCTTGGAAAAGGTGGTTCATTTGTAGTTCTGTTCATGGTTTTTGAAAATAACCACGTATTTCGGCCTTTCACTGCAAAATGTCATTCTGCGCCAGGCGATGTCAATCTTTATCAAAAGGGGGCTAACTAGTAGTTTCAGATCGTGTCGATTAAAAACTTGGTCGTGATTTATTCTTTCTAAGGTATCCGAGCGTTTGTCTTTAATATTAAAAATCATAATTCTGTATGGTGTTTTGTCATAACTGTATTATTACATTGGACATTGCAAAATATTTGAATTGTGAGCATTCTGTATTATTTTTAACAACATATTAACAAAACTAACAATGATGCATATAGTCTTATAACGATTACTTGAACACAGTGTAGGTAAAAGTTAGTTGTTACACAATGCATTTTACCTGTATCGTTACGTATGAGCAAATGTTACATTGACCTGCATTTCCATATAAAATGTATTTAAGATATGTGGAATTTCAAATGACCTTGTTATACGTGAAGACATATAACAAAATGTTGAAAAAATTTATTGAAAAAGTATGGTGAGAATTCAAGAAAACAATAAAAGACATAACCCAGTTAAACTGTATTTGCCTTGATCAAATACATCTTGTATTATTAACTTTTCTAAAGATTAGAATGTTATTATGCATTAGTCAATGATTGTCTTATAAAAAACTTTTAAATAATGTATAGCAAAATTAAGAAATATATTTTCAAAAAGTAGGTTCGTGATCGAGTGTTAAGTCGCTGATTGCATAATTCTCCACACTCACCATTGGTTAAAACATAATTATTTCATGGTCCACTAAAAGTTGAAAGTCATAGGACCTATTGTAGCTTACTCAACTCCGACACAACAAATCGTTAATGTATTAAGGGGAAGTATAATTTTATGTTTTGGCATGTGGCATTTCAATTTTCTTAGTCACTATAGAAGTAAACTTGTACTACTTGTTAATATGCATTTACGTATAGCGTGCCCATAACTGAACAAACATATACATGGAGAAACTTTAACACTTTTGCCGTGAAATGATTGCAGAATATTCAAATGTTTGCGAAAAGGGAACATATATTTTGACCAAATATAAATTGCAACAATGTAATCTTGATGTTACACAAGAAGTTTATGTATTCACATAACTCTTTCTTGTTTAAGTTTTTATTTTATTGTAGTGAGCAATTCTTTTGTACTTATAACAGTTGAAACAGTATCCATTTCATGTACCAAAACCTTGTACTTTTTTGCAGGTAAATTTTATCATACCCCACCCACTTTTTTCTAATTTCAAAGTATGCGTCCCCTTAAATCAGTAGAGCGAGAAAAGGATTACACCGTGAATAGCATAAATCTCTATATATAGCAATGTCAATATCCAGCTCACTCTCTATATATAAACAAAACTGTCACTTTTGACAGCTCCTGTCAGATTATAGATAACATATTTATCCTTTATTCCAGATCTCCTGGATCGCTTCCATGTCCGTTATCATACGTCTTTTGGTTTCACCTGGCAGCTGAATGAAAATTCTACATCCAGCTACCCACGTTTTCGTAACTTATTTGTCCCTTTTTAATTGTCGGGCATGGAAAACTAGGCTTTCGCGAAATGGTGTCCAATTTCTTGCACAAAGATGCCATCAGACATCTCTTTCCTAGCTTCATATAAGCGCTGCCTCGCCTTCGAATTGGTAAATTTAACAATCACTTTTCTATTCACATTGTCAATAACTTTACCTCTTCTGTGGCACTTGTCTATATCACTGCTGCACAGCTTGATTTTCAGCCTCTTTGCCTCCTCCAAAATCTTGGCCTCCACATCCTCGTCATAGTTGCCTGGAATGCCTGATGTGTCCAGATTCATGCGACGACCGTACTGTGCTAGTTCATCCTGCACCATTTTAGCTGATTTCAGATCAGATTTAAGGTAAGATACTTGTGCTTCTAGGGAAATGATTTCATCTTGTAGATTCTGAGTCTCTTTTTGAACAATAACACTTATTTCTGCCTTTAACTCAGATAAAATGTCATCTCGCAATTGCGCTTTCAGATCTTTTATCAAAAGAGGGGCTAACTGCTAGCTCAGTTCCCTCAGATCGGCCTGACTAAACTTGGTCATGTTGTTTTCTAGTGTTTTCTAAAGGCTACCGAGGCGGTTTGTAAGCTTGTGAGATATTATAACATCAGTGAATCTGTATGTATGTTTGTTTTGTTTTATCTGTATGTTTTACATTCACGATTGAAAAATAAATTAATGAAATGAGAACATTTCTTGTAAGTTCATTTTACAAAAATAACAACATGTATTTGAACAAATGTTGACTGATACAATCTGGCATAATATGTTTTGAGTTATCTGTATTACTGCCACACACGATGCAGGCTAAAAATTTAAGCATATTTTTACACAATGTCATGTCTTTGCCTGTATCTTATGCACTGCCAGCGCAAATGCTACATCAGACCTCATTTCCTATGATTGAAAAATGTATTTAAAATATGTGGAAATTTCAAAAGACACTGTTATACGAGTAAAGAATATAAAACAAAATATTTTGTTAAAAACTTCTTATTGATAGACTAAGGAGTATGTAAGGATTCATAAAACAGCCAAAAAGACACACCCACGTTAAACTGTAATTTGCCTTACGATAAAAATACAGTCCTTGATATTAATTCATTTCTATAACGAACGCAGAATGTTAATATGCAGTTAGGTCAATGCTGTCTTAAGGATAAAAAGTACTTTTGAAATAAATGCATATACGCAAAATTAAGGAAATCCACCTGTATCTATTCGATACAAAAGAAGCGGTCTCCGTGATCGAGTGGTTAAGGTCGCTGAATTGCAATAATTCTCCACACCACACTTGGTTTAAAACCTCACTTAATTATTTCATGTGGTCTTTCTCCATCGTTAAAAGTTTGAAAAGTCATTATATTACCTGCATTGTGTAGCTGTGACTCCAAACCCCAAACCAAAACCAAACAAATCGATATGATAGTAGAATAGTTAAGTTTTATGCTGCTGCTTGATTTAATTTATCTTACGTCACTATAGAATGTAACTTGTATTCTACCTTGTTAAATATGCATTTACCGGTATAGTCTGGTGCCCATAACTGAACAAACAGGTATTTGTTAACTATTCGGAGAAAACTTATATAACACTTTTGCCGTGGAAATTTGCAGAATATTCAAATGTTGTGCAAGATAAACGGAAATAACTTACCATGAATACTAAAATTGGCAAGCAATAAATCTGTCCAAGGATGCTATTACAAAAATAATTTTGTATTATATAGCAGCTGCTCTTCTGTGTGATTAAGACATGTATTTGGTAATGTGTTATACGTCGGACATTTATTTGCTCACTCCCACAGCTTATAGCGGTCATAACAGTGATGGTAATTAAGGATCAATCCTTTTTACGAAACAATGAAACTTCTAAGTTGAAAAGATACATTGTCCACATTGAAAAATATCACGGTTGTAACAATTTCTAAGTATTATTTTAGCTGTTTTACCTAGTTTATTTATCGTCACTATTTGTATACTTTATCTATCATGTTGCTTTAGTGCGCCTACATGCATGAAAAAAACAGGTGTTACTGGATGGTTTGATACGGAACAACATGCGTATTCTCAGAGAGCTGTTACCAGATCTCAGTGTGATTTAAGTCTACCTTGTTAGATAAGTCATAATCATCAGCCTGTGCTTTAAAAATATATATATTTTAACGCATTTCAGCTACATATATTGTGGCTATAATTGTAGCTGCAGCTACATATTGTTACTAAATATTGTACTTATAGCTATATATCATGTATATTGTAGCTGTAGCTAAATTATATGACTACATATAGTGTACCTATAGCTATATATTGTAGCTATAGTTATATACTTTGACTATATATTGTACCTATTGTTATATGTAGTAGCTATAGCTATGTATTATACCTATATATTGTAACTGTGTCTACATATTGTGACTATATAGTGTACCTATAGCTGTATATTGTAGTTATAGTTATATATTGTGACTCTATATTATACCTATAGCTATTTGTGGTAGTTATAACTATGTATTGTACCCATATTTTGTAGCTGTAGCTACTGCAGCTACATATTTTGATAATATTGTACCTAAAGCTATATTGCACATAATGTTTTGTTATAATACTACGACTTTTATCTACGTGTGCAGAACAACTTGGCTGTTAGATATTTCAAAACTAAGATAACAAAACTCATATCATTGCTACATAACGGAAATAAATGACAACTGATGCAAACGCTCCGTTTAGAGAGGGGGAGCGGTGGTACCAGCTTTAGGTAAAGCTATACACGCATCTTTGATGTTTCCAAAAGGAGGGTGTTACTAATGGTAGAAATGTGTTACGCTACTGCTTGGCGTAAATTCAAACATTATCTGTCATAATTTTGGACTTCGTTTTTTTTTTGTTCATGGTTTATTTGGTGGGGGTGAAACTTGTTTTAAAACAACTGTTTTAGACATTTTCCAGTACAAACATGATCTGTCAAAACAACTGTTCTAGCTGTACATGGTATTTATCCTTGCAAAACAATTATCATTTCACGTGTCGAAGACATTTCTGCACACCCGAAGGCTGGTCAAATCATTTCTAACTGTTACTCCAGAAATTGCAATGACAATACAGTAAATGAATGCTAAGAAGTTTCAGGTTTTGTATATTGGTTATATTGCGTATCATTATGGCACAAAATATAGCAAACAGTGCAGAATGTTTTTGTTTGTTTGTTTTTTGTTGTTGTTTTTTGTTTGTTTTGTTTTGCAAGCATCTGTAAATCATTTTAATGTTCTGGCAGTTCCGCTAAAATCACGGCAAATCCTAGAAAACAGAATAATTTTTTTCCAAAAGTTTTATTGAGGTGAAATTAAGTTTCAATTTATCATCTACTTTAATGCTTTAGTTTTTAATTTATGGACTTTCCTTAAATACTTTGAGCAGTCTTTTAAATTGTATTAATTTGTTTACTTCGAATGAGAAACAGTATTTCTAATGCGTTTATGTTTTAATCATACTGCTTAAGCTATCGTTCTAAGGAATATATTTTCTTTGACATTGAAAAACAGTCGGTACTTCTATAAGAAATTATTTGATTCATAAAGAAAATTGGAATCCGGGTTCTTTTTAAGAAAGTCGAAAATTAGATGTGTAGTGAAGTAATAGCTTTGCATGGCCTTAGTCTTATGTATTGAAATTTCAGTTTTATTACTCGTAACATTGTCACTTTAAATATAATCATATAGTATACATCATTATTTCAATACCTTTTAGTTGTCAAAATATAATATACTGAATGAATACAGATATGTAACGTATTGTACACGCTCAATTACCGTGCTTATTACACCTATTTTGTTGATTTTAACTGATAGAACAGTATACTTTACAATACTTTCTGTGGTATCGGAATTAAAACCTATAGCAAAAACTCGGTCAAAATTGTAAAGTATTTATTTATCTATCAGGTCATTCGCTGGTTTAAACTTAACACTGATGTCTTGTCAATTTTTCTGAATTGTTTCATTACTCAAAATTTTATTATACATTAATATTAGTATTCCGTCAACGGGAAAGATTTAAGATATCTTGGGACTATTTCAACACTTCAAACTTCGCCGAAGACTTTTCATTAACAATCACATCATGAACCATTATTTAATGCGGCTGAAGAAGCTAAAACTATTAATTTATCTAGGTTAGCCTTTAAATGTACAGTATATCCTTTTTGTTTGTAAAATTGTACAGTCTCAAAAAGATATTATCCATTTTCTAAAGCTCAGTTATAAATAGATTCAAATTCAAAAATGCGTAAAATGTGTTAAACCGTCTTTCAGTGAATCTTTTGAATGACATTACAAAACTTGTCAATTTAGATATTTGTGTAAGAAATAAATGTCATCGCACACCATGAATTTTGTACTCTTTATTTTTATTGATAATAGACCGTGCTGTGATAAATTCGTCACTTCAAAATGACACTATAAGATCGGTGTTTTTTTAAAAACATAAGAAAATGCAAAATTTATGAAGGATTATTACATAAATTTGTAATATGAAAATAGATCTAGTGCAGTTTCTACCGGACAGTGTAAATACATGTTTTGATAAGTGAAAAACAAAATATAATTCTTTTAACATTCTTGCACATTTTCTGTGTTTTAACGAATTTTTCGATATTGTTTAAACTAAAATCTGCAGATTCTGTGTGAATTGACGACACTCAACAGAATGGAAATATTTCGTTTGTGTTTGAAAGAGGATGTTTTAAAAGAGCTCCAAAAGAAATACAGCGTTGCATTGAGTTTACGGATATTTTATAATACTGAAATGCACAGTTCCCTTGTGAACTGATATTTGAATTTTATGTTTCGAAAAGAAATTGACAATTTCTATGAGAAATGAACATTTCGGATAAGTAATTACATCTTAAAAGGCACTGTTTTTCGCAAAGAAATACACAGAATTACAATTTGTGTTAAATATATTGCGTGTCCTTTCGATGAAGAAATCAACACGATGCTTTTATGGACAGATGTTTTGAATATTATCTTTAAATAATGTACAGTAACTTTATATGTTACAATGTTTTATAAAAAGATACATGTTTTCGGATTTCTTCTTTGTCTCAATGTTCTTTAAAATAACTTATCTTGTATTCAAGAGTTAAAATGGATTTTTACTTAGCAGAGCAAGTTCAAATAATGTTTTAAAAGTACAGACTTGATTACTGCCGAGAATAATTTTATTGATTGAGACGAATTTATCGTGCACTAAAGGTTTGTGTTTTTCTGTTTTATTTGAAATATTTCGGTGATTTCGTACACTTTCTTGTAAATTGGTACCATATGTGATATAATTCTTACTGCTGACAGGAGAACTTGATGCATGTGTGTGTTTGCAAGAGTTTGTACACTACGTGTTGTTTTTTATTTTCACTTTGTTACACAGTTGTAAAAAATACGGAAAATATCAGCGAAAATTCACGTATCTTAGGTTTGAATTTTAGATTTAGTTACCGTTTAAATTAACGTTAATTTATTAATTCTAAACCCATTATAATAGAGCACTTGTTTTGTGGTAAGTTTCCAATAATATCGTTGTTATGTATACATGTACCGTATTATAATTATGGGTAAATCTTGAATTGTCTTCTTTCTATCATAAAAAATGGGCTGTAAGATTTTGAAAATGTATCTAAATATCGCGAAAACAATAAAAGGCGGTTTGTTGAAAAAAAATTCTTTTAGGGTTTATTTTCAAAGTGTGGGTGATTGTTATAGATAAAAGCATCAGGTTCAAAAGAATTAAGATATAATGAGTTCATGTTTAGCCTGTCTATATACAATGTAGATAATGATCTTCGCAAAACTCCTCGTCTAAGTCTCTCAACATTAACCTGTTGGAATGTCATTTATTTCTCTCTAGTTGAAAAAGTACTCTTCCTAATAAATGTACTCGCTAAATAATATGCATTCCAGAGTTGAGCAGGCTTAGCGACTAATGTTGAACATAAAAAACAACTTTAAAAACTTTGAGTCTGACACTTTTTGATAAACTAATGGTTTCGTACTGGATTTGCATAATTTTTACCGTGAAAAAGACAGTAAACATAAAACGGATTATGACATTTCTTTTCTTTCTGGCATTCAGAAATTTAACACGTGCTGAGGACTACAAACTGTGACATTAGGAGAAAACGGAGGCTTAAGTTGATTATGGAGGTTAAGGATATTTTATATAATGCATAGTGGACAATTATTTCACAGTATTGTATCAATCTGAGATGTATTAGAATAAAATCAGTACTCATGCACGTACGGACTCCAAAAGAGGTATGATGTAGAAAATGTCATTAAGGAGATTGTGATGTAAAATATAAAAAAAAAAACATTTTGCGATATTCTGTAATTTAAATGTAAAAAATGTGATATTCATGACATTCACAAATTTTGTAAGTTTTAAAAGAGATATGTACTACAATGTACCAGCTTCTTGTTAAATTTTGCGTGAACAGTTTGGTGTCTAACCAAGGATGTTATTATGTTTTGATACTGTAAGCTCCTTTGAAATAACATTAAATTCAGTAACCGTATAAATTATGGTTCAGAGCATTTATTGTCCAGTTTTTAGCTCACCAGAGCACAAAGTGCTCAGGGTGAGCTATTGTGATCGCTCACCGTCCGGCGTCCGTCCGTCCGTCCGTCCGTCCGGCGTCCGTCTGTCGTCCGTCCGTCCGTCCGTCAACACTTTCCTTTAAACAACATCTCCTCCTAAACCAACAGGCCAATTTTGATGAAACTTCACAGGGATGTTCCTTGGATGGTCTTCTCTAAAAATTGTTCAAAAATTGAATTCCATGCAGAACTCTGGTTGCCATGGCAACCGAAAGGAAAAACTTTAAAAATCTTCTTCTCAAAAACCAGAAGCCCTAGAGCTTAGATATTTGGTGTGAAGCATTGCCTAGTGGACCTCTACCAAGTTTGTTCAAATCATGACCCCGGGGTCAAAATTGACCCCGCCCCAGGGGTCACTTGATTTTACATAGAAAAATCTTAAAAAATCTTCTTCTCGAAAACCAGAAGCCCTAGACCTTAGATATTTGACATGTAGCATTGACTAATGGACCTCTACTAAAATTGTTCAAATCATGACCCCGGGATCAAAATTTACTCCGCCCCAGGGGTCACTTGATTTTACATAGGAAAATCTTCAAAAAATTTCTAAAAATAAAGCAGAAGGCCTAGGTCTTAGATATATCACATGTAGCATTGCCTAGTGGACTTCTACAAAATTTGTTCAAATCAGACCCCCGGGGTCAAAATTGACCCTGCCCTAGGGGTCGCTTGATTTTACATATGAAAATCTTCAAAAATTTTCTTAAAATAAATCAGAAGGCCTAGAGCTCAGATATTTCATATGTAGCATTGCCTAGTGGACCTCTACAATATTTATTCAAATCATGACCCCAGAGTCAAAATTGACCCCGCCCCAGGGGTCACTTGATTTTACATAGGAAAATCTTCAAAAAAATTCTAAAAATAAACCAGAAGGCCTAGGTCTTAGATATTTGACATGTAGCATTGCCTAGTAGACCTCTACAAAATTTCTTCAAATCATGACCCCGGGGTCAAATTGGCCCCGCCACATGGGGTTACTTGATTGTACATAGAAAAATCTTCAATATTTTCTAAAAATAAACCAGAAGGCCTAGAGCTTAGATATTCGACATGTAGCATTGCCTAGTGGACCTCTACAAAATTTGTTCAAACTTGTCCCCCCAGGGTCAAATTGACCCAGCCCCAGGGGTTACTTTCTTGTACATAGGGAAATCTTCATAAATTTGCTTAAAATAAACCAGAAGGCCTAGATCTTAGATATTCGATATGTAACATTGCCTAGTCGACTTCTACAAACTTTGTTCAAATAATGACCCCCGGGGTAAAATTGGCCCCGCCCCAGGGGTTACTTGATTGTACATTGGAAAGTTTTCCAAAAAAATTCTAAAAATCATCAGTTTGACATTTGAAACATATTACTCTGGTGAGCGATCCAGAGTCATCATGACCCTCTTGATAAGAACCTATAAGAGAGTATCTAAATAATCTACATATTTCATTAAAAGAATCATCATTGACACAATATTTATACACGACAAACCGTAGCGAGAGATTTTTCTTGTAGAAGAGTCTTTTTTATAGATATTATTAAAATATTAAAAAGAAGGTTATAAAGTTTCATCGTGAAGACAATTGTTTGATAAGAACATAGATAATCTGACTATTAAAGTTTGCTCATATTCTAAACATAAAGTCATCTGGTTGCTTTACAGGATGTGGATGGTTCTATCCAGGTGCCCGTCTGTGCCTTAAGCAATGCCCTGAGAGGGCACTGTGGATCGTCCACCGCTGTGAAAAGCTGGAAGGCCGCAATATGACCTAACATTACGTCGGTTTTACGTTAAAACCAACCAAAAATGTAAACGTAAAACCAAGTGAGCAGTAGGCCTACAAGTTTCTTACCACATGTAGCTCCTTCTCTGCTTTAAAGATGTTTATGTACAGGCTGGCCAACCTACGTGACTTTTGGATATCATACACTTGGAGAAAACATCTCGGTTCAGGTAACATTTTGCCGTATATTCCTTTTTACTAGAGAGATTTTCATGAAATAAAGTGATTAGGACACAGCAAAGTAAGTGCTTTCCTCCGCACAGTGTCTGCCATCAGATCTCAGTACTTTTTCCAAACACATCGCCCAACTGCTTTTCGTAGACTAACTTTGTAGAAAACGTAAACACTTTCGCAGTTGGGTGAAGTGTTTGAGAAAAACTAAGAACTGACAGCTGATGTTTTGTTCGGAGGGAAGAAAGTATTTTGCTGTCTTCAACGTTCTTTATCTTATGAAAGTCTGTCAAGTATTTAGAAAAATATTGGCAAAATGTTACATGAATTAGGACATTGTCTCGGTGTGTACGGTATCCAAAAGTCGCGTTGGTTTGCCACCCTGATCTGATAGATTTAGTTACTGTTTTCTTTTCTTTTTTCAGGCGGTTTTAAATAACTAACAGGAAAACATGTCGGCAGTAAACATTACATCAAACATGACGTCAAATGTTAATTCAACTGATGACGTCATGGCGTACAACGGACCACTCGTTGACGAAGCAAGACGTGAGCTAATGGAGATTTATATGTACCCATTCGTACTTGTTATCTTCTTTATGATAGTAGGATTCATAGGAAATACAATTGTAATATATATTTTCACAGCTAAATGGAAATTAACGAAAACAACAATGTTTATCCTAACGCTAGCAGGAGTTGATCTTATGTCATGTGTTATCAACATGCCAACAGAGGCGGCCATATTGTGGAACCCTATGAATTTTGATTATGCCGTAATTTGTAAAATCTCGCGATTCACAACATTCATAGCATCTGCTTCTTCGTCGTTTGTCTTAATTGCTATTTCAATTGACAGATATTTAATGGTTTGTCGGCCATTCCTTGGAAGGGAATTAGGTGTGCGGTATGCAAAGCGGACATGTCTAATAGCCGTTCTCCTAGGTATCATTTCAACATGGCCGTCACTTATATTCTACGGAACCTATACATACCAAGTAGAGAAAACAGACATTGAGACTGGAAAAGTGATGAAAATTGAAAGCAAAACTTGTCTGATATCAAATTTCTATGTCGAGCATTACAAATTACCCGCAGGATTTTATTTCTTCTTGTTCGGTGGACACATTATTATGTTCGTAATTTTGACCATGGTTTATTTACTTATTGGACGCAGTTTATTTATGTCAACAAGCACGTATGTATCTAATGAAAAAAGACACAGTCTGAAATACTTTGGTATAAGCATGATGTCTGCATTTACTGGCACCGTGCCAAATAGTCCGGCTGATAACCGTGATCGAATGAGCTGGGGTAGCAGAAGTTCGCGCGCGGTTTCGCTTGAAAATATAAACCGCATAGACCAAAGTCCCGCCAACAACCTTGCAAGGCAACAGGTAAGAAAAACTAATGAAACCACTGTAAGCATTGTTTTAAACGACATTGAAAACGAAAATAAAGAACAATCATATTCACAAAAGGAAGATATAGACACAAATATTGAGAAAAGATCTCAAGATAACATGATGAAAGATAACATTTGCAATACAAACAGTAGTTCTCTACACTTAGATAACATTTGTAGTGTTTCGAATCACGAATGCGATGACCGACTAGATATATCACGTAACAATCTTTGTGTTCAACACGCGACATCAGATGATAGCGCAAGTGACACGTCATTTAATTCGCCTGAGAAGAAACCCGACACTAAACTTTTATATCTAAACATTGGTAAAAGAGATAAAAATAGAACGAAAAATGGTCGCTTATCATCTGGATCAACAACTAGCACAAACTGCTTAACTCCAGTGACCCCAGTGTCACCAGTCACTCCAGATAGTGTAAGGGGGATTCTTTATCGGAGCCAAAGCATCGAAAGTAGGGCAAGAATGAACCGCATTATCTCGGATGAACTTAGACATACGGAAGTAAAAGAGTTCAGTCTGCGTAGGAATACATTAATCATGCGAATGGTTACAATAGCTTTTGTTGTGAGTTTTCTCCCTTACCTAGTGATTGTCATTATAAGGTACTCCAATCCTGATATACCAACAAAATTAAGTAAAGTCGAACAAATACTCTATCATGTCTTTTTGAGGACATATTTCGTAAATTCAATGATAAATCCTTTTATCTATGGGTTTATGAACATAGAATTTCGGTCGAAATTAAAAGAAATGTTTTGCAATTTCTGTACAAGACATAATATACATATGTGATACACAAACTGCACACAAAGTAATTGTTCGGATTGTAAGCAGTTCATATGTCTTCATTTGAAACGTCTGTAAATAGATATAAAGTGCATTTTCCATGTATTAAAACGATGCTATCACTTATGTCGTAAAAAGATATTTAGAAACTATAGCTCCATGCTTTGTATTTTGTTGTCATGTTAAACATCAATGAAAACTGAAAACACTAATTTTATTCAAAATTGCAAGCATTTATATCTTTCATTTACAGTTTCAGACTATGGAAATAGAAATTGTTATATTTAAATTCCATTCCGTTACTTTGTTATCACTTATTTTTCATGGAGTAGTGAAACCTATCTTAGAACGTGAAATTGACGGAAAAAACCCGAAGGTAAACAAATAACAGTGACAATCGCAAGCAGTAGCTCCGAGATTTTGGCAAGATAATTTGACCCTAACTTGTATGTTTTGGATAACTTTACCACAGAACCATTAATTGTTTCTGTCTCGGTTTCTCGTGGCATTGTTTACATCCGGAATATATGTCGATTAAATGTGCTATTTTTATAATTGCTAAGTGCCGGGGACGACAGTTTGTGGTTCTGTTGTATTTTTAATAATTTTCAAAGCTTCAATATTGAAAACATAATTAATTTAACCAGTAGTACAAGCAGAAAATCATTTTTCTGCAATGAAATTTAATTGTTCTATGGATAGTAGCTTTAATAGAACACAACAACGAAACTAGTCTAACCTAAAGTTAAAAGTGACGTGGCAAGTATCCATATGACCTTTAATTGTGTCGTTGTGACGTTTAAATCAACAAAAGAAAACTTGCAGTTATTAGTGCCCAGTGTGGCCTCCTTAGTATTTAGGCACTCGATCATTGCTATATACAAATATTTACATTGGTCCTATCCTTTTCCATTGAAAATTTTGCATGATGCGCCAACGTGACGTCAATGCTGTAATGCGAAATGAACGCCAGATTAGGATCAACAAATTAAACATGAATTCCTATTGCGATTCATGGATTTGCCGATCCTATTCTGTCGTTCATTTCGCATGAACACTGAAAAAAAATCATTTCTTCAATGTTTGACGGACATGAAAACGCTGTGGATTTATAAAAGTTATTTAGTATGTTTAAGACTCAGATTGCATTCACATCTGTTGATTGTTAACAGAATGATAATGAAAACATCTACGATCTTATCCTTATATACTATTTGTATTACAGTATGTATATTCTAGATAATTCTATTTTTATTCATACTCTAACATTATTCATGTGTACTACTCTTGTTAATACTGACTAAATTTTGTTTGTTTTTCGCTAAAGAAATTTTAAAACGAAAATCTAATAAAAGTATTTTAGAACATTGCGGTGTTTGAGCCAAGCAATTGTATGATTCATATCTTCTAAATCTTCTTTTTCTTTTATTTGCTAATAATTACATTCGCCCCATTCTTTTCCATTGAAAATTATGACATGCATTTCGTATGAACAGTAAAAGGAAAGGCGTAAAATTTACGTCAACGCTGCTTAGTGATACCGCGACGTCGGCGTATAGTCAGGGAGAACGTTCCTTAGATGACCGTCGCAGTTGCTCCATCTGGTAACCAGAATGGCCGGGAAGCTGATTTTAATGTTAAATGCAACAGAATGCACTTTATAATTTAATCTTCTTAACAAACGGAAAGGAAACAATGTAAAGATAAGAAATGAAACTTTTTATTTCGGTGTTCATGCGAAATGAACAACAGAATAGGATCGGCAATTTAAACATGAATCGCATCCGCGATGGATTTGCCGGTGCTAGTCTGTCGTCCATATCGCATGGAATTCGGAAAAATCATTTCTTTACTGTCGCCAGTAAAACCAAAATTATTTTCAACCGCTTAGTACAACAAAAGCTCGTAGAACACGAAATGTCCCCTTGATGTATTCAGTAGGAACAGTAATTATTTGGTCACTGTACATTGGACGTTTGACGTACTGATCTCAAATCAAGAATATTGTATCGTTTACCAGTAATAAGTGACCACCGTAACAAATGTGATCTTAGACCAAAGCAATCTCTTGTTCTTTGGCAAAATATGTTCTACTGTTCTGGGTCAATGTGACCTTGACCTTTGACCTAATGACATCAAAATCAGTAGGAGTTATCTGCTGGTCATGACAAACCTCCCTATCAACTTTCATTATCCTAGGCACAAGCGTTCTTGAGTTATCATCCGAAAACCGTTTAACTATTTTGGTGTCGCTGTGACCTTGACCTTTGACCTACTGACATCAAAATCAATAGGAGTCATCTGCTTTTAATGACCAACCTTCTTATTAACTTTCATGATCCTAGGCCAAAGCGTCCGGAAACGGTTTAACTATTTCGGGTCTCTATGACTTGACATTTGACCTACTAATGTTAAGTTTAATAGGGGTCATCTGCTGGTAATGACTAACCTCTCTATCAACTTTCTTTTCCTAGGCCCCGGCGTTCTCGAGTTATCATCCGGAAACCGTTTAACTGTGGCGGGTCAATGTGACCTTGACCTTTGACCTACTAACCTCAAAATCAGTAGAGCATCTGCATGTCATATCCAACCCCTCTATAAATTTTCATGATCGTAGGCCCGTATGTTGAGTTATCATACGGAAACCGATTGGTCTACGGACCAACCGACTGAAAGACTGATCGACATCTGCAAAACAATATACCCATCCATCTTCGAAGGGAGGGGGAGGGGGAATAATAAATAGAGCACAAATCGATACCACACGTTGGATGTTTTGAATCGAGTCCGTCTAAGTTATCAGTTTTTCCGTCCTGCGGTTTTTACAATGCTGTGTTTCAGAGTTTAAATGAAATATTTATTTATTTATTTATTTATTACATGTTCAGAGCATCAGAACATACAAAATTAAGTTGTAACTTTCTTTGGACTTCCTACTTTGGCGCCTGTAAGAGAGAAAGAAAATCATATCATATCTACACATCTCTTAATATCATATCATATCATAGATAATCATTAATCATGTTGATAATTTTCATATTACCGTATCGTTCAATGAAGTCCACATGTATTAATAATTTCATCATGTACTGTGGTATATTATATTGAGACGTATATTGAGGCGGTGTATAACGGGAGGAGGGAGAGGTATTGTGAGGGATACATGAAGAAGGAAATAGTAAGGTAAAATAAGAGGCTTAGTGAGAGGAACAGGGGAAAGTGAAAGGTAAAGTATGTGGGACAGTGAGGGGTATAATGTTAGTATAGTGGAGGTATACTGACAGGTATAGTGGTCGTGTAGTAAAAGTTATATTGAGATGTTCAGTGGGACGTTTAGTGGGAGATATAGTGAAAGGTATGGTATAAGGTATAATGAGAGGTAAAGTGACAGATATAGAGGAAAAGTGGGGTTATAGTATAGGGTTAAGTGAAAGGTGTAGTGAGAAGTATAATAGTAAAGTAGAAGGTACAGTTTAAGGTGTGGTGAAAGGTAAATTGAGAGGTATATTGGTATAGTGAAAGGTAAAGGATAAGGTACAGTGAGAGGTATAGCAAGAAGAATAGTGGGAGAAAAAATGTACAGTAAGGGGTATAGTGTAGATATACTAAAATGTATAATGATAGTGAGTGTAAGTGGGTGGTATAGTGAAAGGTATGGTATAAGGTGCAGAGAGAGGTATAGGGATATTGGAGATAAGTAAAAGGTATAGTAAAAGGCATAACGAGTGGTATAGTGAGGGGTACAGTTAAAGAAATAGTGAGAGGTGCAGTAAAATGTACAATGAGAGGTATAATGGGAGGTTCAGTGAGAAGTGTGGTTAGAGGAATAGTTTGAGGTATAGTGGAGGTATAGTTGGAGGTTTAGTGAGAAGTAAAGCGAGGGGTATAGTGGTGGTACAGTGAGAGGTATAGTTAGAGGTACAGCGAGAGGTATCGTAGGGGTATAATGAGAGGGTTAGTGGGAGGTATAGTGAAAGTTATAACGACAGGTACAGCAAGAGGTATAGTGAGAGATGTAGTAGGAGGTATAGTGGGAGTTCCAATTAGAGGAATTGTCAGAATAATAGTGAAAGGTATTGATGGAGGTACAGCGAGAAATACAGCGAGAGGAACTGAGAGTGTCTTTTCATATTGAGTTTATTAAACGAGCTGAATAAAATAATAAAATGCGAGGCTCTGCCGACCATTTTATCAATTTTATTCAACTAGTTTAATGAATTCAATGTGGAAAGTCACAAATGTAATATTCTTTTTTTCACATGTAAGCATTCTCTGTTGAAACATCAAGATTTCTTCTTTCTTTACCTATTATAGATCAAGTAAATGCGACCAAAGCCTCCATTCAATAAACGACGTCAGGGATTTATTACACTAGTGTATTATCAAATTTATGTAATGGCTTTATTTCACTCCCACGAAGTCACACATTTGATAAATAATTTGTATTACATTGCATGAAAATAAGCTAATTGCAAGCGAAATTCCCTTTGCTACATACAGCAGCAATTCAGAGTGAGAGGTCGCGATTTCCGTATGTGAAGAATTGTTTCTTTATTTCAATTAGCGTATGTGTCAGAATTCATTATACAGTTTAGTCATATGTGTTCATAATCAAACCTAAATCTAAATGTGGTGTCTTTAAGACAGTGTCAATTTTCATGTTGTGAGCGGGTCATACATACATTTACTTCTAGTTCTCGTGAACTTGCATAGGAAATTGCAACCTCTCTCATGTTTAACTTAAAAGTACTTGCCAACATGGATAGCGACTACAGGATCGTCTGAATGCCCGTTTATACTGATGTGAGCTTGACCACTGCCATCCACATGAACAGTTTTTCCGGTACACGCGCCATTTAAATAATTTCCGGAAATGACGTCACAATAACTTCCAGCCGGGAGTCCTGTGTTAATGTTTTGATTCAAAGAGCTGTTATCACCAACAAGGGCAATGAAACCTTTATCCCCTCGCGAAAATGAAATGGCCTGGTCCCCGTAGGAATGGAAATTTGTGAGCGAGGTACCAGCAACAACATTCCTGAAGCCCACCATATTGTAAACTTGGCGCCATCTGTGCTCGCATACCTGGAATTCTTAAGACTTGTAAAAACATGACATATAGCTCCAGAACTTTTAACTAGACAATGCGTGACATAAACAATATCTGAAATCTAATATTTTTCACTTAAAACACAAGCACTGAAGATAATTCGGATATTTGAAGGTGACTTCTTTTTAGACGAAAATATCACAAATTAAAACGATTGTATGATGTACAAGTTAAATTGTAATAATTGCCTTTTTAAGACTAATGAAATTGTAAAAAAAAAAAACTTAAATTAGACCATAATTCGACTTTTTGGGCAAATTCGTATGCCTCATTAAACTGCTCTGGCTCGAATTCCTCTATCATTTACATTTTATATATATGTAGCCAGCCAATACAAAGTCGATGTTGCTCCGATTTTGTTACATGCGCTGCGTGCGTTTCCAGCTAGTCATAGTTAATGTTTTACTAAATTGTTTTAAAATGTTACTTAAAGTCTCCTTTGACAACTGATAGAATTATTTACCCAGCCGCCTCCACAAGAGAGATCAGCGTTGATCTGAACATCCTTTGTACTCATATCACTGTTGTGTGGTGGTCCTTCCCAATTGTTTGTGTCATCTCCATTCTGAATATTCCTTTCAGGTATAGATAAAATGAAAGAGAAGTAAAGCGAAGAGAAAAAGTAGCGTATAAAAGTGAAGGAAAAATCAAGCAGTGGTGAAAAAATTTGAAAATTAACCAGGCTTATGGTCAATTTCAGATGACAGGTGACAGGAAGTTATGAGCGCAATTGTTTGACAATATTCAGACAACAGTTGTCCGGCAGTTTTTAAACGTCAACTGTTATAAAGTTACAAGACGTCAGTTGTTTGGGAAAATGTACAACAATTATCAGACGACCGTTGTTAAGCATTTTCGGTGTTTTGTTGAGAAATTTCTGGTAATAATAGCACAAAAACATAATTATGTTAGTATAGACACATACTAACTGTACCTAGCATATAAATAGCAAAACTTATAATATCAATACCTGTTCCAACGGTAGCTACTCATGATCCTAGGGAATCCATATGGATGGGCCAACATGAAAGCTGTTGCAATTTTCATTGGTTTAGGGTCCCAGAACGTTATAGGGGCGCCTGTCAACAGAAATTGTCATTTAAGTCCTTCTAAACACCGTCAATCAAATGAGAAGATGGGTTATCACCGTTTGGCCGTTTACGTCGTCATGTCATGGGGACACATCTTACATGTTATTCATAATGCATAATGACTGTAAACTGTCCGGTTTCAGGAATAACTGAGATAGACATATACTGTAGACAAAACAATTGCCAAGGCAACACACTAATTGTTCAGGAACGTACTACAGCAAAACAGAAGTTTAAGTTCAATAGTAAAACGTAACGTTACTTGATAAATAACCTTACCTCCGCCACCGTGTCCTCTTTGGTTGTCATGGTTATTGAGGAATACAACAACGTCATATGAACTGGGCATGCCCCATTTTTCTCCAAAGTTACCAAGCCATTTCGCTTGGTTTGAATGTCGGAGAAAAATGTCAGCTAGCTTAACACCATAGATAAAGTTAGTGACTCTGCCCGTGCCAAAATATTCGTCCATTTTTATCGCTTCACCACCCATGTCGATGACTTCTTGGAAAATAAATGGCTTTTTTCCAGAACCGAATGCATCGCTTCTAAGGTTGTGAAGTCTTGCAAATACGTTTTCCAGATCTCCTGGCCACATGTGTTTCGCGGCATCAACTCTAAATCCCGCAACACCCATGTCAATAAGATGGTTAAAATATCCTGCAATTTTACCCCTAACATAATCCTTCGATAGACGGAGATCGGACAAACCGACCAATTCACAGTTTCGAACTTCCGCAGGATTGTTGTAATTATGGATGGATCCGTCGCTTGTATGACATACATCACCGCCATTACAGTCCTGGCTGCCGAATGGTACCGCTGGGTAACTACAACTCCCGCCGTCAAAATGGTCTCCTCCGGTACCTGTTCCGGAGTATCCTCCGGTCATATGGTTAATAACGCTGTCTACATAGATTCTGAAATCATTTTTTTTTTGCCTTACAATAATATCAACTGTGACACTGGTATTCAATTTAAGAAGGATTTTAATCGTTGCATGGTCGTGCTTTCAGATTAGAAATTCAGAATAAAATGTGAATAGAAACTAAGCAGAGGTTTTTTGGTAGTGTCCATTTTTTGTAAAATAAAATAAAAGCTAGTCTCGCAATAAAATACAACAGATCAATACCAGAAACTTTGCTGATAATCTCAGATCCATCATCTAACAGGAATGTTCAAGACAAAATACTTTTTCCCCATAATGAAAAATATAATTCTAAATTGCAAGTACACGTTAGATCATTTACGTTTCAGTGACCTGATTAACGCAAGTTTTCTTAAAAAGAATATTCTAAACTAAGAATTTCGTAAAAACAAACTGTGTCGTCTGACATGATATCCGTTGTCATATCATATTGACCCTTACCTGACCCCGACCTTGTTGCATGTTGTTACCATATCCCTAAACTCTTGTTCATTTCCGCTTCTTGAGATCACTTTATAGCTCACAGGTTGGTATCTTTCCCACCAAGGACGGTTTGGGTTGGTGACGACAGCGTTTTCGTTTGGCGGCGAGACCTGCGAAAACATAGTATACTTATTATTATTTGAGCCGTGCCATGAGAAAACCAACATAGTGGGTTTGCGACCAGCATGGATCCAGACCAGCCTGCGCATCCGCGCAGTCTGGTCAGGCTCCATGCTGTTCGCTTTTAAAGCCTATTGGAATTGGAGAAACTGTTAGCGAACAGCATGGATCCTGACCAGACTGCGCGGATGCGCAGGCTGGTCTGGATCCATGCTGGTCGCAAAGCCACTATGTTGGTTTTCTCATGGCACGGCTCATTTATTTATTATTTGTTTTTGTCATATATATTACATTATTATTTTCTTTGAATTGATAGTAAACGTGACTCGTAGCAAAACACTAGACAGACTGGCACAGCATAAACCTCGATTTTGCCATTTTAATTCTAAGGTTTTAAGAATGGCTGACTTGATAAGGATGGGATAATTTCATTATCCATTTTGAAGCGATGTCTCGTATTTGAAATAATTTTGATTTTATCGGCAAATATTTATTCTCATAGGGTGATATTCCCGTTTTAACATTTCCCACTGGATTTCTTTCATAATTGAGGAAATCCATGCGCTTGTTTTTATCTCTTTTATTGGCTGTATAAGCTATATTATATGTCCAAAAATTAAACAAAAACCTGTCCTCTATCAAATTACAATTAAATAAATCCAAGAAAAACCATGTTACTGCTAAGGCGAAGCGTTCTTATGCATCTAGAAATGGAATAGTTTTTTGGGGGGACTTTGTAACGAATCTCTGACGAGAAACGGCGCAGAAATACCCGAGAGCAGGATAGTCTCACCCTAAACTACAAGTACTGAAAGAATCTTTTCATGACATGCCATTTCAGCGAATAATAGTTTATATCTATATTTTTTATTATAGAAGCTTATTTAAACAAAGCATAAAACAAGAGATGACAAACAGTAATACAATTTTTGGAAAATAAAGGTTCAGGAATAGGTGAATATTATTAAAAGGAACAAAGAGGAACTATCAAGTCTGGTTCTATGTAAAAAAATAAATAGCGGTAAAAAATACTTCACAACAAGTTAAAGCAGCATGCCTCCAGATCGTTCGACAACAACAAAAATTAGATTTCTTGAAATAAATGCTATATTTCTTAAGAAGGCTTTGAAATTTAATTACTAACAATCTTTATGTTACGGAAACACACGGGAATTTACTGTTTTTACTACTTTTTACGATGAAAATCGAAAAGCGTTTGTCACACTTTTATTCCAGGTAAGCTGTCTCCATTATAAATATCTATATTTTGAAATCCTTATCCACTACTTCAGCTACAGCGCTATTGGTTACGACGACGGGAAAATGTCTTTATTGCCGCGGCGGTGCGGGGTTCGATTCCCGACGCGGCCAACATTTTTCCTTGATTTGGAAATTTTGAAATATTTTAGAAACAAAAATTCATATTCTAATGTTCAAAATGTGATCAAAACTCCAATTTAAAAGAAAGATTATTTTTAGCTAAATCTTAAAGCATGCTGCTTTAATGCACTTTGTTACAGCACGAGGGTGATCCTACATTCCCGGGAGTCCCTAGGGTAAGACTGTGCTCTCAGGCACCGACGAAAACAGTCGTTATATAGTAGTTCTGATAAATCAGTTAACGAAGCGTTCAACTTGACAGTAAGAATGGTTACATAAAATTTGTTTCTGATGAAACTGCTTAGAAAGCCCGATCGCAATCGCTGTTCAGCTATATCATGCTATATAATTGTTTATCTCATTGCCAAAATGGCATTTAAGGCGTTTATGTACAGTTTCATTTACATTTTAAAGCCTTTGAAAGTCTGAATACTTTTTTGCAAACGTTACATTTTTAAGTAAACAGACTATGATGTTTGAAATAGTTTCAAGCCACTCCATAACGGTTTTTTTCATGAATTCAAAAATAAATTTTCATATTTCTTTTTAGAAAATAGCAAAGTTTACATGAACTATCAGCCAGTGAACAGGATAAAATATGGACCGGTGACTTAAAGAAGGGTCATGTAATAATAATAAACTGGGCCATGATAACCCTGAATCGCTCACCTGGGTAACATGAGCCACATGTATAAAATGACAAATTGATGCTAAAATATTAGAAAGTAGGTCAGTAGGTCACATTCATGGTCACTGAAAGTCAGTTTTAAGATGGACGTGCAAAACTGTTCATGTCATCCAAATTTCAAGGCTGTATCTTAAGAAAACAAGGAAGTAGGTCAAAGTCACAGTCAAGTGACTCCTAATCGCTTGGAGTTATCAGGTAATTATAATTAAACAGTTTATAAATATGATCTGATAATTGTTTTAAGTATTTATTCCTATAAAACTCATAAGTGACCCCAAGGGCGGGGCCTCTTTTTACCCCAGGTGCGTAATTTGAACAATCTTGTTAGAGATCAACCAGACAATGCTACATACAAATATCAAAGGCCTAGGCATTGAACTTTCAGACAAGAAGAATTTTTCCTCTATATAAGTCTATGTTAAATTTGGGATCCCCAGGGCAGGGCCTCTTTTCAAACCTGGGGCATAATTTGAACAATTTAGGTAGAGAACCACATGGCAATGCAACATACCAAATATCAAAAGCCTATGCCTTGCAGTTTAAGGCAAGAAGATTTCTTTAGTTTTTGCCTATTTAAGTCTATGAAACTTGAGACCTCCGGGTTGGGCCTCTTTTCATTCCAGGGGCATAATTTGAACATTTTCGTAGAGGACCATAATGTTACAAGAAGATTTTTGAAGTTTCTTACTATATAAGTCTATGTAAAACTTGTTCCTCCAGGAAAGGGGCCTCTTTTCACCCCAGGGGCATGATTTGAACAGTAATCATAGAAGGCTATAAGATGATGTCACATGCCAAAAATCAAAACTCTACGCTTTGCGGTTTTGGACAAGAAGATTTTTAAAGTTTTTCCTTTCAGTTTCCATGGCAACCAGAGTTCTGCATGGAATTCAATTCTTTGAACAATATGAAAGGGGATCATTCCTGTGAAGTTTGGTTTAATTCTGCTCAGTAGTTTTCAAGAAGAATTTTTTTTTAAAAAAATTGTTGACGGACGCACGACGGACGACAGACATTGAGTGGTTACAAAAGATCACCATGAGCCTTCGGAAACGCATGAATGAGAAATGTCGATATGTTTCGCCATATCTGTGAATGAAGCTATTAAGATCCGGCAACAGATGATGTTATATAATTTACATGTGTTCTAAATGTAAAGAGCGAATTCTTATAGACCTGAACACCACAGAATCCGTATGGACCAAGAAACCTCTCACATTCTGCTTTTATGTCTGTCCATTTCCACTCGAACAGATGAACAATTGAATCACGGCCTGACGCACATTGTGGACTACTGTATGGACCGCCTACGACAACTAAAATCAGAAAAAAATATTCTGAAATAATAGTGTAGTTCAATGAGTGGAACTTAAAAAAAGATGTCCCCGCCCTAAACTCAGAGGGACGAAAAGCCCGCTTTCAAATAATGAAGCTAATCCAACGTCACAGGCTTTACACGGATGTATGACGTGTGTGAGATAATATCTAGGGTTGTGGTGGAGTGAGCTTAGGTCGGGGCATACTTGAAACTTTCCATATAACACTAAACTGTGTTGGTATGACTGAAAATTTAATAAATCGTGCACAGAAAAAAGTATTAGTAAAGGCTGAATCCGATGAGCTGACAGGTATTACGATGCTGGTTGTGCACATTACTGCGAGAGCTTCATACAACGCAATTCTGCAACAGTTTGTGGTTCTCTTAACACACTGAAATATTTGAACGGCCTTTCAATTAAAGTACGCATCAAGACTACTCCCATATCAAGACTACCTTGCTATAAAGATCTTATTTCGAAGAACGGGACATTTTCTTCTGTATTTCAAAAGTAAACTATTTTTACATTAATTTGTTCGCCGGTTTTAACTATGGGCTATAGCAAGGTACTTCAAAAAAAGAGAAAAACACATAATGAATAAAATAGTTAAATGAAAATAGGATGTCTAAACCATTTCCGAACATTATTGCCAACTGCATGTAGTACTGAAAAGTTGATATAAGCTGAGTTGCTTCCCTTTACCTAATAAAATCCTGATAATTACGAATTTATTAACCGAACCGTCGTCAAAAATGAAGCGGAAGATAACGGGAAACAACGGGAAGCCAAAATAGTACTGATGGTTTTGTTTTGTGATACTAAGTTTTGCAATCAATTTTGGTAATAAAAAAGAAAATTGATTTTTTATGTCAATGCATTTTCAGTGGCAAACCCAGTATAAAATGCATATGTGTACAAGAATGGCAAAAATATTACCTATGACACCGTTAAATAAATCCTAAAATCTATAAAAGTAAATGATTAACAAACTGGTTTTACCGTTACATGATGTTGTTTTGAAAATAACTTCAATCAGATGACCCTTTTTTCTAGAATATTGTGTTTAAAATAATTTTAGAACCTTTCATAATCAGCTTAATATTTTTTTTTCAAAAACGGCATGTACGGGACTTAGAAATCTCCATTTAGCTAGTACTAGTGTACTACTTATGTCTTTTGCGAACAAGGCTGAAACTCAAGTTGGGCGATTCGAAGCAGCTTTCTGTTGGTAGGTTCCAAATGAAAGCGACTCTTTATAGAAAACAATATAAAACATGAAGGTTCGATATTTTTGAACGGTACCAGCAATCCATTTTGCTAACTACAGACCTGGAGCGGTCGTTATGTGCATGTCACCAAATCATTATCATCGGAGCGCACAGCAAAAATACGAAATGATTGCATGTCTGCACGCATTTAGAGTAAAATATGTATAACAAACTGACTGAATGTTAGGGTTAGGATTACCATGGTAACAAAAAATATATATATACATATTAAAGAAACTGAAACTAGTCATTCTAATCGCGGCTTGAATCCGACATATACCGGAATCTGTTATTTATTACAAACGCTCATTGTCTGTTTTAGTCACAGTCGTCAACAATATGCTAATGCCCAAACATCAAAATTAAATTAGTGAAAATTCTATGAAAGCGCTGAACTAGATAAGAAAATGACACTAAATATTACCGTGTGGTAAAATCACAATTGTTAGTAATGCCACTGCTATCATCATGTTCCTACTTAACACTGATGCGTGATACAACGGTGGCATAGCCTTTATGGACATGTATTTCAGGGGTCGTCTTTAAACATTTTATGAATTAGAGCTAAAAATGGTAATCGTCATTTTTTTGTGGAATTGCCCTTTATTAAAATGTGTACACTTCAATCATAATTTCAATACGTTACTCGAATTGCAAATAGACAGATTAAATACTTTATGTGTTGTACTAAAACATATATGTTTTATTGTTTATTAAAGTCAAAGTACACATATCAATATTAAAACATCATGAAATTCTATACGCATGTACTTTGCCACTCTCTGGTGGAGTTATAAGAGACAATTAAATGCATAATATAATACTATCACAGTTTTCAATAATTACAACACATTTAAAACAAAACGAATTCACTCTTGTTAAAAAATATTAAAAGCTACTTTAAAGAAAGTGGTAAAACAGCTAAGAAGTTAACTTGAATTCATAACCAAAACCTCTTTTAGAACTTGAAAGATTTATTTTTATTTTAAACCCGGAATCTGAATACCAAGAGTGATTAAGCATGTAAGAAATATTACACAAAATGTGCTACATGTTACATACAGTGAGGCCAAAACTATATTGTTTAAAAGGATTTGATATTATGTGTTTACTAAAGGCTGGAAAAAGTTACAAACCAAAGTATTGTGTTGAGTCACTCATGTGACAATTGAAAATTATCTAGGTAGGATATCATTCTCAACTACCACTAAATACTTATCATCCACTTAATTCAAGCCAACCTCATCTTCACACTAGAATTAGTACTGCCTTTAAAACATCATTTGTCAATCCTGTATTAATACACATGCTAAATTGCTTTAATAAATCCCATAAAAAGATTAGTTTTGAGTATAAAGAGAAAAATCCTTCTATTGATACGACTGTTATCCATTGTATTTAGTCTATACCACAAATTAATACTGTTCTATATTGTTTAACTGAAGTGATTGCCATCCCATGTCACCAGCCACAGCGACAGTCGGTGTGTATTTTCCAAAGCTTGCAGCCGACAGTGTTAAGTCCTACAAACCTGATAAAACTGGTTTTTGTGTAAACAAAATATCATGTCTTCTCTAGTTCATTTACATGTGAACCTTCAACGTTCATTTCTTTTTGCCTTATTCGTTGTATAACTACATCTTGAAACACCCCCTGTATTAATCTTATCAGTTAGAAGCCATGTTCCTATTTTGCCAAACTCACATACCATCTTTAGGTCTACATTTCACCTCATTTGAGATAAAGTTTTATTCAGCTAGAACCAAATTTCGAACAAAGGTTACAAAGAAATACGAGGGCAAAACATGAAGTGAAAATAATGAGCAAAATTTCTAATCGTCCACAGAAATTCTTTAGACATTGAAATAATATTGAATTAGACACGAGAAACAATTCTTACGCGAACTAAGACACGAAGAGTTTTATATGACAAATAGTTGTTTTCGACCTTTTGATTGAAGGGAGGAACAGATAAAACAGTTAAAACAAGTAAATGAAGTATTGCCATGCAATACAAAGTCCCTTACTGGAAGGCACCTAATTTTCTCTACTGCAGTATAACATAATGAACTGATATCTGTCAATGAGGTATAAACATATTATATACTATATATACAATATGTTATACACAAACACTTGATTAAAATTTGCATTTTTAAAAACCTACAGTTATTTCATATGGATTTTTTTTGGCCAATTATAAAAAGTTATCATATAAGTTATTTATAGTAACAACAAAGGGAATTAATCCTAAAAAAGAATTCTATATAAATAAGTCCACACAAAACTCTTTACCAGGTAAGATTAGGTCAAATACACCTAAAATTTCAATGTAAACATGCATGTTTGTACCAGAGAAAGTGGTCTCGATTTTTCCCTACGGCCAGTAATAAAAGGTAACAATATTATATATTTATAGTAACAAACACAGGGACGTAATTCTTAAAACAAGGGTGCCCCATGGTGGTGAACATTTGTGCCAAGTTACATCAAAATCCCTCCATGCATGAAGAAGAAATGCTCCGAATAAAGTCATTCTTAAATTTAACCTTTGACCTCTAAGTATGACCTTGACCTTAGACCTAGGGACCTGGTTCTTGCGCATGACAATCTGTCTCATGGTGGTGATTATTTGTGCCAAGTTACATCAAAACCCCTCCATGCATGAAGAAGAAATGCTCCGAACAAAGTCATTTTTGTATCTGACATTTGGCCTCTAAGTTTGACCTTGACCTTAGACCTAGGGCTCGGGTTTTGCGCATGACATGTTGTCTCATCCAGGGAAATATTTGTGCCAACTGATATTTAAATCCTGTCATGCATGACAAAGTTATAGACCGGACAGGAAAAAATCCTATTGACATTTGACCTCAAAGTGTGACCTTGACCTTTAAGCTAGGGTTCTGGGTGTTGCGCTTGACACGTCGTCTCATCATGGAAACATTTATGCCAAGTAATATTGTAATTCCTTGATAGATGACAGAGTTCTGACCAGACAGGAAAAAATAACCCTATCGACGTTTGTCCTCCAACTGAGACCTTGACCTTTGAGCTAGGTGTCCGTGTTTTGCGCTTGACAAGTTGTCTCATCATGAGGAACATTTGTGCCAAGTAATATTAAAATCTCTTCATGGATGGCAGAGTTATGGACCGGACAGGAAAAAAAACCCTGTTGACTTATGGCCCCAAAATTGTGTCCTTGACCTTTGAGCCAGGGGTCCGAATTTTGCGCATGACACGTTGTCTTATCATGAGGAACATTTGTGCCAAGTGATATTAAATCCCTTAATGAATAACAGAGTTATGGACCGGACACGAAACAGACCCTGTTCATGACATGTTAACATTTAACTGCTAAGTGTGACATTGACCTTTGAGCTAGGGGTCTAAAAGTTGTACATGACAAATCGTCTTATTATGAGGTACATTTGTGCCAAGTTATATTAAAATCCCTTTATGGATCGGAAAGTTATGGACCGGACAGGAAAAAAGCCCTGTTGATCTTTGACCTCCAATTGTGAACTTGACCATTGAGCTAGGGCTCTGGGTTTTGCGCAAGACACGTCGTCTCATCATGGGGAACATTTGTGCTGCCAAGTAATATTAAAATCCCTTCATGGATGGCAGAGTCATGGACCGGATACGAAATTGCGGACGGACGGAAGGACGGACGGAATGACGGAATGACGAATAAGCGCATTCCTATAGTCCCCGAAACTGGTTTTCAACCACTAGGGAACTAATAAACTGAATAATGATTTGAACGAGTGTAAACTACTTAAAGTTACTTATGACAGTCTTAAAGCATTAGGAATCAAACTTTGTAGTTGATTTAGAGCTATAGCCAGTTGCTAAAGCACTGGCTAAAAAGTAATAGGAAAAATCTAACGTCCATCGCATGAAGCAGCAAATGCAATGTACCAAACAAAATTTCTAGCCGACCGCTAAGGTATTTATTTTTCTTTTCTAAAATAGCGTGCAGAAAAAAAGAAAAACTTAAACAAAAGCACAAATAAGCTATTTTCTCGCAGATTCTATTATGTCCTTCTGTCCAGAATCTAGAGAGTGGTTCTCTTAACACACTAAAATATTTGAACGGCCTTTCAATTAAAGTACGCATCAAGACTACTCCCATATCAAGACTACCTTGCTATAAAGATCTTATTTCGAAGAACGGGACATTTTCTTCTGTATTTCAAAAGTAAACTATTTTTACATTAATTTGTTCGCCGGTTTTAACTATGGGCTATAGCAAGGTACTTCAAAAAAAGAGAAAAACACATAATGAATAAAATAGTTAAATGAAAATAGGATGTCTAAACCATTTCCGAACATTATTGCTAACTGCATGTAGTACTGAAAAGTTGATATAAGCTGAGTTGCTTCCCTTTACCTAATAAAATCCTGATAATTACGAATTTATTAACCGAACCGTCGTCAAAAATGAAGCGGAAGATAACGGGAAACAACGGGAAGCCAAAATAGTACTGATGGTTTTGTTTTGTGATACTAAGTTTTGCAATCAATTTTGGTAATAAAAAAGAAAATTGATTTTTTATGTCAATGCATTTTCAGTGGCAAACCCAGTATAAAATGCATATGTGTACAAGAATGGCAAAAATATTACCTATGACACCGTTAAATAAATCCTAAAATCTATAAAAGTAAAATGATTAACAAACTGGTTTTACCGTTACATGATGGTTGTTTTGAAAATAACTTCAATCAGATGACCCTTTTTTCTAGAATATTGTGTTTAAAATAATTTTAGAACCTTTCATAATCAGCTTAATATTTTTTTTTCAAAAACGGCATGTACGGGACTTAGAAATCTCCATTTAGCTAGTACTAGTGTACTACTTATGTCTTTGCGAACAAGGCTGAAACTCAAGTTGGGCGATTCGAAGCAGCTTTCTGTTGGTAGGTTCCAAATGAAAGCGACTCTTTATAGAAAACAATATAAAACTAAGGTTCGATATTTTGAACGGTACCAGCAATCCATTTTGCTAACTACAGACCTGGAGCGGTCGTTATGTGCATGTCACCAAATCATTATCATCGGAGCGCACAGCAAAATACGAAATGATTGCATGTCTGCACGCATTTAGAGTAAAATATGTATAACAAACTGACTGAATGTTAGGGTTAGGATTACCATGGTAACAAAAAATATATATATACATATTAAAGAAACTGAAACTAGTCATTCTAATCGCGGCTTGAATCCGACATATACCGGAATCTGTTATTTATTACAAACGCTCATTGTCTGTTTTAGTCACAGTCGTCAACAATATGCTAATGCCCAAACATCAAAATTAAATTAGTGAAAATTCTATGAAAGCGCTGAACTAGATAAGAAAATGACACTAAATATTACCGTGTGGTAAAATCACAATTGTTAGTAATGCCACTGCTATCATCATGTTCCTACTTAACACTGATGCGTGATACAACGGTGGCATAGCCTTTATGGACATGTATTTCAGGGGTCGTCTCTAAACATTTTATGAATTAGAGCTAAAAATGGTAATCGTCATTTTTTTGTGGAATTGCCCTTTATTAAAATGTGTACACTTCAATCATAATTTCAATACGTTACTCGAATTGCAAATAGACAGATTAAATACTTTATGTGTTGTACTAAAACATATATGTTTTATTGTTTATTAAAGTCAAAGTACACATATCAATATTAAAACATCATGAAATTCTATACGCATGTACTTTGCCACTCTCTGGTGGAGTTATAAGAGACAATTAAATGCATAATATAATACTATCACAGTTTTCAATAATTACAACACATTTAAAACAAAACGAATTCACTCTTGTTAAAAAATATTAAAAGCTACTTTAAAGAAAGTGGTAAAACAGCTAAGAAGTTAACTTGAATTCATAACCAAAACCTCTTTTAGAACTTGAAAGATTTATTTTTATTTTAAACCCGGAATCTGAATACCAAGAGTGATTAAGCATGTAAGAAATATTACACAAAATGTGCTACATGTTACATACAGTGAGGCCAAAACAATATATTGTTTAAAAGGATTTGATATTATGTGTTTACTAAAGGCTGGAAAAAGTTACAAACCAAAGTATTGTGTTGAGTCACTCATGTGACAATTGAAAATCATCTAGATAGGATATCATTCTCAACTACCACTAAATACTTATCATCCACTTAATTCAAGCCAACCTCATCTTCACACTAGAATTAGTACTGCCTTTAAAACATCATTTGTCAATCCTGTATTAATACACATGCTAAATTGCTTTAATAAATCCCATAAAAAGATTAGTTTTGAGTATAAAGAGAAAAATCCTTCTATTGATACGACTGTTATCCATTGTATTTAGTCTATACCACAAATTAATACTGTTCTATATTGTTTAACTGAAGTGATTGCCATCCCATGTCACCAGCCACAGCGACAGTCGGTGTGTATTTTCCAAAGCTTGCAGCCGACAGTGTTAAGTCCTACAAACCTGATAAAACTGGTTTTTGTGTAAACAAAATATCATGTCTTCTCTAGTTCATTTACATGTGAACCTTCAACGTTCATTTCTTTTTGCCTTATTCGTTGTATAACTACATCTTGAAACACCCCCTGTATTAATCTTATCAGTTAGAAGCCATGTTCCTATTTTGCCAAACTCACATACCATCTTTAGGTCTACATTTTCACCTCATTTGAGATAAAGTTTTATTCAGCTAGAACCAAATTTCGAACAAAGGTTACAAAGAAATACGAGGGCAAAACATGAAGTGAAACATAATGAGCAAAATTTCTAATCGTCCACAAGAAATTCTTTTAGACATTGAAATAATATTGAATTAGACACGAGAAACAATTCTTACGCGAACTAAGACACGAAGAGTTTTATATGACAAATAGTTGTTTTCGACCTTTTGATTGAACGGAGGAACAGATAAAACAGTTAAAACAAGTAAATGAAGTATTGCCATGCAATACAAAGTCCCTTACTGGAAGGCACCTAATTTTCTCTACTGCAGTATAACATAATGAACTGATATCTGTCAATGAGGTATAAACAATATTATACTATATATACAATATGTTATAACAAAACACTTGGATTAAAATTTGCATTTTTAAAAACCTACAGTTATTTTCATATGGATTTTTTTTGGCCAATTATAAAAAAGTTATCATATAAGTTATTTATAGTAACAACAAAGGGAATTAATCCTAAAAAAAGAATTCTATAATAAATAAGTCCACACAAAACTCTTTACCAGGTAAAGATAGGTCAAAATACACCTAAAATTTCAATGTAACATGCATGTTGTACCAGAGAAAAGTGGTCTCGATTTTTCCCTACGGCCAGTAATAAAAAGGTAACAATATATATATTTATAGTAACAAACACAGGGACGTAATTCTTAAAACAAGGGTGCCCCATGGTGGTGAACATTTGTGCCAAGTTACATCAAAATCCCTCCATGCATGAAGAAGAAATGCTCCGAATAAAGTCATTCTTAAATTTAACCTTTGACCTCTAAGTATGACCTTGACCTTAGACCTAGGGACCTGGTTCTTGCGCATGACAATCTGTCTCATGGTGGTGATTATTTGTGCCAAGTTACATCAAAATCCCTCCATGCATGAAGAAGAAATGCTCCGAACAAAGTCATTTTTGTATCTGACATTTGGCCTCTAAGTTTGACCTTGACCTTAGACCTAGGGCTCGGGTTTTGCGCATGACATGTTGTCTCATCCAGGGAAATATTTGTGCCAACTGATATTTAAATCCTGTCATGCATGACAAAGTTATAGACCGGACAGGAAAAAATCCTATTGACATTTGACCTCAAAGTGTGACCTTGACCTTTAAGCTAGGGTTCTCTGGGTGTTGCGCTTGACACGTCGTCTCATCATGGAAACATTTATGCCAAGTAATATTGTAATTCCTTGATAGATGACAGAGTTCTGGACCAGACAGGAAAAAATAACCCTATCGACGTTTGTCCTCCAACTGAGACCTTGACCTTTGAGCTAGGTGTCCGTGTTTTGCGCTTGACAAGTTGTCTCATCATGAGGAACATTTGTGCCAAGTAATATTAAAATCTCTTCATGGATGGCAGAGTTATGGACCGGACAGGAAAAAAAACCCTGTTGACTTATGGCCCCAAATTGTGTCCTTGACCTTTGAGCCAGGGGTCCGAATTTTGCGCATGACACGTTGTCTTATCATGAGGAACATTTGTGCCAAGTGATATTAAAATCCCTTAATGAATAACAGAGTTATGGACCGGACACGAAACAGACCCTGTTCATGACATGTTAACATTTAACTGCTAAGTGTGACATTGACCTTTGAGCTAGGGGTCTAAAAGTTGTACATGACAAATCGTCTTATTATGAGGTACATTTGTGCCAAGTTATATTAAAATCCCTTTATGGATCGGAAAGTTATGGACCGGACAGGAAAAAAGCCCTGTTGATCTTTGACCTCCAATTGTGAACTTGACCATTGAGCTAGGGCTCTGGGTTTTGCGCAAGACACGTCGTCTCATCATGGGAACATTTGTGCTGCCAAGTAATATTAAAATCCTTCATGGATGGCAGAGTCATGGACCGGATACGAAATTGCGGACGGACGGAAGGACGGACGGAATGACGGAATGACGAATAAGCGCATTCCTATAGTCCCCGAAACTGGTTTTCAACCACTAGGGAACTAATAAACTGAATAATGATTTGAACGAGTGTAAACTACTTAAAGTTACTTATGACAGTCTTAAAGCATTAGGAATCAAACTTTGTAGTTGATTTAGAGCTATAGCCAGTTGCTAAAGCACTGGCTAAAAAGTAATAGGAAAAATCTAACGTCCATCGCATGAAGCAGCAAATGCAATGTACCAAACAAAATTTCTAGCCGACCGCTAAGGTATTTATTTTTCTTTTCTAAAATAGCGTGCAGAAAAAAAGAAAAACTTAAACAAAAGCACAAATAAGCTATTTTCTCGCAGATTCTATTATGTCCTTCTGTCCAGAATCTAGAGAGTGGTTCTCTTAACACACTGAAATATTTGAACGGCCTTTCAATTAAAGTACGCATCAAGACTACTCCCATATCAAGACTACCTTGCTATAAAGATCTTATTTCGAAGAACGGGACATTTTCTTCTGTATTTCAAAAGTAAACTATTTTTACATTAATTTGTTCGCCGGTTTTAACTATGGGCTATAGCAAGGTACTTCAAAAAAAGAGAAAAACACATAATGAATAAAATAGTTAAATGAAAATAGGATGTCTAAACCATTTCCGAACATTATTGCTAACTGCATGTAGTACTGAAAAGTTGATATAAGCTGAGTTGCTTCCCTTTACCTAATAAATCCTGATAATTACGAATTTATTAACCGAACCGTCGTCAAAATGAAGCGGAAGATAACGGGAAACAACGGGAAGCCAAAATAGTACTGATGGTTTTGTTTTGTGATACTAAGTTTTGCAATCAATTTTGGTAATAAAAAAGAAAATTGATTTTTTATGTCAATGCATTTTCAGTGGCAAACCCAGTATAAAATGCATATGTGTACAAGAATGGCAAAAATATTACCTATGACACCGTTAAATAAATCCTAAAATCTATAAAAGTAAAATGATTAACAAACTGGTTTTACCGTTACATGATGGTTGTTTTGAAAATAACTTCAATCAGATGACCCTTTTTTCTAGAATATTGTGTTTAAAATAATTTTAGAACCTTTCATAATCAGCTTAATATTTTTTTTTCAAAAACGGCATGTACGGGACTTAGAAATCTCCATTTAGCTAGTACTAGTGTACTACTTATGTCTTTTGCGAACAAGGCTGAAACTCAAGTTGGGCGATTCGAAGCAGCTTTCTGTTGGTAGGTTCCAAATGAAAGCGACTCTTTATAGAAAACAATATAAAACATGAAGGTTCGATATTTTTGAACGGTACCAGCAATCCATTTTGCTAACTACAGACCTGGAGCGGTCGTTATGTGCATGTCACCAAATCATTATCATCGGAGCGCACAGCAAAAATACGAAATGATTGCATGTCTGCACGCATTTAGAGTAAAATATGTATAACAAACTGACTGAATGTTAGGGTTAGGATTACCATGGTAACAAAAAATATATATATACATATTAAAGAAACTGAAACTAGTCATTCTAATCGCGGCTTGAATCCGACATATACCGGAATCTGTTATTTATTACAAACGCTCATTGTCTGTTTTAGTCACAGTCGTCAACAATATGCTAATGCCCAAACATCAAAATTAAATTAGTGAAAATTCTATGAAAGCGCTGAACTAGATAAGAAAATGACACTAAATATTACCGTGTGGTAAAATCACAATTGTTAGTAATGCCACTGCTATCATCATGTTCCTACTTAACACTGATGCGTGATACAACGGTGGCATAGCCTTTATGGACATGTATTTCAGGGGTCGTCTCTAAACATTTTATGAATTAGAGCTAAAAATGGTAATCGTCATTTTTTGTGGAATTGCCCTTTATTAAAATGTGTACACTTCAATCATAATTTCAATACGTTACTCGAATTGCAAATAGACAGATTAAATACTTTATGTGTTGTACTAAAACATATATGTTTTATTGTTTATTAAAGTCAAAGTACACATATCAATATTAAAACATCATGAAATTCTATACGCATGTACTTTGCCACTCTCTGGTGGAGTTATAAGAGACAATTAAATGCATAATATAATACTATCACAGTTTTCAATAATTACAACACATTTAAAACAAAACGAATTCACTCTTGTTAAAAAATATTAAAAGCTACTTTAAAGAAAGTGGTAAAACAGCTAAGAAGTTAACTTGAATTCATAACCAAAACCTCTTTTAGAACTTGAAAGATTTATTTTTATTTTAAACCCGGAATCTGAATACCAAGAGTGATTAAGCATGTAAGAAATATTACACAAAATGTGCTACATGTTACATACAGTGAGGCCAAAACTATATTGTTTAAAAGGATTTGATATTATGTGTTTACTAAAGGCTGGAAAAAGTTACAAACCAAAGTATTGTGTTGAGTCACTCATGTGACAATTGAAAATTATCTAGGTAGGATATCATTCTCAACTACCACTAAATACTTATCATCCACTTAATTCAAGCCAACCTCATCTTCACACTAGAATTAGTACTGCCTTTAAAACATCATTTGTCAATCCTGTATTAATACACATGCTAAATTGCTTTAATAAATCCCATAAAAAGATTAGTTTTGAGTATAAAGAGAAAAATCCTTCTATTGATACGACTGTTATCCATTGTATTTAGTCTATACCACAAATTAATACTGTTCTATATTGTTTAACTGAAGTGATTGCCATCCCATGTCACCAGCCACAGCGACAGTCGGTTGTGTATTTTCCAAAGCTTGCAGCCGACAGTGTTAAGTCCTACAAACCTGATAAAACTGGTTTTTGTGTAAACAAAATATCATGTCTTCTCTAGTTCATTTACATGTGAACCTTCAACGTTCATTTCTTTTTGCCTTATTCGTTGTATAACTACATCTTGAAACACCCCATGTATTAATCTTATCAGTTAGAAGCCATGTTCCTATTTTGCCAAACTCACATACCATCTTTAGGTCTACATTTTCACCTCATTTGAGATAAAGTTTTATTCAGCTAGAACCAAATTTCGAACAAAGGTTACAAAGAAATACGAGGGCAAAACATGAAGTGAAACATAATGAGCAAAATTTCTAATCGTCCACAAGAAATTCTTTTAGACATTGAAATAATATTGAATTAGACACGAGAAACAATTCTTACGCGAACTAAGACACGAGAGTTTTATATGACAAATAGTTGTTTTCGACCTTTTGATTGAACGGAGGAACAGATAAAACAGTTAAAACAAGTAAATGAAGTATTGCCATGCAATACAAAGTCCCTTACTGGAAGGCACCTAATTTTCTCTACTGCAGTATAACATAATGAACTGATATCTGTCAATGAGGTATAAACAATATTATACTATATATACAATATGTTATAACAAAACACTTGGATTAAAATTTGCATTTTTAAAAACCTACAGTTATTTTCATATGGATTTTTTTTGGCCAATTATAAAAAAGTTATCATATAAGTTATTTATAGTAACAACAAAGGGAATTAATCCTAAAAAAAGAATTCTATAATAAATAAGTCCACACAAAACTCTTTACCAGGTAAAGATAGGTCAAAATACACCTAAAATTTCAATGTAACATGCATGTTGTACCAGAGAAAAGTGGTCTCGATTTTTCCCTACGGCCAGTAATAAAAAGGTAACAATATATTATATTATAGTAACAAACACAGGGACGTAATTCTTAAAACAAGGGTGCCCCATGGTGGTGAACATTTGTGCCAAGTTACATCAAAATCCCTCCATGCATGAAGAAGAAATGCTCCGAATAAAGTCATTCTTAAATTTAACCTTTGACCTCTAAGTATGACCTTGACCTTAGACCTAGGGACCTGGTTCTTGCGCATGACAATCTGTCTCATGGTGGTGATTATTTGTGCCAAGTTACATAAAAATCCCTCCATGCATGAAGAAGAAATGCTCCGAACAAAGTCATTTTTGTATCTGACATTTGGCCTCTAAGTTTGACCTTGACCTTAGACCTAGGGCTCGGGTTTTGCGCATGACATGTTGTCTCATCCAGGGAAATATTTGTGCCAACTGATATTTAAATCCTGTCATGCATGACAAAGTTATAGACCGGACAGGAAAAAATCCTATCGACATTTGACCTTAAAGTGTGACCTTGACCTTTAAGCTAGGGTTCTGGGTGTTGCGCTTGACACGTCGTCTCATCATGGAAACATTTATGCCAAGTAATATTGTAATTCCTTGATAGATGACAGAGTTCTGGACCAGACAGGAAAAAATAACCCTATCGACGTTTGTCCTCCAACTGAGACCTTGACCTTTGAGCTAGGTGTCCGTGTTTTGCGCTTGACAAGTTGTCTCATCATGAGGAACATTTGTGCCAAGTAATATTAAAATCTCTTCATGGATGGCAGAGTTATGGACCGGACAGGAAAAAAAACCCTGTTGACTTATGGCCCCAAATTGTGTCCTTGACCTTTGAGCCAGGGGTCCGAATTTTGCGCATGACACGTTGTCTTATCATGAGGAACATTTGTGCCAAGTGATATTAAAATCCCTTAATGAATAACAGAGTTATGGACCGGACACGAAATAGACCCTGTTCATGACATGTTAACATTTAACTGCTAAGTGTGACATTGACCTTTGAGCTAGGGGTCTAAAAGTTGTACATGACAAATCGTCTTATTATGAGGTACATTTGTGCCAAGTTATATTAAAATCCCTTTATGGATCGGAAAGTTATGGACCGGACAGGAAAAAAGCCCTGTTGATCTTTGACCTCCAATTGTGAACTTGACCATTGAGCTAGGGCTCTGGGTTTTGCGCAAGACACGTCGTCTCATCATGGGGAACATTTGTGCTGCCAAGTAATATTAAAATCCCTTCATGGATGGCAGAGTCATGGACCGGATACGAAATTGCGGACGGACGGAAGGACGGACGGAATGACGGAATGACGAATAAGCGCATTCCTATAGTCCCCGAAACTGGTTTTCAACCACTAGGGAACTAATAAACTGAATAATGATTTGAACGAGTGTAAACTACTTAAAGTTACTTATGACAGTCTTAAAGCATTAGGAATCAAACTTTGTAGTTGATTTAGAGCTATAGCCAGTTGCTAAAGCACTGGCTAAAAAGTAATAGGAAAAATCTAACGTCCATCGCATGAAGCAGCAAATGCAATGTACCAAACAAAATTTCTAGCCGACCGCTAAGGTATTTATTTTTCTTTTCTAAAATAGCGTGCAGAAAAAAAGAAAAACTTAAACAAAAGCACAAATAAGCTATTTTCTCGCAGATTCTATTATGTCCTTCTGTCCAGAATCTAGATTACTCAAAACATGTGTCTTTGTTATCTCTAGAATGTTTAATCTTCAAAAAATCTAAACTATGCTCAGTTTAGTTAAGATGACCTTTTTGTAAGAGAAATATTCAGATCGCGGTATGGCAATAGGATCAAGGTATTGAGCTTTTTAATTACAGGTATTATCATAACATTATGAGAGGTGTTAAATGATTTTCTTTTACTATTGCTTTCGAGGGTTAAAATGAGACCTGTAATGTATTTAGTAAATAGGTCAAGTGTTTATTAGTGTTTTTATAAAGAAAAAACATCACGTTGGTAAGTTAGAAAGATTGTTCGATGGAGGTCAAACATCTTAACGATCCGCAGTTTCCGATTAAAACAAAATTTATCCTTTTTTTTAAATACAATTATTCCTCTGTGTAATGTAACTGTCGTCTTTGCCAGACAGAATATATATACATATGTGTTTATCATATCCATAGAATCCTGAAATTTGACATCAGCGAGTGCCTCAGTCTCTTAATGAGGCAGTATGTCTGAGGAGTCCCCATTTTTAACATTACTATCCTCAAGTCAAATTCAGTGAGAAAAGTCGCCATTTTAAATGTTGATGTTTCTTATGTCGCAAACTCTGTCATCGAGTCGCTGCAGATGTTACAAGTCGACATTTTAAATATTGGTATTTCTAGCATCACATTCTCTTTCCTCGAGTCGCTGAAGATTCCAGAAACAACCGTCAGTAGTTTTGTTAAATGATTTCATAAACGGTTTTCCATTTTTAGCAATGTACAGGCATGTGTCCTTAGTGAACGCTTTCACGAACACAACGCATAATGTATCCTCCGACGAATCCACTGCTATTTTCACTACTTTCCAAAATCCTTCCATAAGTGGTTCACACCGACTATCCATCTTACAGTCCACAAAATACTGGTGTGGATATTTGACCGGCCGAACAAGGAAAACATTACCATACCCACCTTGAAACGTGAACTCATTATCTTGATTCACTGAATTTCTGACACCACGAATTCCCGATGAATACATCGATAGTTGAAGCTCTGGGTATGCCAACGATGATATTTGAAACCTGAACATATCTAGAACCGGCAGATCGTCCGCCTGTAAATGCCGGTTTCCCAGGAATGATTCAACCATAGGCCAATCACTTCTTGAAGAGCTGTAGGCCAGATACAAAGGTAGTGACGATCGTTTTGGTCGGAACAAAAAAACGACAGCAGCTCGTCGTTGGTTTCTCTTTCAAACGCAAGAACATCCAGAATGCTTGAAATAGGACTGCCGTTCTGACAGAGCATTGCAAGCCGGAACATCAAAAGAAGTTCTCGAAGAGAAGACAATAAACAGTGGAGTCGTACCTTCTTCATAAAGTCGGGAAACGCCGACGTATCACCTTTCTCGACAAACTCTCCAATCTGTGTAGCCAATAGTCCAATTTCATCCAGTCCTGTCTGAATTGGAGCATCGCTTGAAAGAGAACTCAGAATGGTAGATGTCTGAAGCTGGTCGCATGAAGTAGAAATGTCTTTTAAAGCTCCTGCACAATAAACAATACATGTCTGAAATTTCAGAACTGCTTTCTTGCAGAGGCTAAGCAACTGGTAATTTAACATATCTGCTTAACCATCTAAAACTGTCGACATTTTTTGTCTACTATATACAATACTGCCCACTGCAGTAACAACTTTCACAGCAATTTTTATTGGAAATGGAAGTATATTACTCAATATACTGAAGGCGAATTGGGAGATGTTAAAAAGTGCTTTCACAGCAGCTATAAAACTGGATACATCTTCTTTGGTTGTGGCATTTATATCCTTGTATGTATCAATGAAATTTTTTATGGTTTTAGTAAACTGTATACGAATATCATCGGGAAGATCGATGTCGTCGCTTTCAGCTAAAACATCTCGCAAGCTTTTGAAATGTACATCCATTCTAGGAGATTGGTACTTCTGAAGACACAAATCTGAAAGTAATTGATAACGCCGAGTTTTATTTTACATAACAGATGACATTATAATAACAATCCATAATTCTTTAATGAAATTTATAATTCCTTCAGTCGGATTCAAAATTACCTTAAAATTGCTAATATGCACATTTATTGTAGAGCGATATCACTGTGGGGAATCACATGATCAAAATAATTTCTAAACCAAAGTCATATTTTAAAGACCGATAAACGTCATTAGAGACAGTATCTACTGGTTCCATGTAATACTACGTTGAAATGTAACGAAACAATTTGTGAAAAAAGTATATTAATTTCAGTCAATTAAATCTATACAGGTATTTATTTCTGTTCAGTCCAGCTATTTTTATTGGTTGTAGAACTATTTTTGGCTTCGGTGTGTAATAACCAAGACGTTCGACCACTATGAGATTTGCTGGGGATAAGCTAAATTGTATAGATTTCTACTCTACCTTTTGTTTGAAAAATCCAGCATTGACGTCTTTTTCCTCCTCACACTATCACTATAACTTCCGTATAAATATACAACTTTTTGTTTCGTATTTATGTTTCGGGTACTCCATAGCACACGTGATCCCACAGGTGCTTGACACTTTATCCATTCTCCTTGTATATACATCTGTACTCTTGGACAGATAAACACAACATATTTATACATTAGGTGTTCTCATTCTCACATTCTTGTATCCCTTTTAAAATCCAGTGTTAACTTATTTCTCCATGTTGTATTTTTTTTATCTTTTTCAGTTTCTTTTGCCATACATGCTGTATTTGACTTGTTAATGCTTTACGGGCCAAATACAAGCTCCTGTGGTATAATTTACGATATTTATAAGTAGGTAAATAAGTGTGACATCGTGTTATGTACATTACTAACACATATAAATTTACATTTTACAACATCCGGCATGTTAGGCCTATAAATTTTATAAGTTTTGAAAGTTGTAAATTTTTGTTTATTTTGGGTTTAACGCCGTTTTTCAACATTATTTCAGCCATGTAGCGACAGGCAGTTAACCTAACCGGTGTTCCTGGATTCTGTACCAGCACAAACCTGTTCTCCACAAGTAACTGCCAACTTCTCCACATAAATCAGCGGTGGAGGACGAATGATTCGAGACATAATGTCTTTTATCAAATTGTCCGTAGATCTGCGCTCTCCCAATTGAGCTAAGTGGGCAGGCTTTTAAAAGTTATAAATAGATACTTGATTACAAATATTGGAACAGTCGAGTTTGATTGAACTTATCCTATAAATCTTCTAAGAAACTGACAATAATTTTTTGAAAGAGTCGCATTTATATTTTCTCCGGCTTAAATGAGAAAATGAAAGGTACGTGGTTGTTTGTCACTGACTAAATAGGTTGGGTTACTTAGATGCTGTTAAGCGTCAATTATTACGTAGTTATTATTCAACTCTTTTTCTCTTTGCGGTGGGTGGTGAGGAAGCAGGGGTTTGGAGGAGAGGCAGAGGTTGGCGTGGGGTAGATGGAAGGGGTTGGGAGCAGGGGTTTGGGGTTTGGAGGCAGTGATTAGGGAGAGGTGCGGTGGCAGGGATTAGGGCAGAGGGATTTCGTTGTCCCCCCACCCCTCCCCCAAATGTGACCGAGTCACAAAAATTACAGGAGCATGTAGAATGTATTGACTTTTACCCTAATATATAAAATAATCTTTACTGCAATTAATCCTTTTCTTAAATAGGATTCTGCCTTTGGAATGTCTCGGGAACATAACCAGGCTTAATACATCCAAAACTCAGGAGAAACTGTACTTGTTTGGTACATCATGTAGACCATCTAGTATTTTAACCTCTTTAAGAAACAATCTGACAGCTTTTTAGGTGCCTCCTTATGTCAATCACTTACTAAAAATGACTACAATGGAAATAAGAGAGTTCCATTTTTTGTGTTATCCTTGGTATGAGTGCGTTTGACATGGTTCTTCCTATTTATTTGAATCTATTTATTTGACCTGGTATAACTTGTGTATGTTTTTATTTCTTTAAATAAAAAAAAGCACACTGTGCTTCATGATAAAAATGAATTTTATTGCTTTTACTGTTTTTACCTGTCTGTGATATGCCATGTAAAACTGCATATTATGCCGAAATGAATTATAATAATATATTGCTATTATTATTATTATTATTCATTGAATTACTGTAGCATAAAGTATGTACTCACGAGGCTGTCTGTTTATGTAAAAACTATAACACGACAACTAAAATCGTAAGTTTGATAAAATATCTGTTTAAAATATTATTCATGTTGAAAGAAGCACGAAAATTGTTAAAATTTAACGAATATTATTCAAAATTAAGTACAAGAGCTTAAATTTTCCTGTGTGGGACAAACTCCTCCCGGACAAAACTATCTCGCTGCATTTTGAAGTATATGTTAAAACCCGTCACATAAATTTCCTTAATCTGTTATTTTATGGTATTTTCATGCACAGTAACCGTGTAGTAGTTTCGAGATTTGATGGTGTGACACCTAAGTCATGCGTCTTTTGTTTATATTTTATACAAAGCTTTTTATCCACTTTCAATATTCATTTTAGTTTTATTACCGAGGCAAAACTGTTAATATTGACTACACGAGACTTTTGATTATGGTAATCTTCAGAATGGAAAGTGTAATGGACATTACCCCACCCACTTTTTTACACGGCCTCAGTATGACAGAAATTATGGTGTTGATGAGTCATGACGTCTTTCACGAGTTATTCGAATATGTCTAAGAAACATAAAGTCATCACTTCTTGTAATAGCACAAGGAATACTGTTCATGTCTGGTTACTGCTCTGTGGCGATGTGCACTCTATGCCATGCCCTTCCAGTATCAACTCCACCAACAACAGTCATCCTGACAACTTGAAATTCGAATTTAGAAAACAAAGAGGGCTACATTTTGTTCATCTTAACGTTAGAAGTTTAATACCAAAGATCGATGAATTACGTTAACTCGCAAAAGACTGTAACCCTGCATGCACTTGCCTGTCAGAAACTTGGTTAGACTTCAGTGTGCGAGATTCTGAAATTCATATTCATAATTATTCAATCAGGCGGAATGATCGAGACTGTCGAGTACATCTGTGTCAGAACTGAAATTGACTTTTATCCCAAGGACGACCTTTTGAACTCAGAATTGGAAGCAACGTGGATTAAAATTGTTCTTCCAAAATCAAAACCTATATTATGTGGTGATATATATCGACCATCCAGACAAATCAATTTTTATAGTGATCTAGATGTTTTCTTCTCAGAACAACAGGATTTCTTTTCAACAGAAAGATTTTAACACAAATTTTAGTGAAACTGGTCTCTCCTACTCAGAAGCTTAATTTTATTTTTTTTTTTTTTTGAATTATTTCATCTCACTCAGATTAAGAATAACTAGTTCTTCATCAACTACTATAGATTTGATACTTGTTTCTGATAGGGAGAAAATTTCTAACAGTGGTGTATTACGCATTCCTATAATGTAATTACAGTTTGATTTTCTGAACAAGGAAAAAACCTAGATCTACAATTTCTAAAAACAATACTGTGAAAACAAGATCTATGAAAAACTACAATAGTGAAGATTTTGTCACTTTTGTCTACAGACTGGTCTTCTGTGATACTTTCTGACCATGGTGCAATTTTAAAAACATTTTACAGTCTAACCTGTCTTAAGCAGCCAGCCAAGGGAAGCAGACAATTTGGCCGCTTAAGCCAGGTGACCGCTGATCGGAGGTGCAGCCAGTATATGTATTTTTCAGACTTCTGACCAGTCTATAGCCTTTAGACCCATTTCTTTTTGGGTTTTCTATTATTATTTTACCAGGATACAATGACGTGCATTTGCCTTCGCAATACGAATGGTATTCTTAGCAATCTAAAACTCCGGCGTGGTTTTTTTACTAAAAAAATTGTTACAGACAATTTTCCAACTTCAAAACAAGTTTGTTTACAATTTTCGCCATTTTGGTAAGGGAAGCTACTCTCGGCGCTTATTGTCTACGCTAAATCTAAGATTGCCGTTACGTTCCGTAAAAGATAGAGTGGTTTATATTTTTTTTCAAACACATTTTCATATAAATTTAATAGTATTTTGATGACAAAAGTATAAAAAATCACAAATATTATGCTACTTATTAGTTATCGAGTATTATCTTTAACCGAGGTCAAACTGTGAACAACAAATTTGACACGAGGTGACACGTTAATTGCCGATAATTATACTGGCCATTTGATCATAACAAAAGGGGATTACACCTTTGGTTATCAGTTTTAATTGAGAAGCTCATGTCATTTTGTTGTTCTTGTGGTGAAGTCACGCGAAACTTAGCAACCACGTGCTCCTCAAAATCGGGTATCTTCGGCGATTATTGCCTAAAAATAATTGGTTTTGGAAGAAAAATGGCCGCTGAAAGGGGTCAAATACGGCGGTCGGGAGGCAATTTCGGTGGCCGCTGGCCGCGGACGGCAGGTGGCCGCTGAATAAAGTGATAAAATAGAGGAAAATCCGTCGGGGGCGTCATAAAATGGCCGCTGAACGGAGGTGACCGCTGATCGGAGGTGACCGTTAGTACAGGTTAGACTGTATATCAGTTCTTAATAATGTAGCACCTGTAAAGGAAATTAGAATCAGAGAATTGAACCCTATATAATCTCAGATATTCTATAATATTTAAATGATATGGATAAAGCTTTTAATGTGTATTGTATTGGTAAATCTGAGGATGACTTTAACTCTTTTAAATTATTGAGAAACAAAGCTCAGCACATGATTTTCAGAGTTAAAAAGGACTATTTTCCTGTGTCATTACAAAACAACAATTTTCACTCTAATTTTTGCGGAAAACGTTGAAACAGTTGGGCTTACCATCTAAGAATAAAGCTTCATCTAGTAGTAAAATCAGATTGAAAATTGTTGATGTAATTTGTTTTGATGTTTTTACAGTAGCTGAAAAATTCAATTCCTTCTATACAACTGTGGCATCCAAGCTTGTTGGAAAACGTCCAAGTTCTACCTTTGGAAAACAATTTGTTGAGTCTTTTTAAAGTGCTAAAGGTATTTTCCAAGATTCTTTTCATTCAGTATTGTTTCAGAAAATATTATTCTAAAACATCTAAATAAATAAAGTGCTAATAAGGCTACTGGTTTGGATGGCATTCCCAGTTGGAAAATTAAAGATAGTGCATCAGTTACAACTTGCCCCTGTCCCATATAGTAAATTTGTCTATTATCCAAGGTTGGGGCCAGATGATCTTAAAACTGAAAGGGTCATTCCTCTCAACAAGAAAATTGATAAAACTTAAGTTGAAAAATTCAGACCTGTATTTGAAAGGGTCATTTTTTAGCAATTGGAAAAGTACTTAAATGATAAGAAAGCTTTATGAAGTCTTTAGTCTGGGTTTAGGAAAGGTTTTAGTACAGATACCTGTCTTACTCATTTATCAGATTTTATTAAATTTCAAATGGACAAAGGAAATATGGTAGGGATGGTTTTATTGGATTTTTGGAAGGCCTATAGTTGACAATACAGTCAACCATAGTATTCTCCTCATAAAACTTGAGGCACTTGGCCTGAATTCAAGCCGGTTTCTATCTTATCTTTCTGATAGACGGCAATTAGTTGATTATATGGAACTTTCTCTAGTCAAGCTGCTGTCACATGTGGGGTGCCACAAGGGTCAGTTTTAGAACCCTTCTTATTTTTAATTTATGTCAATGACATGTCAGAGATGTGAATGTTTGTTTGTTTGTTGTTTTTGGGTTTTACGCCGTTTTTCAACAGTATTTCAGTCATATAACGGCGGGCAGTTAACCTAACCAGTGTTCCTGGATTCTGCACAAGTACAAACCTGTTCTCCGCAAGTAACTGCCAACTTCCTAACATGAATTATCAGAGGTGGAGGACGAATGATTTCAGACACAATGTCTTTGGAGAACATACGCCCCGCTCGGGGATCGAACTCGCGACCCCGCGATCCGTAGACCAACGCTCTCCCTACCCTACTGAGCTAAGCGGGCGGGCTCATGATATGAGCAGACATTACAAGGTCATAGTGTCGCAGTTTCTTTTATTTTTGAAGTTGTGTAAAGTTAAGGCGAAACAAAATTTATATTACAAGTAGAGCTAGCATGTTTATTTTGCGTATCAAATACATGAATATCAAACAGTTCGGCATTGTAGATTTCTTCTTTATTCTTAACCAGTGACTGCTTTTGGGCTGCCAATTTTAGCACCTGAAATAAATTTGTCTCAAATGTAGCTCTATATATATATTTATATTTTAGCTACAACTAGAATATAACCTTATAAGAAGATTTGACTGTGATCAAACCGTATTCCGAATGTTCAACATACGAACTAGTATGATTAATTATCAATATATATATAATTAATTTGCCGCAAAAATATATTATAAGATTCTCATTTCTTTTTTTTACACGGATATAAATAGAACTTGATCATATTCAACCGTGAAGTTAAAACTGTACACATCTTTATTTAAAAAACCATATATAGTGGGATTTACCAGTATGAATTGCAATTACGGGATCGTCTGAAGTCCCATAGATATTGATAGAAGCTCTACCATTGCCATCGACACTTATAACTTTGCCAGTACAGGCGCCATTTTCGTAATTTCCGGATATGACGTCACAATAATCGCCTGCCGGAAGTCCCGTATAGATGTTCTGATTCAAAGAACTATTGTCACCAACAATCGCGATGAACCCCTTCTTCCCTCTAGAGAAAGAGATCTGTTGATCCCAGTATGACTGGAAATGATCGACCGAGGTGCCTGCGACAACATTTCTAAAGGCAACCATGTTGTAAATTTGGCGCCATCTGTGCTCACATACCTTAAACAGATTTATATAACAGAAGATTTACTTACTGCTAGGTTCCATTCTTTTTTCTTCTTTTTGATATTATTTACAAGAAGTATCAAAATGTATTTTCGTATGAGATAGTTCATGACCACGCCTGCTTACGGTAGTTTTCAATCAGAATAATATGAACTCACTAGGCAGATAGACATAAAAGAATCAGACATGGAGATTTTACAAGTTTCCACTATATACGCATGTAGAGAAAAGTGACCATGTCACCTATTGATTCGAAATCATTTACCTTAACCACATCGGCCACGGAGGATTCGAAGGAGATGTTGAATGATAAATTTCGGCCGGACAGACGACGAATGAGCCATCAAATGATGACATTGTCATTCTGTCGTTTTAGCTTATGGGGTTGGATGAGGCAATGAAATAACAGCAATATGTCGTTCTACCGTTTTCACACGGGCGACATAACGGCAGAAATAGACCGCCATATACACTGTTTCAGAACATGTGCTATTTTATTTACCATAAACTTACCCATCCGTTTCCACAGGTCATATCGGAGTTGACGAGGACATCTTTTATACTCATATTACTGTTGTGTGGAGGGCCCTCCGAGTCACTAAGCATAAACAAACAAGTAAAGATTTAATTAATCAAAGAAATGCAGATCGCATAATTTAAGATAACGACAGTGTTAACGGAAGGCCAGTACGCCACGTTAATTGCCAGACGATAAATACGAATTATATAAGCTTAAATGTCAGTTACTTAAAGACAAATACTATGGAACGCCGGTGCACCATGCTAATTGCTAAATAATAAATGACAAATATATAATGCTTAGTGTCAATTACTTAATGTTAAATCCTGTGTAAATTAATTATTTCAAAACATATAGTCTTCTACCAATTTTAGCAATAACATATTGTATCGATGACTGGAATATTGGGCCGAAATTCTTTACTTTAAAATGTTCAAAATTAAAGTTTTTAACAGAAACAAAGTTATGTAACAAAGACCAAAAGATTTTTAAAGGATTCATTCATCTACAGATATATTTAGTTCTTTATTTGAATAAGCACTAACCAATAAACATTTGGCATATATTGTTTCATATTTTGCAATTAACAATCAGCATTTTTCATCTGACAATTGCCGTTAAACAGTCTATATTTGACAAACAGCATTTTGCACTTACGGCCTTCCATGAAATAGTTTATAGCAAATGCTAAATATAAAATGCTATATGTATTATAGTTAGATATGTATTACTGCTAAATACAAAATGCTAAGTGTCAAGTAGTTCATGTTTGTTGCCAAATGATAAATGCATTAGGTGTCAAGGATCAGTAACTCCTAAACTAATGACGCTAACCTTTAATAAGTTTCAGTATTACCATGTGTTGTATACCATTTATGAAATATGCCAAATACCAAAGAAAACTATATAAAATGTTGCTTTAAAATGGACAATGCTGTCATAATTAATGTGAGTTCAGTGTCAATTTAAGTCATGCCAAATAGAAACAATGTAAAGTGTGATTTTTCAACGACAATTACTTGTCACAGGTGTAAGATGGGAAGCAGGTGCGACATAGTAATTGCCAAATACAAAATGACAAATATTTAATGATCAGTGCCAATTACTTAATGCTAAATAGCAGATCTATACTTAATGCTTAATGTTAATATCAAATGCCAAATACTGAATGTCAAATAAGAAATGCTTTATGTCAAATAGCATGTGCTAATGGCCAAATGAAACATGCTTATAGTAAATTCTTTAAGTTTATGAATAAGTGAGCTGTATCTCTTAAAATTATATACTATAAACTTTTAAGTATTTCAAAACATGTATTGTTCTACCAGTTTTATTGGAAACACAATCGGGTTCAGAAACACAATCGGGTTCTACAGGTCACGGGAACATGGGACCGAAACAGTTTAAAATGCTTAGAAAAAAATCATAGAGACAGAATTAAGTAATGAATGCTAGTGACTAGTTAAAGGATTCATTCATCCATATATAATATTATATTCAGTGTTTTATTTGAATAAGTACTAAGTAGTAGGCATCTAGCATTTATTGCATAAGAAATAATGTATCTCATTTTGTGATGTGTCGTTGAATAAAATCATCGTTTGGAGTTCAGATGCGAAGGAATTATATCACGAGGGCGCATCGTATTCTATTTCAATAAGTTTCAGAGTTATCCAGAGTTATCAAAATAAGACATTCAAAATTTACATGTAAACATCTTAGTATGAAGTGTTAATTGTGTATATTTTGCGTTTTTATGGTGGCTGATTTGTGCGATGTCGTTATTTCGTTCTGTCGCAGCGACAGAACGACAAAAGTCGTTATGGCGCCCCGATAAACGTCGCCCCGCCGAATGTTGCCTCGCCAAACGTAAGGGCGAGATAACAATGGATACCAACTCAATGCAATAGACACGATGCAAACGCAGACGAGAACGCTGCAATCACACAAGATCACGATAAAAAAAAAACGCGAGGGAGCGCTGCAATGATACGTGATCACGATGCGAAAGCACGAGGACACAATGCTAAAGACCTGTAGTACTTATTAATACTAATTATAAATGTTCAGATCTAGATGGCGCTAACGGAACACTATTTACTAGTATTAAATCACAAACTCTCAATACTAAGATAGCGTTTAGTTTAAACAATATTTTATTATTTTTTTTAAGCAACATACACATAGCATGTACAACAAATTTTACATGTCAAATACATGGATTGGAAAACAAGCTGATAGCTTATGTAAATTCCTTTCCAAAATAGCCAAAGATAGCGTTTATCATTGTGAGGAATCTGCTAGCATCTAAGATAAATGATAAACCAACATGCTTTTGAAGCAAAATAAAGATGATCTTAATAGAACGTCATACAGACAAGTATAAAAACATCGCGTTAAGCATAGTAAGGACTCCGATGGTAAAAAAACACCAGTTTTACCTGCTGAACCAATAACTACTCATAATCCTCGGGAATCCGTAAGGATGGGCCAACATAAAAGCAGTGGCGGTTTTCAACTGCTTATGATTGAAGAATGTTATCGGTGTTCCTACAAAAATAGAAAAGAAAGATTTTACTTGCACAGAACATATTTCAATGAAAACCGTAACGGCACTGATTCCGTTTTCTTGTATATGAGTTAAAGAGAAAGACAACATTTAAAGATTCGTACACTACAGAAAGATAGTCAGAATATGTAATTTTGCTCGTAAATGAATTAGCATAATTTAAAATATCATCACTTGAACTTGATATTTCTTCATGGCGTCAAACTGCCCCCCCCCCCCCCACCCCCCACCACCCCCATTGTCTTAAATCTTGAAAGAGGCAACCAACCCAATATACTTTTTGATGTCCAATTGTTGCCTGACATAGGTATTTAATCTAAATTTCAAAATTATTGTTCTTCCGGCAAATATTAATAATATTAAAAACTTATCAACGCAAGGTGACACCAACTAGCACAAATTTACATAGTGGGTCGTTGAATGATGTGCATTGATATTAGATATGTTTTCAATAGACAAAGCATAATCAAGGCTACTCAAATGGAATTATTTAAAGCAACTTACCACCAGCTCCGTGACCTCTTTGGTTGTCATGGTTACTGAGGAATACGACGACATCATCAGACCTGGGCATAGCCCATGCTTCACCCCAGTTAACAAGCCATTTTGCCTGGTCCAAGTGCCGTAGGAAAATATTCGCTAGTTTTACGCCATATATAAAGTTAGTAACTCTACCTGTACCGAAATATTCGGACATTTTTATCGGTTCGCCTCCCAAGTCTATTACCTCTTGAAAAATGAAGGGTCTTTTTCTGGTACCATAAATTTCACTTTTAAGGTTATTTAGCATTCCAAATATAATTTCCAGGTCCCCAGGCCACATGTGTTTAGCTGCATCAACTCTGAATCCAGCAACTCCTATGTCAATGAGCTTATTCATAAATTCAACAATTTTACCCCTAACATAATCTTTGGATAGACGAAGATCGGGCAAATAGAGTAGCTTGCAGTTCCGAACTTCTATAGGCTTGTCATAACGATGAATCAACCCGTCACTTGTTGGACACATATCTGGTCCATTGAAATCTTGACACCCATATGGAACGCCAGGGAAGCTACAGTTGTCGTTGTTAAAATAATTTCCTCCTGTTCCATAGCCAGACAAACTTCTTGTCATGTGGTTTATCACTGCGTCAACGTAGATTCTGTAAATTTGTAGAGGATTTATCCCACAATTGTAGTTACGAATATATACTGCTTATATCGGTTAAACAATGTCTGATTAAATGCCACTTTACAAGGGCTAATATTTTTAGCTACTGCTGCTACTACTTATACCAATCTCACATTCTGCTACTGCTTCAGCTACGGCTACTACTACTACCTATTTAACAGTTTGCTACTGCTACTGCTGCTACAACTACTACTTTCAATTTCACATTTTGCTACAGCTGCTGCTGCTGCTTCTACTACCAATTTCATATTTTGCTACTGCTACTGCTGCTACTGCTAATACTACTACCAATTTCACACTGTGCTACTGCAACTGCTACTATTGATACTACCAATGTCACATTTTGCTACAACTACTCCTCCCACTGTTTACCAATTTTACATTTTTGTTACAGCTACTGCTGCTACTGTTAACTACCTACCAGCTTCACATTTTACTACAGCTACTGCTGCTACTGTTAACTACCAATTTCGCATTTGTTACATCTACTACTGCTACAGTTTACTGCCAATTTAACATGTTGCTACAGCTACTGCTGCTACTACTAATACTAGCAATTTAACATTTTGCTACTGCTACTGCTGATACTGTTGACTACCAATTTCACATTTTCCTGCAGCTACTGCTTCTACTGCTTACTACCAATTTCACATTTTGCTACATCTACTGCTACTACTTTTATCTACTAATTTCACATTTGCTACTGCTACTGCTGCTACTGTGTATGACCAATTTCACATTTTGCTGCTGCTGCTACTGCTGCTACTGCTGCTACTAACTACCAATTTCACCTTTTGCTACAGCTACTTCTGCCACTTTTAAGTACCAATTTCACATTTTGCTACAGCTTCTCCTCTTCCTCCTCCTCCTACTACTACTAGCAATTTCACATTTTGCTACTGCTACTGCTGCTTCTGTTTACTACCTATTGCACACTTTACTGTAAACTGCAAATTTCATATTTTTGCTACTGCTACTGCTGCTACTTTTAAGTACAAATTTCACATTTTGCTACAGCTTCTCATCCTACTACTACTACTACTACTACTACTAGCAATTTTGCTACTGCTGCTACTGTTAACTACATAATGCACACTTTGCTACGGCTACTGCTGCTACTGTTAACTACCAATTTCACATTCTACTGCAGCAACTGCTACTTCTGTTAAATGCCAATTTCATATTTTGCTACAGCTGCTGCTGCTACTGTTAACTAATAATTTTACATTTTCTACTGCTACTGCTACTGCTGCTACTACCAATTTCACAGTTTTCTACAGCTACTGCTGCTACTGTAAACTGCAAATTTAATACTTTTACTACAGCTAATGCTGCTACTACTGCCAGTTGCACGACATTTCTTCAGCTGCTGATACTCCTGCTTAATACAAAATTTCAAAAATTTAGAAGGTTCTAATTTTGATTTGAATGGCATTGTCTTATATTTGCTATGAATATTAAGTAAGATATTAAGTAAGAGAACTAGTCACGGAAATGGGGCTCGAACAGTGATATAAAGTGTTGCCTGCCCATTAAAGAAAATCAAGAACTATTATATTTTATATTGTTTCCACAACCAGCATTATGCTGCATAGCTTCATTACCTGACTCCAACATTGTTACATGCAGTTACCATATCTTTAAACTGTTGTTCATTTCCGCTTCTTGTGACGAGATTATAACTTGTAGGCTGATAGCGTTCATACCAGGGGCGGTTCGGGCTGGTGACTATAGCGTTCTCGTTTGGAGGAGAAATCTGCAGACATATAATTCTTGTATTTAATATTTCTTGATCTGACAATCCTCTCCGTACCCAACAACTGCGAGAATGGTTTCGAGAAAAAATATATAAGTACTCAATAGAGCTTATAAGTATATACAAAAACGCCTTTAACCGGAAGACACGGGAAACGGAAACTTATAACGAGTACGTTATAGTATCCACCCAAAACAGTGAAACCACGATAACTTATCTTGTCCTTAGGTTCTCAAGCAGTTTGGTTTGAAAGGGTTCTAGCCTAAACAATATGTAGTGATAAGCTGTGTGTGTATGTAAGCAAATATTGAAATACACTTTGCCTCCATTTACGAATTTCATTTAACGTATGAAAGAAAATCAATTACAATAAATAATGAAATAACATGATATACGACCTGAACACCGCAGTATCCATACGGTCCTAAAAATCGCTCGCATTCAGCTTTTATATCCGTCCATTTCCATTCGAAGAGGTGAACAATTGTGTCTCGCCCGGGGGAGCATTGCGAATCACTGTAGGGGCTGCCCAACATGACTTAAATAAAACATTATTTGTATCATGTTGCTTTTGCAATTCAGACTAATTGCATTCTACAGCTTTTTTACATACGCTTATGCTGAAATTGCATCTGCGATAATGAGCCTGTCGGCAACAATAATAGTACAATAGATCAAAGAACGACAAGGATATACAATACAAATGTACTAGTCAAAATGCGATTTTGATAAAAAAAAAGGGGGGGGTGTATGTTTGCATCATCGATTTGATAAAATGTTCGGGAGTAGACATTTCAACTGAAAATACAGTATTTATAATCTATTTGTACAATATGACAACTGAAATTCGCACGAATCACAAACAGTTTCGTTATAGATCACCTTGCTCATAGATTTCATGTGGACTAAGGTCCAATATAAAGGAAAATGATTCTCATTTTTATGGTTAAGATCACGGTTAGTTTATACATAATTTATTTTTAGGTCGATTGTGAAGGAAGTTCTACAACTTATATTAATCACTCTCGACACCTCATTCCTGATGGAATCCATCGCCACGAGGGTATGAGAGAAGAGGCCAGTTTCTGCCCTTTTAATGCTGAGCGCCAAGCAAGGGAGCCTCTGGTACCATTTTTTACGTCTTTGGTATGACGCGGCCGGGAATCGAACCCACGACCTCCCGCACTCGAAGCGGACGCTCTACCACTAGGCTATCGAGGCGGTTAAGATCACGGTTTTCACAGTGTTTAATGTATTTCTTATATTATGATATTGATAATTTGAAATACAGGTGTATATTAAATAACCTAAAATTGAAACAGACAATGTTATTTAGATCAACAAACAATATGAATAATAATATCATCTAGAATATGTCATGTATGTTTTTAAGAAAAGAGTTACTGAATTTTAGCAATAGTTGGAATGGAAAAAGGTAGATCTATAAAAATATTTTTTACAGGTGTTTGTGTGTTATCAAATATTATAAAAACTTACACTGTGGGAGGAACAATCCTCCAACCAGCACCGCGAATGACCGCATATCTTGTTCAAAACGATACAAGATAAGATACGATATATTACTTTTCAAGAAGAACTGCTTCTCAAATTTCACAGCCAACTCAATACACGTGTACTGAAAGAAAGAACTACCAAGAAACTATTGCTATAATGAAACAGTTGTGTCGCAATGCGAAATGCGAGGGTTGTTTAAAAACAATTCTCTCACGAACAAACCCGATCAAATCGACTCTGCTATAAGTTTTACTGCTTCAATGTGATCACCTTATAGGTTAAATGTAACTAATTCAAATAAAATATGACCACTTCAGATCTTCTTTAAGTAACTTTACATCTTTTGGTTTCAAACACCTATCATTCATGAAAGTTCTTTCATGAATTGACGTAATAATGAAAAGAAATATGCGACTGAATGTATTGACAGTTAGTGGTGGTTTGCGATCTTAAAAAAAGTGCATATTTGCTATTACCCGCCATTAAAGCCACTACTTTTGGTTTTGATTTTCAAAACTTGCTATTGTGAGTAAAAACATGAAAACCTTTTTATTCTATACAGACTGTCTTCTAGCTCAAATCCGCGCAAAAAAAATGGAAAAAGTAGGATCTGTTTACTTTGTACTTCTTTCGACTACACTATGGAAGTACATTTTCTGAGCGCATTACTGGCCTTTTTCCTGTATATGTTTTTAAAACTAGATCTATCAAAATGGTACGTGACAGCTAAACAAATGTAACCATATATCCTTGCATGAACAGGCTCAATGAAACTGAGCCAGGTACTAGTGTTATTTGGCTTGGTTGCGTTCTCCGCTTCCTAAGGATCTCATCAATTTCTTCCCCTGCAAAATTATAGGTCGTTCCTTCAGCGCGTTTACGAAACGTTAACATATCAAGAGTGTGTTCATATTTATTATGTTTTTGTTTGTTTGTTGTTGTTGTTGTTTTCGTTTAGTTTCATCAGTGCTACTAAAGAATAATATAAAGAAAATCTTTTTATAAAATATTTTCCTGTACATCAAGGAAAGTGAATACTGACGATTTATTCCGTATTTGAAAGAAGTACCTTCAAAATACTCGCGGGTAGGGTTCTACAAAATATTGGTATAATAAGGAAAGACTTGTATGAATAACACGACAATGCACTAGTTGATAGTAGTGACAATGTAAATTCTGTGTTAGCCACTCCTCTTTAATCTAAAAAGTCAGTAGATCATCATTATTGTGAACCATATTTCAGACACTTGAACTACGCAGCATTTAGACCCTGCAGGGCTAACACATTCAGAAGTCATCAACAACTTATGAAGGCATGACTTTGCAAGAAACCCCTTACTTATATTTCATATACTTTATTTTCTAATTACAGGTTGCTAAAACAGAAGTCTAGACCATAGAAATGTATCTTTAATTAAATGTGTTTTGAGCAAATTTAATTAAATGTGTCTGGGACAAAAACGTATGTATGTAAACTAACATAATTAAAGTAATATAATGAGGTCCAGTCATCGTTTTCGCATCAGTTCGTAACACGCATGTTATTACAATAGCAACATTTTCATCAGGAAAATATACATTGTTATATTAATTAGAATAGGCTTACATACGCCTCTTTATATTATTTACAAAAATGCATCTGTTTTATTTAATAGTGTTTACAACATACATCAAATGATGGTGCGTTTTCTTGTCTTCAGTTAGCTTAAAGTTTCTCAACAAGCTCACTTCTAAGTGGTATAAACTTCAACTTCTTCGAGTAGTCCAGCGATATCTTTGAAAGAACCAGTGCTATCTCGCTACGGTTTGGTTCTATCTTCCACATGTCCGTTGCTAATTTGAAAGGAGCAATAAGGTCCGGTTCTATCTTCCAAAGGTCTAGAGCTATCTTTGAAAGGACCAGTTTTATCTCCCTACGGATCTTTTCAATTTTTTTAGATCTACTTTTCATGAAAACTTATAGAGCTATAACTTTGAAACGTTGTATACTTGTTTATAATCATTAGGTCAGTATGTAGACCAAGAACCATAAATATCTCTTGCATCTAGAAACTGTCTCTGTATTTTTAATAGGTTCACTTTTTTCACATTGAACGTTTCTTTTTATTTACTAACAGGTGAGTAAGAAGGCCAAGAACTATAACCATTTTTGTTTTGCATATTGCCCAAAAGGCGTTGTTTGATCGTTCAGAACATAAATTGCAAAAAAAAAACATTTCATTTCAAATCACCATTGTGTTTCCACTCTGCTCTAATGGGAGAAAACACGTGAGTTTATAACTCTACATATTGTTCCGAGCTGGTGGAGCTACTATTATATTTTGCTTAGCACGAAAAACTTTTGCCTGCTTTCCTACAGAAGAAAAGGAAAGATAGAGAACTCGGGGAAAGAATGTGTAAGGTTAATTCAACGGTAATCACTATATGAACTTGCTCGAGATGGTAGTAATGACTGACTGGATGTAAGATAAAGTCTGTTATACTACAATTTTTAAAAGTATTTAGAATTGTTTCATGTACACAATTATTTGAATATTCAGGGTCGAATATCACACTTTGACCACTTGGATTATATAAATATTTTATCAATACACAGAAAGATAGAGAACAAGCAAATCCTTTACGATTTGTCTAAGGCAAGTTTAGTAAGCGCAACGCAATCAGTCCGGCTTTGATTTTGTTTTTACATATTGTACATTCCTAAATTTGCTATTAACATCTTAACACATGAAAGGACAAATTACATGTTTCTTTAACATTTATATCAATCATAAACAATGCAGAGAAATATGACAGAAACACTTAATACAGTCTATCACTGATTTTCTATCATTATTAATAACAGTCACTACATTTGTTTTTACATTTATTTTTCAAATATAACAACACTGAATCTGGATTTCTTTATATCTAAGAGGTCACCTTCTTCGGACTGCCAACTTTTGCACCTGAAACAGATTAAAATATACTGTTACCACAGAGTTTTTACAACAGTATAAACAAATAGAAATTGGGATTAATGTGGCTGGCATTTTGAATACTTTGTGTAATAGCATAGCAGTTTTAAGAGAAAGAAAATATAAGAATCTTACCGATATGAATTGAAACCACTGGGTCATCACTATTCCCGTTTAATGTGAAATTTGCATGACCACTGGCATCTACTTGGACAATTGTTCCAGTGCAAGTGCCATTTATGTAATTTCCGGATATGACATCACAGTAATCGCCTTGTGGAAGTGCTGTATAGATGGTCTGATTCAAGTAACTACTGTCACCAACAAGCACGAGGAATCCTTTCTCCCCTCTTGAGAAAGAGATCTGTTGATCTCCGTAACACCGGAAGTTAGTGACTGAGGTGCCAGCGACAACATTTCTAAAGGCAACCATGTTATAAATCTGTCTCCATCTGTGCTCACATACCTTAAAGGAACAATGAGATATCTGCATAGAAAAAAGTATTTATCATGCGCCTGTTGCATAAAATCTGTTTCAATGGTTCTTTTTGTTCAGGTTAGGTTCACACTGACACTATTAAGGTCATATTTAGGATATATATAGAGTTTTCATTTTTTGAGAAAGAGAACAACGTTGCATGCATGTTTTATATAAATAGAAACATGCATCCAAGATTTTCTTATAACGTTAAAAAATCACATTAAAACTAATTGTAATGTGACGTTTTTACGAGCTTGCTCGTGTGCACGAGAACGTGTGCAAAAGGGTATGCTGCGTGACGACTCATGTCTCGTAGATTTCAGATCAAATCATTTAGCTTATATAATTAACAAAACAGTTACAGAACATATATATTGTATTGATCCACGTCATGTACACGTTGAAAAGACTTACCCAACCGTTCCCACAGGTCATGTCAACATTTACCAGCACATCCTTGATACTCATATCACTGTTATGAGGTGGACCCTCCCAGTCATTTTGTCTGAAGAAGAGAAAAAACAGACACTCGTTTTACTGTAATCCAAACTTCTAAAGCTTCCTCATTGTTTTGGCAATATCTTTAAAAGCACTGAAAACAGATTTATGATATGTCGCAACCATAAAGACAAATATATCGTTAAGAACATACGGAAATTTTAACAAAATCGAATAGTGCATAGACATCACAAAATTCAATTTATCATAGCTACCTATTTTTTAAAACAAGATCACAGAAATGCAGATTGAATGTTTTGTTTCTATTCAACGTCCATTCATCTTTTATACGAATGCAGATGTGTAGCTATCTAGTTTCACAAGATATATCGTCAGATATCAATTCAGTTGTTTAAAAAAAGATATGATGATCTGCATACAAAATAACGATAGTCACTTGTCTGAAAATTCTACACATTTATGTGTACCTTTATGACTTTTAGAACTGGGTCGAGGCTGCAAAATCATATAATTAGAAATTGGTATATGCCATTAAAGCCAATGTAAGGAAAATTCATAGGTATTTATTTATATTATGAAACCCATTTTCATTTATGAACGTACAAACAAATGTGAACGAAAACAAGGTTTCGTATCTGTTTTCATACAGTGACTCAAAAAGATATTTATTGATTGTCTACTATATATGCAAACGAATACGATATTAAAGAAATATAATGCTTTGAAGGTTCTGAATGTGTTACACTCTGGCCCACGTTGAGTTACATTTAAGCTATTTTTAGATACTAAACTGTTTGTAATTTGTTTAGAATGTGCTTCTTTGTGGCAGTTGATCTTTTTTTCGCGTCTGTGTGGTTGTTAAGTAATGTCCGCCTTTTTCTAAAATAGATGCGCTTCTTTGTTGCAGTTAAGTATTGTCTATCTAGCATGCATTTTGTAGAGCTCAAATTATAATGCAGAGTAATATAAAGATTTCATGGTGGTTATTTTTCTAATATAATCCAGAATGCATTTAGAATTCAGATATCTATAACATTTTTCAGGGCGAACGAATTCCAACAACCAGCAAACAATTTTCCGAAAAGTCTTTATTTACAGAACGAGTTGTCAGATTTCTTATACACCATAGGTCTACCGTTTAGACCTTTTATGTTTTTTTTTAATGGAACACATCAGCTCGGTAACTGTTAAGTTATTTTTAGAGTAAATGCGTTTCATTATGATATTTATATACACTAGTATTTCCCTTAATTAATTATATTTTACCTGTTCCAGTGGAAGCTATTCATGATCCTCGGAAATCCGTACGGATGAGCTAGCATGAAAGCTGTTGCAATTTTTAATTGTTTCGGATCGTAGAAAGTGATAGGCCTTCCTGTAAACATTACAATTAATGTTATTAGAACATGGAAATAGAACAAGAATAGCAAATCGAAAACTCTTCTGAGACTAACATGTTGATTGATTTTTACATACTTTCAGACAGTAACTTGTGCGTGCTCTTGGCTGCTATACTTTGTATGCAAATGTTTATTCATGTACAGTTTGATTAAATTTACTCAATTTATAAGCTTTTAGCTTTCAAAAGAAAATCAGACATCGGTTGCATAGTTTTTATATGACTATTTAATCTGCTGCTGTGCATATAAAGTAAATAATATATTTACCACCGGCCCCGTGACCTCTTTGGTTGTCATGGTTACTGAGGAATACAACAACATCGTTAGACTTATGCATGTTCCATCTTTCGCCCCAGCTGTCCAACCATTTTGCTTGATTTGAATTTCGTAAGAAAATGTCAGCTAGCTTTACACCGTACTTAAAGTTTGTTACTCTGCCCGTTCCTAAATATTCGGACATTGTTATCGGTTCATGGCCCATATCAATAACCTCTTGGAAAATGAATGGTTTCTTGCCAGAACCAAATATCTCGCCGTTCAGATTATGTAATTTTCCGAATATAATTTCAAGGTCTCCAGGCCACATGTGTTTCGCTGCATCCACTCTGAATCCGGCAACACCCGCATCTATAAGATGATTCATAAATTCAGCAATTTTATCCCTTACATAATCTTTAGACAGACGAAGGTCAGCCAAAGTAAGCAACCTGCAGTTCCGAACTTCTACAGGATCGCCATAACTATGAATAGATCCATCGTTTGTATGACACACATCAGGTCCATTACAATCTTGGCTTCCATACGGAACACCCGGGAAGTCACATGTCTCGCCGTTAAAGTAACTTCCTCCAGTCCCGTTGCCAGAGAAACTTCCGGTCATGTGATTTATCACGGTATCTACATAAATTCTGAAATAAGTAATCAAGAACTCCCATTAAAAATAATTATATTTATATACATGAATTTTCATCTGAACAAATTTTATAGCATTCGAATCGTGTTTTACGCATATATCTTTATGACGTACTCTATAGGGTGATGAGACAATCTTTAAAACACTTTCATGCGGCAATAGATGGGAGAGTGCCTGTTTAAGAAATCTATGTTCCGTAAGTGTTCGCTGAGTCTAATAAAATAGCATTTTAAAGCTACTCAGTTTTAGGTTTTGATGAAAAAAAATCATTTTCATGAAGACTGTTTAAAACAGCATGTCTTACATTGAAAAATATATGTTAGAACTGAAAACTATTTGTAGAACGGACTGTTAATCATTTCAAAAGCTAGAATTTCAATATAGCATGGGCATTTCAACTTGTAACATACAATAATCGACTTTATATAAAGAAATGTGATGTGAATGAAGCGCTTGAAAGTTTCAATTTTCTTTTAGGGGATCTGTTTTACTTATATATACATATATACTGTGCGCTTCTTTTGCTAACATAATTATTTTATCAATACATATTACCTTTAAATATTGGCCTATCAATATATACTTAAACACTGCATTCAAAATTATGTGTCATGTAGTAAGGGGCTTGATAAAATTTAGTGGCGATACAAATTAATGATGTGTTTAGTTACATTTTTTCAGTCGGTAGGCCTACATATTCTAACCAAACACACTGCTGTGTAAGTACTACGCATAATGCAAATATATAATTTTGGCATAATATATCTTAAAAAAGAAAGCATCTTACCTTACTCCGGCATTGTTACATGTTGTTACCATGTCTTTAAACTGCTCTTCATCTCCACTTCTTGTTACTAAGTTATAGCTCACAGGTTGGTACCTCTCGTACCAAGGTCGGTACGGATTAGTCACCACTGCATTCTCGTTAGGGGGTGAGATCTGAAAACATGTCAACACTGTAAAGTTTTATATTCAATGATCGCTATCGGAGAACATGGTCTCTATATATCCTGATCCTGTTATTTTAAGTTTTCTGTTCTATTCTGTATCAAATATTTTTGATTGAAGATTTTTGAAAGTATGATAAAGTTGTTTGGATGAATTGTATTAAAATATCTTTATCACTCAGTTCATTTAGCCTTTACCCTGCTAAATTTCTAAAATGGACTGGTGCATCATTCAATTTAGGCAGTATCACTTGTTAAACAAAGAGGTGTTCACTGAAAATTTATTGACTGAATAGCGAACAGTGCAGACCGTGATCAGCCTGCACTGACGTGCTAGCTGATTTTGGTCTGCACTGGTCGCAAAGGCATAATCACTTGCATCCAGCCCGCTAAAGGTTAACAATAGCCGAATCTTGAAGAAACACTTTTCTTATTTTCTTGCTGTCTAATTACAACACAAACGGATCGAGTTTCAAGATGTTTGAATGAATGGTACTGTCAATAGGTTATAAAAATGTATAAATATTTCGTAAGTTAATGAATGTGATATGAATCTTCTGTTTTAAATAATTTTATATTGCCATACAGTGCATTTTGCGTTTTCTGCAGACGTGCATTTTACAAAACTCACTAGTGTATATTGCAAAATTTTCTTTTTGTAAGAGACAGAATAGATTGTAAAGTTCGACGTCATGTTAAGTACAGATAAAGAGCTAAACGGTGTTGTATTTCGATCTTCAAATATGTTGCTACCTGGACACCACAGTAACCGTTCGGACCAAGAAATCTCTCACATTCTGCTTTAATATCTGCCCATTTCCACTCAAACAGATGCACGATTGTCTCGCGGCCTGGGGCACATTGCGGGTCGCTATAGAGACTACCTAATGCCACTGAAATAAAACAATACTTTATCTACCAGGACGTACTACAACACACATACAAGTAAACTTAGCCACACCATGAGAAAACCAACATACCAGCATGGATCCAGACCAGCATGCGCATCCGCGCAGTCTGGTCAGGATCCATGCTGTTCGCTTTAAAAGCCTATTGCAATCAGAGAAACTGTTAGCGAACAGCATAGATCCAGACCAGACTGCGCGGATGCGCAGGCTGGTCTGGATCCATGCTGGTCGCAAATGCACTATGTTGGTTTTCTCATGGTGCGGCTCATATATCTTTTTGAACTGATTTATGTATACTTGTCAGTCTCCTCATTTATGTATTTTATCATTGAAACATGACTGTTTTCAGTGTAAGTATTAGAGTGAAATATATCTGGTATTTTAACAGTGGAAAATATCAATTAATTTTTTCACTGGTAAGAAACTATAAATGGGTAAATTTTGTCAAAACATGAAATAAAAAGAAAATTTGTTTGTTTTACCATAAGTCATGTAAGATCAAGATATCGTTCACTCATGAAAACCATATTTTACATTTGCACTCTTGCACATATTGCATCTGGTGTTCACTCGTGAAAGATATTTCGATTTGATACTGAAACAAACAAATATCCTCTCTATCATTTTGTCATGGTAAGCAGAAGTGTTCATCACGTACTGCAGCTTTTTTGTGGGCTTTTTTACTATTATGCGAATGAATACATCAATTTTATCATGATTTAATTGATGTTCTTTTTTTTTCTTTTTGATAAGTACGTGCAAAATATGATATCACTGCGCAGATTTCTCATTAATATTAAACATCAATTAGAGATATGAGGATGATAAAAATAATGTAATAAACGCAAAGTTCAGTTTGATATTCATAAGAAAAAATGTAGCAGTATTAAAAACGAATCTAGTTAATATATGAGCCGTGCCATGAGAAAACCAACATAGTGGGTTTGCGACCAGCATGGATCCAGACCAGCCTGCGCATCCGCGCAGTCTGGTCAGGCTCCATGCTGTTCGCTTTTAAAGCCTACTGGAATTGGAGAAACTGTTAGCGAACAGCATGGATCCTGACCAGACTGCGCGGATGCGCAGGCTGGTCTGGATCCTTGCTGGTCGCATACCCACTATGTTGGTTTTCTCATGGCACGGCTCAATTATGATTCTGAATATTTCTTTAATTGTATGTTAAAAGAGTATAACATATTGGTGTTTAATTAGTGTTTATTTGATTTATGAATGATCTCACTGGTAGTTATCTATTACTAATAAATTCTTCTGATATCAAGCTTTATTGCAAGTTTTAATCTTAATCAAAGCTCTATACGATAGGAACATTTGTATCATTAAATAGCAAACGTGTAACTGTATATCTTACCAGAAACTAGGCCATTTCTTTTAACAAAAAGTTGTTTAAGTATAGAGTGTCACATGCTGTAGATTTAGACTAGCACACTAGACTGATAATAAAGATATTTCTACATTGATTTTTTATTTATTATTAATTTCATTTCATAGTGATAAAAGCTAGTCTATTTAGAGATTTTCTTTGAGGAATTATGCTAAAATTATCATGTGATATTGGACATAGGATATAGATTGATTCAGTTCACTGAAGTAAATCATAAAAAAATGTAAAAAAAGAAAAGATATATCACAGTCTAGGAGCTAGTCTACTGGAAAATGTTCTAATATTTGTTCGCTTATTTTCGAAATTAACATTTTTTCCTTTATTTACACGCAATGTATTGAAAACAAACTGCTATAGTTTGCATCAGTTTAGTTGTATTTATCCCTACATTAATTTCTGCTGTGCAACAACATTGAATATAACAAAACTACTTGTAAACAATAACAGCAATAACGTACCTTGTAGGAAAGTCACACCTGCTAGTAATATAATGCATGAAACCATATCGTCTGTTTTAATACTACAAATGCTACTTATGCTTCTGCTCATAGATTTATACTATGTGACCAGTAAGAAGGCGCGTGTTGCGTGGAAAGTAATTTACATTTTGTTCATGGTCTGTCACAAAAGCAGGATATTCACAGCCCACTTACTACTAAATTTTAAAATGTTTTCTGTATATCCAAGAAAAAAAACAGTCATACGGCTTAAATACAAAATAAATATGAGGTTGTTTACAAACGTTGACGTGCGGTTTACTGCGCAGTTTAATTTTATTAAATTCGTAAAATTTTGAATGAGTAATCGCTATTGTTACATATTTAAACCATGCTTGCGTTTTCGCCTAAAATAAATATGTGTCAAATCATTTCAACATAACATCAGTGGGCCTCTGCAGCTGAAAAGTTTAGTAGGTTGAATTTAGGAGTGAGTGCCACTCCCTGCTATGAGTTGGAGACCTCGCTTGGGCGTAGATTGATTTCATGTGAGGAGGCTATCCAGCTGGCTTATGGAACGTTGGTGGTTCTACAAAAATACCCGCTCGTGCCTGAAGTAATACCCAAAGAGGCACCTAGGATATTCCTCTATCGTCTTTAGTTGAAACGCCGCCATGTGTCAGTATTATGTAAAACCTAATGCAAAAATGAATATTAAATATTCTGAAATATATGTGAGTGTTCGTCCTATTTCCGGTAGAAATTTCATCAGAATCCGTCTTAAACAAAAAACAATGTTGAAAATAATGAACTGCTTATCCGGATTATACTGAGGAAGCCAAAAGTTCTGACTAGATATATACATGTATGTTTAACATGTGGTATATGTAATTGTATATATCTATATAAAGTTTTACTGCAGTGGTTGATTTTTAAAAATATATAGAATACAAGTTATTGTTTTTGGTCCTACTGACTAGATAAGTTACTTCTAGCATGTTTAGCACTTTTAGCATGTTTAGCACTTAGCTATTTTAACTGAGAACATAATTTTATAAAGGTTTTCAGAACACAGATTTATTTATTATTGCAGAAAGAAGAGGATGCAGGCAAAAATATCGGCCAAACTTATTCTGTTCTCTTTTTTGTTGAGTATTGTCAAAAAATGGGTCGAAAAGACATACCCGTCTGATAGAATGTCCTAAAACTTTATAATGCACTGATGGAAAACCTTTTTTTACAAAACAGAAAAAAAAACTTCAAAATTAACCTACAAAACAGAAAAAACTTCAAAATTAACCTACAAAAACGTTTAAACTTTAATGAGCGCTTCTCGGTACTGGGCACGTGCTGAAGAATATGGTGATTACCAATAGATTTATGGTCTCTCGTAGAAGCAAAGTCTTTTTGTTTCTCAGAACTATAATTGTTATACTATAATTGTTAACTATATGTTGGCATAATTATTTATTGCATTATTTAGTTTTGATGAATAGTTCAAATCTCAAACGGAAAAAAGCAGTTCAACTCTGAAAATTACAATCAGTCGTACATGAATATTTTACCTTTAGTTGATATGATTTAACTTACTGACGTAAAAAGTTGATTATCATGACAATTGTGCAATTTAAATGCATGTGTGAGATTAACCATCCTTGAACTATAACATCAACGCGTTTAAACTTCAACACTGTTTACTTTTGTGTGTAATTAGAATTTTGCAATCGTTTGAATTACAGTAATAACTAGAGATAAATGTCTGTTAAATATGTTTTTAAAGTCTAAGCTTATTGTGGCAGGTTTTCATTATAAAATTTTAGTGGCCTCTGTATGAAGAAGCACAATCTATCGGACACTGCCTGCAGTCCAGCGGACTAACACATGACACGTGTATGAATGAATTTCCAGTGACCCGTGTATTGGTTATAGGCTGTACAGTAGTAAATAAATGTATTGTATGTTCTATATAAAATTAACAATCTTCTGAGAGCTGTAACACATAGCCAGGCCCATTTAAAAAAGAATTACTAGCCTTATGTTCTTAAATGACCTATAAACCACCAAAAACACCAAGAAAGTAGGGGTCATGTACCTTCTACATAAGAGAGATTTTTGTCTGACAGGTCAACACTATGGAATATGTTCGGCGATTCTGGAAATCCCAATCTTCATTCATGCTGAGTACATGTTAATTCATAACCTGATTATGATTCGTCTCAAAGTTAGATTTCTTGACATGTTTAATAGTCAATCATTCTGTGTTCAAAGTGATTTCCAGAACCGTCAAACATCGTATTGTTTAAAATGTTATCTATACTTGTCACTGTCTAAGAACATGAAAAAAGGAATAATTTATGTTTTAGTTTTTCTTTGATAAGAATCTGAAGAGATATTTAATTTTATATGGAAAAAAAGTCTTCAAGTGAGTCAGTAGTACAATGCTCAACCATCCGCTGTTTTTATATGAACTTACACGAGAGTAGTTATGATTAAAAATTTACACCTTGTTAGATGACTTTTGTTTATTTTTTTGGAGTGGTCAACTGTTATTTAGCATTCAAAACGAAACTCTCCATCCCCTTTCCCCCCAGATAAACTTTGTCATTCATTTGTAATTTTCGGACACAGTCCACAAACTTAAATTTATTCCGTCAGACAAATCAGTCCATCTTAGAAAATTTTATTATCAGCTAACAACTTTGACATGACTTAAACAACTGAACGCTTAAGGACATTGATGTTATACTATTGCGCATTAATCTTCATTAGATAAAATGAATAGCTATGAAAAAGAATAAACTGTATACATGAACTTTGTTTGACCTAAATTTGTGAAATTGCAACTTGTCGAATTGCCAACTAATCTAAAATTTAAATATATATGTATATATATATTGCTCTCCCAATACTGTCAAAAGTGACAAAACAAAATTTAATAACCTTTTCAAGGACTCCACAAAATTTATAATGCAAGATAACCACCTAGCGGCGCAACCTTACTATCGCACTCGGGTAAAATATTTGCAGAGAGTAGATATGGCTTTGCTTCAGATTGCTGTGATTTTGACTGGAGCCTTTGTCTGCGTTTTAACAGGTTCGTACATATGATATATTGAATTTGGTTTTAATTATTATTTTTTTGGCAATAAACTATATTCATGTAGTACACAATGTGTACATTTAGGTATTTGTCTCTCCAAAAAAGTTAAAATCTTACGTTTCCCAACGTGTTACTGACAGCAAATGTTATTTTCATGTTTTATAGATTCGTGTTCTGGGAGATGCGGACAGGGTGTGAACGCTGCATACAGCTGCCAGTGTAACTCGGCGTGCACGAGATATGGAGACTGTTGCTCAGATTACTCTGCCGTTTGTCTTGGGGGTAATCATATACTATTATTTCCTTACAATTTTATACTATTACACATGCATTTACTATGATTTAGGAACGACTTTTTCTGTTTTATTACTATATTACATTGAAAACGGAATGCTACAGGTATAATGTCTTGTATTATACAACTACAATAGGAACAAAAATATTCTGGTAGGGGCTAGATATACATACACTGGCCGGATTGATAAAACATTCGAGAATTGATACCCTGCATAAGGCTTCCTGTACTATAAGCATGGATAAAGTTGAAATATGACAAAGCTGAACAATTATTTGGAGCTAAGCTACATTTGTAATTGCAATATAAATAAAAACATTTTCACAGCAACATGTTCCGATCGATGTGGACAGTCTGCCGATATGACAAGACCGTGCCAATGTAACTTGCCGTGCTTGACTTACAATGACTGTTGCGACGATTACCAGGCACTCTGTGTTGATGGTAAGATATGTTTTCTTGCAAACTGTGACTGTACGTTAAGATGTGTTTTCCTTGCCAACTGTATGTCTGTATTGACGGTAAGAGATATTCTCTTGTCAACCGGGCGCATGTGCTGTCGGAAAGATATGTTGTTTTGCAAACCGATCATGTGTTGACGATAAGATTATATTTTCTTGCCAACCGAGCGTATCTTTTACGGTAAGGTATTATTTCTTGCCAAAGGTGCATATGTGCTGAAGGTATTGCATGTTCTATTGCCTCTACGTCTGTGTTGACGGTTAGTTATGTTCTCTATCCAAACGAGCGTCTGTGTTGACGATAAGGTATGTTATCTTGCCAACCGAGCGTCTGTGTTGACGGTAAGGTATGTTCTCTTGCCAACCGAGCGTCTGTGTTGACGGTAAGGTATGTTCTCTTGTCAACCGAGCGTCTGTGTTGACGGTAAGGTTTGTTTTCTTGCCAACCGAGCGTCTGTGTTGTCGATAAGGTATGTTCTCTTGCCAACCGAGCGTCTGTGTTGACGATAAGGTATGTTCTCTTGCCAACCGAGCGTCTGTGTTGACGGTAAGGTATGTGCTCTTGCCAACCGAGCGTCTGTGTTGACGGTAAGGTATGTTCTTATGCCAACCGAGCGTCTGTGTTGACGGTAAGGTATGTTCTCTTGCCGACCGAGCGTCTGTGATGTTCTCTTGCCAACCGGGCGTCTTTGTTGACGGTAAGATATGTTTTCTTGACAACCATTCGCGATGCGTTTTCCTGTCATCCGTTAGTAAAGGTTGAACGTTTGGTGTGTTTTCTTGACAACATTCAGCATATGTTGACGGTAATATGTTTTCTTGCCAACCATGTGTGTGTATTGGCGGTAACATGTGTTTTCTTACAGCGGTGTCAGAATGTATGTTAGCGTTACATTTTATACACTACCTTATCTTTTATGAACGTGGTTTGGGCTAAAGAGTGAGGTTTGCGCGCTACTTAACTAGTTTTAACTACTCAGCGGGGGTTAGCTACCGACCGCCCTGATTTGTGTCTTCTCTAAGCAAAACAACAACAGGCCCGGTTTGATTGAGTCTAGTCATGAGCGGGAATTAAATTTGTAAAACCACTCGCGTGCCTATCCCCAAGCACCGGCTAAAGCGGAATTCAATTATTGTAAAACTGTATCGAATTTATGATCAGAAAATGTAACAACATACGTGAAACGTTTGTAAAATTTAGAAATCGTCGCATATATACTCTACAACAAATATGTTGTCGGATAATGCTTTGTGTTGTTGTTGTTGTTTTTGTTCTGTTTTATTTTGTTTTATGTCTCACCGACACAACTCCTGTCATTTTGTATCCAATTTGCACTGTTATTAAATGAATCACATATACCAACAACAGCTTAATACATCATGCATGTATGTTTCAGGAATTAGCAGTGGTGGTGGAGGAAGCCCTACAGATCCATTGAGCGCAGTGATGAACGATATCTGGGACAGTGACACAAACCGCCTCACTTCGTCAGAGGTTGTAATCAACACTGCTGGAAATAAGTACATAATTATACTATATGCTGATTTGTGAGATATGATAACAGAGATTTGAGTATGTAAAATTGAACCAGTGGAAGGAATTTATCATTTCGTATCAAATTAAGTTATAAGTCAGATGTTAAATGTAATATCATAATTTCCGCAGACTATGTGTAAGACTTCAAAACTCTAGTTCTTGTTATATATATTTATATACGTGTTTACCTTACCAGCCTACTTCAATAAACTTAGACATCAAAGGCTGTTTCTTAATATCTTTTAAGTGCGAACAATCCAAGATATAAAATATGATCGAGTTTAACTTTTATATTGTCTACCTGCTGTCAAATATATTTTACAAAATATAGGTTATTGGTTATAAGCAGCTTAAAGCTTTTTATTGCACGCAAGATCGTGTGATAAACATAGTTATTTTACTGATTTTGTAAAAAAAGACGACAAATTTAAATTTGGCGACTCAAGATTTTTTCATACACAAGATCACGTAATTACTTCAGTGTCAAGATGTAGTCGTTATGCTGGTTATTTTTGTTTTAAGGCAAAAAACTAATTGTAAATTGGTATGGGAATGCTTTTCCGTTTAATAACACCTATTGACATAAAACACTTTACCATACCTGATACTTGTAAAGGTGCTTACGAATAATTTAATGAAAGACAGAAGTGAGAAGTCTAGAAAAACAATAGCAAAATGAATCTTAAATGTCGCTTTTTCCATTTCTAAAACCCCTTCTTCTACTTTTAGGCTATTTACCAGCGTTACCGAAGACAAGTTTTCCCTTCCGACGTTTCAAGCGTTCATCAATCTCCTAAATAACTATGAGCGGAAGATTGGGGTCGCCGAAATCCTGCTGGAAAACAGTTATCAAGAGATAGAGACTTTTCTTGACGCCGTTCTAGCAACAGAAACAATGGCTATAGCCAACGTCTATCTCCTTAGCAATGGTAATATATCTCTTTTTATTTTAAGAAACTTTTCAACAATACAATATGTAAGTTAATCGAGTAATTTACCCCATCAACAAAATACCTTCACTCCTGTTTATAGTTAGACTGTCTAGTTTATAGTTACTGGGCCTTAGAAAAAAAGATTGGAAACATTTGAGTAATGAGTAATTCAGCCATTCGAGTGGTTTCATAGAGTATTCTCGTATTTCCGTACATTTATATATATATGTCCAGGCAATATTTGAAAATTGTAATCATTTTTGCGTTCCAGCTTGCTAAAAGTGCCAGACAATTTATCTTTAGTTTACAGTATTCCATTAAAAGATTTTGCGCAAACAGAACTAGAGTTTCAAATTATGTCTGTTGTTTTGTTGTAGGAAAGGTCGGAACAAGCCCAACGGCATTTAGAGACACACTGAAAGAACTGTGGTTCAACCTGTACTCGAGATCCTCCAGTCAGAGTTTTGATGACAGTTCTGGGTTCGAACATGTGATGGTTGGAGAACTTAAGGTAATATACCTCCTACTTTTCAGTGGGATTCGTGTAACAATTCAGTTTTATTTTGTTACACACTTCTACAGTTCCTAACAATATTTCGCTGTCAGACATATTTCCCATTTCTTGATCAGACGTTATCACTTATTGGCATAGTGTTGAAATGTGTACGCGTTAGTCTTTTGTTTACACTGATTCATGTAAACTGAACATGTTGTTCTATCAAATACAGGAACAAATGTCTTCAAAAATATTGTGTCGTTTCTGATCAGACTCAATTCAATTGTGTTGGAAGGGAATGGGGGCATTATACATTTGCACATTCCTCTTATGTGTATTGTACGGTTTTTATTACAGGGCAGTACTGTGTCGGGATTCCATAGCTGGATTCAGTTTTATCTTGAAGAGAAAGCTGGAAGTCTGACATATACATCAATGGCATCCCAAGCAGAGGTTTGTATGTCCCGTAACATATATAACAACGGTTTTCCAAACAAAAATTTGTATGTCACATAACAGAGCATTGGCATCCCAAGCAGAGGTTTGTATGTCCCGTAACATATATAACAACGGTTTTCCAAACAAAGATTTGTATGTCACATAACAGAGCATTGGCTTCCCAAGCAGAGATTTGTATGTCCCGTAACATATATAACAACGGTTTTCCAAACAAAGATTTGTATGTCACATAACAGAGCATTGGCTTCCCAAGCAGAGATTTGTATGTCCTCTAACATACATATCAATGGCTTCCGAAACCAAGTAAAACATAAATCAATGGCTTGTATGTAATGTCCAGTGACATATTTATATATATCAACGGCTTTTTATTTAGGCAGAGGTAAGTTTGTCCCGTGATATACACTTTTGTATATCAGTCAGACAGAGGTTTGTTTGTCCCATAATATACACTTTTGTATATCTATGACTTTACAGACAAAGGTAAGTTTGTCCCGTTATATACACTTTTGTATATCTATGACTTTACAGACAGAGGTTTGTTTGTCCCTTAATATACACTTTTGTATATCTATGACTTTACAGACAGAGGTTAGTTTGTCCCGTAATATACACTTTTGAATATCTATGACTTTACAGACAGAGGTAAGTTTGTCCCGTAATATACACTTTTGTATATCTATGACTTTACAGACAGATGTTTGTTTGCCCCGAAACATAGTATTATATAAGAATGGCTTTTTAGGCAGAAGTTGTTTGTCCCATACATATATAACAATGACTTTCCAAGCAGATGTTTCTATGTCCCGCATCATATTTAACAATGTCTTTCCAAGCAGAAATTTGTATGTTCCGTAGGCTTTACAGGCAGAAGATTTTGCTGACCGTACAATCGTATAACAAAGAGCAACTCAGATTTATTTGGTTTTCTATATTTACTTTTTTTAAATTACTTAATAAAATTAAAGCAAACACATCATACAAGTACGGTGGTATGTTTAGATTTAAAATAAAGATTATAGAGCATAAATCTCCAAAGGGATACATCACCAGTTCATTGCCCTTTATTATCAAAGTTTCGTAAGTATTTTGAGTAGTAATTATTCATATATAGCTCCAGCGTCAATTCGGTATGCTACTACTATGTATTTAAAATATCCACTGCGTCAGTCTTTGCGATACATGCCTCTATGGCTGTGTTTGGGGTGCTCTGTGCTTCCGGGAAATCTACCCTTACCTTTTATCTTTTTTTTGGTGATATCTTGCGGTATAATTTTGAAGTTATTTAGAGTTTACTCGTTACTTGAACTATATAACTATTAATACTTTTATGATTTTTACATATTTATTGATGTTACTGTTTTAAAGACATTGAAATGAGTGATGTACAACTGAAGGCGTGTCCCCTTGAGAAGTATTTATCTGACTTTGTCATATCTGTTGCAGCCTAACATGAAAGGTGCCGCGTTTACCTGGTATGGGGGATCGAAATCCAAAGGGTCATTCTTCCTGGGAACAAGTCCCGAGTTCGACATGGCTCTGTACTCGATCTGTGCTCTGATGTACCCCAATGCGCGCTGCAACTTCACTTTGAAAGGCAACAGTGTGTCTGTGCAGACCTGGGATATCGGCCATAAACCCGGAAGTCAGATTGGCTCCGCTTATCCGGCAATTTAAAGAAAGCTTCGCTGACAGTTTTTGTTTGATCTAATCAGCTGAATAACATTTATTATTCAGACGTGTTGATAGTTCAGCCAGACGTTAACATTACTAACAATGAAAATAGTATTTGTCTTATTCCATTTATTCTGTGAATAAAACGCTATGATTTACACAGACTAGTTTTCATTTTAAAATTTCATCGATCAGTCTTGATATATCTATTAGATTACTTTTTTTTAATAATTTCAGATATATCATTGTTGGACACCTTTCAAATGTCGAACGGCTAAATAGGCCCTTGTTAAACAGAATTCAAGCCGGCACTAGGGACCACCTCCGAATAAAGACTACAATATAAAACCTACTCATAAAGGTCACTTTTTTTCTTCCCATTGCCGCAACTATTGCCTGTATCTGTATTGAGAGACCACCTGTCAACAAAGATTACTTTTACCATTTCTCAAGGGTGGTCTTTGCAGATAGTTTTGACTGTAGATATATGCTTACTGCATGATACTGGTATTACTATGTACGATACGTTCATCTATGGTAAGTGTGCGGAGATGCTTTGCTACATTTTGGCCGGTTCAGGCCTCGTATTATATCACTTTTTACTTGCACGTGTACGTTATAACGGAGAACGCCTCTGCCCGAGGGTCATTATGAATTCTAAAGATATTACATGACCTCTCAGTAGAAAGTCTTTCGTCGAATTCTTAAACACTTCATCTGAGTTCCTCTTCTTACTTGGACAGTAGAAAGAAAATATCTAAGAAATGTTGTTGTTTTTTAAATAAGGCAAATGTTCTCTGTCAGGAAGAATGTTAAAGTGTCCACTAAATAAATACAGTAAGGTATTCACATTGTTTTGTGTTTGTGTAGTGAATTAGGGAGGGGGAAATGATAACACAAGATACCAGGACATAATATCAAAAAATAGTAAAATGTTTTTGGGGTTTTTTTTGTTGTTGTTGTTGTTTTGTGTTTGTTTGTCTTGTGTTTTTGTTTGTTTTGTTGTTGTTGTTTTTTTGTTTTTTGGGGTTTTTTTTTTGGGGGGGGGGTTGTTTTGTTTTGTTCTTTTTATCGGACTCTGGTGGATGAAGATGCAGGGGATGTTGATGTGACACTAATAGACAACATTAAGAAACAAGAAACTAATGGGTGGATGGGTGTTGGGTGTAATGTGGGTGAAATGTGGAAGGAGTTTGGTAAAGAGCCGCCCAGTGAACAGTATTGTCAAATTATTATGATATCGGACCAGCGGTTTCAGAAGAGAATATATCTAAAATTTTCTATAAAACAATATACAGAAAACTAAACGTGTCACTGGCGGGCATGATTTCTAACAAAACAGAATGATTTGATGGAACTTGATAGAGGTTGCCCAAGAAACATTTTTGTGAAATTATTCCAAACTCGTGACTGCAGTTTATGAATAGAAAACTTTTTTAAAGTGTTTCATTTTGGTTGCAATGACAAACATAATTCTGCACGAATGACCTAGATTTGAAGAGGACCACCAAAGATACATTCCAAATACCACTGAAGTTGGAGGAGATGCTCTTTATAGAAATTGCGGAAGACGAACGGACGACGACAATCCAACGATCCAAGCATCTCATCATGAGCACTTGGTACTCAAGTGTACTAAAATTCATCAGTCGTTTAGCGATATGTCTGATGCGGGAAGTTAATTCGTAGTAAGGTAATTTAGGTATGATCCGGTTACAACTAAATGTCCTCGTATCTGTATTCGTATTCAACATCGCTGATGTTAGATTAAACTTACACTTGTAAGTTGACAATTTCCCAATGTCTAATCAGTAGAAACTATCACGATTTCCTGGACACAGAAATAGGAAGAACATTTCATAGTACTTGAGGGAAACGTAAACGTTGATTAAAGCTAACACGAAAACTCATGATTTTAAAATACCATCTGTTAAAGTTCTCACTCCTTTCGTTAACCTTGACCTTTGTTGCGCAATGCCGGCCTATGATAAAGTTAGAGAGCTGGTTATAATGGACATTTGCTGTGCTATCCGACGCAAAACGAGACAAATAATGAATGGTGTTAACAGCGCAAACTGTTGTAAAAGTCAATCGATATTTAGAAAAATATTAAGTGTTCTTGGACTAATATCCGCATTCTCTCTTGGATATGTCTACATGTACAACCGGCCTGGTTTGAAGGAACGCGGACTTCAAGGTTTGTTTTACATAACGTTATGCGTTGTACATATACATGCACCATTGCGAGATAACGACTCCAAAACCCTGAAGAAAGATATTGCTTGTAATAGCTGCTCTATGGTTCTCTTGGTGTAAAAAATCATTATATTTTCAAATCTGTTTATATAGCAACGATAATTATTCAAAATTAAAAAAAAAGAACCATTGATGTTATGTAAAAGAGCTTGCAGTTTAAAATGATCACTGATGTGCAAGATTCCATTTAAAGACTTAGTTTTATTACCTGTGGCCTAGAGGCCGCAGGTATATTGGAATGCAACAAGTAGTGTAGCACATGGAGACTGGTCGATTTCACGTGATTTTTTTCTGATATGCGATTGGCTTATTGCATTTATGGAACGCCGTTTATGCAACATAGCCGGCAGTCTATATGATATAAAGAGAAATGCTTGTGACCTGAATTCCTCATTCATTATATTTCATATAATTTATTCAAACTTTCAGCAATAATCAATATTATTACCTAGTGGTTCATAAGGGACTTTATTTAAAAATTGCTCTTTAACTTCTTGCTCTATATGTCAACGATGTCCAGGTGAAGGCATGAATCACATTTATGACAGCTCTAGTAAAGTATTTCAGTAGTCAAGGAAAGTGACCAGCTGAGCTAAAAGTTATGTTATACATGAAAGGGAAATATAGTTATTTTTGCTAAAAACAATAACTTTCAGAATTAAGAAATACATATTTGATTGATCTACTTGTAAAATTAGTAGAATGAAGTAATATTTCCTACATTAAAGCGTAATGGTATGATAAAAAACAAGCACACTATTTACCCATAAATTACCTTTTAGGCTGGGTGGTCACACATACATCCGTAACAATTTCTGGTCTGTATAACCTCTGGCCGCAGGAAATCTTTCGACTTGTTATCTGTACTGTGAGGATAGCTAGCTATTGCTCTGTGCGAAGCATGGTGAGAGGTAGTAAGCTAGCACGTGACAGTTGATCACGGTTGGACTTTTTGATCCTCAAAGTAATGTGTTTTATCTAGGTGTCTAGACGTTGAACCTATTAACTGAACATTCGTTGTGAACAAGAACATGTGACTGATTTTGTATTTAAAGTAAACGGTTATAAAAATGTTAAAATTAAAAAGAAAGAACAAGATACTTTCGAAAAGGTAAAACAGAATTTGACTACTTTCGTTATTTGCATGAGCTTAATTAAATTAACCTGTTAGTCTATTATATGATATATTTAAAGTACTTTAAATCTGATGCAAAGAGTGTAGTAATGTATAACTGCATTCGCTCTGTGGAAAAAAAAGATCTATTACGAAAACTTTCACAGACAACATGGGAACATTCATATGATTATTCCCTAATATTTAAAGCTGAAGGACAGAATTGAACAAACAATGACCTAGTTACATGTCAGACTAATAGATTATTCTGCGGACCAAATTTAAAACTTATCTTCTTTAATTTTGGCACATTCTACTTAAAATGAAAGGCGGTAACTTGGTACCTGTGAAGTGCAAATACCTAGAGCGTTATCAGTGACATTATGCCGACTTGTTTAATTTTCTATACTTGTCGCTATACTTGAAAATGTAAGGCGTGATTGGGTGCAAACAACTGGAGTCTTTAAATGTATCAAAGTTAACCAATTTATATGCACAAGGTACATTATCATATATTTAAATCAAAGAAATTAGTTTATGGAGAAAATTCTCCATGATTGTAGGCAATACTTGAGATAATGAAGTCAACAGAAAGATCATTTATCAAAAGTAATTGGTTTACTGAATGGACCAATTTAGATTTACAAATATATTTACCAGTCCACGATTTGACTTTCCGGTTGTTACACGACTTTACAGATATATTCTGTGGCCTCCTCCGTTGAGGGGACAAACTCCTTACTGTATGCTCGAAACCCCGCTTTTGATGTCTAATTCTACAATTTTAAGAGGCCGACAGTCTAATTCTACAATTTAAAGAGGTCAACAGCTCTACCAAACGTCTGAGATAATGCCTTGAGGGAAACTGAAAATTCTTAAAATCTGGGAAGTTTTTATTAAGACTATCTCGTTACAACAATAAGGCAGAAAACCGTGAGCAAAAATCACCCGTAAATCCTTAGAAATATGCCGAATCTGTGTTCTGAAACCGTGGATATACGCAAATATCCCGATTCCGAAAAAAATAATATAAGTCAAAAAATGCGACTATAGCAAAATTAAAGCTGAGCGAGAAATAATATGAAAGAGTTATAAACATATTTTACTGATACATACAGATATGTTTAAAGATATATTTCACTGAAATGAAACGAAATATGTGGTATTCATGTCTCCAAAAAGGCATGCTAACTGTATTTTCAGCTGTTTCGTTTATTGCATCAAAAGTAAACACGAAACATCGTATGTGTCAACAACGTACGGAAACAACAGCTTTCGAAATGTAAACAAAATAAAATAACGTGACTTAACCAATATTAAAACAATGAACTGTTTAAGCAATGCATTTAAAGGATATGTGTCAATCAAAGTACTGTTTTGTATAGTATTTTGTTTTGTTATTGTGTCAATTCTGAGGGGAATGTTGTTTTACGGACGGTCGAACGAAAAAGTAAAACAGGGCATACCAGGTTTGTGAAATATCATTTTATACCACTACAGATTACGGTAGATGTCTCACTCCAGATAAACTGCTTAATACAGATTGGGCCGAGAGTGATACATGTCATTTATTAAATGAGAAGTTTTATTAAATCTTGAATGTTTATTAACAGCTCAGACACTTTATTTACTGTGTGACTAACGCAGTAGCGAATATTTATATCTATTTTACAGTTTATTAAACAGAGTGTGACTGACTGTTACAGTTTATTTACAAACTAATGACAATTTATTCAAAATTTTCGGAAAAAAATACATAAATCTAGGGCGTTTTCCTGTAGCATATCTTTCACTACGAACAGTACATAGTTCACATTATCGTACATCACAATTATAGCAATTAATTATATTAATGACTAATTATTCATTCATGTGTAAATACATCGCGTGATCACTGAATTGAGACACAACAATTTCTGTTTAACGATGAATCTTCTTTCATTTATATAAAGTCCACCCCCCTTATCTCAATTGGGAGCACAGACCTACTGATACAGGGGTCGTAAGTGTGATTCCCGGTTTAGGTGTATAGTTATCCATAAAGATTTGCTGGAAGAAATATTGTTTAAACATGTTTGAACTGTCTTGGGACTGTTTTGTAGAAATTGTTATTGTGCCATGCAGATGCCCTTAGGGGCCTTGTATTGAAATAAACTAAACTGAAACTGAAAGTAAACTAAACTGTTATTCGTTCTCCATGCCTAATTCGTATGGAGTAGTTGATACTAAGAAAACTAACCAAACTCTTGGTTTTTTACGAAGAAACATTAAGGTCAAATCCCAGCCCATCAAGACCATTGCTTACCAGACTCTAGTCCGACCCCAGCTTGAATATGCCTCCGAGGCATGGTCGCCCCACACCCAAACTCAAATTGACCAAATTGAAAGCGTCCAAAGGAGATCAACCAGCTGGATCAAGACCGACTGCGGCCGTATTTCCAGTGTAACAGATATGATACACTCCCTAAGCCTTCGTCGACTGGATTTAAGGCGTATAGATTCTAGGTTATCACTCTTCTATAAGGTTGCTATCCCAATCGTAGATTACCTGACCCCAATGACCCGCTATGTCCGCTATGGCCATTCCCTAAGTTATAGGTTAATTACTGCAACCACTGACTATTAAAAATTTTCTTATTTTCCGAAAACAGTGTACCATTGGACCCCCCCCCCCCCCCTTACACTAGAGCAGTTCAGTGCGGCAGTTTGCAGCCTAGAACATGTCTCACCCTAGTTATCTTGCAAACTCAAGTTTTAATCTTTTATATCACCAAATTTATTTTTAGTTTCTTCCACCCTTATTTTTTTTATCACTATATTCGTTCTCTTCTTGATTATGACGCGCAAAACGTCTTTGTTCCAGCAAGGGGTTTGACGTCAACGGCAGATAGACAGACAGACAGACAGACAGATAGATAGATTGATAGATAGATAGATAGATACTTACGAAAAACAGTGTTGGTACAGAATCCAGGAACAGGTTAATGCCCCGTCAGAACTTAGGTGTAAGGTCTTTCACGAGTATCATTTCTGTATCATTATCTCTATGTTGTTATTTATATTGCCATAAATATGTACATTGAAAACAGAAATAAATCTATCTATCTATCTGACTATCCATCCACCCATCCATCCATCCATCCATCCAAGCAGAATCAAAATAACTATTCGGCTATTCTTAGAATATAAATCAAACATAGATAATATAGAATTGTCTTAAAATTTAATTGACTTCATCCTTTCAAAACGATTCGAGTTATATCTTATGAAATAAATGTGTTTTAAAAGTTCATACTTAGGATAGAACTTAGAATGAAACTTAAATCCTTTTGTGAAACGGGTCCCAGTTGTTAATAGGATATTCGGGATTCTAACTTAGCTCAAGTTTTAGGGAGGTGTACTGGTAAATGTGCATGTAGGATTCCATTCTTTAAAAACACGCATGAAGAGTTAAATATCGGGGCGCTTCGTGTTCACAAATTTTGCCATACAATTAAAAACCTTATTTAAAGTCTGAAGTTAAAACTGTGAAGAAAAACTCAGTTTAATTTATCAGACATATTTAGCAGACACTGATTATTTTATACTGTATATAAAGAAATAATTTACTATACGCATGAGAAGTCAAGTTCCCCACTTCTGATTCAGGTGGGGACATGTTATCAGAAGCATGTGGAGAATAAGTCATTTCTGACGTAGAATGTTTGTTTATATGTAAGCTTATTTATAGTCGCGACTGGTAACACATATGGGCGACTCCTCCAAAAGACTGTTAGTAATCTTAGTGTGAGGATAGAGCAAGCTCCAATCCCAGAAGCTTCCCTGGTTCTTTAACGTGCCAGGTGTGAAGCACACATACACTGGACTCTTATCCCAATGTTAGAAAGTTTTAGTTGGAGGAGCGGGGGCGCAAACTCACGACTCCTGGTTTTGTAGTCAGAAAGTGTTTCCACTGGACCACTGCGTGTGCTCTTATCTAGCAAACGTTACTTGATATGAGTACACCTCAATTATAGTGTTTATTTCTTATTGAATAAACAAAAAGAAATAATATCACTGCAAGTTTGCCCCTATTAAATACTAATATTTATAAGTGCATGTGTACTTGATTTTGGGGGTATAATCTAAGATACTGTCATTTCTGCATGAACTTGAAATCAAATATGGTAACAAGGTATCGTTACAGTACAGTTTTTAAATGTATTTGTTATCTTTTATCAACAATAAATTGAATGTCTCTCATGGATTTTATCAAAGACTTTATGTTAGTTATATGCTTGTTCGGTTATAAGCTTAGTGACCAAACTATACACTTGTATTTAATATTCATTAAGTCGTTGAAAAATATATACATACATCGATCTTTTATTCCTTCATAAGAAGAGAAGCATATAATAATACAAACATTATCACAATCATATGCAAGATATAATAAGTTTACAAGACGAAATGTACACGTTAATGGTGAATCTAACATACTTCAAAACTAATAGTTATAACTTTGCATGATATATGTATATTCAATATATATCAATTAATATACAGTTATATACAAAAATATCAAAGGTTAGTTGATATAATAAAACCTGCCAATGAACAAATATTGTATACCAGCATATTATTTTATTGTCAAAACAGAAATTATAAATATTCATGATCATTTTAGTGATAGCAAATACAGTTCAATATAACTGATGAAAATTAGATGCGAGATAAGTTTAATTCCGAATAAATGCATGTGTTATGTCCAAAAGAGGTCTATATCTTGGTCGAAACGAAAGTAAACAAGATAGACAAATGGAAAAACAAGGAAGATCTAAGACTACTGCATATATTTATATCGAATTTTAAATGTATATTAATTCCCGTAAGATATGATCTTGCAAACTCGTAATACAAGATCAACAGTAGGATATTATGATGTAAATAGTAATTACAATATACTCCGATGTACTATATACACATATGATATATAACATTTAACATTTTAACACTTCCTTTCGGATGTAATCAACTTATCGTGATATACATATACAGAACATATTTGTGTAACTTATAAAATCAGTTAATAGAATTGTTTCATGCATATATGCATTAAAATATTTACATAACAGTCGCTACAACCTCCGTTAATTATATGTGCAGTTTATAATAAACGACAAGCGAAACAGAGTCTTTCCGCCATTGTATGTAAGTGCCTTAAGGTGGACTTGAAACAGTTTACACTCTGCGTATTATTCATTTCGAACGAAATGAGTCCTGATACAAGTTTATATATTCACAAAATTTTTATTGTTGTCATTGTAATACCAATAACGAATATGTCCCTCCAGATCTCGTCTCTCCATTGAGGGATTACAATATTACCCTAATACTTGCGCAACCGTTCCAAAGCCGTAGCTCGAAGAGACATGTCACTAAAGTTACAAGGCAGAGAACAGATCGTATTGCAGGATCCTGATGTATAGTAAAAAGGCGAGAACATTACAATCACTTCGCATGAATAATTACTTGACAGTATGCTTACTGGGAATATTCATATTGATTTTGTTCTTAGAAATACAGATCCCTTTTCTACTTATTGTCACGCATACACCATGGCTCTCACCAGCTTTTATAACGCATACAATTTTCTGCACTTTACAGCTGTTGTATAATCTGGAGAAAGTGTGTTTCTATCTTAAAAGGTAAATCATTTCGTTTATAAAAGAGGTCTGCTACAACTGTCATTGATAAAGATCTGTTATATTATTTTCGGAACTAAATTAGACGACCTTTCCTGAACGCGCATTTTTTAAAAAAAAAAAAAGTACTCATGTAAAAATAATATATATATTATAGCGCCTGAGTATCCCAAAGATCCATATAAATTTTACGTTTGAGAATTTTTTTGTCATCCTGTTTCTGTACTCAGTTGTAACCATCTGGAATGGCCTCCCTAAGGACAAACCACATACAACTTCATTAAAACAGTTCAAATCGGTATATCTAAAACGGAGCAAAATTCATAGTAGCTAGCAGCTAAACAGATGCATGCTTTTTTTACTGGGTGATTATTATGTGTATTTTTTGTATTTAGTTTATACTAATTTGTTTTAGCTCGATTGTGATGAAAGCTTTTAGCTTATTGTAACCACTCTCGAGTCTGCTTCCTGGAAAAACCAGTACTGGTGTCATATGAGAAGAATTTCTGTTAATGCATGCAATTGTTGAGGACTTCATGGAAGACTACTCGTTCAAATGTTTTCACTATCATTATTATCATTATTATTATTGTTATTATTATTTATTTATTTATTTATTTATTTATTTTCTCTCTGAAACAAAAATAAGGTTCCTGGGGAAAAAATCTTATATATCGTCTTGTCACAATGCATACCTTCTATGGACAATGTTTCAAGGAAAGTATATCCTGAAAGGTGAACGCGTGATTTGATTCAAAAAGAGCACTGTCTAGACCGCAAACACAGATATGGACATGTTAAGGACATTTCACATTCTGATTAGATGATAAAACATTACGGATGCGTCACCTATAAAACAGGAAAAGAGCGCTAAAGTAAATCGCACAAGACAATTATTCAAAAGAGTATTCAAGTACATCCAGGCATTAGATCATTACTAAGTGAAAAATGGTACACAGCGCAAGTAAAACAGTCAAAAATCACCGAAATCATGTCACATTTGTTGTTGTTCTTGTTGCTGCTGTTTTCTGCAGTCGTTGTTGTTGGTCTTTAAGTCTCAGTACTGATACAATTGTTCATATGGCGACTTTGGAGTTCTATGTTAATCGCCAAAATTATGTCTACAAATTAGGACAAGAATTTTATTTGCAGTGTGCATTCAAAATAGCCACACTAAATGTTTGGCTTGCCCATTGTAACATTAAAGGTAATGCTGGTATAATGTGTCTGACCGAAATAAACAGAAATCATGGCGCTAGGTTACCGAATGAGCGTCCGGTACAGATGTAATTCACACGAATAAACAGTGCCACAGAGGGGACGCTGAAGTCCAGTGGTAACACTGATTGACCACAATACCAGGGGTAGTGAGTTCGAGCGTCCGGTCTTCCAAGTCAAAATACTAATATTGGGATGAGTGCCTTGTGTGAATGTTTTACACCTGACACGCTAAGGTATTAGGGAAGCTTCAGGCTCTGGAGTTAACTGCACGCTAAGGTATCAGGGAAGCTTCAAGCTCTGGAGCTAACTGTACTGATAGTCTTCTTGGGGAGTCGCTTATATGGCTTACTAAAAACTCATAGCAAAGACTGACATCTATTATTTATCTACTTTTCACTTTCATTGTTGCTATAAATGAGGTTTTGAGAATTTGCTTAAAGAGCTCCTTTCCAGTTATATAGTAAAATAATATACGTTTCAATTTTTGTAAACAAAGATCTCAATTCAATTATTTAAATTGTCCGTTCCAAATATCAAAAATATCGATGACGACCGACTTAACTGGTTGAGTTCTACACACATATAATTCTAATAACCGCCTTCTATTGCAGTGGCTGAGCTAACTCCAGGAATAAAACGATACATACATGAAATCACGGAACGACAAGAGTCGTGTAAGTGTATACAAAGATTTTCTTGTTGAAAACCTTTGTTTAGAAAGTGTTTAACATAGTACATAATATTGTTGTTATACTTTATGATAATGTTCCCTTGATGTTTACGCATATTTTTACTTTTAATACATAAATCTAATTGCACAGGAGCACAAACTGTACACTCTTTGATCTATTATTTGACCGTCAGTCGCTATTTATGGGTTTTAAAAACACAAGAATCTATTGTAAAAACAGTCATCAGCTAAATTTTCAAAGACTGTTTTTCTTTCCTTTTTCAGTACAAACTACACCATCAACCAAAAATGTTCGAATCCTATGCCTGATACTAACATCAGCTGTAACACTGAAGTCACGAGCGTCTGTTGTAAATGCCACGTGGGCCAGGCGATGCGACAGACACTTTTACGTTCTAAATACTAAAAGAAGATCTCCCGACATCATCAACTCTCCGTTTGATGAAACACGAAACAATATTGTGCATAAAGTTAAATTCGCTTTGAATTTTATTTATGAAAACGAAATTGAGACATTTGACTGGCTGTTGAAAGCTGATGACGACACCTACGTCATCATAGAAAATTTAAAGTTTTTGTTAAAAAGACGTGATAGCAAAAAGCCTGCATACCTTGGTTTTCATTTCAATAAATTCGTATCAAGTGGATATATGAGTGGTGGTGCCGGTTACGTCATCAGTAACAGTGCACTTCGCCATTTAGTGGAATTCGGATTTAATCAAGAAAAATGTCCGGTCGTTCCGAATGAAGAGGATCCAGAAAATAGTGAAGACATAGAAATAGGGAGATGCTTGAATATATCAGGGGTACCTGCTTTAAGCTCTCTAGATGAGGCTGGAAGGGAAAGATTTCATCCATACCCAGTACAGAGGCACTTGCTAGGTTCTATTCCTGAATTTGTGTTCGAATGGGCAAAGAATCCGCACAAAGTAGTAAGTTCCATTTTAGTTTAATAACATAATAGATAGAATTTCAGTTGATTGCGAAACAAGCTCTACAACTTATCGCTTCCGACAATGGAATCCTGTTTAGTTCATTACATGTGTCGTCCGTCGTGTTTTAAGCCAAGGCACGACGCGCGTCATGACAATTCAACACGACTCGACCCGCGACAATGCAACACGATCAGCAGCAATAATGTTGCGATGTCCGGTCGTATTGTCGGTTATCGTATCATGTGTCGAGCGTCGTATCACATTGGCGTACGTCGTGTTTGGTGTCGACTATCATCTCTACTAGGTAAACGCACGACAAGCGATACGACGCGGGATAATATCAAACGACACAAGACACTATGACACCACGCTTAACACATGAAACGACGGCTTGATAATCCGACATGACACGGGACATTAATGTTGGGATGTCATGTCGTATTGTGGCAGATTAAGGAAGCGTTATGTCGTTTTGTCATGTGTCGTATTGCATGTCGTACATTGACCTTTAAGGGTTTATAACACGACAATGCGACACGACGTATGTAAACTCGGCACGACCATGCAAAATGACGTGAAACGTTAATGTCGTATTTTCGTTTGTCTAGCTTCGTGTTGAAATGCATGAACACATCTGATAGGGCTTTGGTAGATACAATGACAGTCTTCTGTAGGTGTAAGATCGGACCCATAGACATATATATAATTTTATATAGCACATGGCTTCATGATATTCAAATAATTGTTACTTCACTAGAATTACATGTAATTAGTCCATTTAAAAGATTGTATATATATAAAATTTTCTTGCAAATTTTAAATCTGTTCTAAGTCATAGGCAAAGTTTGGGTAAAGCATACATATTCATATCAATCAAAGATTGAACATGCTAACATTCTCTTGTGGAATTCATATTCATTTTTCAGGGCGTAGAATGCTGCAGTAAATACTCGATCAGTTTTCACTACATGGATGCAAGTACAATGTTGTTGGTAGATCACCTGCTCTACAGAACGTCTGTCTTTGGACTTAATTTGAACGATGATAGTACGAAGCAATAGTTAATGCAGCACTATTGGGAGATCAATATCTTTCTTACACTGAATACCGTGGCTTGCTGGCCAGATTTAGCTCGTATTGTTCGGAAAGCGGTCATTTTTGGCAGGTCTGTGGTCCTACAAGGGTGCTCTCCTGTACCTGAGTAACATTGGGCCATCCTCAGTCAAAATCTAAAAAACTGAACAGTCGTCATATTATCTAAATTTTATGGCGAGAATCATAACCCATTGAGCACCGAACAAAACATGTTGCATCGAAGCTTCTTTGATAATATTATGTGATAAGGTAGAGTTTATAACAATGGAGCACGCCGTTATCAGCGACTACAAGAAGAGCAATCTTGTACCTAACCAATAAGATTAGTGTAGGAGAAAAACTCTGAATTGATCAATGTAGCCAACATAAAAGCATTGATAAAATCTGAAAAAAACTAACTACGACCTTTTCCCAATATCTGAGATTGGGTAGACAAATCACAGATGTAAGACATGTATACTTTTCTCATAGTTTACATATAAGTTGCTGTAAGGCTCTGCCATAAAGTCATGACAGTAGCATCGAAATTAAAAATGGCATTCATTTCAATTAAGAAATTTTACCACTTAAAACTCGTTACTGCAATATTTTATGTTTTGGCTGTATAGCTACTAGGTACTTGCTCTCAGTGAGGATAACTTTGTTTATAAAATGTATGTGTACATTTGACAAGGCAATCATAAATCGAAAAATATATTAAGCTGACATCGCATATTTGTAACTCATCGCTATCATTTCATTGTTTTAAAAGTGTTCACATGCTTTTCATGTTTTGAAACATTTATCTGACTCTTCAAGGGTACATTGCTGCAAACATGATAACACAAAGGCCAGCTGTAATTTTAATATGTTTAACAAATCGTACATTTAGAAATCCACAGCAATTTACAACCTAAATAAATTTCAGCACTGTTAATATAGATTTTCCTCCATGAAATCCAGGTTAGATTAAGTGTCAAAACCCGATGTAATATTTGTTAGAAGAATGTTTTGTCTGTGTAAATAATGTTCTTATTATTTATTGCCTAAATTTGTATGATGTTTTGTATATTACAAGAGGTAGATGTAATTTAGTTCCTTTGCCATAGGCCTCGTAAGAGCCCTCTGTAGCCGTTATTGCATAAGAAATCTTCAGTTGAGCAATTATGTGAGCTTTTATCCTCCTGAAATTATTCTAAAGAGAAAACACAGCAGCAAGAACCGGAAAAGAAAAACAGTGCTTATACATGTGTAACAATTAACTAGCTAAAGCATGAATTATATTGGAATGGAGGGCGGAACACCAAAATTGCCTGTGGCAACTTCGTTGTTACGTGTGTTTTTTTTTTTAATACTTTGTCTCCACAAATTCAGCCGTTGTCTTTCCAAAATGGTGAGAGGAAAGGGGTTAAGCTGTATATCGTACAGCCGTCATGCGATGTGCAAGACTCCATACCAGTGTTATTCCCCTTGCAACAAGCCGGCATCAGGTCTTTAGGAGTTTTTGTTATTGACAGACCTCTTTTTATTTGAGGTCTATAATATAAAACTTCTGGTGCGTACTGAGATTATATTCTCTCAAACCAAGAAGTGTTAGATACCAGTAATAAGTGTTTCATTTTATATTATTTTTCACGATAGTACACAATTTTTGCTATTAATTGGTCTATAGTTCAACACAAGTTTGCTGGACTAAAGCAAAACACGGAGGAGAACATTAGTTTATTTCTGATGTCATGTAATATACACTTCATTCGGACCTCGGGCAAATAGCTTTTAGTATAACTGACAGGTCGTTTAACTAGCTTTGAGACAAAAGCCAGCATGTTGATAACAATTCATTAAGTGTTTACATACAAAAGCTAGGCCTTGTAAAATCATTCACGAATGGTTTTCGGTGTGTTCTTGTTAAAACGCTTGCCGTATATTTTACAAAAATAATGTGTAAGGTTATCATTTTCTTTTAAAAAGTAATAAAACATAAAGCATTATAAATTAAAAATCGTATGAATTGAAAAATCTTTTACTAGTATCTGTTTCATTTACGATGTATTACAGATCAACTGTGTGTAATTGATACTTAAAAACTGGAATGTTGAAAGTTGGATTAGACACGTACCGGAGGACCACCAGGAATTACTACACGGCTTTTTTACAAGAAGAACTAAATTTTGGCCTTGAATCTTTCATACAAAATCTGCTGTTTACATCGATGAAATATTCTGTCCCTCTATCCGTCTGTCTGACAATGCTACACAAGTCAAATGGTTTATCGCGGCCAGAAATTTGTACAAACCGGACAGAATTTGCGAAATTGTCATTTGTGCAGGAAAGAAGCTTTTACCATAATGTCCAGTACTGAACAGGTATAGTGACATACGTTTAAGATATCATGCTTTCTGTTTATGCAGGTAAACTTGTGTTTGGTTAAATTTCAACAGAGCACAATTGTCTGAACAGTGTACAAACTCATTACTGTTTTTTCAGGCAAGGGTGGAAAAAAGGTGGTAGTCAATGAAAGTAGTAACATTTTTATCAAAAAAAAAAATAAACAATGAGACAAACATTTCCAGCATCTTTGGACGGTTCAAAAATCCCATATTAACATACGATAAAGCCCGAAACGCGTGAAAATGTTCCGAATGTAAATCGGGTGAAGTAGGCGCTCTATGTATAGAGTTAGATTATGCGTCTTGATACTGTACCAGAGGGGTCGGTCAATTGTGGGTTATTGATTACACTGGGCGAGTCTACTTACTTATTACTTGAGGCTGAAAAAAACGTGTTTTTAAATGTTGCTCTTAAACAAGGGTGGCGGTTGAACTACAAAAAGTACAACAACAGTTAATTCACAACAAATCGTACGGTATGTTTTATAATCAGTAGAAGCTAGTCGTATTTACGCTTATGAGACCTGTTTCACCCACCAGCGCGCATATACTTCACCTATTCCATATAGGCCGCGATCAATAACGGGGATTGTTTAGAAAACTTTCGTAACTCATATTTTCATTTTTTTTTTCAGAAGGAAAAACATTTAATCTATTATAATTGATAATATTTTTAAAGTTTTAATGCATATGAATGGCTATATCATTTTTATGAAGTCTTAAAAGAGTTTAACTTACTAACATTATAATTAGTAAAACATTTATTAATGAAACTTTGAGTTACGACAGTTTTGCAGCTGAAATCAATATTATGTGGCAGAATTATTTCATTGAAAACTGTTGTAACTTGAGTTAAGACAGTTTTGAATAACTTATTTGCTGTTGAATGCGAGTTACAACATAAACACTGAGAAATATAAATATATATAACAGTTTTAGTTATAAATTTCCAGTTATTTATTCACCACAAAAGTTAGACATTTTGTAATTTTAATTTAGTTGTCATCTCCTGCAGATTTCTTGACCATATTAGCTTAGTATTCAGATTTTGTATTGTAAAGATAGAAACCCAAATTTATATTAGGTAAAATCAGGAATATTTAGATGCAGAGTCAAGTACTGGTTTGATGTTGAAAAATGTCTTGGGGTTTATATTTTTAGTAATTGTTGTGATGACTTAAGGTTTGTCTAGCAGTTTGTCAGTTTATAATTATGTATTGTTGGAAAAAAATAAAAAGACATGCTTTAACATGTAAAATATATTAATAAATAAAAGTCTGTAACTTTACTTTAAAGGTCCAATACTAAGGAAAGTGAACATTTTAATTTCTTTTAAAAAGCACAGAAACTATTTCATTTTATTGGAAAATGAAAGTTGGTATGTAGAAATTCGAAATAAATCGCAGTATATGTACAATTATTTTTCTATGAAGTAAGTGAAAGTTAAAAAGATCTGGGGGGTCATTCTGTCGATTCATTGAAATTTCAACATAATACACATACATTTCTTTGAGTTCCAAAGACCTTCTGTAAATTTTGACCTGCCAATCTTCATTATTTAGTGTCTTGCAGAAGTCTATGCACTGGCTATGAAAAAAATTGCCAACTCACTTTCTCTTAGTAATGGACCTTTAATGAAATAATAAGGTAAAAGTACTGTTGCTTGAACTATGTAAGTTTAGTGTTTCTGCATGCATAAAGCTGAACATTGCAACCTTTAACAACAAGATATAAAGGTTATCTGCGGCAGAAATGATAAAAATCAAACTTAGTTCACGAAAATAAATAATTTTCTGTGCTCAGGAAAGCCACATCATCAGAAACTTTATTCCAACCATTACAAAAATACAAAATCAAGACATTTATCTGCATCAAACTAGTACTTTATTTGGCATACAACCATTCCTTGTATTGTCTACTTCATCCCCTGTGTAAAGTATAACAAGAAGCTAAAAGAAACAACATGGAAAATAACAAGTTAAACAATATGATATGAACTGATGCAGAATTGACTGTGAGTATACAAAAGATAATTGTCAGTATATTCCAAATTTAAAACTGAATGGCCTTTTTAGATTCAAGATTTTTTTCTCCATTTACTATGTTGATCAATTAAGTAAACTTTTGATTATTTCACTTGAAACTTATTGACCAACTGGCACAGTCTGTCTAGGTTGAGAGGAATAGGTAGAAATTTTAACTTTAAACAAAGCAGCAACAAGTTTGAAACTGTTCAACTTAAAGAAGTTTTATGATAATGTCCCCAGTTTCCACACCCCATGGTCTGTCAGTTTCAGTCAAATGTCGTGACTTTTTATCTATAGTGAACACCACATATAGGCTTACCTATCTGGCATTTCTCAACTAACCTCTTTCTGTTTGATATTTCTTACCTTCATTATATCTACGTTTTTCTTTTCCAAATTTTCTCACCATCACATTGACTGGAAGTGCAAATATTGGTTGTTTTATTTACTTGGTACTTCTTATTCTCCTTGTTGTAATTTTGGACATGCATATTCCAAGGTCTATAATAATTAATTATAAAAGCGTTACAATTGTTTACTCCCTTCTGCATAATATTGTTGGTAATTTATTAGGATAGATTGCAAAAATCATATAACAGTAAGTTTATACCATTGGTCACTTTCACTGCAGCCATATTTTTCCGATTTTTTAAAGAAAAACGATGTCATCTAAAAAAAGGAATGAGTTTCTTTCATAGACAGAAAACAAAAGAGATTGCAAATAGTCAATTTGCGTTTATTCCCTTTTAAAACGCCCAGGAGTGACTTTTTTACAAACATGAAAATTCTGAAACAAGAATGGAAAAAATTACTGTTATCAATATCAGCATCACTTTTATGACATCACAATTTGACCTAGCTCTTGTACATTATATTGAGTTACTACAGTTTTACGCAACAATCTGATCGCATGGAGTAGTCGTTTGTTACGGAAAACTGTATGCAACTCAAGTTAGAACAGTGTTCCATATCGGAAAATATAAGTGTGAGATATGACTTCTTTGCAACTAGCTTTTAATAGTGATCTATCAAGGAATTCAAACTCAGCATTTTGTGGTCTTATAAATATTTTATAAAGAAGATCAAAAATGTAAAAAAAAAATATCATTTCAGAAAAAAAAGTGAGTTAGAGTTCTCCGTTCAGCCCTCGATAAGATGTCGAATGTCGAGATCTAGCCTTACATTTGTCTTTTTCTGTTCCTGTTGAATAAATGTCGCACTATAAATATGTTTACATTCCATTTTGTTATGTACTCTTTGTATGTCTGGAGGTAGCTTTCATTTGAATAAAGATTGAATTATGATAAATATTTTTCATACACGTTGTGTCTTGTGTTTTGGTGACAGTTGGAGTATCCATCCATGCATAGCAAAGTTATTTCTTTTGAGAAGAATATTAACCTAAATTTGACCTCTAAGAGTGTCTTTTAGCTAGGGACATGGGTATGGCACGCGACAAGTTATCCTGTTGTGCTTGTTTCAAGTTGTTGCAAAATCCATCTCAACGTTATTGACCATACAGAAATGGTATTGCCATTTTTAAGACGGGCGGACATGGCGCAAACCTATAGACCACAGAATCGGATCCAGGGTTATCAAAAAAGTGAGATTAGAAACCGTTTTCGGAATGCTGCATTGCCAATTGTCAATTTAAACAATGTGCTCAGAAAGCAGCCATCAGGTGACGGAGATCTAAGACGTGTCGTATATCTTCATTTTATAATCTTGGTCCAGTAGGGAACTGATATACACTTATCTAATGGCCTGTCTGTCATTAGTCAAAGGCAAGTCATGGTATAAGTGTTTTGTTACATCACACCGAAATGCTGTATTGCCAATGGTCAATTTAAACAATGTGCCCAGAAAGCAGCCAATCAGTTGATCTAAGACTTGTCTCATATCTCCACTTTATAATCTTGGTCCATTGGCCTGTCTGTCATTAGTCAAAAGCAAGTCATTGTACAAGAGTTTTGTTACATCATATCGGAATTGATTTTGACAGTTATATCTATAAAACTTTTTTATTTATTATCCCGATAAACATGCGTTTAATAAAGGACCGATCAAATATTTTAGTTTATAAGTGTCTCATCCATATACGTATACTATTAAAAGAACACAAGGACGTTCAATATACATTTAAAAAAAGGTACATAACTTTTGTAAAGTCAGCAAGAGACATGAATCCTGATGGTCACCTTACGATGCCACTGACTCATGAAGAGCATGGAAGCGTACATAACAGCAGTCCGTAAGAAACCTACTTACATGAAAACCTTTCATTATATTTCTATGTTAAAAGGGGCATAATTTTGATAAGAAGAAAGCCTTGTTATGATGTCAAAGACTTGTGATAAGTCTGAGCGCATTCAGTCAAGTAGTTTCTGAAAACAGCTACTTTAATTCAATACTTCTACAACATTGTGATAAGGTATATGCTATCATCATGTAGTTTGTTTTGTAAGACCAGTTCGTGGTGCAGAAGACATGCATGTAGCGTGCAAGATTTGAGCTCGGTAGCTTTTGAGATACCTACTTACATGAAAAATGTTTTAGTAAAACATTCTATTTTTAAAAAGGGACATCACTTAAAGTATAAGCTAGAGTTATGTAGCTTGTCCTGTGAGGTCACTTCATAACGCCGAGGACTTTGGTAGTTTGACATCATTTGACCTACGAGCAGTAGTTTCTGAGAAACCTACTTACATGTAAAACTAAAACAGAAATTTCTAAGATAAAAAAAAGCTAAAGTTATGTACCTTGTCCTGTGAAGTTATCCCTTGATACTACAGACGAGTGTGAAGTTTGATATCGTTTGGTCTAGTGGTTTCCGGGAAACCTGCTTAAACAAAAACTTTATAAATATGAAAGGGTGATAAAATGAACAAAATAAAAGCTAGATCCTGTGAGGTAAACTTATGATGCCAAACAATGTGTGAAGTGTGAAAGGCTGCGATCAATCAGTTTTTGAGAAACTTGCTAACATGCATTACCCTGGCGACGCAGATGCTACCGCCAACGAGGACGGGACGGAAACGAAATGTCTCATATTTGAAATATTTCAGAAAGTCCAATTTATAACAAATATCGTCACGTTACCTTAAAATGCCAGCAAGTACAGAACTATATAAACTGACTTGTTTTTAACTTTTCAAAACAGTCGTATAATTATTAGCTCTTCTTTGTTAAATACAATAGTAGACGTTCGCTACAGGTTTCAACATTGGCTCATCCGGCTTCAAAAAAAATTTCTATGTCTTATTTAAAGTGGGGAATGACTCAACATTCTGTGCTATACATTGGTAGTACCTCTCTTTTCTAATGTCATTATACATTGAACGTTGAAACAACATACTAAATAATTAATGATTTTATTTTCAGCTGCATTTTAACAAATAAGGCAGATCATTTTCTGGTAAAACTTCATACCAGCCAGTTGCTCTGTTCCACATCTAAATCATACGGTTCAAGCCTTATATCACACTGGCCATAGCTTTATCAGATCAAGTGGTTCCAACGTTGTTTGAGCGGTGAATTTTACGCAGATCAGATGGCGAAATATGGCCGATACTATAATTTTCCGGTCTTGTAAGTATGATTTAAAGGTATTTCTACCCGTTAAATAACGAATCAAATGAAAACGATGGGTGCACCTGAAGCGCAAATGTGTCCATTTTTTAGCACATGTGTCCATTTAGCTGATATCTGTGCCGTTTATTCAAACACTTCTGTACAGTCCGGTGGGGGAAGGAAATTTTTTACAGTTTTTGACAATATCAAATCAAATATAGTGTTTATAGGGAACAAGTAATACTTAAAACACTTTTTCTGTAAAGGGCTACCTCCTAAAACAAAGCATGTGTATTTTCACAGAATTATTCGGGTTTGTTTCTGAACAATCGGCCGAAATCCTAATGCATCGCAGTTTAGAGTGGGTCGCTACGCAACGCAATCAAATGGATACCGTTCTGTGTCTTACTTGCGGAGTTTTATCCGTCTTAAAAAGTCATTAGAGCCTGAACATAAAAAGCTAATGTCTGTATTACGTTATTTGCATATAAAACGCACCAGGTATTTATCCGTAACGTTGCTTTAACTCTATACTCAAACTATTGATGTATAGCATTTTAAATAACAGTAAAAAGTTATGGATAATCATGTGCACTGTAGCTTATCTTCGTAACAATGATTAAAGAATTAGTATCTAGTTTTAACATCATTCAGAATGAACAAGATTGGAAACGTACATACCTTCCTACTGGGGATGACTATCTCAAGAACAGTTTTTCTTGTGACAACGAAGTGATGCTCTGTGGTTATATTTATTTCCACATTTTTGCACTCATAAAGTTCAAGTGGTGCACACACGCATGTGTTCATTTAAATATCGTTTCTGTTTGAATTTTTCCCACAAACTTCACATTCAAACATTTTTGGCAAAAAGATTTTACTGCAAATTTAGATGACCAGGTAATCAAAAAATGAAGTTACCATTAAAAATTTCAATGTTCAACAAAACAATGATATATAGATTGCCAGTATAAGTTAAGAGAAAGCTCTGATTTTTAGCGGTTCTTAAAATGTTACGTCATTCTTCCAAAATGTGCTATTTTTCAATCATACATAATTCCAACATGTTTTTCTTAAAAATGTTCATATAAATTTTATATTAACATTCTTTACTTACATGTAATACAACTATTTATTTATTTATCTACAAGCCTTTAACTTGTAAGATACGTTACATTGAATTCTACATTACATTTTACGTTACCAAACATACAAATTATAGTTTATGTCTTCAGGTTCTTTAAAAGATACTGTAGGTTTGACTTAAAACGCACGTATTTACATATCAAACTAAGTTACAATTTACGTTACCGAACACACAAACTTTATCTCTTGTGTTCTGTTACCTTAAATGTACTTAAGCATTTAGAAATAGCATATTTACAGTTCAATCAAAATATGTTTTAACATAGCTTTGCATTTTAACTTTAAACACATGTATTTAAAACAATCTACGTTACAATTTACGTTACCTAACATATAAACTATACATTTTCATGTATTCTGTAATATGAACATAATACTTTATCTTTGAAAAATAGAAATTATTTTTTTGTTTTAAATATTTTGTACATACATTTAACAATCAAACAATGAAACTAGAACCTAATTTACATGGCTTATGATTACATCTTCATGAGGACCCTACGCACACAAACTTCTTTTAAACACTTAATATATATATATACAGACATTGCCCGGAACAGTGCACTATAATTATGCTAAATTTGAAACAGACATATCACTATATTTAGAAATCTAGTTCATATTTATGCACACACTTCATCCAACATGTTGTCAATCTCGACTGTATCCTTATGTAGATATGCCATGTACATATAGCGTCTATGATACCGGTATCCAATAATGGTCATGACTGGAATACTGTGACTTTTTTAATACTGTCTGTATATACTGATGGTAGTTCAAGAAGACAATTACAGGAACTGCCTCAAAATAAGATATCCTGTAAGTGAAATTGATGTAACTCTAGTAGGTAAAAGTAAGGTGCAAATGGTACATTAGTTTTGCCCAGACTGAAGGACAGTTCTTACAAAAGTACCTCTTTTGACTTCAAACTTTATGGGTGAAGGCCATAACTCCTTGAAAAGTTTATGCCAGACCGAGGCCCAATTTGATGTCCAGTCATTTGAACCTCAACTGGTTTCTAGGGAACCTAAGGTCGGAGACAAATTAACAATATTGGGGAATACTGTTACTAAAAGGCAAGCCACTTGTGTGAAGTTCGGAGGCCTCTTCCTTCCAAAGGTTTGTGGACCTCATACCAGCAACCCCATTCAACATCAAGAGCTCGCTAGAGTATTGCCCTTCAATCATACTGGGGAGTTGCCTTTTATTCATGTTGGGAACCAACAGTTAATTTATCCTTATTTTGTGTAGGTCATGAGGGTATACAGGCCTGGTGGTTGCCGCCACTATTCAGTACCACCTTTTCTACTAGGGTTCCATCTTCCCGCATTTAACCTAAGTACATGCACGTCAAATCTTTCTCCATGGCAGCAACTAGGGAACAAATATATGTTGAACGATTCTTGTCATGCGTCGCAAACTGTAGTGTCCTTGTTTGTGGCTCTGTGTCCTTTAGCTCCGTTTTACTTATCCCTTCATTCAGAGACTGGTAGTTTACACTACCCTTTCTGTGCACAATCCGGGGGAAAAGGGCCGGGCTATGACAATAAGTACAGTATGGGCCTTGTTCCTGTCACTGTGGCTTTACACAATTATGGAAACATCGACTGGGAGGGTTTTTTTGTCAGGGTCTTCGCGATGTGTTCAGGTCTCCTGTTCTGATGAATAGACCAGTAGGGACACGTTGTGCCAGAGTCTCACTTGTTGGTCTTGTTATGGCTTGCTAACCCTTACTCAGTAAGTGGACGTGTGGATTTGGTTAAGTGGCGGCAAGATCGATTTATCCCCAGTGTGAGACTGCAGTCTCTAGACTGACGGTAGATATGGCTGTGCAGCCTTTATTTAACCAGAACATCCTTTGTACTTGGGTTGAAGCATGAGTCCCTTCCAGACTGCGGGACCAGTCTGGTTTAAGCAATAGAGATCATTGGGCTAGAGGCCTGGGGAAAGGGACTCCGGGTCATGGATCACTTACTTTTGATCCTCTTTCAGATATGGGTCAGCAGAGGCAAAGCGTCCATCTGTTAGGGGTCTTCCCAGCTTCCTGGGCATTCCAGGTTTATCCTTGTGAAAGATGCAGAAACTACATTCATCTGTCCGCCAAGCTTTCCATAAAACTCAGGTTTCTCATATTTGTATGTTTTGCTAGGTATCTTGGCTGTGTTTTAGAAATTTAGGTCAGAATGGGTATCCCATAGTACACATTAGTACGAGTATGATAGTTCCATCCCTGGGTATCCCAGCACCGTAATAATTTGGTATGTTTCTCCGTGCAACCCAGGAGTTTATGAACTAATATCAGTATGTGTATACCCTGGTATGCATTAGTGTCAGTATTATGGTCCTTGCTCTGGGTATCCCAGGGCCTGAATAATGTGGTATGTTTTCCTAGGCATCCCAGAAGTTTATGAACTTAGGTCAGGGTATCCCATGACCTTAATTCTTGTTATCATAAGATTTGTGTGGAATAACTGCTTCTATAATAGTAATTAACCTTCCATTGGGGAATCTCGTCTGTTTTAAGAAGTCCTGGTGGTCTGCTTCGCATTACAAGTATAATCGTTATTTGTTAAAAATCCATGTTAATTATCCAGCGGGTATCCCAGTTATGCCTGGTTCTGCAAGGAATCAATTTATGGCCTCCCAGGCCACCTTCACACACACTTGTCTCCCTTGTGACCCACTTTATAGAACGGGCTGGGGGGAGTGTAGTGGGAATGCAGTTAAAGGTTACCACTGTCATTGTCAGAGGTCACAGGAGGAACAGCCAATCAGCGAGGAGGATCGACATCACATGGTCAGGAGGACCAATCGTTGACGAGGGGTATCTCTTCTCGACCAGACTCCATTGAATGCAGTTGTACTTAACATCAACAACCGAAATCTAAGGCCATCTGGCCTTAGCGTAAGAAACCTCTTCCGCCCTAATAGGAGTGTCGACCCTGGTATAGAAAATACCATTTTCACTTCAAGGTCAAGGTCACACTTAGTGGTCAGAGGTTATACCTTTGGGCTTATATTGCTCCACATTGCACTGTTCATGTTATTTATTTGTACTTAATATGATAATTATGATATGCAGTCATGGTACATGCAAAGAGCTATATATTCTTAATATATTTAAATAATATTGTCTAATGAATTATAAAATCTATATACATTTATTTGGTAATGTTGTTCATGTCTGTTGATGTTAATTTGTAGTTCAATGTACAAAAATCCTAAACATGATAATGTGTAATACCAAAATGTTAAATATTTTTTTTAACAAAAATAGTCATATTTTGGAAAGGTAACGTATTATACGTGATATATTGAATCAGTTAACTCTTGGGGTAGTTATATTATAATTATATTAATTATTGAACTGTGTATTGGCCATTATCATTATTTTATAACTTATAAAACATCATATATGATGATATATTTTTTAATGTTCGAGTGATTTCAAACAAAGTAACGTAAGTTACGGATAAAACATAACATTTGTTCACCTAAAATTATATGTACATATGATAACTTCAATTTTGAATAATAAACATGTGTAAAGGTCTTAGTTATTATGATTAATTGAACAATTGGCATGTTTATAATATTTTATTAGCATAAATGGTGAATTACATGAAAATTTCCATGGTAACGTATTTTAAATCTCCGTAATTCGTTAAAGCCCCAACAGAAACTTGCAAACGTTTGTCTGTGAATGCCAGCTACTATAGTTTGTTTGTTTGTTTTGGGTTTAACGCCGTTTTTCAACAGTATTTCAGTCATGTAACGGCGGGCAGTAAACCTAACCAGTGTTCCTGGTTTCTGTACCAGTACAAACCTGTTCTCCGCAAGTAACTGCCAACTTCCCCACATGAATTATCAGAGGTGGAGGACTAATGATTTCAGACACAATGTCGTTTATCAAATAGTCACGGAGAACATACGCCCCGCCCGAGGATCGAACTCGCGTCCCCGCGATCCGTAGACCAACGCTCTAACCTACTGAGCTAAGCGGGCGGGCTTGCCAGCTACTATAGGGTTTAAGCAAATCACAGTGTTGAAAATTCCCCCTGGGGGGATCATGGTCAATTGTCAGCTCAAGGTCTATAAGTATGTGTGTATACTTCTATTATTTCTCGATTTATTAGACTGATTTATTTTAATTGTGGATGAGCGTTTTATATTAAGATTCGTGTAATCCTAAGTGAGCCATTTCTAATATTAATCTAATTATATGAACTATATCTGCTTATTAAATTTAATACTTATGTAATTTCAGAATGATTAATGATTTCGGGAACAGGAAAGTAAACATCTAAAAATAAAAAGTGGAATTTATGATATCAAATATAGAATTAGTGCAAGCATGAAACAAAAATAGTAACGCTAACGTATAAACCAAAATCTATTTAAATACGCGGGTACATGTACTTCAAACATAGATATACGGCGTAGTAGATAATATTGCTTAAGCGGATATATAGGAGTTACAAACAGCGTGAGCCCCATTAGAGATAAACTTATTTCATAAAAAGGTTAAATGCGATTAAGTACATGTGAAATGTTATTGTAATGTAATTTCCGAAAAAGTATGTTTAAACTAAGTACATGACCTAGATTAGCTTGCAAATATCGTAAATAATATATATTTGCGACCTGAAAAAGAAGGGATTGATTTTCGTCTTACATTTTGCCTAAGCTCGGCCTGAAACTTATACGAAATACAAATGTAATAGCACTAGTAAATCAATGCAACGATACCAAGGTATGTTTTGTTACATAAGGTCACCTGTGTTAAGTTATGGTCTTTATTTTACTGATGGTTTGCGTGTGTCATCTGAAACCCTTCCCTATTCTAAACAGTTCCATACCCAAAAACAGATACATACATCGTATAAATGTTTTAATCATTTTTGCGCATCAATTACGGTGTTAATTCAAGGGTTAGCCCAACCTGTATTGCCTTGATTGGGTTATGGACCTTCTTCATTTTGTTTATCGAAAGGTTCTAGACACGTTTTCCGCAGGTGCAGCCTTTCCTGTACATGTAGAAATACGCACCTGCCTTGACATATAATAATTTACGTGGAATTTTAATTAACTCATGAAACAGACGCTTATTTTGTAAGCACGTACACTTGAGAATTTACGTTTTAACAACACGTTAGCGGTTTATGCAGTCATTTATATTCTGTGTTTATGAGTAAGGACATGGAAAAATCTAAACGGACAGCAAACAGTGAGTATTATTCAAAGAATAATGAATTGAAATGGCCATCCGCTTTAAGCATGCTTTCCGAATAATATTTGTAGCTCACAGCGTGCATATATGGACCGTTCCATGAGTAAAACCTGTATAAGTGACAAAAATTCAAAATTGAGTAACGTAATATTCAATAACCTTTCAAAATCTGAATGTTTGTAGATGTTATCTTCAACTTTTCAAAACTTACAATGCTTTTAATTGAGTCACGGAAGGCATTTAGAGGCGTCACGAAAGGCGTATGACGTCGTCGTGCATGGTGTGTATTTTACATAAATTATGCGTATCCCAAACTACATAATATCTGTTTAAACTGTCTTTATTGAAAAATATCTTAACCGTGTATTTTTGGTTTCATCATGTGTCCTCTATATTCTCATGGTGCATGGGTGCTTTGAAATATCGGTTGCCACGACAACACAAATAACATTTATATGGAAAATTTGGTAGAATGTGATTTGCCCTATATAACTGAATTACAATATACTAGTTTCTAGTTTCTGCATGAACCTAAGAAAAACAATAAGTTTCAAGTATTTTAAAATTCTTATTTTGCAATCTATATATCATGTCTCTAAAGAAAAATGTTGCATGCATGTTTATTAATAAAGAGAGGAAAAACCAATATGTTACTAATTTTACTAATTTAAAAATACACTTTTTCGAACTCCCTAATTTTACTTGTAATACCTCTGACACATTACATATAAACCGTACCGTATTACAAATAATGATTTTGAAAAGTAAGTTAAAGAACCGTAATTCAATATATATATCGAACTTTTAATACAGTAAATAACGTCACTCAAATCATTCGTTAAGATAAAGTAGTAATAAAATGTTAAAAATGTGTTTTAGGAAAGTGCAGAAAAGATACCTACTTTGGTCCATTAGGAAAATGTCAAGACTGCTGAGTATTATGCGATACACCGGCGCAGTATCCTGATTCATGCACGATTTATTGCTCAGGTAGGCTCATTTTAATGTTCCTTTTGGTTTTTGCTAGACTACGTATCTATAAACTTGTTTAAAAGTTCATCAATATTCTTTTTCCCTTTCATTTTCGTAATTACACTATACATGCACGGCTCGGATTCAGGGAAGAGTGAGCGGGATCCGTGTCAAGTGCTCCAGTCGGCTGAGTAGCGGCATTTTCTCGTCAGTTTAGAAAACAAAATCAACATTTCATACGTATATTTCAAACATTTTCTGACGGCTTCCCCTTACCTCTTATGCACCACCAGAGGTAACAGCACTGGCGGTTCTACCAAAATGATGTCTGCAGTGAAGTCATTATAAATTATGTAACGTTTGTCCTGCATTTAGATTAATGATGTTTTGGTACACAAAAGTACGCAACACAGGATGAAATGAACAAAAAATATGTAAATTATAAGCTTGAGTAATTTTGAGTAATTTTCATTTGTTAATGATGCATTGCGTGAATTGCACTTTTAAACCTCAAGGAACATTCTTCGCCTAATAGTGGTAATATACGATTGCAGACTATGCCACGTCTGTTGATAAAAATGATTGTTTTTCAAGAAATCATCAATGAATTAGTGTTAATGTTCCAGGTGTTAAGGTAGTATTTACCTCAGAAAAAAATTATAAAAGACTGGTATATTCTCTATTTTTAGATTACGCCCCTAAAGAACGCACAACTACAACACTGTTCCCTCCGATAACTTCAAGCCACTCCTCAAACAGCATCAAACCATGGTTAATTGGAGGTTTTACAAGTTTATGTGCTTTGCTGTTTCTCTTATTTATATTATGTCGGCTGTGGAAGAAGGTTTTAAGAAAACGGTTTACTCGGATTGCGGAAAAGAGAAGAAACAAAACGCTTCGGGCTCCAGTACAAGCACAAAGTGATCAAAATGAACGCCCAGAGAACAATTCTAGAGAAATCAATAATGATATCGAAATAGAATCTGCCTCTACTCTCATCGGTTACTTCGAGAGTGAAGTGATGAACTCTATAGGCGACTTGGAGACAAATGGACATCGCCTGTTAGCGGAAACTGAAAGATCTGACTCAACACAAACTGTTATCACAATAACCGACGAGATTTCACATTACTCCACAAATGATTTTGAGTTTGGAGAAACGTTTCCATTTCATTCCCTTTCATCTTTAGAGAGTTTGTTTGAATACAGCGGCGACCAGACACTTAGGAAAACTAGATCCGAGTTCGTGACATAAACTGAACTAATATTAATGTCAGTCATTGATCTCGGCTTTACTTTTGGTTTGTTATTGAATAATATGTATTTGTTTACGACGTATTGTCTTGCATAGTTTAAAATATCAATGTAGTACATACTGTTTCAACTTAAGATATAAATTGAAATGTTTTAAAGCTGAATAAAATATCAATTATCGTCGATATCTCGTTTTTATATTCTTTAAATATGTATACAGTGACATATACAAACATAGTATGTTATGTATACAATGACATATACCATAGATATAGTACCGCTATTGTACGTTATATATGCAGTAACATATGGATCGTTTTATGGCATATTAATGCTGGCTCGCCTCGGCAGGATTTTACTATGAAAACTACCTAAGGCGCCGAACTCCAATTCTCCAATTCCTGGCTCCCAAATTTGTCCTTCGATTGCAAAGGGTCAGAGACCACCAATTCATAAAAAGTACAGGGAATAAGGTAAATATATACCTAGGGTTAAGGTAATGTTTGTCCGTTCTGATTGGTCAGTTATGTAAATAAACCCAAGAAGTGATTTTTTTTTTCAAAATTGAACTTTTTACGGCAATTACAGTATTTCATAATACATTTTGACAAAAGTTGCTACATTTTATTGTGTTTGAAAAAATGATGGATCGAGTTTCTCCCGCCATGCCAATGGTGTAAACAGGAGGTCGTCTCATTCACACGAAAATGTTTTCCGTCCGATGTTTTAGTGGAACTAAGATAGTTCTTGAAAATAAATATCATTAGATATACATGTTTCGATATATGAAGGCCGTACACGGCATAATGTTATAATGGAAATCTATGGGAAAACAATTGGTGTTCTCTAACCAAAGAGCAAGCCAGCAAACCAGAATGGCTTTAAGTATTGTTTAAACCGTTTACTTGGAATAGTATCTTTTGCACTGTTCAACAGTTTTTCAGTGCTTTATCAATTCCATTTTTATCTAAACACCGCCATTCAATACCTGTAAACTCATTATCGCATAATAACGCTGAACGATACTGTTCAAACTCATTAGTTGCCATTTTCCAGTTTACATAAAGTAAAATACAGTAAAATATAAAATGACAGGTCTGTGCCTGGAGACATTTAAACAATGGTCATCTACAATTTAACAAGATAAAACCAACAGGTATACATATAAAGTCTATCAATGTACTATAACGGGTACCATATGACACATATGAATATTTAGCACCAATAAATGTAGAATTTTAAATTATAGACTGATAAAATACTTACAAAATACATCTCCCTAGTTTTCACATTTGCAGGTAAGTCGCCAATAAATACAGTCACACCACAGGCTGAGTACACATTATATAAATCGTATAGCTTGCTGATATAGTCTACAAATAAAGCAGTGGAATGATTTGTACATGGGAAATACACTTGAAAAATAAATATGTACTGACTTGGTGCAATTCGAAGTTGAATGCCTACTATACGATCATCGTCAATGTCTAACGGAAGTACACAACTGTCGTATTTTTATGCCATATGATGGCAACACCACCTTTCTCCAGTTTTCTTTTACTATGTATGTGCAAGTCTGAATCACAGACCGCATGGAAGTTGTAGTCACTTATAATACTCTCAAGAAAATGCAAGTTGTGTGGAAATAACCAATGTTCAGATAGGCCACATATATCTATATTTCTTTCTTTCAAGATATGTTCTAGATATGAGGCACTAGACATCACTCAAGTCACATTCCAGGTCATTATATTTAAATCCATCATGATAAAAGGGCAGTTTAAACTTAATCTGATAACTACAATTATGCAGATATGCAGTATTAACAAACTTGTTCTATTCAATAAGACTACTGAAAGGATTATAACTGTAAAATGCAACCAAATGGCTCCTAACTTTGTCCTCCGATTGCAAAGGGTCAAAGACCACCAATTCATAAAAGTACAGGGATTAAGGTAAATATATACCAAGGAATAAGGTAATGTATGTCAGTTCTGATTAGTCAGTTATGTACATAAACTCAAGAAGTAAGGTAAATATATACCTAGGAATAAGGTAATGTATGTCAGTTCTGATTAGTCAGTTATGTACATAAACTCAAGAAGTGATTTTTTTCAAAATTGAAGTTTTTACGGCTTTACACTATTTCATAATACATTTTGACAAAATTTGCTACATTTTATTGTGTTTGAAAAAAAATTATGGATCAAGCGAATTTCTCCCGCCATGCCGAAGGTGTAAACAGAGGGTCGTCTCATTCACACGAAAATGTTTTCCGTCCGATGTTTTGGTGGAACTAAGAAAGTTCTTGAAAATAAATGTGATTAGATACACATGTTTCGATATATGGAAGACCGAACACGGCATAATGTTATAATAGATGTCTATGGGAAAACAATTGGTGTTCTCTAACCAAAGAGCAAGCCAGCAACCTAAAACAAAACGGCGGTTCGTTTATGAAAAGTGATCATCGAATGCTGGTTTACAAAAGCCATATTGCCCAAAACGGCCGCGGCCATCTTTATTGAACAGAAAGAGCTCAGAGACACGCAAAGGTGGCAGGGGAGCGGTTTCGTAGTTTGGCCCCGGTCGATTTTCTGTATAAACGGGACAGGGTAGATATAAAGACATCTATCTTACTGGTTATTTATCATTATCAATTCTTAAATATATCTGGGGAATGAGGAACGGTTAATGATTCTATATGGCGGGTGTTTTAAAATTCCTAGCTCCGTACTTCCGGTTGAGGCTAAAACATAAACATTAGAACAAAAAGTCGGTCAGACGTTCGGCTGTCATCCATCCACTTTTTTTCATGTGAAAATTAGGGAAATAAAGTGGTGGTTGGCAGACACATTCCACACCACCTGGGTATGCATCTATGTTCACACTATACATACATGCTACGAAATTGGATTTAAAAAATATAAAATGGATGAATGGATGAGTTCAAAGTGAGGCCCGGTAAGGCTAATTTTGGTCTATAAAATTTGTGTGATTTGGCCAATTTTCACTACATCTGGCATGGAAAGCGACAGGTGCATAGGACCGGAGAGTCGTCTTTATGTAGTCTATATATCTGCAATGGTTCATAGTTGTTTCAAAGAAAAATAAGCAAAAACGAGATTTCTATGGATATTTCAACACTGGTACCCACACGTCAATGTGGAATTCGCAAATCTGCACTCCCCTGCCACCAAAGGACTTTTCTATTGCAAGCAGAATATTCTTTAATCCCTTCTCCCTAATTGCAGAAATGAGCTTAACAGTTAGGGAAACTTTGGTAATAATAAGTGATGACAAGATTTGCATCGGAACTATGTGGATACTTCTTTAATATTGAGGCAGTACGGCATGGTGACTGCATACAATTATATTTATAAGTGATCAACAGGATGAAAAACATTAAACAAATGTTTTCCGACTACAGCTAGAGCATTCCACAAATACAACCAATGATTTTATTACTGAATACACTATAAAGAATCTAAGATAGTCATAAGGCAATTTGTTATTGCGTTATGGACACAGACAACTCTTCGTTCCTTTTGGGTTCTTCTCGAATATACTCATTTATTAAAGGTCTATTGTGAAACAAGTTATTTCAACTTAGATAAATCACTCTCGACACCTCATTCCTGATGAAGTCCATCGCTGTGAGTGTATGAGAGAAGCCCGTTTCCTTTTTAATGCTGAGCGCCAAGCAAAGGAATTTCTGGTCCCTTTCTTATGTCTTTGGTATCGCGCAGCCAGAGATTGAACCCACGACCTTGAATGAATGAATGAGTTGGGTTTTACGGCGAATCGACACAAAAAGGTCATATATCGCCGATAACCCACGACCTTGCGCACTCGAAGCAGACGTTCTACAAATGAGCTATCGAGGCGGAACTATAAACGTCCAAATACCCCTTTTCATTGGCATATCACTGAGCTTCATCTCTGCCCTCTCATAACAAGAGCTTAGCGAGCCACTTTCTAGATTTTTTAAAAAGTTTTCCTTGTTGTTACATATATACCAGACATATAGTATGTTATGTAAACTTTGGATATAGTACATTATATATACGATGTCAAATATTACGGTATGCATTACGATTGCATATAGTTCGCTGCTTATTGTCGTAATTGGACACCTTATTGCCATATTGTTGTTTAAGGTATTTGACAAATTAGGTATATTACCTGCCCAATAACTCAACAGTGTCATTACTGCTGTACTCGCCCACGTAATGTTCTGGGCATAATGAAATTGATACATTCATTTCATTTACTGTTATTCACAGGATTGTCCTTCAGACTGAAGTATAAGCTTTACGTTAAATGGGACACGTAGGATAAGGGCCAATTTAATGTCTATGAAAATAATATTACAATGCAGACATGAGCATGGTTCTTAATCAATGTTGGTAAAAGAGACCTTCATCTTCTACTGAATGGTTAAGAATGAATAACTTTAGACAAATTATCTCCTGTAGAATTGTTATGGATGATAATCACCATGCCTGAAGTTCGAACTGACGACCTTCCAACTCATAGACATGATTCAGGTTGAAATTTCAGTTAAAACAGTAACTTGTGACCACAGATGCCAGAACATATCCCTTCATTCTGAGTAATTTTACACTCACAAATGACAGAAATGCCATAGTGAGTATCTGAAGATAATAAATAATTTCTGTATGTATTTCATCTACTATTCGTATTGAAACATGTTTTGTTTCTTTTCAGCTGTCTGAATTGTAATTATCCATTGTTTTGATATTTCAGTGTTACATTATTTTTTATTTTGTTATTGTTACTAACTGCGTCTGTGTAAATTGTAACTGAATCGGTAGAAAACGTTTCAGCGGATTTTTTTTCGAGGCAATATGATGAACTATAGTTATATTTAAGTAAAATATTTCATCATTAGAGTTTTAGAAAATTCCCATCAAAGATATCTTTATGGTGGCTGATTTCTGCCAACGTCCTCTTTTCGTTCTGTTGTCTTTTCGCCCGCGATAAAACGACGTTTTCGTCGTCATTTCTTTTTTATCTTTTCGTTCTGTTTTTGTTTCGTCCGCTTAAACACGAAAAGTCGATAATTTAGCTCGGGAAACGCGAAAGAAAGAAATTACGACAGTTGCTACGCGCCGTTTACGAAAATAACGAAAAGACGACAGATTAAAAAAAATCTATTTTCCTTGTTTCGCCTTCTGGTAAACATGCGAACGTGACTTGTTAATATAGGATGTTTAACTATAGTGTCATAGGTAGCAGAGTCATTATTATGTTAAAGATGACATTGGTAAAAATTGAAATCTGGCCAGATGATGGTGAAAATGGACTACTTTGATTAGAATTTGATAGAAAATGACAAATTTATTGCAATTTCGTTGAAAATGAGGATAAACCCCCAAAATATCACATTTTCACTGTTTTGAGTGTATTTTTTTTCAAAAACTGCATATTTAATGCCTACTGATTGCTATTTTCTGGCCATCAGAGGTACATATTTAACAGTTTAAATGTGTAATTTGCATGCAGATCAGAGCAGAAAATGTCAAAACAGGGCAAAACAAGGCTGCATTTAGGGTAACTGCTTCAAAATTATGTCGTGACAGCTATTTTTGACAAAATCTGACGCTTTGTCTTATGGTACTGAAAATGCCGTAAAAACTTGGAAACTGTTGATATCAAGCTAAAACCTTGTATTTTTTCATGCATTTGGGTTTCTTGTACATTTCAAATGAAACTGGCACAGTGTCAGAGAAAAAAGTTTTTCTTATAGGCATACAGACACTAAAAAGAGAAATGGCGCGAAAAAAATGGTAGTCGCATAAAGGCAGATACAAATATTCCTCAGATTTTTTGCTCTGTAGAGCTATTTTCCTTTTTTTCTTTGCAATTTTTTTGCTAAAAATCACATGACAGATCTGTGCTTGACATGTAGGTAGCATTTTCATAATGAAATAACAACATTACAAAAATTTTCATGGAAACTTAGATCATACACCGCCAGTATAATTTGGGGTCTCATATTTTAGCTGATTTTGCAGTTTGTGTGTTTGACTGAAATTATTATTTTATAAAAGGTTATAACACACTAAATAGTTGTGGTTCTTTATTGTATATAAAATTGACCTAATTCCAATGACCGCAGCACACATCAGGACCCATTTTAAATATCTGTAACCTACATTTTCTTGAAGAATATTTTCAGTACTAACTAAAAATCAAAAGAAAAGTGGGGGTCATGTTTGATGCAAGAAAAATAATTTCAGTCTGGTGGTGTATGATCTAAGTTTCCATGAAAAATTTTGTAATGTTGTTATTTCATAATGAAAATGCTACCTACATGTCAAGCATAGATCTGTCATGTGATTTTAGCAAAAAAATAATAACTGTTACTGTTATGCGCATGTGTACCGGAAGGCGAAAGAACAACGTTTTGTCATTTGTCGTCCTTTCGTGAAACAACGAAAGAAGCGTCGTTATCGGTGCGTAGTATATGTCGTTATTTCGTTCTGTCGCCCTGAATCGTCGTCTTTTCGTGTTTTTCCTCGGGCCAAAAAATTCACAACAGAACGAAAACACGAAAGCACGAAATGAGAATACCGAACGAAAAGACGTGGCAGAAATCAGCTACCCAAATAGCCTAGTTTGTTAAATACATATACTAGCTGTGTCTGTGTAGAGCGACGATCACATTAAGATCATTTATGTTAATTTTATGTAATAGATACAGTACGAGTTTTTCTCCAAAGTGTCCTCTTACAGACGTAAGAAGCCGTTTCGCTAGGACGAACACCAATATTGTCCGAGGCGAAGCTGTATCTGTATCTGTATCTTCGTTAATGATCTTCACGTGTAGGTAGTTAAGTTCATACAAGACAGTTCAATTTATAAAGTGTCCGCTTACGACCGTAAGAAGACACTTTTCAATAGCTCTGCTGGGGGTTTAGTCGTATAAAAATAAATGCATTTATTTTTGGGTGACCTATAATGCTTACGCTATAGGTGAAATCTGCAGTGATGACCATTTTCTGTTACTTACCTCATCTCACTCAGTGTAGTATTCGTCGCAAAGTTTTAGTATGCCGTAATTAACAATTTCCGTGCTCTTCATGGATTTTAACAGTAAATCTGCCCATTTTGCTTCAGAATTTGTAGAAGAAACATCTCTTAAAAATAAATGACGTTGCCTTATTGCTGCCGCGTGGTTTGTTACCTAATTCGTTAAAAACTTTGTGTTTTGCTCGTTTGAACCTTTTTTTTTTTTTGGCATGTTTAGTTTCAGCAACTCTAAAGTGTCACTGTCAAATTGATATTTATTATCATGCCAATGGAAAGAAGAGCGAGGGCACGTGGGCTAGGCGGGCGGAAAGAGTTGGCCACGGGGCACCAAGGAGACAACGGGAAAGGTCACCAGCAAGGGGTGCTAACAGGAGAGCCGAGGTTCAGAATGCCCTGCAACATGTTGCCAACAGAGACAGCTCTCCACCAAGACCTGCATCACCAGAACTACCGGTCCGGTGTAATATTAAATATTGACCCTTTTGAAAATTGACCCCATTGATCAAAATTTAATGTTGAAATGTTGGTGGGGTCAATTCTCAGCGTTGAAAAAAGGGCCTTTTGATCAGAATTTAATGTTGAAATGTTGACGGGGTCAATTCTCAACATTGAAAAAGGTCTTTTTGATCAGAATTTAATGTTGAAATGTTGACGGGGTCAATTCTCAAAGTTGAAAAAGGATCCATGGGGTCTATTTTCAACGGGGTAAGTATTTAATGTTACAGGTGTAATATTACACCGGCAGTTTGCTTCAGCACAAGTTCAGACAGACAACATGGGTAATTGTGGTCATGAGGCGGTTAACTTCCTACCCGAACATGCGTTTCAGAGACTTGGCTCCAGGATCAGACAGAACTCCGGCTAATGTATTATCAATTCTGCTGGATATATTTGGCAGTTAGCTAAGACAATGGCTTCAGAAGGATTGTCAGGTAATACAAAAAGAACATATCAGACTGCCTTGCGCTCATTTGCAGTATTTCATAGTATATACGGTGCTGTAAATTTATGGCCTGAACAAAAGTAGATTGTCTCCCTCTATATTGCGTAGTTATTTCAAAAAGGCCAGGCATTTAAAACAGCATGGTCATACCTAGCAACAATAACATAGGTTCATAAAATGCACGACTGGGTTTTTTTTTTATTTAACGTCGCACCGACACATGATAGATCATATGGCGACTTTCCAGCTTTAATGGTGGAGGAAGACCCCAGGTGCCCCTCCGTGCATTACTTCATCACGAGCAGGCACCTGGGTAGAACCACCGACCTTCCGTAAGCCAGCTGGATGGCTTCCTCACATGAAGAATTCAACGCCCCGAGTGAGGCTCGCCTCACTCGAACCCACATCGATGAGGGGCAAGTGATTTGAAGTCAGCGACCTTAACCACTCGGCCACGGAGGCACGACTGGGGTGATCCTACGAATTCATTTTATTTCAAAAAGATGATGGATGGCTTCAAAAGAAAAAGACACTCATCAGACCTCAGGTTACCCGTATCTATTGAGATATTAAGCAAACTATGCTAAGTGTTACCATCAGTTTGTATTCCAGTGTATGAAGCTAAACTTTATAAGTCTTTGTTTTAGTAACATTTTTCGGTCCCGTGTAATTGACTTTGTGCTTACATGTCCTTCATATTGCAGCCATCTGTTAAGATCTGTGGAAAAAAACAAAGACAAATATCAAACAGGGAATGCCACGCACCAAAAACGCAGCCTCCTCAAAACGAAACCCATAGCACGCAGACGCATGCACCACACACACACACGCACACACACGCACACGCGCACGCACACACACACACACACACACACACACACACACACAGCCAACACATTAGGACAAAACGAACAAACAAAGGAACACACACACACACACACAAAGCCAAAACATCAGGACAAAACGAACAAACAAAGGAACACAGTGGGGCACCGCCTTGGAACGGTCAGTGGCAAAAACACCACTGGGGAGCTTAAACCGGTTTATGGTGTGCACCCAACCTCACTCTTACGAAGTCAAATTTATATGTTCAAAAGGTAAATTGTTCACACAGTTGCGACTTAGTCAAAAATAATCAGTGTGGTTCACCTTAAGTAATTACTCTGTCAACAATAGCAAATTCCAAACTGTGTCCATTACTGGCCGTGCTGGAATACAGTGAATTTAAACAAGGTTTCGTACTTAAACGGGAAACTAGTAACAAGATACCAGCTCAATAGTGGTCTTAAAAATGCATGATTCATTTAGTTTTGCTAGCTAATAGATTACTTTCACACAGTTTCCGTATAGGTGCAGCAACATACCTAGACACCTAAGGAGTGCCGCATGACATCATCAAGAAAAAAAGGTCGTTGGTCATCCCATGCATATCTTAGTTATACCCGTTAGTGAGTCAGTGTGTTGGCCTTTTAATTATTATGTTTCAGTTATCTGGATTGTTGGCTCCTCTGTACCAAACTTACAGAGTTACAGTCTCTTTTTGGACTTAAAGACTGCAAAGTCTCGTGGTTCAAGAGAAGTGGGATGACGTGGCCAGAAGTACTTCCTTTAGTCTCGGGAAAGCTTCAGGACTGTACATAGAAACCAGACGCTATAGTCATCCACTGCGGCGGCGGCAACTCACTTGGTAAGATACCAAGAGGTTTTTTGAAAAAACAAAAACAAATAAGAGATGATCTGTCCGAAATATGCAAGTTAGCCGGTCCAACAACTTTTTAATTTGGTCACACATATTGCCTAGATTAAACTGGTTTTCAAATATTTAAGCTGGAAGACTAAAAAACTCCAGGAAAATAGTAAAACCGTGATGTAGCTTTGCAAGTCATCCCCAGCTTTTATCATATTTGACTGGCTTATTATAGTAGGTTGTCCCCCTCGAAAATTATCCGATAATCAATAGTGGTTTCTCTATTGATATTACTTTGAGCAATAGATTATATAGGAAATTTATTTTTAATGATTAATTTCAAATATGTCTTTTCGTTTGTGAATATTTACCAGATATGACAGAAAACTTCAATTTCTTCTCTTTAATTCAATGTGAAAATATTTATTCTAACTGAACATCTTCTTGTTTCCAATTTTGTTTTAAAAGTATCGCTGTCGCTTATATTGAACATATAGTGAAAAACAGCATGACAATTTATTATCACATATGTAGGTATTCTTGACTTTATAAACAATACAATAATATAATTTTAAGTGTAATAGGGTAAAGGTTTCTTGCTTCCACTTTACATCAAAGTGTATCAAGAAATAAAAAACTTGTGGATTTCTTAAAGTTCTTACGTAACTGAAACCGTGTTAATTTACGGAACTGCATATACCAACAACTGATGTACGATTCAATATAGTCTTTTGAAATAATAACGTTCATAATTGTCTAATTAGTTCAAAAAAAAAGAAAAAAATAGAAAAAAATGAAAAGAACAGAATAGAACAGAGCTTTGATTTTCCACCAAACTGTTTATGAGAACAATACGAATCAACATAAATTACATAATTTCCGACTGAAAGCTAAATATCTTTGGAATATTGAAACATTCGACGACAGGAGAAAAACTACTTCAAAAAATAATTTTCTAATGAAATAGTGTAATTTGCAAGTTAGGAGCTCACTGAAAGCTGGGTGGGTGGGCGGCGGGGAGGGGCGGCGAGAGAATGTGTACATTTATTTAAACAAAAGACACAGCATGGTTTCCACGATGTGCAAAGAAAGGGTGGAATTAACAGACGCGCAATATCATGTCTATTTTAGAAATGAAATCCAAGTTTGAAAAAAAATGGCATGCTTTCCATGAGTTTGCACGGTAGGATTATCTCTTTAGTACGACCTACATTTTTGTCACGGTTTTGTTCGTGGAAAGCAAGAAAAACAGCCACCTTTACAGCTAAAGGCTTTAGTTTACACGGTAAATTTGATTTCATGATTGAATTGTATAGTATGTACAAACTAATTGTTTAAAAAATGAGTTAGGATTTCTATGATACACACTCGCCAATGCTGATCAGAAAAAAATCAGAAACTTGATTCATAATTCAATAAATTCTTTCTTTCTTTGATTTCTATGAAAAACCTTGGATCAAGACCAGTTAATAAAACATGTGTGTGCGTGTTTTAGTAACATGTATTTTTTTTAAGTTTGTTAAGTTGCTCGGGTTTTTCTTTCCCATCGCCTGTCAAATACAGTATTGCTCAGTTTATTACTTCATTTTATTATGTTTTAAAGAGTAAACTTCTAGACATGAAAGTTAAACAAAAGTACCGTTATGTGGACAAGAACAATCAGTCAAAATGGGAATACATGTATCTTCACACAATTTTTGTTTTTCTCGAGGAAAACTATTATGTATACATGTGTTTGTGGGAAAGCTCGTTTATGAAATAATTTTCGGATTTCAATGTTTGGCGGAATTCAAAGTTTCAAAAGAAAAGAAATTTATTTAAATGTTTTCATTTTCTGTTACATGACAACACGAATTTCGCAATGTCATAAGCTAACATAATGTTTTTTTTACAGAAATGTTTTATATCTTTACATGAATAATACTTCTATATGAATCTATAAAACAACATGATTTATATCAAAAACTGGCTACATGTTTTGTTGCTTTCTATGGAGTAACATGCGAGCTTAATTTCCGTGTATTACCTAAAGCAAAATATTAAATAAAATTCATGACAAAGAATTATTGACTTAGGTCATGAATGACACGACTTTAGCTAATGTAAGGGAGGCAATCCAGTTTGAAGGGAATTGCTTTAACACAGTCAATAATTAAGGGAGAGAATTTTTGCAAATTCTCGTTAAAAGCTGACCATGTTTTAGATTAGGTGGTTGTTGGATTAAGCTTTGTCAGATCACTGCTGATACTCCTGGTTTATTTAGATCAGATATAGGCCTTGACATTTTTAATTTATCAATCAAGGAAGCAATTGAATCAGTTATGTCGGAAACTTGAAGCAGTATTTGAATGTTTTTTTCCCTACCACTTCTTTGGGTCTATTTTATTTTCATAAAATATGTAGTGCCCCCTCAACACACTAAAGTGCATCTCGGTATGTGTCATATGTTTGTACAATTTGCCAGGCTACCCTCATACGGCAATATTTAAAGTCGATAGGAAATCGTTTTAAGATATAGTTTTGTGCTGTTTCGCCTTGCTTTCTCTTAAGCAATGAATTTTGATTCTTCTATTCGCCAGGTCAACAATCTGAGCTTATTTATATACTGCTGCCACTTTACGCATATATTATATCGCTTGGCATTTTAGCTGGCGATACTTTCTTCTCAGACACGTTATAGTTTTGTTTTCTTTTCAATATAGCATTTTATCTATTGAAATTTATGCTTGAAAATAATATACTTTTGATAATAAAGCCACGGCCTTATCCCACAGAATTTTGACTTGCTTTTAATTTAATTATCTTAATTTGAATAAGTTATGGTTTACATGTATTATCTTATAAAAATAGCGAGCTTAAATTGCACATTCTTCTCATCCTGTAGGTTTTGGTTTCAAAGAATAGTATGGTTAATTTGAAATAAAATTCAGTTTTGGGCTCGCTGCCTTTTAGTTTCATCTCGTCACCAATAAAATAAAACGATTCCGATTTCAATGGTATTACATATTTCTATAGAGCCTTTCGAGGCACTGACATCCAGAGTTTTGATAAAATGAATTTTCTTTAAAACTGAAGTTTGGTCATATTATGCACATTAGAATATGAGGGTTTTTTTCTGCGTTCTTGACCAATACACCACGGTGGAATACATACTGAACAGTCTTTAAATATAAAGCTTTATAGTTAAGGCAATTTACCTCCGGTACCCCGTTACAAATGCTTATTAAATTTGAATGGGAAAATTAGTATTTATAACTCATTTTTACGTGTTGCCATAACATCTGTCAGTAACTAAGTTTCAAAGCCTTCTTAAGAAATATAGCAATACTTTTCTGATATCAAAAAAAAATCTTTCTTTTTTTGTTATCGTACGATCTGGAGGTCAAGGCCTTTAAACTTATACATTTACAATTGTGTTTTTAGTTTATACACAGACGTGTTTATTTTATGATAACAAAAACAGTGCAGTAATGTTTTTATTTTCAAATCAATATATCTTACAAGAATGTAAATATCAAAAATATTTCCAATAATATCCACTTGTGATTTTGATACTATACGGATATTTCTATCTGTTCATGTATTCTTTTAATGTTCCCTATCTGTTGGCATGTCTGAAGTAAAAGTACAGATTTTCTGTAAACTTAAGACTCAGAAAAAACTTAGCAGATACAGGCAAGATTTCATGTAAGTATTAATAGAGTTTTATTTTTAAAGATGGGATAACCAGGCTGTTACTGTAAATAACAACTTTATACTTATCTAATCCAATTCCCTGATTTTACTAATTATAACCACTTTTGCGTTAATAGTAAATACTCTTTTCATAATACGTTTACATTCGAATAGATTTTAAAACCATTTAAAACAGAAAATGTCTAAAGGTAAGTTACGTTAACTGATAAACGAATAAGGTTATGTATTTATTGCGACTCTGTATATAGCTATCATATATAGCTATAACTATGTCTTAATAATGTGTCAGTTAGAATAATATCGTGTTATACTTCTTTCCCTAATGTGTTGCAGGAAAATGCGGAAAAGATACCTACTTTGGCCCATTAGGAAAGTGTCAAAATTGTGGTGAATTATGTGATAGACCAGCACTGTATCCTCAATCTTGCGGGATCTACTGCCCAGGTAGGATTATATTTATTTTCTGTTGATCAATATTTCTTTCATTCGATATAGCATAAGCAATGATAGTCAACTAAACATTTAAAAAGCGCTTTAGCTACACAACCTCTGTGTATATGTTTTAGCGTTAGCATTTATTACAATATTTTTATGAAAACTCAACTGAACAAATGTATGTGTGTTTAAGATGTTCATACACTAGCTAATTTTCAACTGAATTAATCTCTATTGTTAAAGCTTCCATTGATATTTCGACTGTATCGTTACATTTCTTTTAAGAGGCATCTTTGTTAACTATTACAAAGAGCTGTAAAAATACATTATATTATATTATTTTGACTATTACCAGAAATATCTATTAAAAAAAGATTATTTAAAAAGCATATTACACAACCAAATAAAATGATACATGGCTCTGTTACTGAAAGATAATGAAATCACCTCACACACGCTAGCACCGGCTTAAGCGGAACTCCCTAGTACAGAAACATGATCCGAAAGGACAGTCAAGATAATAAAACAATTTAGTCCAAGCGATGACTATTCATTTCGAATTTACACGCACGGTGATGTCTCCGACTCGATACTCGGAATAAATGGAATCTCAGTGTCAACAAACTGAAGGTTTAAATGTGTAATGTTGATGTTGGCTTTATTTTCAGACTACGCCCCTAAAGATCGTACAACCACAACACTGTTCCCTTCGATTCCTCCAAGCCAGCCTACAAACAGCATTAAACCACTGTTAATCGGAGGTTTTACAAGTTTAGGTGCATTGTTGTTTCTCTCATTTATATTATGTTGGCTGTGGAAGAAGATTTTAAGTAAACGGTTTTCTCGGATTGTGGAAAAGAGACGAAACAAAAAGCTTCGGGTTTCAGTACAAGTACAAAGTAGTCAAAATGAGTGCCCAGAGAGTGTCGCTCTGAACAGTTCTGGAGAAACCATTGATGATATCGGTGAGTTAGAGAATGACGTCATGAACTCTTCCGACGACTTGGAGACAAATGAACATCGCCTATTAACGGAAACTGAAAGATCTGACTCAACACACACTGTTATCACAATAACCGATGAGATTTCACATTACTCCACCAATGATTTTGAGTTTGGAGAAACGCTTCCATTTCATTCCCTTTCATCTTTAGAGAGTTTGTTTGAATACAGCGGCGACCAGACACATAGGAAAATGAGATCCAAAAGTTCGTGACATAAACTGACCTAAAATTAATATCAATCATTGATCTCAGCTTTACTTTCTGTTTATTATTGATTTTTTTCTTTTTTGTGTTTTTGCGACGTATTGTCTTGCATAGTTTAAAATATCCATACAGTACTAATAAGCTTTGATAATGTGGCAGTTGAGTCCAATAAGTCCAGGGGTGTTCAAAGATAATCCGTCACAGATCTATTGTAAAGCAATTATTGGATTTACCTGTACTGGAAAATGAACAGTGTCGATTGTAATGAGGTCAACTGCCACATTATCAGAGTTTATTAGTACATACAGTTTCAACTGAAAATGAAATGTGTTAAAGCTATTGTTTACACGTTATAGAATCTACATAATTTTAATTATCGCTGATACCTCGCTTTTATATTCTGTGAATATGTATACGGTGACATATACAAATATAGTATGTCATGTATACTATGCCATACACCATAGATATAGTACGTTATGTATACGATCACCGTTGTACGTTATATCCTTAGGACACCGGGCACATTTTATGCAATTTCGCCAGGCATAACACAGAAAATGACGTCACTTGACCTTCAGCTATTTCCGGAAGTAAAGAAAATGAAAGTAGACATGCTAAACTTTAAAACGAAAGTCGCCTTTGCATTTGTCGATAGTCAGGGGTCACGCATTTTCAGCATTATCTAACGATTTGAAAATACCTGGGCGTTAGCACGATATGTCAGCTTTTCATCTACGAAAACATATTTGAACTCTGAATTAACACAAATCCCACAGGGGTCGTAACAGAGCAAGGGTACATAGAGATTTTTGGAACTTGGTCAAATCGCTCAAAAGGTCCTTTTTTGATGTTGTCTGAAAGTGTCAGTAGATGCCTCGGATGTAAAATATTTCCGTATTTGAGAGAAATATTTTCAGAATGAATTTCGTGTAATAAATGTTGATTCTACGGAAGCGTGAAAGGGCCATCAGACGCTAATACGTTTTATTACGTTACAGGTGCAGAAAGATATATATATATACAGATTTCCTAAAATGCATTTTAAAGCTATTTTTGTCTCAAACGTCTGTTTTCGTACAAACGTGTTCATGGTGTTAAAAATGTCGAAAAAACACTGTTTTTTTTCTCGCCAGGCATGTGTATGTTTTTGACAACACAGAAAATGAAGTCACTCGACCTTCAGCTATTTCCGGAAGTAAAGAAAATGAAAGTAGACATGCTAAACTTGAAAACGAAAGTCGCCTTTGCATTGGTCAAAAGTCAAGGGTCATGCTCAGGGATCACCCCGTTAAAATGTATGCGCGTGGAGCTGCCCACCTAGATATTTCAGAAATATTTTCAAAATGAATTTCGTGTAATACATGTTGATTCTACGGAAGCGTGAAAGGGCCATCAGACGCTAATACGTTACAGGCGTGGATAGGATATGCAGTAACTTATGGAGCGTTAAATATAATGTTAATTGTTATATTTACTAGAGATATAGTACTTTATGACTACAATGCTAGATAATCCGTTATATATACGATGGCAAATAGCACGGTATCAATTACGGTTGCTTATGTTCGTAACTGCAGCGAAAAATAGACACCTAATTTAAGGTATTTGACAAATTAGGATTATTAACGGTCCCGTTAATGAATAGTGTTATGACACACTTGACTGTTGTACTCGCCTAAGTTATATGCTCGGCATAATGAAATTGATACATAATTCTCTTTTACTGTTATTTATAGGACGGTTTTAAGTAAAAGCTTTACGCTAAATGGGACACGTTGCATAAGCGAAAACTTTATCTCCATAAATATAGTGTTACAATGCATACATGAGCATTGCTCCTAATTAGTGTAGGGCTAAAAGACCTTCACAGATCTTAAAATGATCACAAAGACATAAACGGTTTGTACTGAAATAAATGACAACTTCCTTCGCAAATCACAGGTTAAAATGAATGATTTTTGACAAATGATCTCCTGTAGAATCGTTACGGATGATAATCGATACGCCTGAAGATCGAACTGACGACCTCCCAATTCATAAAAATGCTCTGAAAAGTTGTTTATTCATACATTTATATTCATTCGGTTGTCAACTCATTTAGTCCTTCTACGTGACAGGGTGAGCTTTTGAGATCGCCCGTCGTCCGTCCGTCGTCCTTGTGAACACGATAGAGACCACATATTGTATTTGATTTTAATAAAACTTGCACACAGCTTGTATGGGCATGATATCTCGGTTCCTTTGGAAAACTGGCCAGATCCAATTATGGGTTCCAGAGTTACGCCTCCTTAAAGGGCCAGAATTTGCTACTTTTGGCTTGTGAATTCGATAGAGACCACATTTTGTGATCAGCTTTAATAAAACTTGCACACAAGTTGTATTGGTATAATATCTCGGTTCCTTTCGAAAACGGGCCAGATCCCGTCATCGGTTGCAGAGTTATGGCCCCTTAAATGGCCAAATTTTGCTATTTTTTGGCTTGTGAACACGATAGAGACCACATTTTGCATTCAACTTTAATCAATTTTGCATACAATTCGTATTGCATTGCATAATATCTCGGTTCCTTTCAAAAACTGGCCAGTTCCCATCATGTGTTCTAGAGTTATGGCCCCTTAAAGGGCCAAAATTTGCTATTTTTGGCTTGTGAATAGGATAGAGACCACATTTTGCAACCAATTTCAATCAAACTTGCAAACAACTTGTATTGGCATTATATCTTTGTTCTTTTCGAAAACTGGCCAGATCCTATCATGTGTTGCAGAGTTATGGCCCTTTAAAGGGCCAAAATGTGCTATTTTGGCTTTTGCAGCCATATAGAGACTTCATTTACGGTTTGATTAGAAACAAACTGCAAAATATCTTCAGAAACAATAAATCTTGGATTCCATGATCTAATCGTAAGTTCCGGAGTTACGGCCCCTGATTTACCCCTGAAAGAGAGCCAAAATTTGTTCATTTTTACCTTGTGAACACAATAGAAGTGACATTTTATATTTGATTTTAACTTCACTTACACACAACTTAAGTCACAATAAGATCTCGGTTTCTTTCGAAAACCGGCTAGATTCAATCATGGGTTCTAGAGTTGCTGCCCCTGAAAGGGGCAAAATTTTCTATTTTGGCACTTTCAGCCATATAGAGGTTTCATTTATGCTTTGATTTAATACAAACTTGCATAGAATGATTATCTTGATGATCTCTAGGCCTGGATCGAAACTTGTTCATGTCGGGTCAAAAACTAGGTCATCTGGTCAAATCAAAGGAAAAGCTTGTTAACAACCTAGAGGCCACATTTATCACCCTGTCTTCTTGAAACTTGGTCAGAATGTTTATCTTGATGATTTCTAGGCCAGGTTTGAAACTTGGTCATTGGGTCAGAAAGTAGGTCATCAGGCCAAATCAACTCTTGTTTATTTGATGTGCATGAAACTTGGTCAGAAAGTTTGTCTGCTTAAAATATCGCATGAATTTTTATCTGGGTCATGTGGGGTCAAAAACTAGGTCGCCAGGTCAAATCAAAGAATAAGCTTGTTTACACCCTAGGGGCACATTTTGATTCTATCTTCATAAAATTTGGTCAGAATGTTTGTTATCATGAAGTCTTGCACGATTTCAAATCTGGGTCACGTGGGGTCAAAAACTAGGTCAAATCATAAGAAAAGCTTGTACACACTCTAGAGGCCACTTTTTTGCTCCAATGTTCCCGAAACTTTGTCAGAATGTTTGTTTTCATGAAATTTTGGACAAGTTCGCATCTGGTTCATGTGGGGTAAAAAAACTTGGTAACTTGGTAAAATCAAAGAAAATGCTTCTTTACACTCAAGAGGCCACGCTTTCTGGTCCAATCTTAATGAAAATAGGTCAGAATATTTGTCACCATGAAATCACTAGGTAAAACATGTTTACACTGTTATGGCGTGTTACACAGGTGAGCCAACTAGGGCCATCTTGGCCTCTTGTTTGTGTTGTCCTCCTCCTTTAAGTACATATTTCGCACGTGCAACTTCGGCGTAAGGTGCACGGAAAACTTCAATTTCACTCCATTTTCATCTTTACATAACGATTTACATTATGTAAGAAGTTTTTAGATAAACCATTCTTAGAAGAGATGACATCAACGAAGAATCTGACCTAAGTCTCATAGGTGAATTCATGACATCACTTGTTAGCGGGAACTGAAAGATCTGATTCAACACGAACCGTTATCACAATATAGGCCGTTTCCTGATTTTCATTATATTAAAATATGTTGCTTGTCGTAATTTTTACAAAATAAAAGTTAGAGTTATATTATTTGCCCTGCGAGCACACCTTATAGTCCCAAAGACACGAAATAAGTTTTAGAGCATTTGTAGTAGTAGTTTTAGAGAAACCTGCTTACATTTACAACTTTAGTGACGCGGACACCGATGCTAATTTTGAAGTAAGTACATCTATGCGTAAATGATCTAAGTCACCATACATGTATACCGGGGTATATTCTTTATATTATACTTTATGAATGTACAATATTCACGGTGTTATCGCGCACCGTCAAGTTTTGTATATTACAAACCCTTACTATATTTTTGAAGTATTACTTCAAATCTGTGGCAGTGGGTCATGCGTTTGTTTTACTTTAATATGACTGCTTATCATACTGTAATTGTGTGATATGTCACCAGATATTTTTCCTTCTCTTTGTTCTGCTACAATAGTAGAATAAAGATCCACAATGTTTAAATAGATACCTTTAAGGTAAACCTAAGAAAAATATATCCCGTCCGTCTACGCTGGTGCCTTTAGTTTAGTCTACCGTACGCTGGTGCCTTTAGTTTAGTCTACGCTGGATCATTTAGCTTAGTCTGCGCTGATTCCTAGTTTCCTCAGAGCTTTAAAGACAATTTCGTCATTTAACAATTGAATTGCTAAGTGAAATTACTCGTATAATAAGACGACAAGTGGAATGTTTACTACCAAATATCATTGGTTGATGGAAGGCTGGTTAATTGATATGAAGACAGGCTGTGTGGGTTATATTGAATTCACTTTAACCTATACGAAGCTATGAACAATCAGAGGATATAACCTTAGTGTTGCGATATCAATTTTGGATTTTTTTATCATTTAGGATACGTGTAATCTTTTTCTTTATTATCTTGAAGGTGTCAAGTTTACTTACAGTATGGACTAGAGCTGATGATCATAAAGCAAATAAAAGCTTTTGTCTCACATCTGCTTCCGTAGAATCACAAGCGGTCGGAGACCTCGAACGGTGCGCAGTTACAATCAATAGCTGGATGAATAAAAACAAACTAAAAATGAAAACTTCAAAAACTGAATTTATTATATTTGGTACCAAACCTCAATTGAACAAATGTTTTAAAAATTAGATAAACCTTGCTGGTGATGATATCAAATGTGAAAGCACAACAAGATATTCTGGTGCACTTCTTGATAAAACCTTGAACTTTAAAGATCATGTAAATCGCAAATGTCGTACAGCCAGAATTACGAACATCCGAAATTATTTAACCAAACCAGCCACTGAAATTTTAGTTTTGTCTCTAGTTATTTCGCATCTGGATTACTGCAATGTCATACTGTATGGTGTAGCTAACAGTGAGGTGCGTAAGATGCAACGTATTCAAAATACGTGCGCAAAACTTGTCCTTAACAATAGGAAATTTGACAGTTCCAAACAAGCATTGTATGACTTACATTGGTTGCCGGTGAAAGCAAGAATTGAGTTCAAGATACTTTCTTTCATGTATAGCTGTCACATTGGCAGAGCACCTATGTATTTAACAGAACTGTTCTATTAGACAAGGTTTGAAATCGTCAGAAAAAATCTGAATGGCGTTATGTTGTCCCATACAACAAGAGCAAAACATTCAATGATAGAAGTTTCTGTACTGTTGATCCAAAACTGTGGAATGAACTGCCGTTAAGTGAATCACTTGATACATTCAAACAAAATCTTAAGACACTGTATTTTAGAGACTTTAGAGCATTGTTTTAAATTTTCTGATAACTGTTTTAAATGCGATAACAGCAAGTGCTAGTTTTTAATTTCTATTTACATTTCATCATTTATATTTTTATCTCTAAGGCTTGTTAAATTAAATGTACAACGCCATTGAATATGTAATTGTATAGAAATAGGCGTTTAATCAAATTAACCAGTTTCAGTTTCAGTTTCGGTATTGTAACAACTTAACTTACAAAAAATCACACTTATGTACCACTTAAATTTATGGTTATATAAACTTTGTAAACTTATGTACTAGATTGTATACGGTATTCCTTAGGGTCAGGCCTATGTACATACATTTTATAGTTGGTTAACTGAACTCTTTGTTTGATAAGGTTTTATCGGCGATAATGTACGGAATTGAATTCTTCTTATTTTGTACAACAATAATTGCTGTGATCAGCGAAAAGCAACAAACGTGCTATTGGTTTTGAAGAAGCATTCATTTTAAGTGATATCACAAGCAGCACGGAGTGGGATCAAACATACGTATTCCTAAATGGGCACCGCCCATGCACAATATATGTATCCCATTCGGTTTTTCGCCCGTAAATAATTTTCTAGCAAAGTGATTGCCATATAATTTTTCTTCTGGGAGGGGTTTAGCATACGAAAGGTTTCGAGGGCAAAATTTAAGCAGGGGCAGGGCAATTACAGCATATTTTCATCTATTGATAAAAATTTGGCTAATTGTCAGTCATACCGCTTCACGGAGGATAAGTTTTTCTCCGTCATTTCTACAAATACAGGTAAGGTAAATGCACTTGCGTGCTTGGTAATGTATACCCGGTTGCACTGCATTGCGATATTTTGGCAAAACAATGTCATTTTCACAAAATTCAGTCTCAGATAAGAATCTCACCTGTTTTTCTGTGAAATGTTTACCACATTTTGTACTACCGGAAGCACAACATATGATTTTAAGCGGTGCCCATTTATGAATACATATGTTGGATCCCTCTCCGTGAGTAGGTTAGTCTGTACCTCTTATTGAATTATACGATACAGTAATCTGTCATTTGATACTTAGATGTAAATAGCTGCTTTTTTCATGCGCGGTACCTACTTATGCATGCTCAAAATATAATAAGGCTCAACTGAAATCTAGCAATATTCCACTAATTTCTGATGCATTTTTATTTTATTTCATCATGCGTGATTCGGAGAGATTTGCGTTACACACACTGGCTGTATCAAACCTGTATTATAATACCTAATTAAAACATCAAATACCTAGTTAAAAGAAGCAAAGGCAGATTTTTTCCATAGAATACCACTTCCTCGCCTCCTGTGTCCAGTGAAGCAGAGCCCTTGAAAGATACGTGCAGTCTGCGTCATTACTGGAGGCAGAAAATGAAATTGCTTGTGGTTTGGCTTTGGTATATTTAAAAGTACTACAGGTGTCTCTAGATCTATAAAAAAATATTATCAGTCTCAGTTACAATTCTAAAATGTCCAAATGAAATGCACGATGTGCAATACTAGCTGAAATTTCCTTAAACAATAAACAATCTGCACTATTGGTACTGATGATACACTCGGACAGATGATAAAGTCGGCCACCTTCGAATTCGGTTATTTATATAATTGAACACGCCGTCTATTAGCAACCACTTACAACACCAACTGGTGTAAACAAAAACAAAATTGGTAAATATTCTGTATAAATGACTTACATTTATCTGTTTAAAATCTATTTATCCAAAATTACTGGGAAAGAGGATGTTTTTATTTTGCGCATGCATACTGGATCCGGAATGACTGTTGTAGCATTTTTGAGAAAGTTTCAATATAATACATGTACTATGAATAAAATTTTTAAATGACAAAGTGGTTGAATATATCAACAGTCAACGTTCGTACAGTCCCCATTATACATATCCCTTTCAGGGCCTCACTTCGTGTGAGTTTGCCTACTAAATATAAATTTGAATTATGTCAACTTTTCAGCAAATGTTAAGCTTTATTTTGATACCAACCATTGATAGCAATTTGCAGAAAAAAAAGTTACAGGTAAAAAAACTCACTTTTGTCCGAGTTTATCATCAGTACCAGTACCTGCTCTAATAAATCATATCTAAGTAAAAAAAAAAATATTTTTGAATCCGGCATTTTGTGAAGTTATGCAACTGGTAGGTGGGGGAAATTCGAAAATTTAGTCAATTATAAAAAGATCTTACTCCTAACACTCACACAGACTGCTATATATATAATCGTGACGTGTTTCTGACCCTCCCTAATTTTTCTGCAGAAATATAAACAAGCACCAACAAAGAAATCTGATCAAAAAATGGCTCAGACTGATACATCTATGGTCATCGTAAGTACAGATATTGTCAGCCTACACTGGTTGCTTAAAAAAGGGGAAGTTAATGTAAAACATCTTAATTTTCCACTTCCTTGCCATATGAAATTCAAATCATCATAGCTGTTGTATCAAGTGGGAACTACTTATGGATGCTCAAAATATCATAAAGGAGGTGTTGCTAAAGTTCAGTCTGCACTTTTAGCTAAACAGTAATAATTAAGTAGATCTACAATCTTTGACGAAAAGGTCATTTTGAACCTGACATTATGTGACTAAGGTTTGTAACCAGTAGGTAACGAGATTTGAAATTACGCACGTTTCATGTACAAATGAGTTGTGCTCATCACACAATGTTCGCTGTGATTCATATATATGACTGGAACGTGTTTTGTTAACTAAAGTTGCTTTAACTGTCCTTATGTTTTAGAAAAACAATGGATAGTGCTATCTACATAGTAACATTATTAATTCTATTAGGTTGTGTCCTCGGTGTTTCTGGAGAAATCAATCCGGTTGACAGCTGTAAACAAACTGGACCGGACATTTATTGCAACAGAATTCCTGCTCAAATACCGAACAATGTGACGCATGTTCATCTACAGAAATTTATAAATGTCGAGGAAATTACTGGCGACTCTTTGAACGGAAGTAATTGGGAAAATGTTAAGTTCTTGCAAATATTTTGTGGAGCAGATGAATCTTTACAACGGATAAAACCTTATGCCATGATACAACTTAAAAGCTTAGAGGAATTAAAGATCGTTTGTCGACCGTTTAAAAGACTGTATAAAAATTCATTTGCTGGATTAAATAATCTGAAAGTTTTAAACTTTACTGGGTGTGAACATCTACATGTATCTGCTATTACTGTGGCTATAACTGGTGTAAACATGTTACCAAAACTGGAAGTGCTTTCAATGACATTCATAAGTATACATTCATACGTGAATTTAGGCAAAGATTTCCTTAATGCTTTAGCCCCGAAACCTATAAAGCTATTGGATTTGCATGCCGTGACATTGAATGAACTAAATCTCCAGTACTTTAATGGAATTCTTGATACTTTACAATATTTTAATGTGTCTAAAACAAAATTGCTTCAAGGTGTTTTTCGGAACATCGACATAAGTCAGCGATTTGACAATGTGACACAACTTGATGCCAGCTATACAACTTTACCAATAAACTTTCTATCTGCCATAACATATCTTCCAGATGTCCGAGGAAACTCGTTTGATTTATCTGCATACTACTTGACTGTGATCTCTAATATTGAAACATTGGATATATCTGGCATTTATGCTCAGAATTTTCCTGCTGAATTCTACAATTTCACGATTTATCTTAAACAAACAAATTATTCAGATTGGCAGCTAAAAAATATGATTTTGAAAAATAACAAGTTAAAGCATTTGGATTTAACAGTCCCATGTCACAAATCAAATCTCGAAACTTTAGATCTTTCTCTCAATGAAATGGAATTTTTTCAACCAAAGCTCTGCAAATGTTGCTACAATCTTCAAGAAATAAATTTCTCAGACAATAATCTATTCAAAATGGCTAACAGAAATTCTACTCTGTTTGGACATTTAATTGCTTTCTACCCAAACCTCAAAAAGCTAAAGTTATCTTCAAATCGATTGACTATGATTCCAAAACAAATGTTCAATACAAACAAGAATTTAGAAGAAATTGAGTTATCCAGCAATCTCTTGACACAGGTTACATTCCGTCTTGAGCATTTGGTAAATTTGAAAATACTCAGCCTACAAAACAACCGCATCTCAATCTTGAATTACGACTCACGCTTGATCCTGAACTCGCTGTTAATGACTATCAACACAGACAGGAATATATCTGCAACTCTGCAGATAGCCAACAATCCAATCTCGTGTTCTGAATGCGATACACTGGCCTCTATAGAATGGCTTTCAACAACATCACTTTCGTATGGGGACATCCACTGCAAGAATCCAGAAGGGAATTTAATCTCCATCGACCACATCGCTACAAACTTCGTACAAGAAGAGTGCGATAGAGCAGTTCGTATCAGAAATGCTATTGTTTTGTCTGTTCTTATACCGATATCAATTATCATATCTATGGTCCTTATAATGTGTAAATGGCGGACGAATCGGCAAAAACAATTTTATAGAAAGAAAATGGAACAGAAAATTCGAAAGATTCAGATGAATGAACTTGACACAAAATATCTAATATTTCTGGCATTCAGTAGTTACGATTACAATTTTCTCAACAACAATGTTTTTGGACCATTAAAGCATCATTTACAACTTAAGACAGGTACGGACAGAGACCTGATATGTTTCGGTGACAAAAATTTCCAGCTAGGAAAACCTGTCCATGATGAAATGGCCTTATGTCTACAGCAATCGGCAGTAGTAATGTTACTCCTATCTCGTAGCTTCTGTAACAGCGAATTCTGCAGAATGGAGTTTGATATGGCTCTTTTTATGAAGAAACCATTCATTCTCATGATTAAAGATGAATTAGACGAAAGCGAAATGGTACCCAGCCTGCAAGAGCTCTTCAAAAGAAACACGAGATTATTATGGGAAAGACGTGACAACCACTTTTACTTAAGGACATCCTGGGATAATGTTGTTAACTCAGTTCTAGAACTGGTTCCGTAACACAGTGCAAAGGATTGAAAAAACAAATTACAGCTTATCATAAATTTTGAAAGCTTATTTGCACTAAAAGGCTTTCTAGAATTTTTGAACTATCGCATTGGTGAACTTGAAATGTTCGAACAAACTCTTAACATACATTGGACCAATAGAAGCAGAAATATATAATATATGATTATAATATGACAATTCGGGAATACATGCGCCAAGATAGAGTGCTACCAAGTTTGGTATTCTATTTTATATTAAAGAAGCTTCAGAATCGCATTGATATAACAGATAATTTACACCCACTGTATCAAATTTGTACATTTGCTCACTAGACGTCTACGTGCTCCTGGCGTGTTACTTCCGGTATTTTAACACTGCTAAAACACTGTCTCGTTGACTTACTATATTTGGCGTCATACATACGCCATGAATTAGGTCTTCCCTATGTCATGTAGTTGCTTATATAAAATGCATATTAGAATAGCAGAAACATGCTTTTATCATATCGAAACAATATATCGAGGTTATATGCCGCATATAACTGACTCGTGCTACTCCCCTGTGAAACTGTTCCGCATGCATATAACCTCATCATTTGTTTCGATATGTTAAAACATGGTCCTGCTTTGTTTTATTTCGTAATTATATGGATATTCTAAATATAGTAGTAGGAATTTACCTAGTTAACATATGGTATTGAAATAAGCCAATTCGGTAGGGCATTATTTGCATATTTTTTTTAAAAGCTGTTAATAAGATCATTTGCGCACATAGAAAGAATCCAAACAAAATAATAGAAAACTCGTAGAAGGTAGCTTGCATTTCCGCTACCGTCCAAGAACATGCTCAAACAAACCGAGCCTGCAACATTATCATTTTTGAGGTGTTGAACGACCTGTGGAATTTCCACTTTTTCTATTTTAATTAATTCTGTTCACATAAGGAAAGGAAATGCGCACCACCTTTTTTTCGACTCTGTGGACATCTATTACACAAATTAATCAAGGGGGCTATGTGATCACAAATGACAAAATATAACCTATAATATGTTCTGGTTTTGCTTATTTTTATTTTCTTGATATTGATTACCTTGAGGTGACATGGATGTCTCATGGGTTCTGCACATCGTCTTGAGGAGATAATCATTTGACCCAAGTTTCATGAAAATCCTTCATGGGGTTTACGAGAAACAGAGCTGACACAAAATGTTACAGACGGACGGAAGACAAAAGGATAGAAGAATGACAGGACGTACGAACGGAGAAATATAAAGTTACTGAATCTCTTATATTTGTACCTCATTCCTTTTGTTAAGTAGAAGCTATATTTGACTCAGCTTTGTCACGCCTTTTTCCCCTTCTACTTCTCACGGATTTCAATATTTCAAGAACAGGAAATGGTACTCAAGTGACATTTACTACAAATGATTAATGTCGTGATGTTTTTAATTGGTCAAGAACCACAGCTCTATCTTGCCCTTTTGAATCTTAAGTCCATGTTATTTTTTTTTCTTTGCAGAGCATAAAGTTGAATTTTTATGGGAATTAATTGAAACTTCGTACAGTAATTTGGGCCCTTTACAGGAAGTGCAGAGCGGAAGAACAGGAACTATGACTTGCATTTTTTTTACCTTTTTAATTCCACCTCTATGTAACTTTTCCTTTTCGGAAGATATCTCAATACTTATCAAGGCAGTGAAGTTGAGATATTCAACACATTCACTGATAGCTCTATTTGTAATAAACTAAGGCATTACTCATCAATTTAGAAAATAAATGCCGTGCTGCTTTCGGGGTAGGGTGGCTTTAGGTTTTTCTAACTTCTTCAAAATGATTCCAGCTTCTCGTTGACAGATGAAGATTTTGGTATAGGTAACAGTCATAAGTCTCCCAAGAAGAAAATATTTTAGGATTTTTGTTTGTCATATGTAGCTTCTTTTGAAACGGTGTTGTTGTATAGTGTAACTATTGTTATATAGTGTAACTATTGTTATATAGTGTTTGTTTGTTTGTTTGTTTTGGGTTTAACGACGTTTTTCAACAGTATTTCAGTATGTAACGGCGGGCAGTTAACCTAACCAGTGTTCTTAGATTCTATATCAGTACAAACCTGTTCTCCGCAGGTAACTGCCAACTTCCTCACATGAATCAGAAATGGAGGACTAATGATTTCAGACACAATGTCGTTTATCAAATAGTCACGGAGAACATACGCCCCGCCCGAGGATCGGACTCAGACCCCGCGATCCGTAGACCAACGTTCTACCCTAAGCAAAGCGGGCTGGTAGTGGTATATAGTGTAACTGTTGTTATATAGTGTATAACTGTTGGTATACAGTGTAAATGTTGTTATATAGTGTAACTGTTGGTATATAGTGTAAATGTTGGTATATAGTGTAACTGTTGGTATATAGTGTAAATGTTGGTATGTAGTGTAACTGTTGGTATATAGTGTAACTGCTGGTATATAGTGTAAATGTTGGTATGTAGTGTAACTGTTGGTATATAGTGTAACTGTTGGTATAAAGTGTAAATGTTGGTATATAGTGTAACTGTTGGTATATAGTGTAAATGTTGGTATGTAGTGTAAATGTTGTTATATAGTGTAACTGTTGTTATATAGTGTATAACTGTTGGTATATAGTGTAAATGTTGTTATATAGTGTAACTGTTGGTATATAGTGTAAATGTTGGTATAAAGTGTAAATGTTGGTATGTAGTGTAAATGTTGTTATATAGTGTTACTGTTGTTATATAGTGTATAACTGTTGTTATATAGTGTAAATGTTGTTATATAGTGTAACTGTTGGTATATAGTGTAAATGTTGTTATATAGTGTAAATGTTGGTATATAGTGTATAACTGTTGGTATATAGTGTAAATGTTGTTATATAGAGTAACTGTTGGTATATAGTGTATAACTTTTGGTATGTAGTGTAACTCTTGGTATATAGTGTTACTGTTGGTATAAAGTGTAACTGTTTGTTATAGTGTAACTGTTGGTATATAGTGTAACTGTAAGTGTAACTGTTGGTATATATAATGTAAATACCAATAGCGTAAATGTTGGTATATAGTGTAACTGTTGGTATATAGTGTAACTGTTGGTATATAGTGTAACTGTTGTTATATAGTGTAACTGTTTGTATATATTGTAACTGTTGTTATATAGTGTAACTGTTGGTATATACTGTAACTGTTGTTATATAGTGTAAATGTTGTTATATAGTGTAAATGTTGGTATGTAGTGTAACTGTTGTTATATAGTGTAAATGTTGGTATATAGTGTAGCTGCTGGTATATAGTGTAAATGTTGTTATATAGTGTAAATGTTGGTATAAAGTGTAACTGTTGGTATATAGTGTAGCTGCTGGTATATAGTGTAAATGTTGTTATATAGAGTAACTGTTGGTATATAGTGTAAATGTTGTTATATAGTGTATAACTGTTGGTATATAGTGTAAATGTTGTTATAAAGTGTAACTGTTGGTATATAGTGTAAATGTTGGTATGTAGTGTAACTGTTGTTATATAGTGTTCAATTTCATATTATTTGTATCATGTATTCACTGATAATGTTTTATGTATCTAATGCTGCTTATTTGCTCATAACTCTTTTAATGAAACATGTTTGTTTGTTTGTTTGTTTGCTCTGTTCACTGGCACAGTTATAGGTCATGAGAGGACTTTCTTCAGCTTTGATGGTGAAGGTGACACCTGGGAAGAAGCACCGACTTTCCGTAATCCAGCTTGATAGCTTCTTCAAATGCAGAATTCAACGCCCTGAGTGATGCCCCAACCCACATCGGTGAGGGGCAAGTGGTTTAAAGTCAGCTACCATAACCAGCCGGCCATGGAGGCCACATGACACTATTATTTTATTTGCACATCATTTGATATAATTGACGATTTTGAAAGTTTATACAAATGTTAGTTGTCTTGGACAATTTAGATATTTTACTAATTGAAGATATCGAAATAAGTCTATATACAAGTATAAAAAAGTATTTACATATCTTGAAAGAAGGTGTCGTTTTTCGTTTTTTTGAGCGTTTTAAGTTTTCGGAAATGTCGATACCAACGACTTTTAGCTATGTAGTCGGTGACGTCACATTACAATAATAAGAAGAAAAGATTATTGACAGTAAAATGTTCTTACCTTTCCTATAAAACTCGATATCTTTTGTGATAAATCAATGTGATTGTAATAAATGTTTCATTTATACAATTCATAACATCCAATGATGACTATTTGTCGTCAAAAACTGCTGAAATGTAGTATTTGAAATCTTTGAACGATACCTTACTTTAAAGGCTTGAAAATAAATAGGATTCAATGGTCAGTTTTCTGGTGGCTTAATTAAAAGAAAACTAGCATTTGTAAAAGAAGTATATACAAAACTGGCCAGACCGGATTGTCCGTGATTTATCAACCATATATTTGAACTTCAGACGATCAATTCTTGAATTGTATCTTTCAATGGAACACCTTACCATCTCATGTAGTCAGTGTTAAAACGGTCAGCACTGGCTACATTGATGTTTATACCATAATTCCAGTATGAGTCTTTTTGCATTTATCTGTTTAACCCTATTTACATCTTCCTTTCTGCATTTCAACATTTTATGTGTATATATATTTTGCAGTCAAGGGATTTTTAAAAAGTTTAAGGTGTTAAAACCTGACAGTCTTTTACTTTTTTCTACCTCCTCCCCCACGCATGGCCATAATGTATCAATATTGAACGTTAGTCATAATTGTAAATGATGCTGATGATATACATATATTAGTAACTGGAATTCTAGGGCGATCAATGAGAATTTTGAAAAAATGTGACTAGAGATGACAAAATAAAATGATTAAAAATATATACAAATATTTTTTCAGGAGTGAAATTTTACTGCCATGTCAATGATGTGATATTTTAAGTTAAATTGCTTTTTTTTTTTTTTTTTTTTTTCTTTTTTTTTTTATAAGTCTTGCCCTCTTGTAAAAGATGATTCTTCGATGGGAAAATCTACTTTTGGCGACATTATTGGATTTTCGGGAGAAAAATTGTGCCACTTTCTTTTACACTGGATTTATTATTTCCTAATCATTATTTGAAATTGAAATATACTGATAAGATGTAATTGTTTTTTTTTTTAATTAAACTAATTCTATTTCTTTCATTTGACGACTAACAATTTGCATACCTGGGAAATTATCATTATACAGTCAGATTGCAGCGAGTTTTGTGTTTTTTTCTATGAGTATGGGGTTGTTTCCTTGCTCTTCTAGTTTAACTTTTGGTTTAACACTTCTTTTTGACCGAAAATTATATGGGAATAAAGGAGCAAGTTTAGGAACTTTGGCTTTTATTTCGATTTGAGAATAATTTTTAACAAATTTGTTTGAGTTTGATGTTAAATTCTATTATATCTTGAATTTGAATTCTGTTCGGAATAGTCATATCCAGACTGTGGATTTTTTTTTTATTTTTGACAACACAGCCACATATCTTTAAATAGAAAAAAAAACAGAATTTGTGTATTATTTGAATTATTTTCATTGATTTAGACGTTTATTGATAAAAATAGAACTTTGTAGTTATGACTGTATTTTACGAGTGAAAGGTTATAATAGATTTATAAAACTGGACTTACTGTTGTGTGTTCATTTACCATATGCATAGACTTTTTAAAAATAAATAATTAAATTTATTATTAAAGTACTTGCTATCGTAGCACTTCCTTGAAATAAATAAGTCAGTGGCGTCGGTCATTATGAACATTCAGTCCCAAAACCCGAGTGCAATAATACACTTGTAAGGAACTATAAATTCCTGTTGACGACCGTGTTTTGGAACATGGTGCTTCTTTGCCAATCCATGTAGTTTCCGCTCATCTGTCAAATAAAACGGAAGGGTTACACTGTAGACTAAACATAATTTGCAAAACATTTAGACAGTAAATGCAGCGTTTTGTGGTCAATGAAATACGCTGTTGCAGTTTTTGCAAAAACTACCAAAGTTTTCTGGCTGTTTATCAACACTCGTGTCCGTCTGAATATAGAAATAGGCTGTCTTCTTTTTTCCGTACAAATCCATTGAGTATTGTGACCAAAACAATTTAACAGACTGAAGCCATCCTTTTGTGCTCTCTACCTTGTATTTTGGTCGTGTTGTTTCTGGTATAATGTGGTATCCGAACTCGGCTACATAGTAAAATAGAGAAAAGTTGAATCTTCACAGGTCGCTCAACACGACAAAAACGAAAATGTTGCAGGCTCGGTTTGATTGAGCCTGTTCATGGACGGTAGTGGAAGTGCATGCTACCGTCCGCGCCCTCTAGCCCCGGGTTGAGCAGAACTCAACATTTACACATGCTAAAACTACAAAAAAGCAATTTAGAGACATACACAGATGTATTCAAACGGCGGTGAACATGGAACCTTCAATGATATACGTGTTGAGGCGTGTAATTCCATGAAGAGCGGTGTTTGGTCCCAAGATAAAATAATGGGATTGCCCCAAACGAGAAAACAATGGGCAGAACTAAACAAACTGGAATTTAGGAAGGGGATCTGAGGTTATGGAGCCTGCGTATCACAGGAACTGTCAAAAGACAAAATTAAAAAGCAGGCACCATGTCCAAGGGGTGATTATACAATACCCAAGGCTATAAAAACGGGAGTATTGGAACCACCCAGGCCGAAATGGTCATGAAGAGAAATTAAACCGTACCAATAACACGACATAAAAGTCGAGCTGAACGATCTGAGAAGATCGAAATATAGCCCTAATTGAATGTACGGGGAGACTTTTTACGGCCGCCACACGGCACAAACAACGCTGCTGTGATAATAAAATAGAGAAAAGTGGAAACTTCACAGGTCGCTCAACACGACAAAAACGAAAATGTTGCAGGCTCGGTTTGATTGAGCCTGTTCATGGACGGTAGTGGAAGTGTATGCTACCGTCCACGCCCTCTAGCCCCGGGTTGAGCAGAACTCAACATTTACACATGCTAAAAGTACAAAAAAAGCAATTTAGAGACATCCACAGATGTATTCAAACGGCGGTGAACATGGAACCTTCAATGATACACGTGTTGAGGCGTGTAATTCCATGAAGAGCGGCGTTTGGTCCCAAGATAAAATAATGGGATTGCCCCAAACGAAAAAAACAATGGGCAGAACTAAACAAACTGGAAATTAGGAAGGGGATCTGAAGTTATGGGGCCTGCGTATCACAGGAACTGTCAAAGGACAAAATTAAAAATCAGGCACCATATCCTTGTAAGCCTTGTATTATTTAATTGTGTCATAATTATTCCGCCGGTAATGTAGTTTAGGGGTGTGGCTGGACTGTGTTTAAATGTTTATCAATGGCCGAGCGGTTCAGGTCGCTGATTCCGAATTACTTAACCCACATCGCGGTAGGTTCGAAACCTCACTTTGTTCTTTCATATGAGGAAGCTATCTACCTGGTTTCCGGAAGATCGGTGGTTTACCCAGTGACTTAACTCAAGTTGCAATAATCCTCCACCATGAGAAAAAGCAATCTATGAGTGGTTCATGTGACGTTTAACAAAATTCGATTAAAATCAAGTCTGTACAGAAATGTTATGTAAGTTTCAGATTTTCGGGGTCGGGGTTGGTGAGATAGGGGAGGGTGTGGGTGAGGTAATACCAAGAGACAATATTATGATGCACAATAAACTAAACTTTATAGAAAAAAATGTGTAGGATGGGCTAGAGGTAATGTGTAGGAGTAACGAAATAGGAAGACACAGTATCAAGAAACACAAAACCATTTTTAGGAGATGGGTGGGGGAGACGATGAATGTGAGTGTAATGGGGATGGGTGGGGGAGACGATGAATGTGTGATGTGGATGGATGGGGGAGACGATGAATGTGAGTGTAATGGGGATGGGTGGGGGAGACGATGAATGTGAGTGTAATGGGGACGGGTGGGGGAGACGATGAATGTGAGTGTGATGGGAATGGGTGGGGGAGACGATGAATGTGAGTGTAATGGGGATGGGTGGGGGAGACGATGAATGTGAGTGTGATGGGGATGGGAGGGGAAGACGATGAATGTGAGTGTAATTGGGATGGGTGGAGGAGACGATGAATGTGAGTGTAATGTGGATGGGTGGGGGAGACGATGAATGTGAGTGTAAATGGGATGGGTGGGGGAGACGATGAATGTGAGTGTAATGGGGACGGGTGGGGGAGACGATGAATGTGAGTGTAATGGGGACGGGTGGGGGAGACGATGAATGTGAGTGTGATGGGAATGGGTGGGGGAGGCGATGAATGTGAGTGTGATGTGGATGGGTGGGGGAGTTAGTTAAGTGGGCTGGGGAGGGAGGCAGTTTTGTATGTATGTTTATGCACTTCGACAATACTCGCTATTTATGCCATAATTAACAGTGTTAAATTCATTATGTTCATCAAACATTTAGAAACTGGACCGGATGACATCACATGACGTTGCTGTGGGGACAAGTATAATTGATTAAGCAACGAGAAGATTTTATTCGCTTTAAATATTTTTGAAAACGGTCACAGTCACTGTTTTGATTTTATTAAACTGGCAATATTGTAAAGAGACATAAATACTTTTGACGAATTTTCACTATTTAAAAAGTCTGATATTCAACAGAAGTTAGTTTGTTTCCAAGAAAAGCCATTTATTTTTATTATTACTTTGTTGTCTTATATTGAAATTCTCTATATTATCAAATAAAATCTACATTAGTCTCAGGGACTTTAGTTTGTTGGAGGGGTCCTGGGTTAAGTAGGCCTAAACATCTATTTAACATAGTTTAAGTATGAATATTTGTCACAAAGTCATCTTTTAACACTATATTTTGCAAATAAAGAAATTTGAACAAGTTGATAGCTTTTTAATTTAACTGAACTTCCTTCCCACCACTTTTGCAGTTATAAAATTTATGTACTGATAACTGATAGGCCTACTTAAAACTAAACCAACTGAATGTCCTGCTTTTTCACTTCTTTCAATGTCTCTTTTAAGTTAGTCTCACATTTTTCACTGCAAATATCTCAATGTTTGCCTTATTGAGATTAGCGTGTTTCTCATCCCGGATAGAAAATAACAGTATATAAATGATTAAATGGATCTTGCACCAAAGTGCAATCATAATGCAATAAAATGCAAGATATTGCTTGCCTAGGGCTAAAATTCGCGTATTTTGTTTATGAATGGAGGTAACCTAATAGGACTACTCAGGTCCTATCTTATGGAATGAAATCCCAATCAAACTCCCTGTCAGCATTTAAAAATTCATTCTTGTCATGGTGGTACTCTGGTGGACAGCAAAACTTTATGTAAATTAATCGTTTTTTTAAATAATTAATTAAATTAAAAATATTTCATTGTGAATTTATTATGTTTTTATATGTTGAGGTCCGTATGTATGTTACCAGTTGCCAAATATGTATTAAATGCTCATTTCTTAAAATTTTCTTAAGAATTTGCAAAGAAACTTAGCAAATCATCGTGAAATAGACCAGTATGCTTAGAGAACGGATGCTAATACTGAAAAAAAATCCAAGTTTTTTTTTTATTATAGACTGATCTGTACCAAATCAAACGTGTGCCTACGCTAGTTTGATCACAGTTAGTCTCTTCCTTTCCTTGTACCCTTTCTCAACAGCATCTTTACCGCGTTTCAGTATATTATTATCACATGCTAGGTAGAAAAGACGTGAAAAACTTAATCTTATATAAAATCTGTAAGAAGATCTTTTGGAAACATAGAATGCAACCAAACAAAAAATAGCAGCAAAAGTTAAGAACTCTTTTTCTTTTTCTTTGGTAGTTCTTTATGAGAATATATAAGTATGTTGACAACGTGTATATATGTATAACGAAAGATTTTTGAACGAATAATTGGGGTCGAAAATAATTGGTACAAACAGTATCAAGTTGCCCGGATGTGCAGACGAATTTATTTTTGCTGAAATATGTGGATTTTCCTGTTAATTAATATGTCTCTGTATCTTCAGTGAATCAAATTCCATTCAGGTAATGCTGTTTGTCACCTCCATTTAACTGTTCGTCCGAGAATTATTTGACCTCGCTGTTGCATGTAGGGATTTGATGTTTAGCAGGGCTTTTAGTCCATAGGCATAGCATAGCTAAGGTTCACAGAGGCCACGAGTTTTTAAAATTCTTCCCGATCAATGCTTTACATTGGGCACGTGAAAGAACCAAACGAACTGCTTTAGTTCATTTGTATCTCGAACTTCCTTCACTGAAATTTAACGAACGCGAGTGAAATGTTGGGTAGACTGAAATAACGCGAGTGAAATGTCGGGCGGTCCGTAATGTTTGCGCGTAGACTGAAAAGAACGCGATTGAAATCTTCTCGTTGACGGAAATGCACGCGACCACGACTGAAATCATTTCACGATCGCGCAAATTATTTGTGAGCCGTTTGACTTAACAATATTTCCAGTAGATTTTTTCCTTCATTACTTCCATGAATCGAAATATATCCGCAAATCGAGTTACCAAACCCCTTCTTTGTGTATTTATCTATATATCTATTTATTTATTCGATTATTTAATTTATTTTGCAGATTTGAAGCTGGTGTCAAATCTCACTGTTAAAAGTGGAACATTTTTCTACAATTTTGTCGCAAAGATGCACCTGATTTTTATTTTATTTTTTTATTTTTTTATTTTTTTTTTTTTGAAAAACATGTGCCTTGCATTTCACTTATTCGCCTAGAATGTACGTCAAGCATATTGACAGGACATGTTTTAATATCCATATACGCTCTGTGACTGCTAAAATTGGATTTGTAGGTTAGTAATATTATGTTATATTATCTCTTTTATTGTAAGGCGTAAAAAAAAAAATTGTTTGTTTCCGGTATCCCGACCTACCCTAAATATTTGGCCCGACCCTAAATGTTTTTATGGCTTTTGAGAATATATTTTTCAACTTTTTAACAAAAAGTTGCAAAACTGCACTTTTTATGCTTTAAACATGACCAGTGATGTTAGAAATCAACTTACAGATGCTCTAAAGACATAACCCCATTATCTGGAATCATTTTTTGACACAAAAATAATTTCCGGAAAGTCTCCCTTAATAAAACAATTTTCCAAAAAAAAAAATTTCCGACCTACCTACCCTATTTTTTTTTAGCATGTTACCGGAAACAAAGAATTTTTTTTTTTTAGGCCTAAAGTGAAATTTCTTGTCTTTACATTCTGGACATATCCAGGGACCTTCTGGTATAGTTTCAGCTTTCAAATTGGCACACGAATAGTGCCACCATTCAAAGTCGCATTTTACATGTTCGCAATAATCATTTCTCTATCGTTTGGGTGTTCAATGGACAATATGGTCTTTGTCAGAATCACTCCCTTCAAAATCTTAGTTTTTGTAACCATTATTTGCCATAAGTAACACTTACAATAAAGTCCTTCCAAAAAGAGTAAATTCGATGTAAATCAATTATAATTGCACGACCGTGGATGACATGAAAATGCGTGTATTTCGTCAACTTTAATTGCCAAGATGTCAATATTTCCAAAACGATGCACAATGTGTATTTGAAGTGTCAGGTAGAGTTACTAAACGGAAAATATCGAAACATCCCGATCCCATTATCGGACTATTCCGGCTGTTCATCGGGTCTCACTCAATAAACTCCCTAAGGAACAACATGATATGCAATTAACACCTAATTACTACTAATTGACAGGTACTTATCAGAGGATAACAAAGCCACGGTGCCGCACAGTGTACCTTTGAAGTGCTTTTGTCCGCACTCCATCTCTATATTACCTCCATGCTTTTTGTGATGTTTATTCATGCGGTAGAAATAACACGTTGCACCAGTGAATGTAAAAGCTGTATTAAACGGTATGAAAACACTGTGTCAACGTCGCCTCGCATGTTTAATTCAATAATTTTCTACGAAAAAACAATTGATTGCTTTATTTCTTTAAAATGCGTGTGACCTTGAATAGTAGGCATGTGAGCGTGATCTAGGGCCGAAATGCGTGTGACACGCGCAATGCGTGTGTCTTGACAGGTATGGCATAGACCATAAGAATAATGAGAGAGTAAGCCTATAGTATTTATTGAAAGTGCAGACTGATGAAGGTGGACACAACCATCAGGGTAGTCACAACAAGCACTTGCACTTTACCAGTAGTGGTCCCTATAGTAATAATACATTAGACTAGCAGTTTAAAATTGAGTAGCTTTACTTTTAGAATTGTGAATCTATTTGTGGACTGCTGACCCCACACCCTGACTTTGCCCCACACCCCGACTTGCTGTGCATGCGTATTGTAAACTTCCGGGGACCACTTAACTGCATTCTACCGTCACAACTAAAATAAAAATACAAGTTTAAAGGCTGACTGTCAAAAAGCAAACACTGACTTCTTCTGTAGTTATCCCGGTACGATCAGTTTTTTGCAACTGTTTCGCTACATCAAAGAGAAAAATGCTAGAGTTTTGTTCCACAGACACTTGGGGGTCAGAACCCCTCCCCCTCCCATGCCGCCCCTGACAACCCTCAGTCAATATATTTTTGTTTTTTAAAACAAACTGAGCACATGTCTTGATCATCCAACGACTTCTGTTGCCATTTCAACATGTTTGAAAAATTCCCATACTCTATCAATGATAGTATATGGGAGATTTTTAAAACATATTGAAATGGTAACAGAAGTTGTTGTATGATCGAGACATGTGCTCAGTTTGATTTAAAAAGCGAAATTATATTGGTTGAAGGTTGGCAGGGGCGGATTGGGAGGGGGGACAGGTTCTGACCCCCAAGTGTCTGTGTTTTGTTCGACAAACGTTATATAAAAAAATAATATATGCAAGAAAACAAACCTCACCCTGCAGCATGTTTTAGATCTCTTTTTCATGAACCGGAAGTTGTACAGCCCGTATTCGGACAATAGAGTCAAAGTATACTGTGCACCAAAGTTTACATCACAAAAAGACAGAAACAGTTGAAATAATTTTGAACATCAAATTTGACTGTTAGTAACAAGTGAACTACCCAAAGCATAGTCCTAAATATATAAGACCTGACATAACTCATAATTTTATTGATATTCAATTTACATTTTTTTATGTTCCATGTTATGTCGGGTCTTAAAACTTTACTGCATTTACATGTAGCATAAAATTGGCTGCAGAAGTCCATTCTGAGCTGTATCTTTATGGACCCTCTCAGACATTGAAACGAGACTGAAACTCACAACACATGAAGAAAATATATAAAATTTAATGCGCTTTAAGGCAGCAATTAAAAGTAGCATTTTACCTTACTAGTAAATTATAAATCTAAATTCAATTTATACATCCCAAGAAAATTTGAAGAGTGGCATGATATAAATAACCAATGGTGTTCTGGATGTATATATTACATGATTTGCCTATCAGATAAATTCATCTTTTTCCATCCCATAAAATCAATAAACTTACATTTTTTAGAAGACACATTTAAAATTTGTACTTGGATACAAATCATGAAAAGAAAAATCAATATAACCCCTTACAGAAGAAAAAGGCCTGCCGCGTACTCTTGCTGTGTACATACAGCATATATGATGCGTACATGATGTGTACTGAAATCAAGGGCTTTAAATAGTACGCAGGATATACACCGCACATACACTGATAGTACGTTTGTAGTACACTTTTGACATGCAAATGAGCTCTGCCGCGTACTACTTGCTGCGTACATGCTGTGGACTACATAGTACACAGGATGTACGCTGGAGGAATTTAGTATGCGGGAAATAGTACGCAGCATGTATGCGGCACATACACTTTTCACATGCAAATGAGCCTGCGGTGTACTACCCCTGCGGCGTACATGCTGTGTACTCCTGCGGCGTACATACTGTGTACTCCTGGCCTGAGTCCTGCGGCGTACATGCTGTGTACTCCTGCTGCATACATGCTGTGTACTCTTGTGGCGAAACTGCTGTGATAATGTAAATTCCTTACCCCACCAACTTTCGTATGCAAATGCTGATCATTTGGACAGAAAAAAACAGAAAAAAGATAAGTGACATGCATCAATAAGTATTTACCCTTACAAAAATAATGTAGATTGATGTTATCAAATAAATTAGTATGCTTTTCTTCATCCACTTTTCAATGAAATAAATCAATTTTTGTAGCATGTAATTTGGTAAACATTTGAAGAAAATGGCGTAACTGCATCAAGGGGAAACAACTTTAATGAAACTAAATATAAGTGTTATGATTTATTATAGACGATGTGTGCGTAGTATGTATTTATTTTGATTAAAATCCATCTGAGAACAATCTAGGACTGGAATTATACATTGTATAAGCATTTATACACTTTTACGTCCGTAAAAAGTAGCACACTAAAATATTTTGGATTGATTTTTTCCAATGGGGCGAGCACAATTAGCCAAAAACGTTCTGAAAATATACGAGCGGCAAATCCGATGAACAACTTTTTAATTTGGTGAGGCCTTAATGAGTTAACATAATGAGCATTAAAGCCTTTATAAAACATGATAGAATGGTGTTTTGCTTAAGAGTATTCAAATAACAGTGAGAGCTATTAATTCTTCTCATTCGGGCGCTGTTGAGGCATTATCTTGGTAATTATTTCATGTATTACAAAATGTAATGCAACGAAGTTCAAATAAGGCTTTTCAATTATCCAAGTTAGAAAGCTCCAGGATTAATTCAAAATGAAAAAGAATATATTTTTACACTGCATGCAAGGTGCAGCTCAGAAATCACTAAGATGTAAGCTTCACAAATGAACATTGCAAATAGTTTGGCAAATTTTCATTGTTCAGAATACCGGTAATCTGAACTATTCTATGCTATTAAGATAAAAGTTACTCGGAAATCAAGTTCTTGCTTCCAAAACAAAAACAAAAAAATGTACAAATCCTTCCTGCATGAAGTGTACTTCAGACTTTTACCTAAAAAAATTCAAAGTAAAAACACCAAAAGAAAATGAACAAGTCCCTCCCGCGTATATGAAGTTTACTTCAGACTAACTTATAAAAAAAAAAACTAAGTTTAAATGCCAAAAGAAATTGTACAAGTCTATATGAAGTGTACTGCACAAATTTCAAAGTATCTGCGGTGTACATGCAGTGTACTACTTTCTTGTACAAGTCCCTCCTGCGTACATGCAGTGTACTCCTTAAATTTTCAGAGTCTGTGCTGCGTACTTGAAGTGTACTAGTGACCTCCTGCGTACATGCTGTGTACTCGTCGAAATAGTACGTGGCATGTACGCGGCATGCGGTGTATATAAAATGTACTCCTCTGGCGTACTACTGTGTTTGCGGCATATACACAGCAAATACGCAGCATGTACGCCACAGAGGCTTGCTTCTGTAAGGGACAACAAATATATTTGGTGGGAAATAATTTTCATGTATAATGCTATATATTATAAGTTTCTTTTGTTTATGATAAGGCAGATGTTATTATCTCTACTGGTTTCCCAGTAGTTTCCGGACCGAAATCGCCATTTTTTGCCAGTAGCTTTCAAACAAAACATAGAAGAAACAAAATTTTCATAGAAAAAAGCTATGTTCTTCTGTTACACCATGCAGAATTCGTATTACACTTGTGTTCACAACACAACAGTAGATGAGGCCTCAAACGGGGCAATTAATTCCATTAATATCTCAGTTAGTCCGAGTAGTTTTCCGGACCTTTCTTTGTAACAGTTGTAACTTTTCTGTAAAAGCAAACATTTTCGATTTCGTTATATATATTCAAAATTAAAACATAATTCTAAGGCGTGATGACGATTTGAAAAGTATATTTCATGAATTTATCAAATACTAGATTTATAATACGCTCATTACAGTTACGTATAATTACGTTTGAATGACGTTTGCAACGTCACGCTAAAATGACAGGACATATTTAGCAGACTGGTAGGGCCTAATATTACAAAAAGAAAATAAAGAACTTTTAATATAATTAACAGCTTTTTAAAAAACAAAAAAACAAAAAAGAACAAGACCGGTCTCAAAATTGGTACCTAGTCTAACGCCCTGACCACTCGGGCATGGACACTGCTGCTAAACATTTGATTGATAGACAGTATCGTAGGTAAATCCCTGTCTATTTTGGTTCCTATTTTTAATCGATAATTTAATGCCGTAGTATAATGAATAGGTCGATTTTTTCTGACTTTCATTGTTTTATTTTATTACTATTGGAATGTTTTTACTGTATCGTCTGTAAATGGAGGATAAATGGACTGATGTTTACCTTCAAGGGACCTCAATTTCTGCGCATGCGCACTGTAACTGGAATTCCCCCGCAATTGACAATCTCTTGTGTAAGCATTACATCGAAGTAAGTTAAAACAACCGGGATATTCAAATAATAAGTAAGTCCGGTAATGCTAGGTTTTCGCTGCTATGTAGAGGTAACAAAGGTCTAGATGATATGATATTGTTACCCAGATGCTTAAGGACGGCGTAAAGTCTATACAGCACGAAATGTAAAAGGTCCGGAAAACTACTTGGGTCCGGAAACTACTGGGAAACCAGTAGTCATTATTAGTCAAAAATGTCTACTAGTGAACTTTCAGAACGTGTCATCGGCAGCTCTAGGTTATATTGTACTTTCATGACATGTCTGTTGTAAATTTCTGTAATTGTGAATGTGATTTATTTCAGTAACTGCAGCATGGAGGGAACAGCTGGCAGTAAAGGAGATGCAACAAGCTCTGGTAATATTGTCAATAACAAAACTTATAACAGACAGAGGAAGCTCTCTAGGCACCTCTGAAAGTTGTGTTGCATTAAAAAGGATTGTTTGCATAAGAACTAGGTATTTCAAGTGACTTTAAATCTCCTGCCAGTTTAGAAATAGAAAATTTATGCAACTTACTAATTAGTTACTTAGAAGTTACATATTTTGATTTGTGAGAAAAAAATGAAGCAACACAACATACTCTGTTATGCAGGCTTTTGTCAAAATGTCATAGTAAAGATAACTTTTTACTTTACACTGATCAGGGAAAGTTCTTACTACATCTGCCATACAATCTAGATAGTAGGTATATGGGTCTATATTAGAGTCAGGCATGTCGTCTATCTCAGCTCCATATCTGCTTAAGTCACTGGGAAGATATTCATAGGGATGAACAGAGCAGAAAATAGAATTTGCAACCGTTTATCTCGTATGACAAATTGTGCCACACACAATGAAGGTTAGTGTGTCTGAGGTTAATGTCAGACTTGGAGGACAAATGTCAGATAGATTAACATTGTGTCTATATTGACAAAACCTCTTTGAAGATTCTCTTCAAACTGGCATCAGTTGTTTTCCTCATCAGATGTACTTGTAGAGGGCATTACTTGTGCCACTACATTCAAAGCGAATGGACAGTCAACATCACACTCCAAGGTCAAAGACAGCATAATTTTGTGTATGTTTCACAAATTCTTATCTACTGAGACAAACTTCATAAAACTGGCATCTAGACAACATGCACAGTGCATGACCCAAGTCACTAAGACCAAGATCAAAGTTACAGTTGAAGGTCAAAGGTTAAATGGCTTAACATTTGGAAGATTTTCATAAAACTGGCATCAGTGGTTTATCTCATCAAGATGACAGGTATAATGTATGACTCTGGTCACTTAGTCAAAGATCTAGGTCACTTGAAAAGTCAAAGATTAGATAGCTTAAATTACTGCCCAGTGCCAACTCCATATGTTTTAAACCAGCACTGAGAAATCCAAATTGTTAATCTCATCAGATAACTGTAGAGTGTACAGCCGAGGTCAGTAGACCATGGTGAAGGTAACACTTAAGAGGTCAAAGATCAGATAAAGTTCTCAAATTGTGTTATCTGCTTCACATTTTCAGTTGGCCCATAAGTTTTTAACTTTGTTTGCTTTACAAATTGTAAATATAAGATGAAATTGTGTTACTCAGATCTAGCCATGGAAATAAAAATGTCCGTCTTTCAAATTTTTACTCCAAATGAATCATCCTTTTATTTCTTAAAAAATTGCCATATATATCCTCCACAATATTGTAATATGAGGTACTCTTGTGACAACTAATTTGTCAAGGTTTAAGCTAATCATTCATACATGTATATTATTCAACATTTTATCATTCAAAAACGTATAGACGTTCATTGTTTCATACGAGAACCTCATTATTGCAGCTTCTTCCGGGTCGTGAAAATGTATGACATTTCACCAAAACGAAAGCTGTTTTATGTATAACTGAACTTTCTAAACTATATGTCAATGACAAACGAATGAATGCATCGACTGCTTACCTAAATAAGATGCAGAATATTCAGTTATTCAGGAATCTCACAAGTATTTACTTTGAAAAACTGACACATTTTGTTTGACTGTCGGCGCCACATTCACTTGTAAACATTGTCGTCATATTTCCTGTTATTGGTAAAAACTCTACCATACTGTATCGCCAATCATTTATAGTTTATATTGTGACTTATAAATGGTAGCAGTCCTTTTTACCCGGCGTAAGATTAAGAACATTATAGTAAGCCCAAGGGAAGACTATTTCTTGCTCATCTGGAGTGGCGGATATAGTTACACAGAAAGGGAAATTCCGCAGAGTTTCTGATTGGTTGAAAATAGCCATTTCGGTGGAATCCGGGATTCTGATTGGATGGACGGTTAAATTACCGCTTTCAGCCTTGGAATCGAAGTATTATGGCGCGGAACATATAAAACTGCATGCGCACCCGGAACGCCAGCTTTTCACTTTCTATTTTCGGCCAGGACCACCCAAAATTACAGTCATCAAATTTCTTTAATAAATCATTATAAAGTTAACAATACTAACGTAATATTATAATTAACATTTCCCTGGAGGATCAGAGAACCATACAGGAGCCGACCAGCAGCAATGTAAATATAAGTTTAGATAAAATACGGATATCACACAGACTTTACCAGAACATTTGATTAGATCTATTAAATCAGATTAACATTTAAACTAATATTACTAACCTGACTAAATTTTAGCTATTGTAATTAAATATATTTATTCATTAAACATATAGCTTATTTATTTCTCCCTTTATTAAATTTCGCTCGACCCTCAGTAAGTATACGGAAATTGTCGTCTGCCGTCGTAGCCGAACGGACGTTAGGAACAGGACCGAGTATCAGTCGTTTTTCCCGTTACAATATAATGGACAAAAGCTTTGCTGGAATATGCTTTTCTGAGTCAAGGGGAGTTTTCAGTATTTGCACATTTTTTTATTTAAAGCCATAAATATTTCATACCAAAATCTTTTTTAAAGTAAGTAACACATAGATGCTTGCATATTGCAATAAAACTAAACAACTGCTTGGTCAGGACTAGTTTACTGCTTTTTCAGGAATACAAAGTTCTGCATTTGAATAGTCTGGGTAGGCGTCAAAAAACTTCCAAAAATGAAAATCAGCCGATAATTTGAAAGTACAGTTGCTTTCATTTTTCGTGTTTTGTGTATATTCTGAAGCACTGGTTTAAATTGTCTGCAAATATAATAAATCAATTCATGTGCATAATGTAGTATTTCCTGAGCGTCAAATATGCAGCTTATCTGGAGCACTGATCTTACTTTCTCTTCCTCAAAGTGGCATCTTGGGGTATTAATAGCCTTTTAATAGTGATAGTTGTAGAACTTTTTCATCTCTTTTGTATGCTTGATGACAAATGACAATGTGCCTGTGCAAAGGATTTTAGAGACCTCAGTTTAATTCCACTCTCCTTTGGATTTATCGGGTAAGGACTGAAACTACATGCGTGGGCAGTAATATCTCTGTTTTAGAAGTAGTATTTCCCAAACAATTCAGTCTGTTTTACATCAAAACGTCTTTTGTTCATAGCTGCAGCTGCAGTATTTACCAGTGCAGACAAGATGAGATTCTGTTCTTTGACCTACGAAATCATCGAAGAACTAAAAATGAGAAGGGAACTTTCTGCTGAGAATGAGAAGAAAATAGAAAAGCTACTCAATGAAAGATTTAATATGGGCTGGAAACTGGTGAGTGTAAGACTGGTTTAAAGTACTTCATATTGCAGGTCTTTCACAGTACAGTTCAACCTCCCCCACGCAAATAACACTCTGAAGGAAAGGTTGAATCTCCAAGAACTTTGGAAAGAAAGAAGGAAAATATCTACCATTATAGATAGGTGTAAAATATCTGCCTATGTAGAGAGATGTAAAATATCTGCTTATGTAGAGAGGTGTTACTATCTGCCTGTGAAGAGAGGTTTAAAGTGTCTGCCTACACAGATAGGTGAAAAATATCTGCTATGTAGGGAGATGTAAAATATCTGTCAATGTAGAAAGATGTAAACTATCTACCTGTGTAGAAAGGTGTAATTTGTTTGTTTATTTTGGGTTTAATGCCATTTTTTCAACAGTATTTCAGTCATGTAACGGCGGGCACTTAACCTAACCAGTGTTACTGGATTCTGTACCAGTACAAACCTGTTTTCTGCAAGTAACTGCCAAGTTCCCCACATGAATCAGAAAGGTGTAAAGTACCCATGTTTGTAAAGAGATGTAAAATACCTGCCTTTATAGAGAGGTGTAAAATATCTGCCTTTGTAGAGAGGTGTAAAATATTGACCTATGTAGAGTGGTGCATATTAATGATTACAGTATGTAGAGCAGTGTGAAATATCTGCATGTAGAGAGGTGCAAAATATCTGCTTATGTAGAGAGGTGCGAAATATCTGCTTATAAATGTAGAGAGGTGCAAAATATCTGCCTGTATATCTAGGTGTAAAGTACAGGTGTTTGTAGAGAGATGAAAAAATCTGCCAGTGTAGGGAGGTGTAAATACCTGCCTGTGTAGAAAGGTGTAAAAAATCAGCCTGTGCAGAGTGGTTAAAATATCTGCCTTTATAGAGAGGTTTTTGCTTGTGGGAGATGTGTTAAACAGAGGGTATACCATTATAAATTTGATAGCAGTTCTGTTTGTGAATATTATAAGTGTCAGTATTTAGGCTACTTTGCTAACATTTTTACATGCTTTTGTTTTAGTAATACAAATGATAAAGCCAGCATGGTATTGTATGTTTCAATGTGCATTTTATGTAAGATATGCAAATTTCCACAAAACTTTTTCCAGATTGTAACATGGATTGCATTAAAATCCGTACAGAATTAGCATTATGATGGATTAAAGATATTTTTTGGAATGAAATATTGAAAAACAATTGCAAAACATATCTGGTAAATACAATGAAAAAAAATTGATATATTTTTCATATGTATAGAACTACAAAATAGGTGTTACATCGGAGTTAAAATGATGTAAAGACATGAATTGAAGAAAAAAAAATTACATGAATGTAAGGTCATTTTATAAAAACAATACCTTTCACGCTTGAACACCAAATTTTAAATGTTCTGTATATTTTTAGCTCACCTGTCACAAAGTGACAAGGTGAGCTTTTATGATCGCGCGTCGTCCGTGCATCCGTGCTTCGTCCGTGCGTAAACTTTTCCTTGTGACATCTCTAGAGGTCACAGTTTTCATGGGATCTTTATGAAAATGGGTCAGAATGTTCATCTTGGTAAATTCTATGTCAAGTTTGAAACTGGATCACGTGCGGCCAATAAGTAGGTCAGTAGGTCTAAAAATAGAAAAACCTTGTGACCTCTCTAGAAGGCATATATTTCACAAGATCTTCATGAAAATTTGTCAGAATGTTAACCTTGATGATATCTAGGTCAAGTTCGAAACTGGGTTACGTGCCATCAAAAACTAGGTCAGTAGGTCGAAAAATAGAAAAACCTTGTGACCTCTCTAGAGGCCATATTTTTCATGAGATCTTCATGAAAATTGGTCAGAGCGTTCACCTTGATGATATCTAGGTCAAGTTTGAAACTGGGTCACGTGCCCTCAAAAACTAGGTCAGTAGGTCAAATAATAGAAAAAACCATGTGACCTCTTTAAAGGCCATATTTTTCATGGGATCTGTATGAAAGTTGGTCTGAATGTTTATCTTGATGATATCTAGATCAAGTTCGAAACTGGGTCACGTGCGGTCAAAAACTAGGTCAGTAGGTCTAAAAATAGAAAAACCTTGTGACCTCTCTAGAGGCCATATATTTCATGAGATCTTCATGAAAATTGGTCAGAATGTTCACCTTGATGATATCTAGGTCAAGTTTGAAAGTGGGTTACGTGCCATCAAAAACTAGGTCAGTAGGTCAAATAATAGAAAAACCTTGTGACCTCTCTAGAGGCCATATTTTTCATGGGATCTGTATGAAAGTTGGTCTGAGTGTTTATCTTGATGATATCTAGGTCAAGTTCGAAAGTGGGTCACGTGTTATCAAAAACTAGGTCAGTAGGTCAAATAATAGAAAAACCTTGTGACCTCTCTAAAGGCCATATTTTTCATGGGATCTGTATGAAAGTTGGTCTGAATGTTCATCTTGATGATATCTAGATCAAGTTTGAAACAGGGTCATGTGCGGTCAAAAACTAGGTCAGTAGGTCTAAAAATAGAAAAACCTTGTGACCTCTCTAGAGGCCATACTTGTGAATGGATCTCCATAAAAATTGGCCAGAATGTTCATCTTGATGATATCTAGGTCAGTCTAGAAAATGGGTCACATGCCTTCAAAAAGTAGGTCAGTAGGTCAAATAATGAAAAAATGTTGTGACCTCTCTAGAGGCCATATTTTTCATGGGATCTGTATGAAAGTTGGTCTGAATGTTTATCTTGATGATATATAGGTCAAGTTTGAAACTGGGTCAACTGCGATCAAAAACTAGGTCAGTTGGTCTTGAAATAGAAAAACCTTGTGACCTCTCTAGAGGCCATACCGTTGAATGGATCTTCATGAAAATTGGTCAGAATGTTCACCTTGATGATATCTAGGTCAAGTTTGAAACTGGGTCACAAGCCTTAAAAAGTAGGTCAGTAGGTCAAATAATAAAAAACCTTGTGACCTCTCTAGAGGCCATACTTTTCATGGGATCTGTATGAAAGTTGGTCTGAATGTTCATCTTGATGATATCTAGGTCAAGTTTGAAACTGGGTCAACTGCGGTCAAAAACTAGGTCAGTAGGTCTAAAATTAGAAAAATCTTTTGACCTCTCTAGAGGCCATATTTTTCAATGGATCTTCATGAAAATTGATCTGAATGTTCACCTTGATGATATCTAGGTCAGTTTCGAAACTGGGTCACGTGCGGTCAAAAACTAGGCCAGTAGGTATAAAAATAGAAAAACCTTGTGACCTCTCTAGAGGCCATATTTTTCATGAGATCTTCATGAAAATTAGTGAGAATGTTCACCTTGATGATATCTAGGTAAAGTTCAAAACAGGGTCACGTACCTTTGAAAACTAGTTCAATAGGTCAAATAATAGAAAAACCTTGTGACCTTTCTAGAGACCATATTTTTCAATGGATCTTCATGAAAATTGGTCAGAATTTTTATCTTGATAATATCTAGGTCAAGTTCAAAACTGGGTCACATGAGCTCAAAAACTACGTCACTGTGTCAAATAATAGAAAAAACGACGTCATACTCAAAACTGGGTCATGTGGGAAGAGGTGAGCGATTCAGGACCATCATGGTCCTCTTGTTTATTTTTCTGTTATTAATAATAGGTGATATGTATATAAGAAATAAGACATTTATTTCCGTATTCCGAACCCTTTCAGGTATAGTATTTAAAATATATACAAAAAGAATAAAGTTGAAATTTTATTTGTGCTATTTATGTACAGGACCAAGAGTGTCACAAGATAGCAAATCTCAATGAGAGACATGAAGCAGAACTTAGGGAGACTAGAAGACAGCTGGAGGAAAAGATGAGAGACTGCCAAGTGGATGCTGTATGTTGGTTTGATTCCATATCCCATAAAAATATTGCAATATTTAAGTTATTACACTGGAAGTTTATATAGGAGTCATCTTAGGGTCGATAATGTGGTCATCTGGTTGATTGGTCCAGTGCAAAAAATATTTGGCACAGAATACAGGCCCGTGTGCAGGATTTGTTTGCTGGGGGGGGCCCAACCTGGGGTGGGTTCTGGAGGGGTATCCCCTCCCGATTGCGAAATTTTTTTAATATGGCACATGAATAGATGCATTTTCCTGCTACCTGAAACACCTTTAAGGATGCATGAATGTATCATATATTTAAGGAAAAGTCTACTTTTTAATCATTTCATCAAGCTTTTTTCAATATATGTTTGATTGTACAGTCACAGTGTATGGACTTATTTTTCTGTATGATACCCAGTTGAAAAAAATGTTGAAGTTTTAAGATGATTATTAAGAAGACTAGCTCCTAGACTATGATAATTTTTTTCCACATTTTTATGATTTCATGTAGTGAACTGAGCCAGTCTATATACTATGTCCAATATTACAATTTTAACATCAGTCCTCTTAGAAAATCTCTAGAATAGACTGGCTTTTGTCTCTATGAACATAAAAAAGAGAAAAAAATCATAGAAACTAGTGGCTAGTCTAATTATTAACGGTATCCTATTTGCAAAATGGCTAAATGTTTTTAGATTTCCAACAAAACAAACGAAGTATTATGACAATTACTATTTACATCATAGATTTCAAATGACAATGAACTCTTAACTATACCAAAGATCTATAAAAATAAATAGATGTGTATTTTATACTTCTTTGACTGTACAAACTATAACATCACAGCACATATTAAATGGTATTTTTATGTATAAACCCCTTCATAAGTAACGAGTTTTAGATGCGTTTTGTGAGATTTACTGAGAAACTACTTTTAAAACTATGAGAGTTTTTAAGTAAGGTTATTAGACCCAAAAGAGTAAAATTGATACAGTAGTTTCAAATTCATAATTGTTGTAAAATAAAAAGATAGGATAAATATCTATCAATTTAATAAATTTGGGGAATGTGCCTTAATGTAGAAACAAAATTCAACCATCATAATGTTTCAATTTTCAGATTCATTTTAAGATTTACTTAACAAAACCAACAATGTTCTGATCATTTTATAACACTTCCAAAGAGTGAAAAACATAATAGTTTCTCCACTACCCAATCAAGTACATGTACCGATCAAGCAATCAATGAAGCATGCACAGATAAACTTTTACCTGTGACATGCCTGGGGCTAATTTCCACTACCGGACACGGTTTTATGGCTCTTTAGCCTGTGTATTGCTGTCAAATCAAGCCAGTTGCTCTGGTGTATAAATTTGTTAATTGAGGGGCCCATAGTAATAAAAATCGTAACTAGGCAGCCAGCTGGGGGGGCCCGGGCCCCCTGGCCCCCCACCTGGACACGTGCCTGGAATACATTCTTTTTAATGGGATTCCAACAAAACTTTTTTACTGTTGAAAATATTATACTGGTATACTATTAAGATACTGAAAGAGTGTATTATGGTATTTTTACATTTTCTGTTGAACACATTGATTGTGTTACTCTACAGTAAATATTACTTTTTTTAACCATACTGTAAAAGAAATTAAAGCTTGTTTGTCACCTTTTTGAATTAGTCTCAGCAGCAAGTGTACAGAAAGATGGCTGAAAAGGAGAAAGAAGCTTTGAAGGATGAAATTAGAAGACTTCAGGTAAGTGATTTATTATGTTGTTAAATGGCATATAAATCTTACAGACAATTGGTATGTGACCTGTGTGGCACAGTGGTTATAGTGGCTGAATTCAAATCACCTTCTGGTCACAACTGTGGGTTTTGATGTCAGTAAAAATGTCGTGGGATGAAGCTATCTAGCTGACATTGGTGGTTCTATACAGGTACTCATGTTCCTCTCCTTGCTGTGCCTAAAATAATGTCTAGACATGTACATGAAGTCGTCCTCCACATTTAAATGACCTATACTGTTTAAAAGTGACTCGAAGTAATGGTAAAACACATAAAACAATATAATTCTAACAGCATTTCAGAGTCACTTGTATATTGGCAGATAGAATTCAAAAGAGCTGAAACCGTATCACTAATTACGAAGATGTAATTCAGGAAATCATTTCTGAAATAACATGTGTCTTGGATGGACACATGGATCAAAAACATACATTGCTTGTTATGCAAGTATGCTGACACAGCACGTTACAGATCAATGTACTTCAGTCAAATCAAATGTTGGCAACCAATTACAGAATTTTGACTGTATGACATCTATGAAATTTTGAAAATTTCAGTTAGCTAATTATTCATTAGAAAAGAAGGTGCGGGAGTCAGAACGTCAGGAGAAGATTCAGGCTAATGAGAGAGAGCAGCACATCTGCCAGGTGTCCAGGTTTGAGTCCCAGTACTGTCAGGTTGATGTTATGATTAAACAGTTGACATCTAAACAAGATCAGCTAGACAAAGATAGTGAGTACAGTAGATAGAAAAGATAGTTGTTATGTTTTTTTTGTTATTGTTTATATGCTACTTTTTCATTTGCTAATAAATACATTTTTTGTTAAATCAATGGCTGCCAGGGGAAAGGCTAGTTTTCCTATATGCAGTATGGAAAGCTTTGAAAATTTTCTCTGAAATTGCCATCTCAGTTTCAAAATAATAGCAATGTTCTTTATGTGATCCTCTAACATATTCCTTCAAATAATCTCATTAACCTGCCTCACCCCCCACCACCACACACATATTTCCTACCCATATTTATTTAATGAAAACATTAAAATTCTTGTCAGAATACCCTGTCCTATTTTAAAATAATTTCGTATATTTTTCTTGTGTGGCCCTCTACCAAAACTGTTCAGGTGAGTGATCTAGTGGCATGATGGTCCTCCTGTTTTAACATAATTCTTCTTTCACAAGTTAGAGACTATGCTTATCATGAAACTTTTTGAATTAGGTCTTATGTTGTTGAATGCAAGATTGGTTGAAATTGGAAAGAGTAGAAGAATGTAACTGATATATAGTGAATTGACAGCAATTCACTCTTTTTGACTTTTGATGTGAAAGATCTGAAACTGTTTCAACCAGTTATCTGGGAGCAGGATGGTATTCTTGTTCTTGTTCAGAAAGTAGTGTATAAATTTAAACATTAATTTATAGATGTAAATTGTTCAAAATGACAGCATTTATAGCAAGCGTTTCCAGGGAAACTGCTTCAAAATATCAGCCATATTACATGTAAATCATATATGCCAAGTAAAGATATGTTAATCAGCTCTTTTCTAGACTGTTGAATAATCAGTATGTACAACTTCTCTCTTCTCTCACTTATGAAATGTTTTCATCAGTAAAATAAAACTTGTTGGTTAGTATTTGAAGTATACCATCTGTATCGTTCCACTACAAATGTGAGTGGCTGTCTTTGAGCATTTGCTATGCTTTCAAAGATTCTAGTCTTACTTCTTAACTCACATGAGCACAGGGTACTCTTTATGTGGGCCAATGTTTGTCATGCAATCTATTTCATAGAATTTAAAGGTAGGTCAGAATTTGGATACCAGAAACAACACCGAAGTCCAGTGCCAAAATCCATGTTCACAGGAAGTTATGCAATATCATGTATTGTTTTCAAAATAACATTTATTACAAAACAATATTGTACTTCATAATATTTTTAACATGGGCCTATTTGGCCACAACTGCACATGAAAAGAAATAAGCTGCCCTATAACAGTTTGCTCTAAGCTGAGCTTAAGGCAAATACAACAAAAACTAGAATGAAACCACATTTTTCTGGATTACATCAGTCAAAAACTGCTATAACCAAAGAATCTGAAAGTTCAGTTTTACCGAAATTCTAATAGAACATTTAACATGGCAGTGACGACCGTGTGATAGCTGTCATCTAAGTCTTATTTTCTCTTAGAATAACTCCTTGATTTCACATCCAGATTTAAAAGAGCCAAGTTCTTTCTTCATATGTTGATTTTCCCTTTCTAAAACTTCCATTTCTTTTATTAGTTTCTCATTCTTCTTTTTCAGAAGTCTGCTTTCATTCTTACTGTCTTTTATCACCTTTTGATTTTCCTTTAGCTTTTTCTTCATGTTTTCAATAGAACTTTTTAATCCTTCTATCTCTTTTTTCAGTTTCTCTTCCTGTTTCAGTCGCTTTTTCAGCGTCTGTATTTCTGTTGTCAGAGCTTCAACAGATCTGTCTTCTTTAAGCTTTGCTTCTATAAGTTTTTCTAATGATACCTTGCTCCCAGGATTTTGAGACAAACCTAATGCCTTGTACACCTTTTGCTCTAGCATAGTTGTTAGATATCCAACTTTTGTTATGGTTTGTGATATATGGTCCCGGTGGTCAGCATAACTAAAGTGTCCAGAGAATACAAGAGGAACAAGTTCTTTGTTGACAACTTGTACTAGATTCTTGTGTGTTTCATCATCTGATGACTTTTTTGTTTGATGTTGAAATGCAGAGTCCAGGGCTTTGGCAAGCCAGTCATATTCTTTCTTGAGAAAATTGCGAAATGAAGTGAAAGCATTAGGTCCTCTTCTTGGTAAAATTGTCAGTAACTTTGTGGCTTTGGTTTCTCTTGATCCCATAGCCTAAATAGGTAGATATATTTCTATTAGAAATTGTTGTCTTGGACTATAGGCATTACATTATAATTGATCTAGACATCTTGTGTGGGTTGACATATACAATTTACCTGCTTAAACATTGAAATAAGACATTTATTCATAACCAAACTTGTAACTGAAATTCAGGTCTTCTCATTTTAGACAAACTGATGGACAGTGAAAAAATGCACATACCATGGTAGTACTTATAATAGTGCTCCAGATAATATATGACATACACAAGTGATGAATGTTAATCAGGTTACTGTTGTATTTTTGCAGCAAAATGTCAATCACAATTATATATGCTACTACAAAGATTGAATAGTTACAAACAAATTTGAATTGATCAGGCAGTCTTTATCTTTAGAGTTTTTGACCGATGCAAATTAGATAACAGTGCTCTAAAGGACAGTCAAAGTATTAAGTGAATTATTGATTGAACTTACCATGATGTTTTCCATATCATCGTGGGTTATAACATCATTTGCATACAGCGAGTAAAGAGAGGGGTAGTTCGGATCAAAATCCTTCTTTATCCGTTCAGAACATTTTTTCAAGGCAGCCTCTTCTTTTTGATTCATTTTTCCAGTAGCTGTTATTCTTGACTCGTAAATTCTGCTTTATTTATATTTTACACATATGTCAGTCTTTCGTATCCATATTTTAATATACTAATCAAGCATCTGTTTTGTTTATTCCTGTATTTCAGAAGTTTCCACCTTTTGTTGATTAGGTAATGATATTAAGTCTTATGCAGATTATGAGATAGAATTGTTCTAATAACTCTTTTTTTTTCATAAGAATTGAAGTTTGCTATATTTTGAAATAGCAGAGATTATTATCTATATGAAACCTCAATAAAAAACGACACAACTAAAACGAAAGTTTCCATTTACACATATCAACTAAATTGAATGTGGCCTACAACATTTGCTGTGTCACATGACGCCCACATTATGGCTGGAGACTATCCAACCCAAAATTTTCATTCGTTTTTCTAAGGTTTTTGATTACAATCTTTTGTTTCGATACAGCCAGTTAAATGTTTTCTTTTGTAATAATATACATGATTTCAATTGTATATTGTCTTTCAGGCTAAACAGTTGTTGCTACCTTATTGAACCACAGAACAGATACAACTGCTAAATGAGCCGCGCCATGGGAAAACCAACATAGTGGCTTTGCGACCAGCATGGATCCAGACCAGCCTGCACATCCGCGCAGTCTGGTCAGGATCCATGCTGTTCGCTTTCAAAGCCTATAGCAATTAGAGAAACTGTTCGCGAATAGCATGGATCCTGACCAGACTGCATGGATGCGCAGGCTGGTCTGGATCCATGCTGATTGCAAAGCCACTATGTTGGTTTTCTCATGGCACGGCTCAAATATATTTAATGCTTATCAAGATTTTATATATTTAGAAACAGTTCATGAATATTTAAATCAGTTAAAAAGTGTTTTCATTGATTTATTTAACAAATAATCAAGGCCTTCTTGTGGTTTGTCGCCTGATTTATCACAGTTCAGAGTTCAGATGCGCAGGAGTTAAACCACAAGTGGTTAAACATCTAAGCATCTGAACAATAAACCACAAGAAGGCCTTGCTTATTTTCTTTCTTACATGTTCATAGAAATATTTAGATATACATTAAAGTGGGCTTCAGTGATCTGTGTATCAATGAACCGGACGTCATGTGGCAATTTGACGTCATTATTGACATCGTAATGATCTCTTACCGTTCTGTGTGTCAAAAGTTGTTTATCGCAGAATATACAGAACTTCCCTTACAGAAGCAAGCCTCTGTGGCGTACATGCTGCGTATTTGCTGTGTATATGCCGCGAACACAGTAGTACGCCAGAGGAGTACATTTTACATACACCGCATGCCGCGTACTGTTTGGACGAGTACACAGCATGTATGCAGGAGGTCACTAGTACACTTCAAGTACGCAGCACAGACTCTGAAAATTTAAGGAGTACACTGCATGTACGCAGGAGAGACTTGTACAAGAAAATAGTACACTGCATGTACACCGCAGACACTTTGAAATTTGTGCAGTACACTTCATATACGCAGGAAAGACTTGTACAATTTCTTTTGGCATTTATACTTAGTTTTTTTTTTATAAGTTAAAGTCTGAAGTAAACTTCATATATGAGGGAGGGACTTGTTCAATTTCTTTTGGTGTTTATACTTTGAATTTATGTAGGTAAAAGTCTGAAGTACACTTCATGCAGGAAGGATTTGTACATGATTTCTGATCGAGCTGCACCTTGCATGCAGTGTAAAAATATATTCATTTTCATTTTGAATTAATCCTGGAGCTTTCTAACTTGGATAATTGAAAAGCCTTATTTGAACTTCGTTGCATTACATTTTGTAATACATGAAATAATTACCAAGATAGTGCCTCAACAGCGCCGGATTGAGAAGAATTAATAGCTCTCACTGTTATTTGAATACTCTTAAGCAAAACACCATTCTATCATGTTTTATAAAGGCTTTAATGCTCATTATGTTAACTCATTAAGGCCTCACCAAATTAAAAAGTTGTTCATCGGATTTGCCGCTCGTATATTTTCAGAATGTTTTTGGCTAATTGCGCTCGCCCCATTGGAAAAAATCAATCCAAAATTTTTTGGTGCGCTACTTTTTACGGACGTAAAAGTGTATAAATGCTTATATAATTCCAGTCCTTGATTGTTCTCAGATGGATTTTAATCAAAATAAATACATACTACGCACACATCGTCTATAATAAATCATAACACTTATATTTAGTTGCATTAAAGTTGTTTCCCCTTGATGCAGTTACGCCATTTTCTTCAAATGTTTACCAAATTACATGCTACAAAAATTGATTTATTTCATTGAAAAGTGGATGAAGACAAGCATACTAATTTATTTGATAACATCAGTCTACATTATTTTGGTAAGGATAAATACTTATTGATGCATGCCACTTATCTTTCTTCTGTTTTTTTCTGTCCAAATGATCAGCATTTGCATACGAAAGTTGGTGGGGTAAGGAATTTACATTATCACAGCAGTTTCGCCACATGAGTACACAGCATGTATGCAGCAGGAGTACACAGCATGTACGCCGCAGGACTCGGGCCAGGAGTACACAGCATGTACACCACAGGAGTACACAGCATGTACGGCGCAGGAGTACACAGCATGTACGCCGCAGGGGAAGTACACCGCAGGCTCATTTGCATGTGAAAAGTGTATGTGCCGCGTACATGCTGCATACTATTTCCCGCATACTAAATTCCTCCAGCGTACATCCTGTGTACTATGTAGTCCACAGCATGTACGCAGCAAGTAGTACGCGGCAGAGCTCATTTGCATGTCAAAAGTGTACTACAAACGTACTATCGGTGTATGTGCAGTGTATATCCTGCGTACTATTTAAAGCCCTTGATTTCAGTACACATCATGTACGCATCATATACGCTGTATGTACACAGCAAGAGTACGCAGCAGGCCTTTTTCTTCTGTAAGGGTTGACATTCTGATTTGTTTAACTAACAATCAAATCGAACCATGTTGGAATGGTTGTTTTTTTAACTGGGTTACATCACATGCTTTTTTAATTTTAATGCTCAGCCTGATGATTGTTATTTTCTTACATAAATAGCATATAAGGGATAAAAAGGTACCTAAGTCATCCAAGTCTTTGAAATACATTATTGAATTTTGAGAAAGTAAGGATTTTGACCTTGTACTTTGGTTATTCCACAATCAAAACCTTAGTGCATGCTTATCAGAAAATATTATTTTCACAGACTGTTGACCAATGAAAGTCTGTTATTACAGGATTTTATTATAAAATACATAATAAACTTGTATCATTGCTTATTTCTTTGATTTCTATCCGAATGTATTGACTAGTTCTTTATTTAAAATCTAGGCCCTAAATTGACTGCATGCGGCAGGCATAAACTGTAAATAATGTACTGATTCAGCACTTTGGTACATATATCCATTTTGCTCAGCTCTCCAGTTCATCTAAAAAAAAATTATGTTGAAAACAAGACAAATTTTATGTTATAAATGTTAAAGAGCTACATAGGAAAACTTCAGAAATAAAATTACAGAAAAATAGACCAGGTGTTGACTTGAATTTATAAGGTGAGCACGCTACATGTGTTTGAACTTTTTTTATTCACAGTTGTATACTGTCATTTTTCAAGACAATTCAAAACATTTCATATTTGATAAATACAAAAATACCTCAATATAAAATTGATTTTTTTAAAAAATACATAAATATGCGAAATTTAGTAGTGATAAGACAATATCACAGTGTATAGACTCTCTGTACGCCCAAACAGAAGTCGCCAATAACTAGGTGTTCACTTTCGTTTTTCAAATTTTTGGAAGCTATCGGTAGTGAGTATTTTTATGTTTTTCTTTGGCTATTTGAAATAAATATTCTTGTTGTATATTTTTTTCAATGTATGATAAATGTCTCTGCAACAAACTGCCGTTAAATAGACATTAACACATGAAATTAAAACGTATTTTCACTCAAAACCCAGCAGGTCAAAGCAAAAGACGATGCATTCAGGCTAAAAATGCCCATTATTTAGGAACTGCGAGTGAAATACGTGTCAGAACCGCTTCTGAATGTTAAATTATAAATCCATGCAAATGAGTTTATACCTACAAATATGAATTTACAATCATGAATAGTTTAAATATTGTTTAATTCAACATGCATCTGAATTATGCACTGACCGCCTAATAGCAAAACTTTATATAAAACTGTTCCACTATTCGCCAAAACACTGTACGCCTATTCGATAAAGAAATGACTACGTGTTTGGGCTTGTAGGCTCTATACACTGTACTTATTGAATTTATAAATATAAGTTTTGTATTGTATTTTACTTGCGACAGTGAAACAGTATTTATTGGTCTGTTTCACCAACGATGTCCTTGTCTTGGACAAGAAATAGAATCTGTGTACGTGTTTCCGTTAACCTACGAGAAAAATATTATTTATTCCGCTCAGCTTGACAGGACACTTTTTGTTGTTTTTTTCTTTGTATTTTCAGCTTGACTATTCGGGGGATAGCGGTGCTATTCTACTCACCCCGGTTTCGGTTAAAGTTAAGTTTTTCGGCAACCTTTTTTTCTGTCACATCTTTTTTTTTTTTTTTTTTTTTTTTACTTTTGCTTATACCTTACTGTAACTTCACATAAACATTGTGCAAACAAAGCCTTTTTATGCAGGGACTGCCCATTATACCCAAGGTGAAGGTCACTCAGGGTGTTGTACTTAAAATTATTTTTTGAGTTTAAGCTCCGCCAACAGACAAACGCGCTGTCTACATGAAAACTTTGTACAATCAAAGTGTCCAAAATGAGTCCGCTCATCTATCTTCAAAGACAGTGGTTAGTTTAATACGCCTAGAACAACTGATGTTAACATTAGGAGCCAGGTCATTTTCAGTTTGATTTGTAGTGATTACTGCAATATTTATTAATGCAAAAGAAAAATAACTAGATATTAGCTTCAATCTGCTTGATTTTGACTGATATCAGCGGTGATTTGGAGCCGGATATTAAAATAAACAGAAATTACCAATATACGCGCCGACGGCATGCAGCTGTTTCTTCTGTGAATTATGATAAAGTTCCTGAGGTAAAGTCCGAACAAGTCTCCGAGATGCCGGAAATGGATCAAACACTGAGTTGTGCCACGTAACGATTATATGAATGATACGTTAGTGATTTATGTGAAAAGAATCTAGTCATTATTACAAAAAATAATTTCAAACACTATGCAGGTTAGAGTTTATTAGTACGCATTTACCAAATTGAATTAGTCGCGCGATTGTGCCGCGCTAGACTAAATTAATTTGATAATTACTTACTAATAAACACTAATCTTTACGAAAAGTGGATTCGAAACTGCAGTAATAACATTAACTGGTTCATGACTGTTATGAAAATGAAAGAAATTGTAACTATTACCTTTTAACTGTTGGTTATCCATAAAACAAAGTCAGATTATTGAAATATATGAATGAAAAGAAGTTTTGAATAGGCGTACAGTTTTTTGAATAAGCGTTCAGTCCGGATTTTAGAAATTGCGATTAGTAGGCCAGTAATGTATCGACTAGTGGGACAGTGTAATCGGCATATATGTCTCAGAAAAACACATTTTCCTAAAAACGCATTCGTTACCATTAAGCCATGCTAGTATTTATCGATGCGTAAAATATTTACCTACGAAGTAGCAAAGGTTTCAATTCTTTGCAAAAGCTCAAGATACATATATTTCAAAGAATTGATAGTTTCATTACAAAATCCAACAAATACCCACACGTGATTTGACTTGAAATGAAGTATATTAAGAGTTTTAATAGGAGTGTTTGGTATCTACGTAAACAGTAGCTCTTAAACAATGCGAAGATTAAAACTACACTTACTTCATGCAATATTAACGAAATAAACAATAAAAACCAAGCCATCCGCGACAACAAAAATTTGTGTTTTGATTTCTGAACGCCTAGTTTTTGGCGACTTCCGGTTGAGCATACAGAGAGTCTATACACTGTGAATATAATCAGTGATTTATAAGACAATATAATTCATACTGTATAACAAGAAATGAAAACAACAAAACTAAGATGAAAACAATATATTAATTCATACATCAGTTCCTGGTGTTGCTCTAGAATCTTATGAATAAAAATGCTGGATACATTTGTACATGCAGTCATTCCTGCACTTTATCTAGAATTGTTAATGTCAGATAAGTTCCTGCACTAAATTTATTTTACATTAGTATCGTTGCTAAGCCAAGAATTTAATTTTGTACACACAAGTTCTTGCACTAATAATAGCCAAGAATTTTATTGGTACAGTGTAACTTCCGAAAACCGGACCTTCTGAAAACCGGAAACCTTTGAAAATCGCACGAAACTCAAGGTCCTGTTTTTTTTCTGTTTTATTTCTATATACTTTCAATTTCTGAAAACCGGACGATTTTTGAAGCACCGTTTATATTTTAACACTAAAATTAACTTCCGAAAACTGAACAGCAAAATATTTGCTGGAATAAAAGTGTCACCTGATAATCTGAAAACGCTGTCAACATGTTCTTTGTTTACTATTAGCGGCGCGCATTTATTTTGACACGCTATATAATCACAATGATCATTTGATGCAAAAGTAAGAAAGTAATTAGCGACTAAATTCATTTGTATTCAATTTATGAAAACGTAATGAATTAAATATCTTATGTGTTAAAAGCTTTCTTAATGCTTGAGCGAAGAAAGATAGATGTTTTAAACGATATAGTTACATTGACTATGCATTATCAACATAAATTAAAATTTAATGTTGACGAACTCGGGACTCCAAAGAGAGTATAATGTAAGTGGAAAATGTTTGCGTTAATGCTGTTATTAAAGTTATGTTGTTTCTTTTTATATTTGTTATTTATGTATTTATTATCCTTAATGTTTGTAATTGATTAATTAATTTATTTATTTATTAATTTCTTTATGTGTAATTGTAAAATTAAAAAAGGATAATAATCTCCTTTATCCTATGTGAAAGAAAATATAATTCTTGTGCACCACGTCCACTTTGCCTACAAACTTTCAAACTTCTGAATTCCGGAATCTTCCAAAAACCGAACTTTTAGGCTGGTCCGGAGGTCGTTCGGTTTTCGGAAGTTAAAGTGTATTAAGTTTTTGTTGATGTCTTTATCTGTTTCTACTGAATTGCCCTGATGAATTAAATGGATACAATTTGTTCTCCTTGCAAATTTTCAGAATTAGTCCAAGCTGTTAAGATCCAGGTATGAACTGCTAAAGGTTGGTGATGCATGTGTCTGTCATTCCGCGGTTGGAGATCATGCACATAAAGGCAGTGGAGTATGTCTGCCTGAAAGTCTGCACTGGCCAGCCTATGTTGTAATGTTGTCCCGGTGTAAACATGGAAGAGCATTTTCAATGTTAAGCACTTCCCTTCCCTCATCCTCAGGTCTGTACCCCTTAAGGCAGTATAAAACCTTATGTAGGGGTTTGTGAATGGGTGAGACAGCAGCATTGAATGCACCACTGAAGTTTTCCATTAGTGCAAAGGTGCAGAGGTGCCTTGGGTTTGGCATACGCTCCCCAAACATATACAAAAAGAAATGGTTCTGGAATCCTGGACTTGATGCCCTTGTTATAGAGCTGGACTGGCTCTCCATATTGTTCAGCACAATTGTTATGAAATATTTAATTATATAATCCACAATCTCTGTGTCTGTCAGAATGATTAATTCTTCTTTTATAGAAATAGTGTATTATAGACAATACTTTTTAGCTAAAAGTATCCTTATATACCTTGAGTGCTGCCCAAGTATTATAGTTACAAGTCATAAATGGCTAGAGATAATTGACTACTTCTTTAGTACAACTTCAGTAATATGAGGCAAGTTTATGACTTTGTTCCGAGGTGATTTATATTTGGTTCACTTCAGGGCATATTGTCTCATCTTGATAGAATGTTTATGTTGGTACATTAAGCCGATCCAGTATTGTCTCTTTGACTCAGATACTAAATTGAGTGTTTGGTGTAGTCTTTTTAACAGTCCACTATGTTCATGTTCAAGTCTGGAAGTTGGTGTTGTTTAGTAGCATTTGACGGTAGATTCTGTTGATGCCATCTTGTATTGGTTCACAGGTGGGTTACCAGAGCCTTTTTCAACTCATCTAACCAAATATGAATGCATTCATCCCTCTTTTGGTTCAGGTCTACATTATACAAAAATATAACCAACCTAGCTATTAATGAAATAACCAACCCAATCAGTACTAATTTGTTTTTATCTGTCTAATTAACTATACATGTAATACTTTTATTAAGTGCCTAATCAGTAGATTAGGTAAATATACTTCAGTTGTTAAACAAAAGATAAAAGGTAAGGGTAGATTTCTCGGAAGCACAGAGCACCGCAAAAACAGACACAGTCTGAGATTCACTTAAAATGTGTTTTAAGAAGGTATTAGTCCCTTTTACCAAAGAAAATCTCCAAGAAATTTATTACAGCAGTATATTAGCGGATATGATTTTACCTAATAGATGTTATAGCAATCATGTTTTTCTTTGTAAGGTGTGATTGGGGATGGATTCCTGACCCCATCACATCCATGGACAATAAATGGGTTACCTCGATAGCCGAAATTTAAAAAAAAACAAAAAAACTCAACATTGCAATGTTTCTATTAGATAATTTTTCAGAACTTCTTTCTTTTCTCTGAATTTTGATGGCATTTTTATTGTAGTTAAGTTAGGGAAATTCAGAACATTAAGGTGTAATGGTTGCATTATGATTACTATTGTGTGGTCCAAAGAGCTATAAAAATAAATAGATTGGCAACTTGAAAGGCATGTAGAGCAAATCTCGCCAACATCCCGTGACTACTGAATGAGATCTCGTTTACCGGAAGTGACGCGTTCTCCACGCCCCATTTTGTATGCGAAAGCAATTATTCATTGGTAAATTAATTATCACCGTATGACCACGCTTCTTTTGATGGTGAGAAACGTGTACTTTGTGTCTTAAGACTATTTCACATTAAACTAATGTTGTTTTAGAAGCTAACATGTATTTTAACTGTAGTTTTAAAGGTACAAATTGTAACTCCATGCTTGCCGATATTTGTTTTTACTAAGATAACGCCGATTCAGGCTCTGACGCGAGATTACAGCCAGTTGCCATTCTGTGTATTTTATACTTCTTTGTGTGGTCTAAGGAATCAGGGTTTACAAATCATTTTTTGACAGCGCAGTTTGATATAATAAAAATAGGTGAATTTATGTTACAAGTCCAATGGTACCTGGCCCTATTGAAGTGAAAAAAAGTTAACCACTTACTTTTAATATTTCCCATAGTCCCACTCATTTCAATTCCTTCAACATTGCCATAAGTCCATTTAAATTTATTCGTATTCCAGTGTTAGAAGAATGAAAACTGATACTCTCTTAAGTGAATTGCTAGCATATATACCCCTCAAAAGGAAATGTATAATTGACATTTCCTCTTCAAGTGCTTATCAGCTGAGTAATCTCTTAATTACTAATTTACTTTGAAAAGACATTAATTTAGATGACTATCTCAATAAGCAGATCTATCAAAAGGCATAATATATTTCCAGCCTTCATAACAAAACAATTAAACTGTCCTTGAGGAAAACAAAAGTAAGGTTTTACTGTGCTTGCTTTAGTTTGACATCATAATTATATTGTTCCTTTCTTTGAACTAAATAAAGAAAATTAAGGAATGAAAGTGTGATAAAATCAAACCTAAATTTATTTTTGTTGATTCAGAATTCCCTGTTCCATGCTTTACATCATTAACGAGTTTTTAAGTTTGTTGTTTTTTCATGATGCTGAAATTTATTATGATATTCAGAAAGCATTTGGAATGCTGATTCACTACTTAATCATGAAAGTGCTCGTGTCAGTTATGGTAAAAAGAATGTAGTTACATGAAAAAACATTCTAATGATAAATGGCTGATCTTATAAATCATATGTCTATTAGCTTGTAATGAGGGGCCCGGCCAGATAGTATATTAAGCCAGAAATTCTGCTCCCAAAACAGAGTGGTATGATGCACGAGAGATGCTGTATGTCAAAATTATTATATGACCCATTTCTCACCCAGGCTATTTTGCTCTCAGGGAAACAAGGATTTTTTGAGGCCAACATACAAATTCAAGTCAAAAATAAAATTGTTGTGAATTTTCAAAGATAAATAAAGCTAATGTGATGAACATATTTTTATTTGTTGAAAATAAGTCTAGAAAGAAAACTCAACAACAACAAATTAGCTTTTATCACAAATCTTTAAAGGAAACTCTAGGCTACACCATGCAATTACCAATTGTAAGCTTCACATTTGGGAAGTCTGTTACCAAACAGTTTGTAGGATTCTGATTGCACAGAGGCTGTGTGTATGCTATTAAGCATAAGGGTTAGATATGTTACTGCAAAGCTGCTCTCTTAGAGTTTCTACCTCATATCTCAACATTTCAGTCTCTTTCTTATACTTCTCCATGTCCTGCTTATGTCTTTTGGAATCTCTAGACATTTTGCTATAGTCTTTCAGTTTCTCTTTCTGTCTTGATATAACGTTTTTCAGTTTTTCATTTTCACCTTTTAACTTAACAATTTCCCTGACCTGCTTTTTTAAGTCTTTAACTTCTTTGCTAAGGTCGTCTATATTCTCATTGAATTCTTTCTTTTTTTCTTGTTTTAGTTTATCTTCTATAAGTTTGTTTATAGGGGTTTTGTGTTTTCCAATTGTTGTTATATCAAGGGCTTTATGGCACTTGAGTTCCAGGCTATTTAGTAAGTCACCAATTTTTTCAATGATGACACCTGGATGTGCTTTTTCATCACACATGTCGTAACCTGAACCTCCTGGATATACCAATGGAACTAGCTGTGTTTCTATGACACTGATCAGTCTCTTGTTGATGCTTGCTTGTCCACTTTGAAGTTTCTTTAGTTCATCAGCAAGCCTCTGAGCGAGCCAGGGGTAATCCTTTTCCAGCTTGTCTTTGAACACAGTAAAGGCATTTGGTCCACGGTGAGGCAGATACCTCAAAAGCATGGCCACTTGTGTCTCTCTTGAAGATATTTTCTGAAAAATGTTGGAATTCTATAAATGACTTTATTTATTTTTGTAAAAGCTGAAAATGTCCTTTCCTAAGGTGAAAAAAAAAATCCGATTTGCACCAGCAGTATGTTCTCTCTAGGCAAAAAATTGACAATTCTTAAACAGGAACAAGTATACTGTACGACTATTTGAGAAATATTCGAAATGGAATAATATAGAAAATGTATTTTGTTTGTATCAATATTTTCACAGATTTTACTTGACCTTACACTGATTCAAATAATCATAATAAGAAAATAATAAAAGATTTTGAGGGCTCAGCATGTAAGTGTATATGAATAAAGAACAAGAGACAGTAGTTTTGCGCTGAGCCCACAATATGTTAACTTTACTAACTTAACAGTGGATCCCTATATATGTTTTTTTTTCTGAGTCATACTGGTTTTAGTTTGTTTTGAGTTTAGCACGTTTTTTCAACAAGTAACTGCCAACTTCATTACATAAATCAGAGGTGGAGGACAAATGCTTTCAGACGCAATGTCTTTTATCAAGTTGTCATGGAGAACAAACACCTCGCCCGGGATCAAACTAGTGACACTGATCTGTAGATCTGCGTTCTCCCTATTGAGCTTGTTTATCTATAATACTTTTAAGACTTTTTTACCTTGTTCAGCTTTATGATACTTTGACCATACTTGTGTTGATCTGTATGTTAGTTTTACCATATACTTAAGTTACTACAAATAAGTGTTTAACCACACTACATTGTTTTCTTTGTTGCCTTTACTGTTCTCATATAGAGTATTATATACTTTACATACACTTGCATGTTTTCACTACATGTTAGATCACAGCATATTAATTTTACTTTAGCTGTAGTTTTTCACTGTATGTTAGTTTTGCCAGGCTTAAATTGTTTGACTTTATGTTATTTTTACCATACTGATATTGCTTCTTTACCATACTTAATTGTTTCATTATATGTTAATTTTACTATTATCACCATTGTTTCACTTTATGATAGATTTACTTTACTTACATAGTTTCACTATAAGTTAGTATTACTAGACCAGTATTGTTTTACTGTATGTTCATTACAGTTTCACAATATGTTAGTTTTACCATTAACATGGCTGTTTAAGATAGGATAGATGAGATAAGTTTTATTTTAAGTCGGCAAAACATGTGACAAAACAACATAAGCTCTGAATGAGCTTTTTAACTGACTATTGTCTTGATACTTCTTTATTCTACTATGTTGTTTTCCCAGATACTTTAATTGGGTATCACCATATGTTAGTTTTACTTTACTGACATTGTTTCACTGTTTGTAAGTTTTACCATACTGTTCATATCATTTCACCACATTTATTTTGCTGCATGTTAGTTTAACTAAACTTGAAGTGTATCCCTATTTCTTATTTTACATTCTTTCACTATATGTTAGCAGTCTATCACTATATTGATTGTTTTAGATTACTTACACTGATTCTATCCATCTGCTCCTCAGTTAGGATATTTTCAGCATACAAGGAATGTAGGAATGATGGTGATGGATCTAAATCACGTAGAAAACCATCAAAACATCTATCCAATGCTCTACGCTCCTTCTGATCCATACCTAATAATGTCAGTCTTGATGTAACTTCCTTGTATCAGTATTCAGTGATCATAAAATAATTATATTCAAATGTTTTGCTGTTCAATTTTGAAGTGATATCTTTTTGTCAGCACTGTTTTTCTTTTAATTTTTTTTAACCATATTTTCCTGTCCTGAGAATACATGTTATGATAAGTGTTCACATTATGTTAACGAAAGTACTATTTCATACTGCATATTACATATCCAAATGATCTGTTAATTTGTAGTATCACAGTTCACTTCCTAATCATGTCATTATGTACAGACTTCCAACAGTTGAAACAATGAACATGCCTAATTACTGTACACTAATAAAATGCACTAGAGTTTTAAAAATGTTAATTTCTATGAAGTAATCTTCTCATTATTTCACAGGATATGTCTTCCTTTTAATTAACATGCATAAAAATAGTGATTTATTTGGGTTGTTGTCACCCTCATAAGGTTACAACAACTTTTTTTGTATATCATTTTATGTCTTTACCTTCTGTGCGAAATAAAGTACCATTGTCTTTGTGCAGTCAAAGACAATGCATGACTCAATTTTGAACCATTGTCTTATTTGATCAAGTTTCATTTCTTTTGAAAACTTTCTGAATTTAAACATTCATGTCAGAGACATTTGTGCCAAGTCATTATTTATAGGTTTAAACAGGTTAGTATTTTTTAAACTTGCCTAACTACTTCAGCTTTTCAGTGGGGAGCTGTTGTTATTGTCCTCTTTCCATCCTCTGTCTGTTGCCATTCAGCATTTTAGGTGGAGCTTTTGTGATTGTCCCCTTTCCAGCCTATATCTGTTTGTTTTCCTTCAACATTAAAGGGGGTGGCTGTTGTGATTGTCCTCTTTCCATCCTCTATCTGTTGTCCATCAGTATTTATTAAGCGGAGCTTTTGTAATTGTCCCCTTTACACCCTGAGGCTGTCTGTTGTCCTAAGACAACTATTGTGATTGCCCTCAGTCCATCTTTTTTCAAGTATTACAAGAGGAGCTTTTGTGATGACTTTCAGTTCATCTCGTCTGTCTGTTTTCGTAACAGCAAGTAAGTATGTTGCTTTTGTGATCACTCTGTATCTGCTCTAACTGTCTGTTATGCTTCAACATTAAAGATGGAATTTACTGTGGTCACTCTATGTCCATTCTATTTTGTTCTTCAGCATTAAATTGGGATTACTCTTTATTTTCATCTGTCCATCCTCTGTCTGTTGGCCTTTATATCATTCTTTGTCCATCCTCTGTCTTTTGTCCATGTGATTAGTAACATTATATGGGAAGCTATAGTGATCTCTCTCTCTCCATCCTCTGTCTGTTTGTTTTCCTTAAAATATTTTGTGATTATTTATTGGAGACTTCATTTCATGAGCAGTCCAAATTAAACTTCAAAATATATCATTATGGCCATTTATTTTATGTTTTTCGGTGGTTTATCGAAATATAACGGTGAATTATATCCTGATAAACTCACTGGCCACTCAGTGAAAATTATCAAATCTGATACCCGGATTAATGTCAAAAAGTTTACCGAGCGTACTGAAAGCCGGAAACAATATGACGATGACGTCGTTAAAATGACGTCATCTTTGCGATGCTTCCTGATAAAATTTCCCGCAAATTTCGACATTTTATTGAAATAAACACAACAACAGTAGAGTTTTAGACATAAAATAAACAGAAAAATTGTTGGTATCGATGTAATATCACGGTAATTTCACTCGTGAACACCAAAAGTTGTTATTTTCACTCGTGGCTGCGCCACTCGTGAAAATATCACTTCTGGTGCCCACTCGGTGAAATTATAACGTGATATTACACCGAAACCAACAATTATCCTCTATATCATCTGGCAGTATTTGGATTAAGTGTGAAAATAGGTAAGATTGCTCCAATAATACCGGAGTTAGGCTCTTGAACGAGTCAGAATGAGGAACATTAGCTTGTTACTTCCCTTGAATTGTTGTATGATAAAGCACAAGGATAACCAAATATTACATTGGTCCCACTCAGCTGGATGCCTCTGACTTTTCCATTATAACCTTTATCCAAGATGTTGCGGTTGGTCAAAATAAATATGCTTTTTATGAGTAGGTTTCTAAACAAAATGATTAATCCAACCTAAATTTAACAGAGGGCCGCTAAGAGAAAACCTGTCCTTAATCATTTTCCGATCCAGTGAAATTTAGTATAGATATTGCTTTTGAAAATTACAAAGAAGTCAACGATAAAAACTGAGGAAGGACCAATCTACATCTTGGACGTAATCAGCGGAAGTAACTGACTAATGTTCCCCATTGCTCTTCTTATCATTGAGTTCATTCAGTGTTCCTGTTATAGAGTTCTGCATAATCTGGTGCTAGGGGGAGCAAGGATTGTTGCTCATTGCATTACCTCTCATAAACAAACTCCATCAAAACAGGCCAGATGTTGTGTTGGAGAAATAATAACAAAGCATGTACAGTTATAGGGCTTACAGGATGCTTTTAATCTGTAAGATGGTTGTTTGGAAGTAAAGAACACATCCAAGAAAAACAACAGTAGACATGGTTTAAATGTGTTTTCCAAGAGAGATTATGAAATATGCAGTCACCCTTACAGAAGCAAGCCTCTGTGGCGTACATGCTGCGTATTTGCTGTGTATATGCCGCGAACACAGTAGTACGCCAGAGGAGTACATTTTACATACACCGCATGCCGTGTACATGCCGTGTACTATTTCGACGAGTACACAGCATGTACGCAGGAGGTCACTAGTACACTTCAAGTACGCAGCACAGACTCTGAAAATTTAAGGAGTACACTGCATGTATGCAGGAGGGACTTGTACAAGAAAATAGGACACTGCATGTACACCGCAGATACTTTGAAATTTGTGCTGTACACTTCATATACGCGGGAAAGACTTGTACAATTTCTTTTGGCATTTATACTTAGTTTTTTTTTTACAAGTTAAAGTCTGAAGTAAACTTCATATACCTGGGAGGGACTTGTTCATTTTCTTTTGGTGTTTATACTTTGAATTTTTTTAGGTAAAAGTCTGAAGAACACTTCATGCAGGAAGAATTTGTACATTTTTTTTTTTTTTTGGAAGCAAGAACTTGATTTCCGAGTAACTTTTATCTTAATAGCATAGAATAGTTCAGATTATCGGTATTCTGAACAATGAAAATTTGCCAAACTATTTGCAATGTTCGTTTGTGAAGCTTACATCTTAGTGATTTCTGAGCTGCACCTTGCATGCAGTGTAAAAATATATTCTTTTTCATTTTGAATTAATCCTGGAGCTTTCTAACTTGGATAATTGAAAAGCCTTATTTGAACTTTGTTGCATTACATGAAATAATTACCAAGATAATGCCTCAACAACGCGTGAAAGAGAAGAATTAATAGATCTCACTGTTATTTGAATACTCTTAAGCAAAACACCATTCTATCATGTTTTATAAAGGCTTTAATGCTCATTATGTTAACTCATTAAGGCCTCACCAAATTAAAAAGTTGTTCATCGGATTTGCCGCTCATAAATTTTCAGAATGTTTTTGGCTAATTGCGCTCGCCCCATTGGAAAAAATCAATCCAAAATTTTTTGGTGCGCTACTTTTTACGGACGTAAAAGTGTATAAATGCTTATACAATTCCAGTCCTAGATTGTTCTCCTAGATTGTTCTCAGATCAAAATAAATACATATTACGTACACATCGTTTATAATAAATCATAACACTTATATTTAGTTGCATTAAAGTTGTTTCCCCTTGATGCAGTTACGCCATTTTCTTCAAATGTTTACCAAATTACATGCTACAAAATTGATTTATTTCATTGAAAAGTGGATGAAGAAAAGCATACTAATTTATTTGATAACATCAGTCTACATTATTTTGGTAAGGGTAAATACTTATTGATGCATGTCACTTATCTTCTTTTTTTTCTGTCCAAATGATCAGCATTTGCATATGAAAGTTGGTGGGGTAAGGAATTTACATTATCACAGCAGTTTCGCCACAAGAGTACACGGCATGTATGCAGAAGGAGTACACAGCATGTACGCCGCAGGACTCGGGCCAGGAGTACACAGCATGTACGCCACAGGAGTACACAGCATGTACGCCGCAGGAGTACACAGCATGTACGCCGCAGGGGTAGTACACCGCAGGCTCATTTGCATGTGAAAAGTGTATGTGCCGCGTACATGCTGCGTACTATTTCCCGCATACTAAATTCCTCCAGCGTACATCCTGTGTACTATGTAGTCCACAGCATGTACGCAGCAAGTAGTACGCGGCAGAGCTCATTTGCATGTCAAAAGTGTACTACAAACGTACTACCGGTGTATGTGCGGTGTATATCCTGCGTACTATTTAAAGCCCTTGATTTCAGTACACATCATGTACGCATCATATATGCTGTATGTACACAGCAAGAGTACGCAGCAGGCCTTTTTCTTCTGTAAGGGCAGTCTTTTTAAAATTTGATATCCGTATTCTGGTTACTCAACTTAGATAAGAGTTATTTAAACATAAATTTAATTTTGATATAAGAAATTATTAAATTGTAAGAACTCTTGTATTATATTTGTCTAAGATTTGCAATGACAATTTCCAAATTCTGAAATTAGTCAAATTTCATAAGAAATGCAAGTTTGTAAAATTACAATTACCTCCCTGTGCCTATCTTGGTTTGATGTAAATGAATATATGGAAAGTACATGCTGTTTAAAACCATTTCATTTTGTTGAAATTATATCTATCAGTTGTTTGCATAACTTTAATTAATATTGGACTGAAAAGAGGTATAACAAATACAAAAACAAGGAAGGGGAGAACAACACGTCGAACAACGGGGTGGTTGATATACTATTTATTAATTGATCGACCGGTTTCAGTCTACTAAGACCTTCATCAGGATAAAATACATTAGAAAATTATTGACTGAAGTACGTAAAATGCTGTGTCCGTTTATGACGTTTTTTACTATTTATAGCTTGAATGTTACTATTTATAACAAAAAGTCTGGCAAGCTGCCAACTTTGGACTTATGACAATTACAAACATTATTACAGTCAGAAGTTCCATAAACTCTTCAACACTGATTACAAGTTTGTTATATTCATTGAATAGTCCATACTCATCTTGACAAATGATTGTGTCGCTTGGAACGTTTCTGGTTGGTGTAGATGGTGGTGAAATCGGATTTGGGATGGTAAATAAACATTCATTGATGTTGAGTGAGTGTTTAGTTTTTGGCGTTTTCCTGGTAGTTTAGAAATCCAAATCTTGATACCTGGTACTGTTTTAAATTTTGGTGTTATTTTCATATTCCACGTTAAAGATTGGCTTGTTTTGGTATTATCACCTGTAGGTTGTTTTGTTGTTGTAGTTGTCCTGGTAGTGGTAGGTTCTGGTGGCATGTCGTTTTAGAGATTGTTTATTTGCGAAGATTTTATTGCACCATGAACATTGAAATTTTATTGTTGTGTCCTCGTGTTTCTTTTTATGTCTATATAAGCTTGAGGAAGTTGTGAACTGGTTTCCACAGATGTCGCATAGTTGGTTGAAACATCTTCCAACCCTCTTGTTTGATTTTTTTGCGTTCTGCATTATTTGATAATATTGAGGCTTGAAGTTCCTCGGTAGTAGCTAGTCTAGATATTGAGTTCAACAGGGGTTTTTGTCTTTAATTTTGATATCCATACTTCTTCTGTATGTAGGTGAATGTTAGTGTCTCTCGTTGTTTGTATTAACGTAACGTTAATATCATTGACGTTGTGGTCTGCACGTGTGAAATGGCGCAAAACGGGCTTAACATTGTTTTTGGCGCGTATATCTGCCATATGTCCGTAAAATCTATCTCTGAAAGAATTCCCGGATTGTCCAATACTGGATCTTGCATTTTTGCAATTGATAAGATATATCATACTAACGCTTCTACAGGTTTATTTACCTACGACTTTGAATTTTTTACGGGTTGCTGAACTGATAAACTCGGAATCGCTTGTCATAAAAGGACATGATATACAGTGTTGTAAGCAAGGGTAGCTTCCTTTGATTTCTTTTGATATAAATAGATCGGATCAGACTAGCATATTTTTTATGTTGATAGTGCGTCTAGGTACTGCTAATAGCTTGGTATTCTTGATAAATTTAGTATGTTCATTATCATGTAAAATAGTCTCGAAACTGCGGAGGATATTGCTAATAGGCGGGTTCTGGGGGTTATATGTAAAAATGAATGGTACTGTTTTATTAGTATTTCCTGTGTTCTTCTGTTTCTTGAGAAGTCCTAGTCTGTCCAATTTTGATGCATTCTCAATAGCTTTCCTAATGAGGCCTTTTGGATAGCCTCTAGCAAATAGATCATTTTGTAAACGTGTTGTACATTCTTTATATAATTTATCAGTGCTGCAAATACGACGGATTCGCACTGCTTGGCTATACGGTATACTGTTTTTATGGTGGTCGGGGTGATAAGAAGTGTAATGTAAGTATAAATGCGCATTGCTTGGTTTTGTGTAAAACGTTGTGTTGATATCTCTTGTAGATTCCTTGTAAATTGTAACATCCAGAAAAGTAGCTATTTCTTCATCGATGTCGATCGTGAATTTTATCAAATTATGAAAACTGTTCAAGGCCGTATTGAAGGAATCTAATTCCTCTTGTGAGTGTGGCCAGACCATAAAAATGTCATCAATATCCCACCACAATAGGAGTGGTTTAACTTTTTGTGTCGCAATAAATTTAGTCTCTAAGAAGGCCATAAAAAGTATAGCCTAGCTTGGAGCACATTTAGTGCCCATCGTTGTACCAGAGATTTGTTCAAAGTACATACCGTTGAATTTAAAACATGTCTTTTTTAGGATGAATAACATTAGTCTAAGAATAATCCATGTTTTAGGTTCTTTTGAGGGATGTTTATCTAATGTATGTTTTAGTGCTCGTATGCCATCTTGATGAGGTATTGAGGTGTAAAGAGCCGTAACGTCAATTGTAACCAATAAAGAATTAGATGGGATTCTACCTAATTTCTTTAATTTGAGTAAAAAGTCATTGGTGTCTTTAATGTATGACGGGACATTCTGTGCCAAAGGTTTAATATAATAATCAACAAACTCGGATAATTTTTCAGTTGGACTATCACATGCAGAAACAATAGGTCTGCCCGGATTATTTTTCTTGTGAATTTTAGGAAGCATATAAAAAACTGGTGTGCGGCATTTTATAGGCTGTAGAAATTGTATGTGCTTGATAGGGAGGAGATTGTATTTTTTGAGATAGTTTAAAAATGAATTTATTTCGTTGCTGAATTTCCCAGTGTAATCCTTCTTTATTTCCCGATAAAACGTAGTGTTTTTAAGTTGCCGATATCCCTCTTGTATGTAATCTGCTTTGTTGAGAATGACGACCGCTCCGCCTTTATCTGCAGGTTTAATGATGCTGTTCTCATTATTCTTTAAATTAAATAAAGCTTGTCTTTCTTCATTGGTTATGTTGGATTGAAGTCTCTTCTTATTCTTCCATTTAAGTAATTTGGTATTAGTAATTGTCAGGGTTCGCACAGGCCTCGAAAAGTCCTTGAATTCTATGGTAGTCCTTGAAAACTCCTTGAAAATGACAAAAACCCTAAAAAACCTGGAAAAGTACTTGAATTTTGAAAAAAACTGCTTGAATTTGACTTTTCACTCCTTGAAAACATTATTTCCATAACTTTGCTTTGCAAAAACAATTTATAATTTATCGGAGAAAATGAAAATAAATTCTTGAAAATGCCGAATCGGGTTACTCTTTGATTTCCCCGTATGCTATGATAGTGGTCTACGGCCACATTTTATCGATGTTTACACAGAATGCTATTTCTACTGTATCTCGTTTGTATGTTTCCGGTTCCTTTTTAAAAAACACGGTGAATAATAACTCGCAATTTTTTGCTATTTGCGAGTGTTTTGAGGGAATTAAAATGAGTAAGAAAAATAAACATGTCTACTCAAGTAAGTGGGAGACAAAGGACGAATATAAACAGTGGCTGAAGCCCTATGTAGCAGACAGAACGAAGTGTATGTGTACGTTGTGTGACAAAATTTTGACGTATCGTTAGTGGGAGTGCGCTAAAAAGTCACAAGAAAAGCGTTAAACATCAGCAAAATAGTGAATTATGTCAATCTGACAATCGGATTACATCATTTTCAAAGGTGTGACAAGTAATGGTTGTTTTATTTTTGCATTACATGATGAATACAATAAAAGTTGTTCAGATTAGTTCATGGTTTTAAAAAAAATAGTGCTTGAAAAATTGCAAAAAGTCCTTGAAAAGTACTTGAATTTTGTCTCTGATATTCTGTATGAACCATGGTTGTAATAAATGCATCTAAATTCGAAAAGAGATATAGTAAACTGCAAGGAAATTTTTAAAAATCATCAAAAATAATAAAGCATACACCTATAACAGAGGTCTAACTCTATTTAACAGAATATAGAACTGGGCCTGAAAGTGAGTTTAATGCCCCCAAAGCAGGCTTTGAGACAAGCCTGATTGGACGGTAGCAGTAAAATTGATACAAAATACATTAAATGAAAACATTAAAAATTATCCAGACATGTATAGTTTGAATGGTGCCATATGTAGTTGGAATGAAAATGTGGAAAAGCAGACCAAATAGCAATAACAGGTTTTTAGTTAAAGGTAAACATGACTTTGACCTCTGACCTACTGACCTCTAAATTGATAGGAGTTTTCTGTTCTGGTCCAGCTGCCTACCGAGTTTGATGTTCCTGAGTGGAAGTCAACCAGAAACTGATTTGCACTTTAAGATCACAACTTAGACCTTTGACCCACAAACCTCAAAATCAATAGGAGTCATCTGCTGTTCGTGACCAGTTTACCATAAAGTTTGATGTTCCTGAGCTAAAGCCATCTTTAATTATTGAGTGGAAAATACTGAGTGAAAAATAGTTTTCAGCTGAAGGTTTCTGCAAACTTAACCTGCAAGAAACCAATTTCAGAATTTGTAGGTGTCATAGCCAGTCAAGGCCAACCTGCCTAGGAACTTTGAGCTACTGAGATGGCGCATTCTTAAGTCACCACACCTTTGACCTTTCAGCATCCAACTTCAAAATTGGTTTAGGTTATCTGCAGGTTACGACCGTCGGGTATTCTAAGTTTGGGGTTCCTGCTCTGATGCTTTCTTTAATTTCCGAATGGAATCTGATTTTCAGTTCAAGGTCACAGCGGTCTTGCCCTTTGAGCACCTAACATCAAAATTGAAAAGGGCTATTTGGCAGTCACTAATAGCCTGTTTACCAAGTTTGAGATTCCTGCCTCGATACGTTTTTAGCTCACCTGAACCAAGTGTTCAAAGGTGAGCTATAAGTATAGGCATGGTCTGGTGACTCCCATCGTCACCAATTTACTGAAACATCTCCTCTGAAATTACTGGTCAGAATTACACCAAACTTGGCCTGTATTGTTCTGGCAACTTCCCCTCTCACATTTTCTTTGAATGGGGGCATTTTGTCCCTTTTAGGGGCCACTAGAACTAAAAAAAAGCAACCTTTAAACAACTTCTTCCCATGAACCACTTGATGGATCTTATCAAACTTGGTCTGCAGCATCATTGTAAGGTCCTCTCTCAAGTTTGTTTAAATCGGGGAGCTTAGCTCCTAGGCTTTTAGGGGCCGCTAGAGGTAAAAGTAGAAAACCTTTAAAGAACTTTTTCTTCTCATGAACCGCTTGATGGATCTTCATCAAACTTGGTCTGTAGTATCATTGTAAGGTTCAGTCCCAAGTTTTTCAATTCGGGGGCAACTAAATCTAAAAATAGAAATTTTTAAACAGCTTCTCATGAACTGCTTCCTCCCAAAAAATTGTTCAAAGGACACTTAGACTGTTTTATGTTTCTGTATGCTAAACACAGGATTCTGCGTTTCATATGTATATTCAAGGTCAAATAATCAAGGTCAGATGAAAGACTTATTCTTATTCAGTTATCGATCCAGAAATGAAGGGTCTGACAGACAGATGGATGGTCCAGGTACTATATGCAGCCTTTCAGGGGCATGAAAATGTCATAAACTGTTGCTAAAGTATGATTGACCACCTTTAACCCTTTACCACACAGAACAGAAGCCAAAGTAACCTCTTTTACATAACACTGATAAGTGATAATCAATAATCAATAATCGGTATATGGCTGATAAAGGTGACTGTCTTATCTGAACAGAGGTGTTGGCATTATTTTGTGATTACACACACACATGTTAAAAATGTCATTATTTTAATATTTTCTGTAAGTTTGACATTATTTTTGTCAACATAAAGTTTATAGCAATTTAAATTCTCTTTCCGATGATACAAAATTTATTGTAGTTTCTCTTTGAGTTTCGAAGATATAAAGTGTTAAAGTACGGGAATATATATTTTTAGGCATAAAATTCTGTTTTGGATTACTTTCACATTGAAATTCATATACAATTTCATTTTGATGTTTGAAAGTTTGATTTATAGTTAATAGACTTATCTTCCGAATCGGAATCGGTAAGTATTTATATAAAAAACAACCATCAAACTGAATAACACTACAAAAATAACGGATCGTAAAATTTCTGAAAGTGCAAAAAGATCGTGGAGATCGAGACTCGTAACCGACTACAGTATTCTTGTGCTAAAAATTAAATATTTTTAAGGTAATATTACGTAATATTTTGATGATCAAACGTCGGTACATCACGGGTGACTTCCGCAGCAATTAACTCTTGGGGTGTCATAAAATATTTGAAAGCCGCGGTCCTTCTGTTTTGATTAACACTTCCCGTTATGTAAGGCCATAAATTCCAAGCCATCGTATACACAAATTGTTGTTTAGGGGAAATCTGCATGTATCACGCGTGACCTTCATGACCTAACACATTAAAAAATACTTTGATGTTAAATGGTTGTTATTTTTAGAACGAGGAAAGCCCCGCGAAACGGCTAGTTGCAAGCAGTTTCTCAGTAATTTTCCATGACGTACCGTCGTGCACATGTAGGAAAAAACCCCGGTGTCTTTCTTTGCAAAGTACTCGATAAATTTAAATAGTAACCACATGATCTTTTACGTAAATAATGATGACGAAATCCCATATTTTGAGTTAGTAAACATCCGGAATTTGTTTCTTTAGGAAAAGAACGAAAATAAAGCGATTGATTATGAGACACGGGATAAAACGATTCTGTTCAAATGGCCGTTAATCGGTATAATACGTTTCTATCGGGGAACCGATAGACACGGGTCAATACGTTTCTGTTTGGTAATCGATAGATACGGTGATAAACGTATCCATGTGGGAAAGGGTTAAGGCTTCTCTGACAACCTCCAATCAATATATGTTGGGAATCTCCATATAGACTGGTTGAGATGTACTTCATAAATTAATGACAGTAACTGTTGTGAATTAATAACAGAATGATTCCAGTATTTATCATTCAAGCAGTTTGATTGGTTGAGGCAAGACGTTCAGATTTTGATGAACTGCTTGTTTATCATTTTTGTATTCATGTGTGTGTTTCAGCATTGCATGTAAATCAGACAATAGTAAAATTTGAAAAACGGTGATAACTTCCTTATTTTCAAACAAAACATGTAAAGAGTGAGCACTTATTTTCTTAGTTAGATCATTTATAATCTGATGAATGTGGGTTTGACTCAAAATAAGAAAGTTATCACCATTTGATGAATATTGCTGCTACTTGATTCTGCATTGATGAACTGCTGAAAAACGTGCATGAATACAGAATTTTTTTCAGTATGTGGATGTCTCAGCTTAACCAGTCAAATTACTTGAATTAATGTTTAATACTGGAATTATTGTTATATTGTGAACACAATACAATAAGTCATGTTTCACTGATATAATTTTTATTTTTACATTTGATATGATAAAGCATTTTTATGTATGAATTATATATTGCAAAACATTAGATCTATTTACATCTACAAAGAGAGAAAGGCATATTTGTGATTAAACATCTAGTATCAAGCCCTAAAATATATCAAGCTGTTTGAATTTCTTTCTCTATTTAAGCTTTTCCTGGAAGCTCTACTATTTTAAGTCAAACAGACTTCAGAGTTGAATTTATTTTAAGATAAGTGAACTGGAAGACAGTTAACTTATTGTCTGCCCTATTTTTGTTTGACATAGAATTAAATTTTGGCAGTATACATTCTAATATACTAATGCGCATAAAGCTGTTAAATTACATCTTAAAACTGACAGATCTTTTCTTCGGTACTGCACGTTTTGGATTTATTTTCTGCGTGTTATTTGTTGTATTTGCTAGTGGCCTTCTATTTGGATACCCTCTTCCTCCATTATTCTTGTTTAGACCATTCTGTTGCATTTTCTCCCGCAATTCCTTATTCTCTTTGTTTACAACTGATATCATTACATGCAAGTCATCTTTGGCTTTTTTCAATTCAATTAGTGTCTTTTCTTTTTGCAAATGAATCAATTTAGCTTTCTCTAATTCTGTTACCTCTTTGATAAGTAGCAGATTATCTTCTTTGAGTTTATTTATCTGTTCTTTCAGAGCTACAATTTCATGTTCCTGTGCATGTATTGAATTCTCAAGCCTACTTGAGTTTGTGGAGAAATTATAGAGTTCCACTAGCATTTTTTCTGTCTTTGCTTTCTCTTGAACCAGCTCTCTCTCTTTGTACCTGTACTGCCCACATAATTCATGAACAAGAACAGAAATGTCCTTGCCACTTAATCTGCTATTGAGGTAGTCATAGCTTCTATCAATCTGCTTTTCCATGTAGTCAATATGGGTGAAGAGTCTGTCAACTTCTTCTCTAAGTATATCAAAGTTTATATCTTGAGGAGAAATGCTAATGTGTTCATTATCAGTAGGGGTACAAGTTCCTTCAGCTCCATCAGTAATAGCCTGAAATATTACAAGAAATGTTAGTAAATGTTGGTAATTGTAGACCTGGCAGTTGTCATGAAATATTTAGTATATTAGCTAGTGAGCTTAGTTTGTTTCACTTAAAGCAGCTGCCAAAGAAGGCTCCTAGTTTTATGCACTTAAACATTGGTCCAATTCATGTCGATCAGTAAACTTTTATAAAAGTTTTAACAGTTTTAGCAAAAGGATCACAAGTTGAGGCATTCAAGTTTATTTGTCTTCATAATGTCTTCCTACAATATTTTTGAATTTGATAAATCTTGTTAATGGGACGGAGCAATACCATGTACAGCATTTAATTTAAACTGTTTAAAATGTAGTGCATTATTAAAACATCGTAAACACTGCAGCCAGAACTTTGTGAAAATAGTCTTGAATTTATTAATTTTTATGCACCCATTCCCTTGGCAACCATTTGGGGACAGCATACATTTGCAGTGTCATTCCATCTGTCTATTAGTTCTTTTTTCATTTGTCAGGATTCTGTGTCCTGTCTGTAATTTTTTCATTCATAGATGGATTACAAAAAAGACTTTAACTGGACTGGTCGATAATTTCATCATCCACAGATGGATTTTTAAAATGCCTTGCACCAATGATCAATATGACATGATGATGTGTCATGTACAAGAACCCTAACTCTACCCTTCTGCCTTTTTGAGTTGTCTCTCTTCTTGTTCAGGGCATAACACTAAAACTACTGTTCTGTTGGGAATGTAATTGCAAATTGCACAGAATGAAGTATAATGTGCATGGACCAAAATCTACCCATCTTACTTTTTTGAATTAGCTTACTATATTGAATTCAATCTAGATTTTGTGTCAGTCTATAACTTTGTTCTTCATGGATGAATTTGACCAAATATGTACACAGATATTACCCTTCCATTTAAATGAAGCAGTATTGGGGGCATGCAGTAGTCTCGTGTTTATAGAAGTGAATTCGGAAAATATATCTTAATTATTTAATTTCCGTAAAAAAAATCAGCTAGGTAGGTAGGTCTTCGTGTGTTGACTTATGCTGAATTTGTGCTATTACCTTTGCTCTGCCTAAGATCTTTTTCACTGGAGATCTCTGGTGTTTTGAAAAGACATGGGTGTAAAGAGAGAAGATTTTATCTTTCACTCTCTGACTCTCTAGAACATCAGTCTGGTGGCTTTCTGAACACAGAAAAATAGAAACCGTGAATTTGTACATGAAATGGTATAAAATTAAATAATTTTATAGATGCGCTCTTTTTCTTTATTGTATTTCTCAATTCAAAATCAGTATTTAAAGAAGAAAAAAACATGCTATGTTACAGATACTAAATCTTAACTGGAACTCTATATTGTTGTTAGTGTTTGAAACATCATGACGATTTTCTGTTTATGGATGTAAATTTCCTGGGCTTTGTTTAAATTTGATTTAAATTGGCTGGAAAAGATGTTTTAACTTTGGAAATGCTTTGTGAAAATAACACATGTAAAGTAGCTAGCAATAAGTTTGTAGGCTTGCGACAAAAAAAATTTGAATGGTCCATAAAGTTCCCTTTCAGACTTTTTTTTATGAACATATAGCCAGCTACTGTACATGTAATTCTTACATACTAGTTTGGTTTGCCTTCACCATAAGTTAATTGGAGAATTGACGTCAAGAAAACAAGTTATGGTGGAAATAATTTAAGAGAGTGAAATACTTTAAAAAATGATAATACAATAATTCATAATAAGGATGTGATAAAATGGTAAAAAAAAAAAAGAGAGAAGTAAGAAGTCATTTTACCCATATAAGCATCATCAATAGATTTAGTTAATCTTTTCCTCTCTGCCTGTAGCCATTTGATCATCATCCATTCTATCGCTTTCTTGTCTGCATTGGCAATACGACGGATTTGTCCGAAATGTTTCTGTACAAAGGCACTGACTCGGATTTTGATATCAGCGTCTGACTTACTGTTAGCTGATGTGCTTCTTGGTGTGGTTACTGAAAAAAATGTATATCCCACAAGATACATGATACAGCTACATTTGCAGTTATCTTTAATAAGGTAAAAAGATATCAAATTTAATGAACAATAGTATTTTAAAAAATTTCAATGACTGCTTCACAAAATAAATAGTTATTAGTGGCAGAAATGAAGTGATGTCAATTGCTTGATTGTTATTTTTCAAATATGATTTTTATCTAATTCTGTGCCGTACTATTGCCAGAGAAAGAAAATCAAGAAATGAACCTTTAACAGAATATTTAAAGATGATCTCCCTTCCATTTTGCAAGCTTTGGAAGGGATGTAACTGTAGTATTCCTATATCTGTAAAATCCATTATGGATAAATGTTCTTCCTTTTGATAATAAATGACTTACATGACTCTAACGGAATATCTTCTTTCTTGCTTTGTGCAGCAAGGATTCTTTCACTTTCTGTTTCAACAGATTCTCTCAGAAGTTTAGCAACCCAGGGATATTCTTCTTGAAGGACTTCACAGAAGCTGTCATAGGCATCAGGTCCGCGTTTTGGTAGAAACTCTAACATCTTGTAGGCCTGTTCACTGTGTGTCCGACCAGACTGTTTAATTAATACACAAGAGAGCTTAATTTTTAGAAAATGTTTATCCTTATAACAACAGACAAAATTTGACATTGTTACCTATTGTTACACAAGCGTTTCGTTTTGATATGAAATTTTACATGTAGGTCAATATCAAATTAGATGACTTATTACCAGGCCTGTGTTTGAAGGAATATTTTTGCATTAAGCACATTCAAGGGAGTAACACATTCTGTCTGCTTAAGGCAGGTGGCTACTTAATAAAAGATAAAGTTGGAACAAAGACTCACTTGGGGAAGTTAGCTGACTGGCTGTTTAAGACAAGTAGCTACTTACTACAGTTGGTCACTAAAGCAATCTCGTGTATTTTAGCCTGGATGTTAATCCTTCTCATGCTGGACACGATTGATTCTGCCTTTTCGACCAGTGTAGATCATGATCAGCTAGCCTGCACATCTGTGCAGTCTGACCATGATCTGCATTGTTCGCCATTCAGTCAGTATCTTTTTGGTAAGCACCCCTTTTTAACAGTTAATGGTACTGTCCAACTTGAAAGATGGACAAGTCCATTTTAGAAATTTAGCAAGGAACAATCTATAACTGATACTTGAAATACTTGTAAAGTCAGCACCACTGTAGCATAATGAATAATGTTTGCTAATATTCTGTTCTATAATTATATCATTTTGAAATAAAAAAAAAATTTAAATTTAAATCCTTTTACCTTGATGATTTCAACCATCTCGCTGTCAAAGATATTTTTCTGGAACATTGTTCCCAGTAAATTCTCGGTGACAATCATGTCTCTAACTATGTCCTGTGTGTGCTTTTGAAGCACTGCTCTGTGTAATTCATTCATTGTGAGTCTTAGATTTTCTTTCAAACCGACAGTATAAACATTAATAAATAATCCGCATTTATTCTATTGTTCAAACCTTTGTATATTCCTTGCTTGCTTGTGATGAGAATATTTGATTTTTATGTCTAGAAATGACACAGATTGAAACTCTGTTTTACATTTCACTCCTGACCACTCTATTGAAAAGTCAATCAAATTGTTTTAAATATATTTAGATGTACAGCTCTAGACAAACAGATTATATTTGTTTAGTTGTTCAGTTATGAAATACTGAAATCAAGATTTCACTAGATCTTGAAATATTCATATCATAGCTTCCAAATATAATGTGAAAACAATTGTCTAAAGTTTTAATTAGCAACATTTGGTCATTACTCATTTGCATAACCAGTCAGCAGTTGAGAAAAGTCGTTTTAAAAGACTAGTTAATATTCATTACAACAGGGAAAATTTCTTTTTACTGAATGAAATCAGACCTCTTTATCAGTTAATGATATGTACCAAAGTCAAATGTAACAGTTCTGCTTCACAAGTTTCTATTGTGTTAGATTGTACATTTATTTTTTGAAGCTAGGTGGGAGCTCTGAAAGAACTAAAGGAGAAAGGATTATGTTTCATCTCCATGTTAGAAAGACCTGCAAAGCTGTGTCAAAACAACCTACAGACTGGCCATGAACAAGTGAAAACATACATACCATAGACTGCCAGTGGGTAGGGAATTTCTAGTTGGTTTAGTTTTGGGATGTCATTGATTCATATTAAACTTTTGGGGGTAATCATGCTGTTTCTTTTAATTTCAGACTGCAAGGAATTGTTAAGTTTTAGGCAATTAAAGGCTTAAGGTACCAGATGCAGGTCCAGGGCTCTCGCGACTGGGCGACTTGAGCGAAATAGGCGCTCTAGAACTTCAAACTTCGCTTAGATCTAACCTCAAAGCGAAATGCAAGTCGCCCGATTTTCTTTGATTTCCGCATTCGCTAATTACTGCTACCCAGACTGTTGACAATTTGCACCGTGTCATAATGAGTGTCGAATACACAAACACACGCCGGCAGCATAATTTAAGCTCCGCCTACCTCAGGTACTTGCGAGATTATCCCGAGAAGTGTGAAAGCGAATCAAATTATCCGATACACCAGAGTCTATTGTGTTAAGCCAATCAGCGCCGCGCTTACGTCTTTGACACTTCGCGTTAATTGTCAACAGGTTCGAGTGCTAAAAAAAACCCAATGTTTTATTTAAGAAACTGCTGATTAACCATGCGATTAATTTGAATATGGTACACAATTATTTGTTATCTATGATAAAAGAACGACATGTAATGTATTAACTACGTTAAATTGACTTCCATCGATGAATTTATTTGAATATGTATTTCTAGATTACTGTACACATTTTACTTTCAGTTTTATATTTCGAGTGAGATACTGACATTTCTCGGTGAATGACTCGGTGCAAAGAGCTATAAAAAATAAATACACTTCTACTTCTTTGCTGCTGTTAATAATAAACACTTCATACATGTACAAGATATAACCAAAATTCGGCGGGTTACATTTACAGCATCGGCTTGAATTTTGAAAACGACTTTTTTCAGAATTTTGTAACAAAACGATAACCACTGTATTGGAAATGATCTAACTAAGAAAATGAATGGTCACATCAATGTTTTTTATCAAGAAACAAGAAAATTACAGCCACCTTTCGAATCACTCAACATCATTGCGGTAGAAAAAGTCTTAAAGTTCCCACTTCTCCCTAAAGTCTCCCCACTTCTCCCTAAATCAGCTTGAGGGAGAAGTGACTTCTCCCAAAAATTGGGACCTAGCTAGAGCCCTGAGGTCCAAAATATAGGGAGCTATTTGTGATGAAAATTGAAGTTGTAACAGAAGAAGGTTGTATTATATTTATTGTCAAGCCCGCTTGCAGAAGCGAAGACATAGTTATCCATATGGCTGTTCGGTGTAGGTGCATACTATGGGGTTAAGGTCACTGTTAGAGGTCAAAGGTCATGTCAGATCTTGTCTGGCATAACTTTGACATGCATTGAGGAATCTTGTTTATATTTGGCACGAATGTTAACCTCAGTGAGACCGAGTGTCTTGCGCTAACCCCAGTTCCTATCTCAAAGGTCAAGGTCACAGTTGGAGGTCAAAGGTTGTGTCAGATATTGTCTGGCCCATAACTTTGACATGCATTGAGGAACCTTGTTTATATTTGGCATGAATGTTAACCGTAGTGAAATGGAGTGCAATGCAAAAACCTCAGGATTTCCTATCTCAAAAGTCAAGGTCACAGTTGGAGGTCAAAGGTCATGTCAGATCTTGTCTGGCCTATAATGTTGACATGCATTGAGGAATCTTGTTTATATTTGGCATGACTGTTTAACTCAGTGAGACAGACTCTGTCTCAAAAGTCAAGGCCACAGTTAGGGGTCAAAGGGCAGGCTTGACATATTACCCATGGGCATCTAGTTTATCTTATCATATACAGTCAATAGGCTGTCATTACTTTTAAGACAAGCCATAGGTCTGCTTCAAGGTTGCTTTCTCATGAACAGACTCAATCAAACCGAGTCTGCTATTATTCTTGTTTGGTTGCATTCTATGCATCCAAGGGATCTTTTTGCAGATTTTATTTATTATGACCATGCATGACCTTGCTTGGGTAAAACTTATATGTGAAACAAACAATTTGGAGTTTGGTTCCTCTTGGAGAAATACTGTCACAATGGAATCTTTGGCCACTTTTTCATTGAGAACAGGCAGACGATACTCCTGCTGCAATAACTTAAACTTAAGTTTCTGCAGGGATCTCTTTTATGTTGTCAGGAGGTTTGGAATACTTAATCCATTTTTCCATTTCTCTTATTTCAGTTTTAATTTGTTGAAGGTCTTGTGTTTAAGTTAAAACTGGTTCAGCATGTAGTTGGAAATGATTATAGATATATTACTATCAGTTTATCAATAATGGAGGATACAGTTGAACCAGCTAGAACAGAACTACCTTGACAAAAATTGAAAACAAACCATATTCATTTCATAGAAGTTTTTATTTTTTTCACACAGATAATAGAAAGATTGCTGTAGGTGTAGTTGTATAAAAATCCAGAACTTACAGTCTGCTCAGTGTAGTTAAATATCTTTGTTTCAACTTGAAATCAAGTGTTTAACATCCCTAGATATTTTTTTCATTATGAGAATTAATTAACATATTGCTTATTTGATCTTTTCCAAAAAGTTGAAATGTCTTACTCCCTTCATCAATTACAGCATAGAGTCATAGCCAATTACAAGATGGAATCATAGCAGTATAAGGAGGTTTTTCTACAGATTGTTTATAAAACAACCCTGGTACCAGATAGATACCACACAGTCCCCCTTCTCCCTCTCCAAATCTTATAAACAATTACTGTACAGTAAATCAGATGTAAACAGAGAAATACACACCAGAGAAGAAATGAGAAGAGAAGAGAGGGTGACATTCTGAAACAGTTGCAAAACTAGAATACACACAAGAGAAGAAATGAAGGGAAGAGAGGTGACATTCTGAAACAGTTGTAAAACTAGAATACACACAAGAGAAGAAACGAAGGGAAGAGAGGTGACATTCTGAAACAGTTGCAAAACTAGAATACACACAAGAGAAGAAATGAAGGGAAGAGAGGTGACATTCTTAAACAGTTGTAAAATTAGAATACACACAAGAGAAGAAATAAAGGGAAGAGGGATGACATTCTCAAACAGTTGTAAAACTGGAATACACACAAGAGAAGAAACAAAAAAGAGTGGTGGCATTCTGAAACAGTTGTAATACTAGAATATAAGCAAAAGAAGAATCAAAAAGTAAAGAAAAGGGACATTCTGAAACAGTTGTAAAACTAGATTACACACAAGAAAAACAAAAAAAGAAGAGAAGTGACATTCTGAAACAGTTGTAAAAGAAAAATACACGCACAAGAAAAGAAATGTAAGATGTGACATTCTGAAACAGTTGTAAAACTAGAATATACACATAGGAAGAAGGGAAGAAAGGTGACATTCTGAAACAGTTGTAAGACAAAAATGCACACAAGTGACATTCTGAAACTGTTGTAAAACAAGAACACATAGTACATGAAGACAGATAAGAGTGCAGGGAAGTGATGGTGAAACAGTTGATGATTGTAACATATGTATGAGTTGATATGGGGGTATGAATACCAAGTTACAGGACTTTTTTTCTTTTTTTAAATATTTTTGTTAGTCAAAACTTTTAATGTGTCTTTAATAGAACCCAATTTCTTGAGTCCTGTTGAATGCATTTATGTGAAGTTATTGTGTTAGAATTAAGATCGTAATTGTTTGTGTTAGTAGATATGATTATTGTTAAATGAGAATATGTCTCAGGCGTATGAATTTCTTTCTGGAAGGAAATGATGATTAGTGAGATGTAATGATTGTGTTACATATAAACCATTTTGGCACATGGGTGCTGATTAAGATGTTGATTTTACATCTAGAGCAACTTTAAAAAGTGAACATAAAGACAAATTAGAAGAAAACAGTACAAAATAATTCCTAGAGTTTTATGATTTAGGTCTAAATTATATTTTTGAAAATTAATTTGTAAGTCTCATTTGAAAAAATTATTGGATTTTTTTTTCAAAACTGTTATAAAAAATAAATAATTAGAAGGACAAAAGATGTTCTTACAAAATATTTTTGAAGCAGGGAAACCAGCCAAGCAAAATAATAGTAAGCTAGGAATTGAAGCTATAGTAAGCTAGGTAAGCTAGGAATTGAAGCTATAGTAAGCTAGGTTGAATTTGTTCTTGAGAGGTAATGAAATGTGCAATACCTCTCATGCTCCCCGCCCCACCCTTTCTAGCACAAGCAGTCTGTGAGCATGTGCCCTTTTAATTGATAACTGTTAAAAAATCTCCATTCAGGAACCTTTTAATTGATAACTGTTAAAAAATCTCCATTCAGGAACAATAAAAGCTTTTATACTATGTAAGATGTTTGTCCTCGATGACCATTAAGAATTGTTTGAAAAAAATAATATATGCTGAAATAAGTAATAAATGCTGAAATCTTATTTGTTTTAATTTGATGTTTACATTTTATAACCCCAATAAGGATGAGCTCAGACTGGACAGTGTGTATGCATTTATGATCTTGGTTAAATATATACTAAACTAAACAACCAAAGCACATTTTGTAACAAAGTTTGTCTAGGTTAAACAATGTCAACGTTTTGTACATTTTTCCTTACGTCAATGAAATACCTCTTGAATATGATAAGAAAAATTCAAATACATGTAATGTTTTAATGCTTGGTTTTAAAATAAAGTGTTGTGGAAACTTTTTGCTGATTTCAGTGTTTGGCACATAAAAAGTTTATTTCTTAATATAAATATTCAAAACTAGTCTGATGGTTTCAAAAACTAGACTAGGCCATAATAGAGTAATAGCAGATTTTCAGCCATATTTTTGACACAGTAATTCCTATTCTTGTATGAACAAGTCATTTATATTTTTAATAAAACATGCTGATAATTAGTCATTTAGCCTTCTTGTTCTTGTAGTGATTAAGAAATGGTGCTTCCTTGTTTTATTGACTGACATAATAAGATTGAAACATTATGATTTTAGCCGAACAGTGTTTTAAGAATTGATTATACTCCAAATAAAATTATTCATTATAGCTATGTCTTTATGAAATTAGTCTAATTGGTGTATATCAATTTGTCTTGTACAAACCAAAGAAGGAAGCTCCTCTTGTGCACAATTTCTTTAGTAGACATTTAATTTTAATTTTTGAGTTTGAATATTATAGCAGTAAAATTGCACAATATTAGCAAAGTCATTATTTTCATTTGAATAGAAATCAAGCAGTTAATCTATTATGGCCTGACAAAATAAATATGATACATAAAATAAGTAACAAACTTAACAAACAATAAAATATAAATAACAGTAAAACAATCACCTTCAGGTACAATTAAACAATTTTGAAAATATCGTTATATAGGATTTTTATCACAGTCATTTAACTTGCATAAATAAAAACAATTAAATATTAAAATATATTTGGCACCAAAATTACCATTTTATCCTGATTTTTAAAATACTTTTATATTATAATACTATATTTTGAAAGATGATCACAGATTGTGTTATTGTATCACAGGCTTTCATCCATTCATCCATTCATTCATCCATTCATTCAAATATTATTTTCCCCATTTGGTTGTCTTTTTTGTGTTAAAAAATACTTCAGCCTGTTATTTCATACTTATCAATTCTTTATATAGTAACTATATAATAATCACTTTCCATTTATTTTATCTACTTTGTTTTTGGCAGTGTTCATCAGTACTATTAAGATTTATCACCATTGTTTTCCTTTACATATTTTCTTTCCTTTAGAATAGACCATAGTTACTATACATTGTCTTTGTAATTTTATTCCAAGATAGATTTGGGAATGTAAGCTTATTGTTTCAAACAATATTGTTTATACTGTTGTAGTTTGAGCCACCTTGGCTTTTTATTCATGTGCAAAAATCTACATCAGAATTAGTGTGTATCATTTGGTATGGCTGTATCAACAATCTATTTTCTTCAAGAAAATTATGCACAAGTAAATAGGAAAGAGCAAAATACATTTAAAAATTAAAAAAAAAACAGCTGACAGAGAGCTTAACCAATGGAACTATCTTTTGAATTTATATTACGGATCAATAATCTATTGGTCTTAATGCAATATAGAATGCAACTTCAATATAAATTATAAAAATATTTGTTTTCTTGAAGATTATAATGATTGACTACTGATTGTTTTTCTGTTGCTTTTGTTTTCCAGTTTGATAAATTGAAGTCAATTAAGCACAATTTGAAGTTCAATATTTCCAATAACCACTGCTGTGATTTTGTGGCTGGGGAAGCTCATGATGATTTGAACTTGACCTGTCTTTGTAAGCACTTTTTCTCGACTGTTTAACTGCACGTGAAGATCGGGATTGAGTCAGTTTTGGTAATTGTAAAGAGTTACCATCAACTTCATCATATGCACCTTGGTACCTGAATGTATCTCTGCTTTGTCTCTGAACTGGACCTAATTCCTGCACCATGCTTTTCAATGTCATTAATGTTTGCTGTTTTTCCAAGTGTTTCACCTGTATTTGTTCTAGTTTCTCACACTTTGCTTTAAGGTCTCTCATTAATACTTTTGATTTTTCATTCGCATGTTCGGCATTTGCTAGGTCATTAATACTATTTTGAAGTTCTCTCTCTTTTGCTTTCAGTTTTTCTTCAAGTTTATGCCTTTGTCTTTCTAGTGTATCAAGTCTGTCTCTCATTTTTGATAGTTCTGCTACTTCACTCTGTCTTTTCTCTTTGTAGGTTTCAAGAACTTCAGGTAAAGAATACTTACAATTTTCAAGTCCTAAAACACTGAAGCAATCTTTTATTTCATTTTGAAGATTTTCAACTTGTTTGTTCATTTGATTCACCTTCTTCTCAATTGTTTCTAATGTTATATGACAGGGACCATCCACACAGTCAAGGTCTTCAGGACTGTTTTGAGTCTCATCAGATTTATCACCTGTTAGAATCGAAAAAACTTTTTGCAAAACTCGGTTTTCAATGTCCTTTTCATTGACTTGACTTTGATTTTGATTTAATTCTTGCAGTGCTTGTATGTCTTCACTTATATCACTTTGAATACTGTCTCTGCGAGCATTCATATTGTCAACTGGATCTTCTGCATGACTCTTTAAATGTTTATACAGGAATTTTCTAATGTCTTTTTTGTCCTCCTCACACAGTCTTCTACTGCGTCCGAAATGTTCATGTACGTAGATGTCAACTTTCTCCTTCAAACTGATCATTTCAGGCTCTGGGAAATAGAGATACATTGTTATTACAGGTTTATTAATTGGATAATTTTAGTAAAAGAGTATATGTATGACTGTGGCTAATATTGTCATCAATTAAATGCAAAAACAAAAGTTCAAAAGTGGGCCAAAAAGTTGATTCAGTATTAAACTGTACTATCAAGTTATGTAAATGACAAAATGTGGTCATGTCAGCATTTGAATTACTTGAAAAATATCTTTAAATTATGACAGTATGGCTATTTTGGATGAAATGGCAGAGGTAGTAAGAAATAAAAAGTTTTAATTTCAAATTTAAAAAGCTTTGGTCAAGGTATAAAACATTATATTTTTCTATTTGTTGTGCTATTCAGTTGAAGGGAATTAACATTGATGCTGAAGTGGGGTTTAACTCTTCTAAGGACTGTTTTTTGCTGAAATAAGTTTTGTTCTATTATGTTGGTACTTTGTATAAAAAAATACATGAAAAGTTTAAATGATACTAATTTTAAACTGATGCTTATTTTTCATACATATGGATTCCTTTTGACATTTTTCATGGATATATCTTCAATATTTTAGATTAAATTTTGTCACAGATGCTGTTTCGCATAACAAAACAATTTGCACAATTTGTTTATTTTGCATTTATCAATGTTCTTTTTTGAAGTTTTCTTATAACACTGATATTTTCATAAGTATTGATACATATTTATGAATGAGGTTATCTCAGTTTCCTGTGTGAGGATTAACATTTACAATCATTTACTTATGACTGATTCCTTTAAAATGCAAAACACTATATGATAAGCTTAAAATTAATTTAATTGAAGATTAAAAAAAAGTGATTCAACATGTCTTTAAAGCCTTCCTGTCACTCTCCCATGATCAACAATTAGGTAAAATTTGTCGTCTTACCGGTAAAATTATCCCCCTTGAAATCACCTGGCAGTGCGATATCGATTTTTATCTGGTTGATATTTTCCAATAGAAACAAAGAAGGAAAAACAGTTTGAACAAATATTGTTTTAATTAGAATGAACACACAATATTTATCATCCTATTGAAGTGTTCGTCATTCTTTTCTCTTTACAAAGATACAAAATTTATTTATCTAAAATGAAAAATTAATGCTTCCCTTGGCGATTAAAAAACATCACTATCCGTCTCTGTTTACGCATATAGTTACTGAATAAAATAAGCAAAAACCTGTGATACGTATCTTTTTCTTTTCCCTGTAGCCACTTTATTCATATTTTGAGAATATTTATTATCCTATTGAAGTATTCTACAGACAATAAACTTTTTATATATGTTTTTATTTTGAAATTATTTTAATGTCTTCTTGCTTCCCTAGACGTTTAAAAGTTGGTGATTTTTGTATTATTTTTTTATTTGCCGTGTCCGTGGTATTTCCGGACGCGTGCGGAAACGCACGAACTCGCCCGAAGTTTAGCTGCCGATGATACAGAAAATATGATTGTTACAACATAGTATTAAGTGATAATAACAGTGCGGGAATAATTTCAGTTATATTAAGGCGAACCATAGGTTTTGGGAATTACAAGCTTTCCGCAAAATAAATGTTACAGAAAAAGATGCTGACGTATCATGTTAATAAATAAAAAAATAAATAAGACATGATGCACGTTGCAACTACATATATTTCTTTCTAAACCACTGTCTCGTATTTTAAAGATTCGTTTAATTATACTTATACCCCTTAGTTTAAGTTTTAACCATAAATATGTTATAAAGAATTTATATAATGCAACATTTAAGTAAATTGTTTTTGGAGCCTCTGAAACAGCCATATTAAAGCGCTTTTCGATAGTTGTTTATTACCAATTAACAGCTTTTTGCAAGTTAAGAGCATTTTGGAAATTGTTACATGTTTAATGAACGAGACTTAAATACACAATAAATATTTTTTTTTTTCATTTGATTAACAGAATTTTTTCTGAATACAGGTTAATTGTTCGATATTAAAGTATAGCTATATAGAACACGTGTTAAAAGTTCGCCTAAGAGTGAAAATATTATACTATAGAAGTTTTGTGACAACATTGTGAAACATTGTCGTTTATTGATTTATTAGTTTATTCAAAGAAGTATAAAATACATTTTTAATTTTTTATAGCTCTTTGGTTTATTGTCTCTTTTGAAAATTATTATGTACTTTCTCTGCTCCATATTATATAATGCTTTCACTTGCTTATGCAATAAATCAAAATTGAATTGAACTGAATGTACGCACAGCTAATCTCAAGAAGGTATAGCACGCGCTAAAAGATGAAAAATCTGTAATCCCCTGTTCATATAGTAAACATATTCGTGATAGTTATTATGAATAACCTTTACACTACATTACTACGTCACTTTATCCTAAATCTTATCTAAAAGACTTTTTTCTATGGTGTGCTTGTTTTATTGTTAGGTTTTCCACTTTTTATTTTAAAAATCTGACATTTATTAAATTAGTCAGTCAGTCCCTTTTGAGAAACCTTGAGATGTCATAATTCGCAATTTACTTTATTACACAATGACTAGCTCGGGGGGGGCAAATAGGTCACACTTCCAATTAACAGGCTCTGGTGTCATAAAAAGATACCTTTTACATTGTCAAGTATGTTTGCTAGTTTGTTTTTCTGTTCATTTTTCATCAGAGTGTGACAATATGTTTTTCAAATGTTCATTAAATAACAAAATTAATTTTGACAAGTTAAATATGATTAATAATAATAATAAAAAACGCATTTCACATCTATTTATAATAACTGAAAATGAAATTGTCAAGTTTGTAAGCACTTTTAATTAAAATATATATATTTTTTTCCTGCTTTCTATTTTTAGTCCCCTACTGGTTGAAAACCAGTTTTGGGGACTATAGGAATGCTCTTTTCCGTCATTCCGTCTTTCCGTCATTCCGTCTTTCCGTCATTCCGTCATTCCGTCCGTCCGCAATTTCGTGTCCGGTCCATAACTCTGTCATCCATGAAGGGATTTTAATATTACTTGGCACAAATGTTCCCCATGATGAGACGACGTGTCATGCGCAAAACCTGGACCCCTAGCTCAAAGGTCAAGGTCACAATAGGAGGTCAAAGGTCAACAGGGCTTTTTTCCTGTCCGGTCCACAACTCTCCCATCCTTGAAGGGATTTTAGTATTACTTGGCACAAATGTTCCCCATGATGAGATGATGTGTCATGCGCAAATCCCGGACCCCTAGCTCAAAGGTCAAGGTCACAATTAGAGGTCAAAGGTCAACAGGGCTTTTTTCCTGTCCGGTCCATAACTCTCCCATCCATGAAGAGATTTTAATATTACTTGGCACAAATGTTCCCCATGAGGAGACGACGTGTCTTGCGCAAAACCTGGACCCCTAGCTTAAAGGTCAAGGTCACAATTGGAGGTCTAAGGTCAACAAGGCTTTTTTCCTGTCCAGTCCATAACTCTTCCATCTATGAAGGGATTTTAATATTACTTGGCACAAATGTACCTCATAATAAGACGATGTGTCATGCACAACTTTCAGACCCCTAGCTCAAAGGTCAAGGTCACACTTAGCAGTCAAATGTTAACATAGCATGAACAGGGTCTGTTTCGTGTCCGGTCCATAACTCTGACATTCATTAAGGGATTTTAATATCACTTAGCAAAAGTGTTCCCCATGATGAGACGACGTGTCATGCGCAAATCCCGGACCCCTAGCTCAAAGGTCAAGGTCACAATTGGGGGTCAAAGGTCAACAGAGTTTTTTTCCTGTCCCGTCCATAACTCTGCCATCCATGAAGGGATTTTAATATTACTTGGCACAAATGTTTCCCATGATGAGACGACGTGTCGTGTGCAACACCCAGTACCCTAGCTTAAAGGTCAAGGTCACACTTTGAGATCAAAGGTCAAGAGGATTTTTTTCCTGTCCGGTCTATAACTTTGTCATGCAAAGCAGGATTTAGATATCAGTTGGCACAAATATTCCCCTGGATGAGACAACATGTCATGCGCAAGAACCAGGTCCCTAGGTCCAAGGTCAAGGTCATATTTAAAGGTCAAATTCAAGAATGACTTTGTACGGAACATTTCTTCTTCATGCATGGAGGGATTTTGATGTAACTTGGACCAAATGTTCACCACCATGAGGCACCCTTGTTTTTAGAATTACGTCCCTTTGTTTTTACTATAAATAGATTTTATTGTAACTTTTTTATTACTGGCGGTAGAGAAAAATCGAGACCACTTTTCTGTGGTACAGCATGCATGTTACATCCAATTTTTAGGTGTATTTTGACCTATCTCTACCTGGTAAAGAGTTTCTTGTGGACTTATATTATTATTAATTTTTTTTTTTTTTTTTTTTTTAAAGATTAATTTCCCTTTGTTGTTACTATAAATAACTTACATGATAACATTTTTATAATCAGCCAAAAAAATTCAATATGAAAACAACTGTGGGTTTTTATATATACACATTTTAATCCAAGTGTGTTGTTATAATGTTATAACATATTGTATATGTAGTACAATATTGTTTATACATCATTGACAGATATCAGTTCATTATGTTATACTGCAATAGAAAAAATTAGGTGCCTTCCAGTAGGGGACTTTGTATTGCATGGCAATACTTCATTCACTTGTTTAAGATAATAGTAGTTTCATGTACATGTATGTTATGCTCGCCTAATATACATGATTTTGTGTATTTATATTTGTTTTTATGTGTCAGTTTCTTTAATGTAAAATATAAAGAAGATAATATAGTGTTGATCATATTTTCATATACTATGCCAAAGAAGTATTAACACCTTTTTTATAGCTCTTTGACTTTGCAAAATAAAAGAATAAATAACGTAGTGTCTTCCTTTTTTCCGTTCCGTATTTTACATTATTGAAAAACAGAATTAAACCAAGTTGATGACTATATTTGATGTTGTTGTTTTACCAGTACTTAAAATTGGTGTAAAATAAATCACCCGTCTCACTGCGTTTTTACGGGAGATCTCTAATCTATAATCCTTGTTTTTTTTTTATGATCGGCACCTCCCGTGATACGATAAGCGGAGATAGCCGAACCATAACGATCTGAACACTCGCTAAAAAATATCCGATAGTGATCGATATTTAGCTAGACGGTCGAAGGGAGACAACAAGGTATAGCGTTGATCTCAATAAACAAGGAAAGATAATAGAATCGATTTTTGCCCAATTCTTCAGTATGTGTGTCCGTGATTATTCGACTTATTTATTCTATTGAAAGCTGTCATTAATAACTTAAAGAGCTTATTTGATATCATATTGAATGTATTTACGTAAGACTTTCATATAACAAAAGGTTACATATTGAAATTAAATACTTATCTCATCCTATGACTTTTTTTTTTTTTTAAAAAAAGATAATAAAATGTATTGAATATATTTGATTAGAGTGACGCTGTCAAATTGAAAACCCTAAATAAACACATTTGTCTTCCAATTCTTCATTCAGTAAGAGAGTGTTTGAATTTTACCTAGAAATTTCATGAGATCATAGGACTGGTATGGTTGCATACCTCAAGTTAGCTATTAGCAATTAGGAGTGACCTGTCGCTTTTATTCTTAGATTTGGATTTTCCAGACTGTTCCATTTGTTAAATAAGGGTTTGAAAGATATTTGATTTATTTAAAACTATAAATATATTTAAAATACTGAACAGTCTGAAATTGCATTGATAGCTCAGTTCGTAGAATTGAGGAATCTTGCTAGTGATTTAACTTTTGCAATTAGGAGGCTGTAGGTTCTAATCCCACACAGGGCAATTTGTTTTATTTATATTTTCATGTTTTTTTTTTTTCGTTTTTTTTTTTTATTTTATTTCATCATTTCAATTTCATTCATACAATTTCAATACATTCAATACATTTCAAACACACGCGCCCAAAGGAGCATCCTCACACTCGCTGGCGGCGCCGGTTTCTTTCGAATAAGTGCCATCAGCTAGTTGAATGACCAAATTGTCAAGAACTAATCTCAGCCATGTTGAATAATTCACAATCCAAAAGATATTTGAAAAACCTATGTTATATGCGAAAATAGCAAAATGATACAAGTAATGCAATTCAAATACATCTTTAACATTATTATCATTTTAAATATATGTTACCAAAATATAAAATGAAAAAAAAAAAAAAAAAAAAAAAAAAAAAACTATATAAAAAGAAAAATAAATATATTGATCTCCGTTGGAATTCGAACTCACAAAAGTTAGATTTCAAAACCATCACGCTTACCACTGCACCACGGTGTCTAATTGTCGGGGAAGCAGTCATTTGAATATTTTTATAAAAATAAGTTAAAAAAGGTAGGGTACCCCTTTACTGAAATGATTTATTCCAGTAACCTTTCAAATCTATTTATAAAAGCGACAGGTCACTCCTAAATGCTAGTAGGTAGCTGTCATAAAAATCCATAAAAAATTATTGTTAGTTGAAGTGTTTTCAGAAAAAATGCATGTATTTCCTTGGAAGTTGAGAACACTAATACAATAGCTTCTTAGCTGTCTCTTGGCAGAAATATGCCACCATTCATATGTACTGTAATCCCACTTGGGCATTATAAGATTCTGTCATTGGTTGTAAGTGCAAAGAGTTACCTGAGAGCAGGATGTTCCGATTTGCACCCACAACCAACTATAGAATCTTTTTTTTTTCCATTCCCTCTTCAATAAATATTAGTAAGACTGATTTTCTTTTTACAATAAATTATCTAAACAAAAATCCATGTCCACAAACAGGATTCATGACATTTCTATGGTGAACGGTAACATCGAGTTTCGGTTTTGTTCAAACTTCTTTGGAATCAACTTGGCATATGTAGTTTTCTTATAATAATATTTTAGAAATGAAAAAAAAAATGACATTAAAGAACACAGAGGACCTATTAAACTATTTGATTTCATAAAAAATAGATTACTGCATGAATCTGCTACATAAGTGTAGTTCATTATAATAATGTCATTTATGGCAATGGAAATCATTTTCACATCCGGTGTGAAAGACAGAGTTTTCCTGTACTTATGAAAACACCAGAAACTACCGTTTATTATGCAAAAATTTAAATTTCTGTAATGCTGTAGTTATTTTCTGTGAAATATCATACGTATACCTGTTTTGAGACTGATTTTATGATGTGTTTTGCGTAGTTCCTCTGCTAACCAAGGATATGTGTCCTGGATAGAATGCACGAACATGTCAAATGCACGTGGACCTCGTCTTGGCAGCTGTAAGAGTAATTTCTGTACCCTGTCACGTCTTGTTCTCTCAGCCTGTTAATTGAAAAACAAATAAATTAATTTCAGTTTAGATAACCTTTTAGTAAAGGTAACCTATATATGGTTTATTTGCCCAAGATAAGTATGCTTTTTGGTTTTGTATGTATTATATTGTCTGAGAAAAGCTCTGAACATAATGGCTATATCAATCAGTTTAAAATTCAGTTTTTAAGGCCTTGGCAAGGTAACTAACAGGATATTGTTAAATTAATGTCCATATTCTATTTGTTTTTTATCTGATAAAATTTGCTTAATCAGTCTGAAAGCTAGATATTACTTTTGCTTTTTCATTGAAAATTAAGATAGATCATAATGAAATCCTTTTGAATGTGCATTTTTGAGCTATAAAGATAGCATTGCAATATATCAGTATTATAAATATGCCCTATACAATTTAAGTTATGATGACTTTCGTAAAATTTTAGAATTTAAAGAAAGTATAGATCCTGTACTTTCCTGATAAAGTAGTCCAGATTGTATAACAAAGAAAGCATGTATGTTTGATTAAAAAAGCTGTAATTTAAAAAAATAAGTTGACTTATATAATTAATTTACAGACAGTTGTTTTTTTGTATGAATTACTCCCTGTGGCAGCAATGGTAGAATTTGAATATGTAGCAAGCTGTTTTTTCACAAAAATAAGCATTTCTTATTGAAGTATGAAGTTATAAAATGTTTTGTACTAAATGACATTGTTCAACACTAGGAGGCGCATAGTTTGAGAAAACATTTTGGTTTGTGGTTATCTGTCAAAACACAGACAAAAAGATAGCAATAAAATTCAATAACTGCCCTTATTTTAATATTATTTACTTTACTGATATTGCCTAATCAGTGTGTATGTGTTTTTTTGTTTTTTGTTGTTGTTTTTTTCAGGTCAATTATTTCAACCCCAATCCCAATGGCAAATGGTATATTTATTCCCCAATTTCAGTTTGAATTTAAGTAAAGGAAATAATGAAAGGAATTTTTTTCTTAACTGTACAGAATGTGATGAAAAGATACTGACAAAATGAAGTGCAACTGACTCAGTATTGATAAAACTTGGTTGTTGCTTCTTCAAAATCCCTGAGTGACATGATGTTCATGTTCATATAAAGGCAAGCAGAATAAATATTTCTAGATGCTATAACAAGCCCATTGTTTTGTACATGGCACTAAGATACTGGATTAAAAAAAATGATGATAAATGTAAGACCTACTGTTTTGACACATCACAAAGAAAATGTATTCTAAGTATTTTCATTCTGACTGTTGTTATATACATATAAATCTATTAACAAATCATGTAAAAAATGAAGCAAACCAAAAATAATAGTAGTAATTTGAATCAGATAGATAATTGAAAAAGAAGAGAAAAAAGTCTTACCTTGATTTCATCAATCATATCTTCATTAAAGAGACCATGATGAATGAATTTGGCAGTGAGGTCCGCACTCAGTTCAAGATCGTGGGTCAAGTCGGGGTTGTGTATCCGTAGTGTGCGTTTCTGTGATTCATTCATTGTTGCCATTTTTTTGTTGTTGCCTGAATAGTTATGCTATGTTCTAAATATTTGAAATAATCACAAGTTCTTGCATTTTAATATCTTCAGCTATTTTTTGTGGATTGCATATTTTCTGTTTTCCAGTGTACCTGACACTTACTATTAGAATTTATGTATTATTTTGCTGTCTGTTTAATTACAATCTGATTTAATACCAATCCTGATTATTCTTTGAATGATGAAACTTCTTTCAGATTTGACTGATTTCTAAATTTGTTTCCCGTTTGAAAAAGTCAGTAGCCTACAATGTATATCAGTTGTTAGTTACACAATAATAAACTACCGTTTTTTTAAAACCTAATTGCGCCAGTTCACTACCACCTGACCTACGAACGACACTGACTGATATGAAGCACGCATATCTTAGCATAACCATCAAATAATGGAATCTATAATTTCTATTCAATCCTTGCCAAAAATTTTAAAACCCAGTACCATACTTAATCTTAAATCTACAAGCAAAAATCGATAGGACACTTAGCCCTTTGTCACGAAATATTTGATCCATGTGTTCAGCTCTTATCATAACATTATTTGTTTTGAAACCTAGGTCATTTAAACAATAGTTTGTCTAATTTTATACAACAGATCAATTGAAATAATGATTAGAAAGTATTGTATTTCTTTCTTGCTTTGTGTATGACCGGTTCAAACAATTAACTTCTATTTATGGTTGAAATACAGTAGAATAAGTTAATGTGATTTTCATCTCTTTATGTCCCTGAAAAGATCACATTGTGCATCTTGTATGTGAGTTTGTTAGTCTGTCTGGAATACTTTGTGCATAAGTATGTGAGTTTGTTAGTCCATCTTGAGCACTTTGTGTCTGTATATGAGTTTGTTAGTCTATCTTAACACTTTGTGTCTGTATGTGTGGTTGTTAGTCCATCTGGAATACCTTTCATTTGTATATGCGTTTGTTTTTCCATCTGGAACACTTGTATCTGTATGTGAGTTTGTTAGTCCATCTGGATCACTTTGTGTCTGTATATGAGTTTGTTAGTCTATCTTAGTCTATCTGGAACACCTTGCATTTGTATGTGAGTTTGTTAGTCCATCTGGAATACATTGCATTTGTATGTGAGTTTGTTAGTCCATCTGTGTATGTGAGTTTGTTAGTCCATCTGTGTATGCGAGTTTGTTAGTCCATCTGGAACATGTTTATCTGTATGTGAGTTCGTTAGTCCATCTGGGCACATTATGTCTGTTTGTGAGTTTGTTTAAGTCCATCTGGATCACTTTGTGTATGCATGTGAGTTTGTTAGTCCATATGCAACACTTTGTGTCTGTATATGAGTTTGTTAGTTTATCTGGAACACTCTGTGTCTGTCTGTGAGTGAGTTAGACTCTATCTGGAACCCTTTGTGTCTGTATGTAAGTTTGTCTGCCCATCTAGAACACATTGTCTGTGCATGCAAGTTTGTTAGTCCATCTAGAACCCATTGCATATGTAAGTTTGTTAGTGCTTCTGAATTCATTATGTCTGTTTGCAAGTTTGGTAGTCCATCTGGAACACCTTGTGTCTGCATGTGAGTTAGTTTAATTCCATCTTGAACACTTTGTCTCTGTATGTAAGTTTGTTTAAGTCCATCTGGAACAGTTTGTGTCTGTTTGTTAGTTTGTTAGTGCCTCTAGAACACATTGAGTGTGTATATGTTTGTTTGTTTGTTGTGGGTTTAACGCAGTTTTTCAACAGTATTTCAGTTGTATAACGGCGGGCAGTTAACCTAATCACTGTTCCTGGATTCTGTACCAGTACAAACCTGTTCTCCACAAGTAACTGCCAACTTCCCCATATGAATCAGAGGTGGAGGACAAATGAATTTTGACAGTGTCTTTTATCAAATTGTCATGGAGAACATAAGGCCTGCCCGAGGATTGAACTCACAACCCACAATCCGTAGATTGGTACGCTTCCTATTGAGCTAAGTGGAAAGGTTGTCTGTATGTGAGTTTGTTAGTCCATCTGGAACACATTGTGTCGGAATTGGAGTTACTTTAATTCCATCTGGAACAATTTTTGTCTCTGTATGTGAGTTTGTTAGTCCATGTGGAATGCATTGTGTCTGTATGCGAGTTTGAAAGTCCATTTGGAACACTTTGTAAGTTTAATACAATCTTGAACACTGTCCCTGTATGTGAGTTTGTTAGTCCATGTGGAGCACATTTTGTCTGTATGTGAGTTTGTTAGTCCATCTGAAACACCTTGTGTCTATATGTGAGTTAGTTTAATTCTATCTGGAACACTTTGTCTCGGTATGTGAGTTTGTTAGTCCATCTGGAATGCATTGTGCATCTGTGAGTTTGTTAGTCCATCTGGAACACTGTGTCTCGATGTGAGTTTGTTTAATTCCATCTGGAACACTGTGTCTGTATGTGAATTTGTTTAATTTGTTTAGGTGGATGGATAGCTCAGTGGTTTGCACACTGGCCTTCCAATCCTGAGGTCGGGAGTTCGATCCCCGGCAGCTACTCGGGAATTTTCAGAAACGCTTTTCAGTGTTTCCCACCCAACTAGAGGTGTACTGGTCAGGAACCCAGGCAATCCTTGCGTGTATCAGTGCTATACACTGGGCACGTTAAAGAACCAGGCTGTCTATTCGCAACGAGCTAGGCTAAGTTAGCCGGACAAGCCTGTATCTGATTTCTGATCTCTCTGTCGTGGGGGCTTTGTCTCACTCTGTCCCTCTGGTCAGATCGCTCTGTGTCTGTACTAGTAGAGGATGAACTATGCGCCCTGTGTGGCTGCATTTGAACTATGTAAAGCGCCTTTGAACGTGAAATTGATCATGAAAAGGGCGCTATATAAATATGGTATAATAATAATAATGATAATAATAATAATAATAATAATTTAATTCCATCTGGAACAGTTTGTGTCTGTATATGAGTTTGTTAGTCCATGTGGAGCACATTGTGTCTGTTTGTGAGTTTGTTAGTCAATCTGGAACACTTTATGTCTGTGAGTTTGTTAGTCCATGTGGAGTGCATTGTGTCTGTATGTTAATTTGTTAGTTCATGTGGAGTGCATTGTGTCTGTATGTGAGTTTGTTAGTCAGTGTGGAGCGCATTGTGTCTGTTTGTGAGTTTGTTAGTCAATCTTGAATACTTTATGTCTGTATGTGAGTTTGTTAGTCCATGTGGAGTGCATTGTGTCTGTATGTTAGTTTGTTAGTCCATTTGGAGCACATTGTGTCTGTATGTGAGTTTGTTTACTTCCATCTGGAACACTTCATGTCTGTTTGTGAGTTTGTTAGTCCATGTGGAGTGCATTGTGTCTGTATGTTAGTTTGTTAGTCCATGTGGAGTGCATTGTGTCTGTATGTTAGTTTGTTAGTCCATGTGGAGTGCATTGTGTCTGTATGTTAGTTTGTTAGTCCATGTGGAGCGCATTGTGTCTGTATGTGAGTTTGTTTACTTCCATCTGGAACACTTTGTGTCTGTATGTGAGTTTGTTTATTATATCTGGAACACTTTGTATCTCAGCTACAACTTCTAAACTATTTAAAAGATTCCACTGAAACTTTACACTGATAATTGGCATGGTGAGAAGGTGTGTTACTCTCTGGTATCAAATCTGTACCTTCAAGGTCATTTCAGACAAGGATCTCCAAGACAGGGAACATAAATTTTACTACTGACATGTGATATGTTGTTTCACAGTGATATCTTTAGTTTAATTTTATGTATGTAGTATTCTGTGATACATTCTTTCTTTCATTCAGTGTTTTTTTAAGTTTTGGGGGAATGGTGGCGGGGCTCGTAAGGAGGTGAAAATTGTACCGTAACCACTAAAGTAGGGGGAAAATTGCATCGTGATATAAGCAATATTTTTCATAAATATGCTACACTAAAAAAGAAAATGATTTAAAATCACATTGTCTCATGTTTAAAATGGTATAGTTTACATTATCATGTACATCTAGCATTTCTTTTGTTGGAATATGTAAAAAAAAAAAATGTTTTTTTTTTGTTGTTTTTTAGGGTAATTTTTTTCAGAAACCAAAACCTCGAAATTTTGTGCACATGAAATAATAAATGACTTTACATAACATGTAAAGTAAAAGAAGTTGCAGAGCTGCTTAAATGTACCCGTATGGTATTTAAAATATATAAAATATACATAATATATCTATATATTCCTGTGTATCGTGGTCTCCAGGGGGCACATATATTGGTATCTTTTATCCAAAGCACTATTTACTTTATGTCTCTTGAAAATTGCCAGTAAGTGCCAATATTTGTTTTCAAGTATTGAACTTGATAAAACGATCATAAGGACCTTTAATCGAGACAGTTTTGGTCTATTTAAATTGCAGGTCATCTGAAATTTACTTACCCTAATCCTTTGGATTTTGTCCAAGTATTTTATTGCAAATGGACATTGCCGCACCCATGTTGGTTGAGAGCTGTTCAATCAGACATCAGATTTTAACCTTTACCGTGCTGGACATGATTGATTCTACCTTTACGACCAAGATCATGATCTGCACTGTTCGCCATTCAGTTAGTATCTTTTTGGTATGCACCACCCCTTTTTATATGCCCATTTGAAAAACGGGACGTATTATGGCAACACCCCTGGTGGGCGGGCGGGCGGCATCCAAAGACCTTGTCCGGAGCATATCTTCTACATGCATGGAGGGATTTTGATGAAACTTGGCACAGTTGTTCACCATCATGAGACGGAGTGTCATGCGCAAGAACCAGGTCCCTAGGTATAAGGTCAAGGTCACACTTAGAGATCAAAGGTCAAATTCAAGAATGACTTTGTCCGGAGCATATCTTCTTCATGCATGGAGGGATTTTAATGAAAGTTGGCACAATTGTTCATCATCATGAGACTGAGTGTCATGCGCAAAAAGCAGGTCCCAAGGTCTAAGGTCAAGGTCACACTTAGAGGCCAAAGGATACAAGAATGAAAAATTCAAGAATGACTTTGTCCGGAGAATATCTTCTTCATGCATGGAAGGATTTTGATGTAGCTTGGCACAGTTGTTCACCATAATGAGAGGGAGTGTCATGCGCAAGAACCAGGTCCCTAGGTCTAAGGTCAAGGTCACACTTAGAGGTCAAAGGATACAAGAATGAAAACTTTGTCTGGAGCATATCTTCTTCATGCATGAAAGGACTTTGATGTAGCTTGGCACAATTGTTCACCATCATGAGACGGAGTGTCATGTGCAAGAACCAGGTCCCTTGGGGTAAGGTCAAGGTCACACTTAGAGGTCAAGGATACAAGAATGGAAACTTTGTCCGGAGCATTTCTTCTTCATGCATTGAGGGATTTTGATGCAACTTGGCACAAATGTTCACAAGCATGAGACGGAGTGTCATGTGCAAGAACCAGGCCCCAATTTCACAAAAAAACTTAAGTAATTGCTTAGCTAAGTCTGTTATTTCAAATGCTTGTTTTTGCCCTTTATGCGTCTTCAATGTTGACTTTTTCATCTATATCAGACCCGTACATGACTATTTCATAGATCAAAACTCAACAGTTCTGAATTTTACAGAAAATGAAGTATAAAAATAAGAAAAATATTTAAGCAAATACTTAAGTTCGTTGTATCGTGCTTAAATAGAAATATCATATTTGCGTGACTGAAATAAATACTGCAGACAAATACTACTAATCATAGTTTTATTTAGCTATAAATACATTGGTATAGAAAAAAATCAACATTAAATAACAATAGCTTAAGCAATAGCATGATTTTAAGATAACAGACTTAACTAAGTAATTACTTAAGTTTTTTTCGTGAAATTGGGGCCTGGTCCCTAGGTCTAAGGTCAAGGTCACACTTAGAGGCCAAAGGTCAGATACAAGAATGACTTTGTCCGGAGCATTTCTACTTCATGCATGGAGGGATTTTGATGTAACTTGGCAAAATTGTACACCATCATGAGACGGAGTGTCATGCACTGGTCCCTTCTTTTGAATTACTTCCCTTTGCTGTTACTATAAATAGCTTATATTGTAACTCTTTCATTACAAGTCGTAGGGAAAAATCGAGACCACTTTTCTGTAGTACAACATGCATGTTACATCCAATTCTGAGGTGTATTTTGAGCTATCTCTACCTGGTAAGGATTTTTGTGTGGACTTGTAATTTTTTTTTTTTCTTTAAAGATTAACTTCCCTTAGTTGTTACTATAAATAACTTACATTGTAACTTTTAATAATTGACCGTAGGGAAAAACCAAGACCACTTTTCTGTGGTACAACATTGATGTTACTTTCAAATTTTGGGTGTATTTTAAGGTATCTCTACCTGGTAAGGATTTTTTTGTGGACTTAGAAAAATAAAAGAATTACAATAATTTCTAAAAAAAAGCACATTGTAAACAACTAGAAAATTAAAATTCCATTTGCAAATACAGGTGCTAGTGTAAAGAATTTTGCTGTGACGGGCGTATATTGTGACAATCTGGCACTCTTGTTATATTTAATGGAACTGTCCAGATTGAAAGATGGACAAGTTCATTATAGAAATTTAGGGTTAATGTGATGCTGATTTGTTCCTCATATATAGATACAGGCAAACCTTTCCATAAAGTCTGTCACCGCTGATATGGTCTTCACTAACAGGTTGTCACACATAACAGATAAATAGTAAATGAATGGTGACATTTTTTTAAGTGAATCTACCATTCCCATACATGTCTCAAGCTATGGTGGGATTTATTTTTTCCTTGTACAGTATACCATTATTTTCATGTTTTTGTAGCTACTAAATGATTAAAAGTTAATAAGTCTGTGAGTGATAAGAAATAAGACTACCTCCCACCCATAATTTATGTGGAAAACTCTAGTAAATGAGGAAACTCAATTACTTATTTGGACATTGTCTGTCGTAGCATTATAAAAATATGCTAAAATAGGCCCAAAGTTTTCCATTTATAGTATTTGTGTCGAACTGACATTTGTCTTTTTCTTCTAAAATAAACTTGTCCGAATGCAATTAAAGTTGTATTCAGAAGCTATAAAACCTCTTTATTTATTCAGTAAAAACTTGCATTCAGTGCAGTAAAGAACTTTCAATAAGTAAAGATTTTTAAAGTGTAAATCAAATATTTGTCAAAAGCCACAAAGACCGTTTAATGTATAGATTATAGAATCTGATCCTGTTTTAATTTTGCTAAATTGAAAAGGCTTTGCTTCCGCAAAAGGCATGAATCATAAGTTACTAGCTTACAGGGATCAGCTTAGTTAAAACTGTAAAAGAAAAAGTTCCCATTATTCTGTAGGAATAAATTTTGTCTTAACAGCTGGTATATAAAAAACACACTCCTTCCTACTGTGTTTGACTGATGTTCACTTTTTTAGTTATTTACAAAATTAGAAATAATAGTCATTTTACAGATTGATAATTTTAAAAATATATTTCCTTTTTTTTTAATCATGATAAATGCAAAAGCTTGTGAAAAGTTATTTCAGTGCACCAACATGAGGCTTAACTTAGATCAGAACTTCAAGTTGTGCCTTGGCTTAGTTCTACAGGATAGTTCGAGTTTTTTGGCCTTGAGTTTTTTTTTAAGTGCAGTATCACATTACTCGATACTTGTATTAACTTTTCAACTGTCACTGTTCAATATCCAATAAATTGTTCTGTACAAAGATAATGAAAAATTGTTTGATATTTGAAATGATAACGATAGGTATTTTTACTGCTCCTTTTCAATAAATCATATACTGAAGTACAAGTTTAAAGATCGGGTCAGGGCTACTGTCTATGGGGTATTAGAGCAGGAGATAAACGCATGCTAATTTAAGACTTGAGTGTGTCATATATAATAATAATTGATCCAAGTTCTCCTGTTCAGCGATAATTTTAATACCTTTAATACCGATTGACGTCAATCAGCTATTGAAAGTAGTCCTGGGCAGGAAGAACGATTTTCAAGTGGTAAATCGGTGCTTTTTTTGTTCATTTTTTCCCCAACTTATGATTAAGTTTGATTTTATAAATAAGATCCAGGTGGCTGGCCATTTAACATTTTCTTAATTTTTGAATTTGCAAAAGATTATACATGGGGAAAACAAGCAAAAAATATATAGAAATGTGTTAGTTTAAAAAAACAAATTGTAAAAAAAATATTTGAATTTAAATAGCTTAAACTATAATTATAGTAAAAAAAAAAAATGTTGATAAACAGAAGTTGACAAAAAGAAATTCAATTTGTCTTATTTATCATTTCATTGGGATAAGGCAAATGGTCTGTCAATATCCATGAAATGGTAGCAAACATTTAATCAATTACATTAATATTGTAAGAACCTTGGCACAGCAGAATAAATGACATAAACTTTATTTTAAGATACCAGTGCCATGCATTTGGCCAATCATATTTACCGAAAGTGACATCATCCATTGATCAAAATTGAATTAAAGCCAATACAATTTAACAAAATAATTTCGGTCAGTGTTGAATTTTGAAATACTAGTACATAGTAATTAGGTTAATATCAAAGATTAGCCTCCTTAAGCTATTTAACACGTAGCCAATAGGCGATATATGTATTGATAAGGAATGTTTTACATATTTTGAAGAGTCCCTTTGCCTGCTATGTAAGAAAATTAAAAATGACTTGCATATTTTTGTATGACTGTTATTATATAAATGATGAGCAGTTGGTCAGAAGGAAGTTAAAATTAGTTGTAATAAAGATTAACTGTGGCAACAAAATTAATTTAAGAGAATTTTTCTCTCAGTAGATGGTTTTGATACATGTATTAGTAAAAAGTTGTCTTTGAAATTACTCCTCAAATAATAAGCAAATGAAAAGAGTCAAATAGCATAACAAGAGGTCAGCTGGCATCAGGAAATAAAACTGCAATTTAAATAGTGTGTATGTTGTGAGTTTGAGTTCTGGGAAAGAGGTATGTTTTCCATGACAATTTGATAGGACAGTTTGCCTTAATTTTTTCCCATACCTCTAATTCACGGGGGGAGGGCGGGAGGGGGGAGGTTGCTACTTATTTCAGAGAGCATATCAGTACTCTAGGACATACACAGAACATACCGTAATGGTAAAGACACTAGGACTTTGAGAGAACATCAGTACTGGTACGTACTCTAGGACTTACAGAGAACATCAGTACTGGTACAGACACTAGGACTTACAGAAAACATCAGTACTGGAACGTACTCCAGGAAATACAGAGAACATCAGTACTGGTACGTACTCCATGACTTACAGAGAACATCAGTACTGGTATGTACTCCATGACGTACAGAGAACATCAGTACTGGTACGTACTCCATGACGTACAGAGAACATCAGTACTGGTACGTACTCCATGACGTACAGAGAACATCAGTACTGGTATGTACTCGGTATGTACTCCATGACGTACAGAGAACATCAGTACTGGTACGTACTCCATGACGTACAGAGAACATCAGTACTGGTACGTACTCCATGACGTACAGAGAACATCAGTACTGGTATGTACTCCATGACGTACAGAGAACATCAGTACTGGTATGTACTCCATGACTTGCAGGGAACATCAGTACTGGTACAGATACTATGATGTACATAAAACATCAGTACTGGTACTTACTCCAGGACTTACAGAGAACATCAGTATTGGTACAGACACTAGGACTTGCAGAGAACATCAGTACTGGTACATACACTAGGACTTGCAGAAACATATCAATACTGGTACAAACTCCAGGACTTACAGAACATATTGTTACAGACTTCAGAACATACACAGAGCATATCTGTATTGGTACGGACACTAGGACTTACAGAGAACATTGGTACTGGTACAGACACTATGACTTACAGAGAACTACTGGTATAGACACTAGGACTTACAGAGACATATCAATACTGGTACAAACTCAAAGACTTAGAGAGCATACTGGTACAGACTCCCGGACATACACATAGCATATCGGTATTGGTACAGACTAGGACTTAAAGAGAACATCAGTACTGGTACAGACACTAGGACTTACAGAGAACATCAGTACTGGTACAGACACTAGGACTTACAGAGAACATCAGTACTGGTACAGACACAGTACAGACACTAGGACTTACAGAGAACATCAGTACTAGTACAGACACTAGGACTTACAGCGAATGTCAGTACTATTAAGTACAGACACTATGACTTACAGAGACTGGTACAAACTCCAGGACTTGGAGAACATATTGGTACAGACTCAAGGACATACACAGAGCATATTGGTATTGGTACAGACCCAAATTTTAAGGTGTGTATGGATGATTTGTTGGATATTTGTGCATTATCAATTATCATGTTCTGTCAATAAATGTCTTTTATAGAAAGCTTTTACCATATCTAAACAAATGGCCATAAAGTCACCCAGTACTTTAACTCAATGTCTTTTTGGGCCATTCAGTTCATTCAGTTTTACCTTATACAGTAGAACTTTGTTCACTTGAACAGGCCAGGATCAGCAAAATTTGTTCGAGTTATTAGCAGTTCGAGCCATCAAACAAAATATATTATACAGGGCTTTTGATGCCCAAGACATGACAACGAGTTCGAGCGATAGGCAGTGTACGAGTTATCCGAGTTCAAGAGAACGAAGTTTGACTGTAATAGAGTTCTATTTAGGCTGATGCTAGGGTGTATTAGGGGTGTTATACTTTTCTTACCACTTCGAGTCTACTATTATTTCTAAATCTTATAGATTTAATGAGTGGAAGAAGGGAGATAATTCACTTTCTCTTTCAGTTTTCAGTCCAGACTAACCTTTCTTGGTTGACAGAACAGGTATAAGAGCGTATTAATAAAATTTTATTATCCTTTGCAGAAGCATCAAATAGACAAAAGAAATAACAAAATCAGTGATACTTTTTGTAGCATCATTATTATGATGGCAGCAGTACATGATGAACAAAACTTTTGCCCTATTTGTTGTCGTTTACAAAATGATAGTTTCATATATTTTATCGATGTATGTTTACAAACAAATAGACATGTTTCATTAACCTCACTTGGATGAGTGAATTTCTCTTTTTTTTTTGATGGTTCAGTGATGTTGTCTCCAACCCAGGAACAATAGTTCTGTGACTGTTAACCAGTTTTTAGTTTCTTCATCTACTATGCATCTTGATATAGGTAGTTGTCATTGAAACTGAATGACAGCTCTAGTAGTTAACTTCACCAACTTTGTTCCAGGTTTGTAATTATATCTTGTAAGACAAATTGAAACTTGACAAATGAAAAAAAAATCTTGCAAATTGAATATGAACTGTGAAAATGTAAAAAGTACAGTTCATGTAACATGTTTTCATCATCATCATTGGTTCATCAACCATTATAGCTTACCCTTATCCACAGTTAATAGTTAGAAATGAATTTATGTATTAGTTAATGTACCTTTTAAAGGCACATCTGTTTGTTGTTGTTTTCATCTGCATGAATTCTTTTCAGAAGATGTCATTTGTTTTCAGATGGAATGATTTATAATAAAAAAAGAAGGTGTTGTAAAAAGTAGTTGTTTGTCAAATTATGAAGGTCAAAAGGAATGAGATCATTTTTGCATATTTTGGTAGTTTTGCATTTGTAAAAAACTAGAGCTTGAAATGAATTTAAAATAAACAGAGTGACCTGCACTTCTTAACAGTTATTTTTTATTAAACGCGAATCCAGCAAATGAGTAAAATTTCAAAGAAATCTGTCTGTTACCTGAAAACAAATGTTCTTTTAAGAAAGCTTAAAATATGCAGTCTGTGAGAATAGATTTACAGATATGGATATGAGCTTTTGATACTGGTGAAAAAATGCAGTGATATCAATATTTATTACAATATTTTTCCCTTCTTTTTTACTGACTGAGAAAGTTGCCTGCAACTTCAGTTTTTTGAGGAAATAAAAGCACTTAATTATAGTGAGTCATGAAAGACAATGTATCAGCTAAGTTTATCATCTACATTTTGATATACTTTGGAATCTCCTGGTTTTTCATGTGCTAAAACTTTTGTAGCACCTCATTTCTTCTATTCAAAGTGGATCTTCGTGTCACAGTTTTCAGCAATATTTTTCTGTCAGTTCCACTGAATGGAAATTTTACTGGAATCTGCTTAATGGTTTGGTTCTTCTACTTGAGGTAAATACTTGTTTTGTAGCTGGTTTTCTGTTTGTTGTTACCATAGTGTCAGCAACTGTTGACCCCCTTCTAGTTACATTTCTTACTCCTACCCTTCTATTGTTTCTTAAAGCACCTGTTCCATAATTGATTCTGTAATTGGCATTCTCGTCTGCTAGATTGGTATGACTACTCTTCAGGTCATCTACCATCTTCTTCAAGTTATTAAGTGTCTTCTCTTTTTCCATATGTTTATTGTTGACTGTTTCAAGCATGGTGCATTTCTCTCTAAGAACAGCATTTTCTGCTCTTATCTTTTCAATTTCTTCAGTGTTCTTTTCAATTGTCAGTCTTTGCTGTTGCCTAACATTTTCAAGTCTGTTAATTGACTTACAGTAGTCATATAATTCATGGAGCATCTTTTCAGTCTTAGCTTTCTCCTTGTTGAGATCTTTTTCAAACTGTTTACTAGCCACTTGGGAGTCTTTGATCAGAGTTGGCAGTTTCTGTTTTCTATCTGGGTCTCCAAGAATATAGTGGCACTGTGTCAACAGTCCCTCCATATGGTTCATTCTGTTTATAAGTTTATCTATTTCTCCATCTAGTTTTGATACAACAGTTGACAAATCCATTGGTGTATTGTTTTTGAAAGATGCATCAATTTCATCAGAGTCTTTGGTCTCATTATCACCCTCAAAGTGTTTATTTGCATGCACACTGTTTAGTAGGTCACTGAGATTTTCATCTCTGACTTTGTTATAAACTTTCTGCAAGTCTCCCTGGATAGGATCAGGACTTGTACATGCACTTCTGTCTTGTGTTTCCTCTTCAGTTGAGATTGAACTTTTTTTGGCCCTGTAAGTTTGATAATAATGCACAATGAATTGTAATATAACAGGTAAAAGATAAGTTTGATATTTTCAAATGTACAAAGAAATCCATTTGAAGTATTTGTTCAAATCCCACATGTCAATAGTTATGGTTTTGAAATAATATTTATCTTAGTGCTAAGTACTTGATAAAAAAGTACGTTCTGTAAATACAGTGCAGGTTGTACAATCAGTAATCAGTTTGTTATGACCAAATCAGTAAAAAATAACATGATTCTGGGGTATTCGTTTTACAAAATTATCAAGTTGTTTGGTATAATGTAGTAGACAAGTTGTTTGGTATATGTAGATGTACAAAGAACTAAAAGTTTTAAATATTTGTTTGTTTTGGGATTAACGCCTTTTTTCTAAAGTATTTCAGTTATGTAACAGTGGGCAGTTAACCTAACCAGTGTTCCTGGATTCTGTACCAGTACAAACCTGTTCTCTGCAAGTAAATACCAACTTTCCCACATGAATCAGAGGTGGAGGACAAATGATTTCAGACACAATGTCTTTTATCAAATCGTCACAGAGAACATGGCATTGCGACCCACCCGAGGATTAAACTCATGACCCCGGATCTGTAGATCGGCGCTTTCCCTATTGAGCTAAGCAGGCGGTCTCAGTTTTAAGTATTACTCCAATTCAAAGGGGAAAGAAAAGCTCTTATTTCCTTCCAGGTAAGCTCAGACTAACAGTATGAAGGTGAGGAGTCTGATCACCTGGCTGTTTGAAAATCTGACAGGAGACAGTCTGAAGTTACTGTTTCATGTAGGGAAGTGATTTTTGGAGAACAAGTTAGTACCAGAATAGAATCAAGTACCTGTTAAAGAAACATCTGCTTGAGGCATTTTAGTTACAGATAATGACACTTCCAGGCTGAGATCAAAGTAACAGAGAGATTCTATAGCAGTGTCGAATCACTGTGCACAAGAGGCAGGCCTGTGCTGATCGACTTACCTCGATTTCCTCTCAGATTGTATTTGTTCCAACAGCCATTTCTCCATGACCTTTTTGTCTTGTTGTGAAATTCTCTTGCTCTGCCCAAACTGTTTATGGATAAAGGTTCCCACTTTGGTCTTAACATCAGAATCAGCATTGACTTCCAAAGGTTGTCTTAGTGTACATCCTTGTAAGAAATGTATAAGAATTCTTGAGATTGAAATTGACCCTGTATGAATTTTGTTCTCTTTTATATGTAATTTTTGAGAATATGACTGACAACTCTTAAGTTATTAATATAGCTGGTAAGTATTATTAATTTTGGTCTTAATGAATGCTAATTTTCTGTGGAAAAACAAGGGAGCTGAGTGCGGTCATTTATTTTCATTGATATTAAATTCCATGGTTTTGGCCAAAATAGGCATTTTTTTAGGACATGAATTAATAAATTTCAAATTCTACAGATAAAACAGATCAGAATTTTCGGGAAAGTCCTGTAATATGATTTCTTTGCTACTTACCATCTAACTGGGTTTCAGTTGCAGATGTACAGCCTAAGTTGAGAAGAGAATTCTGACGGCTCAGCTGCATTTGTGACTCTGTCCTCAGACTGGTTTCCAGCATAGCTGCAAGCCATGGATACTCATCTTTTACAATGTCAACAAAGATGTCAAAGGCATCTGGTCCTCTTTTGGGTAGCATGGACAACATTTTATACACCTGGTCAGTAGGTGTCTTCTCAGCCTTTGAGAAAATTTAGAAATTTAATATTGTATTTTAATTGTACATTTATTACTTTGATTTTGAACTTTTATATTTTTCAATTTCATAGAACTTAAGTGCAGATGGAAATGATCTGTAAAGATACAAAGTTATTTTGAGTCATTTTGACCCATATGGAGGTTAGCCTGGTTGGAACAGTCTTGATATAATACCCACAGGCAGTTGTATTATTTGTCATTCTATGCTGCAGCGCATAACTTCCTTGAAAAAAGCAGATAATACTATCATTATAGGTCCAAAAACTTAAAACATAATCTTCCTGTGAAAAAAAGCTGCAAAAAGGTTGTACCTTTATAGTTTCAATCATCCCTCGTTCAAACACCTTTCTTGTGAAGAGAGCGGCCAGCAGATCTTCTGTCATCATTATATCATCAGACAACTGCTTGTAGTGCCGCTGCAACACTGACCTCTGTATCTCATTCATTTTTGCTGGTGTTGTCTATCCTGGGATACCTACTTGATTGATTCACGCCAGTTGCTATTTTTATCTTTTGTTAATATTCACTCCAGTGGTTGGTTTTATCTTGTGTTAATTTACTCAAGTCGATTCATGCCAAATGTTGTTTTTCAGCTTTCTAGTATAAGAATGCGGAAGCAAGTCAGGCTTCTTTTTACAATATCCATTATTCCACTTTAGTTTACCGTAACTGTCTTAGAATATCTGTTTTTTCTTTCTTTTAATTCTGTTGAATATCACTAAGATGATCACACTTTGTGCTCGTCCATATGAGTAATAAGAGTAATCTTCTAGCAACTGCCGTTAAGAAAAACAATAAAATTTAATCGGCTTCACAGACCAACCCACAGTTTAAGGTAAGAAAGTCTATAGGATTAATAGTATTTAGGTCACTTTAATCACACTGTATTTGTAATCCCTCTTTAAGTGGCGCTTGTGCCATTTGAAATAAGCAGTTTGTATAAAAAGTACAAGTTAATCCGTTTATGGGAATATTGAAGTATAATTATTTCCTCACGATGTATCGTTTGTTTAAAGCTTTTAATTTAGATTTTTTAAATTACTTTTTGATGATTTATTTTCAAAGTCTGCATTACTTTCAACTTTTTTTCCGAAGTCTGAAACACACAAAAAGGAAATCTTTATTATTTTTTCCTTTTGTTTGTTTATAGAATATCTAATTGTTTTAGCATTTTGATTCAGAAGAAATTACAAAAATCCTTAAATCATTCCCAGACAACATGTTCAGTTTGATTCAAAGTGTATGTAAATAAATACTGATAAGAAATTGATCAAATAAAGTATGGAATTAATCCGAACATGTTTCAGTAGATCATTAATCCTCATGTGTCAATACAATATAATAAGGTGAGGCCCTTCTCCCAGAAAATTAGTTTATCTATTCTTTATTCTAAAGAAATATTTGATGCCTTTATTTCGTCTTGTGGCAGTTATTTATTTTAATTAGTCATCTACTGGTTGAGGACCTACAAATCCGGACGACCACCAAACCGGGCAGTTTCGTAGCTGCTAAATTTTGCTGTATTTTTAGCAATCTTTTATAAGTCAAACACACATTTGATTTTGTAACAATGATGTGGAATTATATCTGACAAAAATAACTTATTGAGGAGGAAATTTAATTTTTTTATTTCGTCATTCATACTGAAGCATGAAACTAATATGGGGGGATTTGGAAATCTGCACTGCATTTCTTACTATCATATAGCAGTTTTCCACACACACAAAAATCTGAATAAAATTTATATCTTTCAGGACAATAATGAATACTTTGACTCGTTTTCACATTACATAGCAAAATGTCATCAGTACAGAGGTTCCCATAAGTTGTAAAAAATCTGTCCAGATATATGGTACTGCCAAGCAGTGAAAGTAAGTAGTTTAGTTGACCCTACATTCGGCCCTGGAAAGGGCATTAATCATTCGTTAGGGGTAAACAAATTAAGTCTTCTTCTTGAGGGTGCACCTAACTATGTTCAAGTGAAATTTCACAGTTGTAATGAATGAAATGAAAGAGAAAATGGCGAAAAACCTCTAAAAGTGTGCGGTTGGTGGCCCCCGACCAGTATAGGCACAAAAGACAGAATGGAAAAAAATGACAGACGTCATTCTACTTGAAATATAATGAGAGGGAAGTATTAAATAGATTATATGTACTACTTTAGTCTCCATAAGAACTATAATTTCAAGAGTTTCTTATATATAATAAAGAACAAACTTTTATAGCCTTATTACCCAGTATCAGTTGTGCAGAGTATTCTGTAGAAGTATCTTTAAAGGTGGTCAGTCACAATTTTTAAGCAACATTTTGTGATGTTTTTGCTTTTCATTTATTCTGTAAGAGACTTATCTATTGATCAATTGTTAGATCCCTATTACAACTGTATGTTTCATTTAAGAAATAATTTATAGCAAAAGAGTGCTTTAACACTATTTATGCACGATGGCTGGTTATACGTTGGGTGTAATAATTTCACGAGAGCGCAGCCTGAATGAAATAATTTGTACGACATATAACTGCCAGAGTGTTTAAATAGTGTTGAAACACGGTTTTGTTATAAATTATTTAAATTCTAATATGCCCTTTATCTAAAATAGTAGATAAAATATTGTAGTGCTCTTTCTTGATCGCAACAAAAACATTGACGTCACCACACGTTAAGGTGACGTCATTCTAACAGAGGAGTGTTTTAACAGAGAAAAGCATATTAGAATTATCCTTATGAAACTTTTTTATTACTCCTCTTTAATAGGAAGTTATTGAAAGAGCTGGGTACTTCTTTTCCTTTCATTTCAAGTTCTGGGCAATCAGGACAAGAAAATCAAATTTCAAAGACACCACTAGTGAAAATCTATCTTGTACTAAGTGAAACAAATGAATATATATGATCAGATTTTAAAGTTCAGACAAATCCATTACTTTACCAAAATCTGTTTAACATGTATCATCAGTGTAAGAATGTGCTGTTAAATTTGTTTCTGAATTCTTCCTGTCCTTAGATTCATGTGAAATGAATAGCAGTTTGTGTAAATTCATAATTATTTTAACAATTAGAAATCTTCTTTTTTTTACAGATTGACTTCTTAACCACCACTTCCAAAACCTCATTGTGTTCAAAACCTTGTATGTGGTAAGACAAAGTAACATTTAAACTACCGAGGGCAGGTATTATCTATCTTTTAGCCTTGGTAAGTTTGAAATATAGTACCAAAGATTTCTAAAAGATTGATAAAATATTGATATTATAAATTATTTGCAGTAACCTAATAGGTTAGATTTGCCTTGATGACTTAAGTAAAAAGACAGTAACTGTTATTATTGACATCATAATATTCTTATCTATCAAAAAACCTAATTATTTTTAAGAAAAGTACTTTTTTTGCACTGAAATTGACTTTCATTTATCAGCCTATTTGAGTTTTATTATCCTTAATTGAACATTTAAATTTTTCATATTATATTTTACAGTGAGAGTTCAAAATTATTACAAAACACATGTTTGAAGTTAAAAAAATTTGAAACACATGTAAACGCTTATATATAATTCTCAAAATTAATGTATTTATAATATTTCAACCAAAAGTGCATAGTTATGAGCATTGTAATTATTTATGTTATCATTGGACATGCAGAGCAGAGATGTGAAAAGGACACAATATGTTAGACATTTCCAATTTAAGTGTATTACATATTACATTAATAGTGATCTTGATTGCTAAACAATGGTGCAGTATACTGCCTGCTAAATTATAGACATTGGAACAGTCTGATAAAATGCTTAAAGCCTGACCAGGGCTCAAACCAAGGACCTCTCATACTCAAGGTGCACACGGTATCACATGGTGCCACATCGCTAATTAACAGCATTCCTAGGTATAAAGTCCATTGTTTGAAATTACTTGTTGCTGGTGCACATTAAGTGGCGTACCATTACCAAAATCAAAGTACACTAAGAACTCTTAGTACAACCTCTATAACTAAGCAGAACAGATAGATGGACATCAAACTGACATAATAGGGACCTTTGAAAGTAGAATTTATGATTGTGTCATCCTGCTGAAAGGGCCAGCCAAGTTTGGCGTACGAGACACATGCAGACATTGAACAGCATTATTCCTTATTCTTGTTTTTAATGCCAGGCATGAGGCAGGTAGGCAGTCAGTAACTAGGCGGCTTACAAACTGGTCTCTCTTCTATGACAAGACTTGCTTCTGTTCCTCTGTTGTAACTCAAGTCTTCAACCTAGTTGCAGGGCAGGTGCCTTCTCCTTCAGACAACATCAGCTTGGTGTAAGGGTAAAAGAGCTGTGTAATGAAAGTGCTGGGCAATTTGAAACGGTATTATCACATCCTTTCATCACAATTTTTCCACATAACAGTAGGATGTATGTGTCATGCACATCTCCCACAGAACCCTAGATAAGGGGTAAAGGTCTACTTGGAGGTCAGAGGTTTAAATGGTATTGACAGGGTCTGTTTTGAGTCTACTCTGTAACTCTCTGCTCCATTAACTTGGCATAAAAATTTACTATAACAACACAATGTAGCACGCTCAACACCCAGACCCTTAGTTAAAAGGTTAGTGTCACACTCCATTATAAACCAGCAAGATCTGTAGTTGAAAACAAGTCGTAAACAGGTGCAAATTGCCAAAAACCTGACGGCTTCCCCCTCCTGGCAATAAATTCACATATTGTTACAGTATCGTTCCTGTTTTGCATAGCAATATTTAGTTTTGTCATTTTGTCGCTGAGTCACATGAATGATATATCTTAAAGCTTGTAATAATATTTTTTGTAAGTTTTTTTTTTTTATTGAAACTTGATTTAAACTATCATTTCCAGACTTCTCCACTTGAATGTGACAGATACCTGCTTTGCATTGACAGAATGAGTTTGTATGTTTAAACAAGACTCTTATATAAAATAAACTCATTCAAACTGTCACCTCTGGAAATAATATTTACATCTTAACATACCATTAAGTAGATATGCCTGCTTTCAATTGATGTGTTTAAACAAGGTTCGATCTTATTGTAAGATTAAACGAGACTTACCTTAAGTTGAAGTTTGATCGAGATTTTATCTTCTACCAACTCCTTTAGGGATCATACAGAGATGACGTAGCTCATGTTTCCGTGAAAATAAGTCTTTAGAGTATAAAATCAAGCGTGACCAGCTCATGCTTGATTGGCAGCAATGAGCATAAAAAATCAAGCCGCAGGGTTGGGTAGGGAGGGTGTATGATCCCTAAAGGAGTTGGTAGAAGATAAAATCTCGATCAAACTTCAACTTAAGGTAAGTCTCGTTTAATCTTACAATTTTATCTTCTACCTAACTCCTATTAGGGATCACACAGAGAATTTAGAGTTGATTTTTTATGGAAATAAACAATTTTTCCCACAATATGATACATTTATTAGGTTAGAGACCACCAATTGTTTTCCCATAGACTTACATTGTAACATTATGGCGTGTACGGCCTTCCATACATCGAAACATGTATATCTAATTGCAAGTTTTTCAAGAACTATCTTAGTTCTACCAAAATATCGGATGAAAAACATATGAATAGTGATACCTTATTTAAGTAATTTTCGTGTGAATGGGATGACCCCCTGTTTACATCATTGACATGGCGGGAGAAATTCGTTTGATAAAACTTTTTTTCAATACACATAAAATGTAGCAAATTTTGTCAAAATGTATAATAAATTACTGTAAATGCAGTGAAAAAATATCAATTTTGAAAAAATAATCACTTCCTGGGTTTGTTTACATGACTGACCAATCAGAACGCACAGACGTTACCTTATTCCCAGGTATACCTTACCTTATTCCCAGTAAGTTCCCTGTACTTTTTTGAATTGGTGGTCTCTGACCTATAGATGAATGTTTCGTATCAGGCCATCCTTAAAAAATTGTTTGTTTGCAGTAACGCGACCCAGAATTTTTAGTGTGAGTAGGTAGGTAGGGATTTTTTTTTTTTTAGTTTTTTTTTTTTTTTGTATGCTAATTGTACAACAACTGCATTTTCTTTTTAACCCTCTGGTATGTACACCTTCTGGGTACTAACACTTCTCTGTAGAATGCTAACTTGATTGTAACATATCTGTAAGGTTGTAGTTTTCACATAGTATGAATACTAATATTACTAGTAATATCACCTTTTTAATAACAATAAAAACAACAGAAAGCCTGACACCAGTCAGAAACAGAGCTTATTATCTCCATATGAACTTAAATTTAAGATTATCAATATATTAAACAAAAATAATTGGCCAGACCTTTTGAATGTCCTTGCACTGGCTAGGGTAATAAAAAAAACATTACATTCCTTAGGATTCAGCATTGAAGTACATAGCAAAATCTTTGATATTTTAATACGACCTGAGTCTGATTACTAGCACCCGCACTCCTTCAAAGCCTATGTATCATGTAATTTTAAGACAATACTTAATTGTTTTACATTGTTTACTCAGGGCTTAAGCAATGTTAATATTTTAGGGAGGAGTCATTTCTTCCTCAGCTAAGATTATGGAGAAGTGGAGAGATTTTAGGGAGAGGTGGAGTGATTTTAGGGAAACGCGGAAAGATTGTTAATAGCGCCATGACATGCAAGTTGAAAATGGAACTAAATATACTTATCAATGTAAACCTAATTTCTTATCCTTGTGAATCTAATGTGATTAAACTGCAAATTAAAGTTTTTTTTTCTCTCTTGCAATGATTGCCTTAACCAAGAAAAGCCTAATCTGAATATGAATACAATTAAAAAAAGCTAGGTTAATTCTATATCAGCAAAAAATAAATCAAGCTTCCAGTGCTAATGCACTCAAAGTCAAAACACAAAAACCCATAAAAGCATTTCACAGTCACTTCTTGAATTAAATACATGTCAATAGCAGTGACATCACTATGACATCACACATAATACATGTCTTCTTTGATCTGCTACTGTGGCACACATTAAAAGAAACAGTTGTCAAACAGATTAAACCCAGTTTCTGATGGCAGGTGTCAAAAATTTGCATGAATTACAGTTACATTATTTAAGTCACAGAAAGTTTCAGTAATAATAACTATGTTTCTAAAGTCTGGGTTTTGAAAAATAGGAAAAAGTGGACCCATGGAAATTTAATTTCATGCAAATAGGAAAATCTAGAAATGTAAACATTATGGATTTCTTTCGCTGGTTTTAGTCATTGCATTGAAAGGATGTTTAACTTTTATAAATAAATTTTCAGGTAAGAAAATTTTGTTTGTCTAATATTTTTGACGTTTATTGTGCTCTTTCCAAGTGACTTGTGCAGTGTCACTGCAGTTTTATCCTCGGGGCAGATTAAAAAGATTATGCAACGACAAAAGATCGAAACTAAAATTATTATTTGTCTGCAAAATTGTTTGAGAAATTATGACAGAAAGATATCCAAGAATTTATCTATCCCAGATGTTTTACGTACGAGAAAAATCATTATTTTACAAATCTAAAACTCGGCTAAATAAGCCTGCAGTATTGCACAGATAACACTATGTACCACGATTTGTCCATGTGGAATTTTTTAAACAACTTTTTGCATGAATTTTTGTAGTATATCAGGAAATCGGCAGGGCGTTCGGTAGACCCGAGGTTCTGGGTTTTCACTCGCACTTATCGAGAAAAACTCGTATTTGACCCACACAAAAAAATTTCCCGTGTGTCGGCTTGACCCGAGGAAATTTTCTTTTGTGCGTGTCGATTTCGAAAGAACTGCCCCTTGTCAATCAAAATTCCGGTGAATTCGAATATTGTTCGCTGCCATAAGCGGAAGTATGGCAGTAGGCGGAGCTTGGTATATTAATCAGCTTCTGGCAGATGTCAATCATGCCACGCGCCGACTGACACGTGGGCTTCTCGCGGTTTGTATTTGGTACAATAATGTCCGTCATTGCCAAAAGTATTTATTGATCAATGTGTAAAAGTTAATCGATAAACAATGCATAGAAGAGCAGCCTATTATCGTATTTGTGTCACTTGTTAATTAGCGGTATACAGAAAGCGTAACATTCACATATTTTGTTTCTTATCGGTCATATCGATCATTCATGTAGTTGAACCTCAACGAACACTGTCTAGGAAAACTTATAAATACAAAAAGAAATAACGAAACAGGAAAGAATAAAAACATGGCACATATAAAAAAAAAATCCGAGTTTTGGGTTAAAAAATTGTTTGAGTCGCGGCGATTTTCGTGAGTCGGTCGCGTTACTGCAAACAAACAATTTTTTAAGGATGGCCTCACATTTTCCAATTTTACAGTGATATTGTGAAACATGATCCAATACCAAATTTCTTACAAAATTTCATCAAGAAATGTTCAGTTTTAAGAAAGATATAGACAGTTTACTGAGGTCACCCCCTGTTGATTTATATGCCCAGACACAGTCCCTGTCGTCGTCAGATTGCAATTTTTCCTGAAAAAAATTTCAATTGTCTGCTTTTGATTTGACTTGGAAGATGAAATACGATTCATTCTGTAAAAAAATAGAAATAAGGTCTAATAATTTTGATCATTCTTTAACATTAAAGAGATAAAAATTATCCTTTTTGTCCAAAAAGCTCAGGTTAAAATGGGCACACCTTTTAAAAAAAGAGGCCAAATTAAAACAAAAATCAAATTTCACGCTTATTTTTGCACGAAAACGTCTTTCTACATCATTTACAACAGATTTGTGGCCATTTACATTACCTGTGATGAATTCTGACGAAAGTCATGTTTTAGCTCTATTATAGGTTAGAGACCACCAATTGTTTTCCCATAGACTTACATTGTAACATTATGGCGTGTACGGCCTTCCATACATCGAAACATGTATATCTAATTGCAAGTTTTTCAAGAACTATCTTAGTTCTACCAAAATATCGGACGAAAAACATATGAATAGTGATACTTTATTTAAGTAATTTTCGTGTGAATGAGATGACCCCCTGTTTACATCATTGACATGGCGGGAGAAATTCGTTTGATAAAACTTTTTTTCATTACACATAAAATGTAGCAAATTTTGTCAAAATGTATAATAAAATACTGTAAATGCTGTGAAAAAAATATCAATTTTGAAAAAATAATCACTTCCTGGGTTTGTTTACATGACTGACCAATCAGAACGCACAGACGTTACCTTATTCCCAGGTATACACTTACCTTATTCCCAGTAAGTTCCCTGTACTTTTTTGAATTGGTGGTCTCTGACCATTACAAAGCTCTAAAAACATTTCCTATATAAAAAACAAAACATAGCAAGTGATCATATCATGCGCACAAGATACCAGTCTGGTAACATATTCAGTTCTGCTGGTAACAATAAAAATATATCAACATATTCAGTTCTGAATAGCTGATTGAACAGATTGTTTTTGTAATGGTTTATCATAAAACCGTCTGAATGTCTTAACATTTGACCAGCCTGCAGTTCTAGTGATTTTGTCCAGCGAAACACCTTTCAACTTAGCAGTGCTAGTTGCAACTGCTCTTGTGCTATGGGAAGTAAATGTTTGATCAATACCAGCCTTTGTTAAAATGCGCTTAACCCACCGAGCAATAGTTGCCCTTGAAACCCCTTTATGTGGGCTTTGAGTGCTTATTAGTAAGGTTTGATCTTCAGGAAATCTCAATGACTCTGTTCTTATCAAAAATTCATCAAATGTCTTCACTATGCACAGCTTATTGTTCTTTGGATAACTTAACAAAGTGATAGGTTCTAAATGAAAACTTGGCCTTGACTGTTTTAGTAAATGGTTGGTTAGAATAGTAACCTGCTTAGCATTGATAACAATATCTTTCAACTCGATTAAATGAAGCGTCTGACATCTTTGTGCACTAAGAAGTAGAAATAAAACACATAATTTCCCAGACAGAAACAATAATGACTCATCCTCTTCCTCACTTAGGTAGTCAAGAACTATTTGTACATCCCAGACGACTGGGTATCTAGGAATATTCGGTCTATTGTGAAAAATACCTTTCATAAACTTACGAAGTAATGTGCTAGAACTGTAGTCTGTTGTCCCACAAAGAGTGGTTAAAGCATTAACAGCGGCCCTGGAAAATTGAATGACACTGTTCAGAGGGGGAGTAATAGCACTGATCGATTCCCTATCACAAAATTCAATCCACCGTTTGATAAATGATGCGTACTGTTTCTGGGTTGAAGTTCGCCATCCATCAATGATAATGTTTGCAGAGTGTTCCGATATGCCTTGCTTGCATAGGGTTTCCCAGATAATCGGAAAACGCCTAAAACCATTTTCTTTAGTGGATGTTTCCTCTCCGGCTTGTGAGGAAGGTGGAGAATGTCTTGTGATGGCGGAAGTAAGTAGCTCTGCTGACTTAGCAAATGAAGCATTTGTGCCCACCATCCTTGTGTTGTCCAAACTGGAGCTACAAGAACTACTTCCGCTTGGTCTAGCACAACCTTCTGTAGTATCCTCGCTAACAAACTGAAAGGTGGAAACATATATAATAGTTTATTTCCCCAGTCTATAGAGAAAGCATCAATTGCCCACGCTTCAGGCTGCAGTAATCTTGATACAAAACACTCTAATTTCCTATTAAGCCTAGAAGCAAACATGGCAATATCTAAATTTCCAAATTTGTTCAAAATAGACTGAAACACTACATCATTTAAAGACCATTCCAGGTCATCATTAAATTGTCTGGATAGCCTGTCAGCTTCAATATTTGCAGTACCTGCCACATGTGCCGCACTTAAGTGTATGCCACGCTCCATACACCAGAACCATATCTCTCTTGCGAGTTCATTTAATTCTTTGCTTCGACCCCCGAATTTGTTAATATAGGCACAGCAAGTGGTGTTATCCGAGTAGATCCGAATGTGAATATTTCTTTGGTCTGGACACAATGCAGCCAAAGACAGTTTACAAGCCTTGAGTTCTAATATATTGATATGTAACTTCTGTTCTTCAACAGACCAAACTCCATTTGTTTTAGCATTTATGTTTTTTATACATCCGCCATATCCTACTAGACTTGCATCCGTATGAACAATAATGGACGGATTCCCATGCGAAACCCTCTTAACTGAAAGTTGTAGGTTATCAACCCACCATTGAATATGATATCTAATGTCTTTAGTCACTTTCATATATGACTTGTAATTACCATGTTTCAGTTTAAGGTTAAGTTCCTTGATTCTTTCAAGCGGTTTATAGAAAAGAGGTGCATATTCGACGCCCGGTTCAGTGGCCACTAACTTGCCAAGCAACTGAGCAAACTCTGTAATGGAGACCCATTTTTTTATTCAACATTTCTAGACACTGAGCTGTTATATCATCAATTTTTTGTTGTGTTAATCTTACTGTCATTGTGCTAGAACATAAAATAAAGCCTACAAATGTTATTTGTTTGGACGGCACAAAACTAGACTTTTCAATGTTGATGGTTAGCCCTAGGCTATCTAATAGAGAAACCGTGTCTAAAATATTTTTACTGCAATCTTCACGAGTCTGACTTTGTAAACACGAGTCATCTATATATATGGTACTGATATGACCCTTAGCCCTAAGCGATGCAAATGCAGGTTTCAGTAACTTAGTAAATACTCTTGGGGCTGTTGTAAGTCCCATGACAAGGGAGGTAAACTGATATTTTTGTCCATTATGAAAAAACCGGAAATATTTTCGATCGCCTGGGCAAATAGGAATTGAGTAAAAAGCATCAGAGATATCGACTGACCCAAAATAACAGTCTTTAGTCATCAGATTAACAGCATTTCTAAGTGTCTCCATTTTAAAATGAATATACTGCATATGATTGTTGAACTGTTTCAGATTAAAAATAATCCTGATGCACCCATCCTTTTTTGGTCTTGCAAAAATGTTAGAAATAAACTCCCCTTTATCTTCTGTGTGTACAGGTTCAATAATGTTACAGCTTAAGAATCTTTCAATTTCTTCGTCAATCTTTCTACTTTCAATTTCACAAAACTTTATTGGTTGTGGACTAATAACCTGATAGGGTCTAGTGTCCAGTTCTACCGAGTAACCACAGACAGTTTGCAGTATCCAATAATCTTGTGTTATCTTTCTCCAGTTATTGAATGCTAACCTTGTTTTACCAGCTTTAAAGTTTTTTGATGTATTAATGAGTTTGTAATTATTGATGCTACTTACTGTTTTTAGTAATGCTTGTTCTGTTGATTTCCTGTTTTCTTCGCACTGTATTTCTGTCCGTAATGCCCTGATTTGTGATTTGAGGGTTTCTTGTTGTGAAAGTTGTTGGTTTTGTACTGAGTGTTTATACTGCGCATCTGATTGGCTTGCTGCATTGTAGTCGATGTACGCTGACCCGGTCTGTACGGGGGAAGCTGACCTTTGCTTCCCCTCCCTTTCCCTAAAAAATTCATCCTGTTTGTCATTTTTATTTGCCGGCCCAAATCTACATTTTTACTCTGTTCTTGGAGTTTGTCCCCAAACAAACCTGTTGCCGAAATATGTGTTTCATTTGTACACAAACTCTTGAACGAGTGGTCTACCTCCTTTTTAATGGTTTCCCACCTTTGAGTGTTGATCTTTGCAATTGTACTGCAGATACTCTTGAATGAGTCCCCGATACATTCTTTAAGAAAACCTATCTCTGGTTCCTCACTATCGAATGAATGGTTCATTGCGCTTATGAGAGGTGCTGCCGCTTTATTTAGTTCCCCAACTAAATTCTGCCTTGCAATATCTACAGATTTAACATTGTTATCTAGTTGATTCCAAAGGAACTTGTCAATTTTTGGAACCTGTAGTGCATCTACATTAGCCGGTCTTTTGTATTTCTGATGTACCTTTTGCATTTTTTCCTTGTCAATCTTTGTGGGTCTCAAGGACTTGTTGACGATTCTTGCTACTGTTTCATTGATAGGCCCAGCAACATCCTCTTCTTCTACAAAAAACTCATCTAGTTCTGCAAGAACATTGTCTTCTAAAATCAGATCTTGGACTGGAGAATCTGTTGACGGACCTGGTTTGTTCATTAATACGTCAACATCGTCATCTAGATCAGAGCTGTCCGAAATGACCGACATATCCGAAACTTCTGGGCAGGATTTATTCTTTTTGGTCGGTACTTCCTCCCCGTGGTCCGTTTTGCGTTTCATGTTCGTCTTTAATTCATTGACCGATGAAGTAAGCTCCTTTATCTTAAGAGTCTCGCTTTCAAATGATCGTATTGACGACACGAATGTCTCCAAAATCTCCTCACCTTTCCGAATAAATCTGTCAATTTTTTTTACATCCTGTGCGCATTCTGCATGCGCATTTCCGCTAGGCGGGGATAATGGCTGTCCAGAGCCGCTCGCCATTCCGTTTTCCTCCCCTTCCATCGTAAAAGGCCTAAAATTACAATAAACGGACGGTTTAACGTTTTGGCATAAATAGCAATCCGCCAAATATGCAAACAAAGTTAAGGGATAGAAAATGCCAATCTGGCAAAGTCGTAATCATGATAATTTACCCGCATCTGGGGATAATAATTCAATTAAAATCATACTTCCAAAGTCCCCTCGGAACAAAAAAAAAGAAGAAAACATTGACTCGACGAAAACATGTGTTACTCTGCTTGTAACCGTTATTTAACATCCATTCAGGATGATAATGCCAATCAGGCTTACAAACAATATATTATAAATATTGTCAATGTGCATTCGAAATTCATTCGTTTGCTGTCATTCAGACTTCTAGAAATCGCCCATCGGGCAATAAAAAATGGCCGAAATCGGCCACAAATTCCTGGAAAAAAAAATCAATAAAATATCTGCATCATCTTACCTTTTCCGATAGATACTGACGCGTCAAGGACTAAACTGTTAGATCAACATTCACCATGGAAAGAAATTTCCAGTTGAATGTACGTTAGAATTGATAAATATGAAATTGAAACTGTAAAATGCTGCTGCTGCTGCTGATTTCCACAAAAACGAGCCTCGTTCTGATTTTCACGGAAACATGAGCTACGTCATCTCTGTGTGATCCCTATAAGGAGTTAGGTAGAAGATAAAATGTGAATCAAACTCACTGAAACTATCAACTCCAGAAATAATATTTACATCTAATACACATTTAAAGCCAGAGTGCATTAAAAAATATTAAATCATCAAAATATGTACATGTATCTATAAAAGATAATAAAATACATAAATCTGATATTTACATTTTAAGGGATCAGGACCTAACGTTGGCAGAACTTCTGGCTCAGCCCTATTCCTAGGCCAATTTTTTCTTGTTTAAGCCAATTTCAATATCTTACGAGGAAATTTTAACCAATTTTGTCTCATACGGGTCACTCTGACTATGTAAGAATTACTAGTATGATACCATTCCAATGTACAAGGAAAAACGCCACATAACATTTCGATAGCTGAACTGTTTTTAGTAGTGACGTTTCATATTTGCAAGCTAGCAGTTCATAAGACAATTTAAGAAAGGTTGATTTATTTTATTGTGGTGTACTGAATTCACATAAAGTGTACGTAAATGTAAGTACACACTATGTGCAATCAGTAATTGTGAATAGATTATGGCATTTACACGTTAGAATAGTAAATTGTGATTATCACGTACCATGATGTTCTGTCTTATACATGTAAGTGTCAGTTTATTGCCTGTAATATTGGACCTCTGTAAATATCATCCTTTGTTAAATTGTCTTATGAACTGCTAGCTTGCAAATATAAAATGTCACAAAAGAAAATTTTTTGGCTATCAAAATATTTTGTGATGACTTTCCTTGTACATTGGAATGGTATCATACTAGTAACTCTAACGCAGTACAGAGTGACCTGAATGGAGACCAAATTGTTTTAAAGTCCCCCGTAAGTTACTGAAATTGGCTTAAACAAGAAAACATATCGGCAATAAAAGGTTCTTGCACTTGTGTTTTGCAGTCGTAAGTAAGAATTAATAAATCTAATGCCTTGGCTATCATAAATTTGGTCGAACTTGACTGTTTTTTACAAAAATCGTTGGAAAAGTGGACTTGAGCAGGAGTTGAACTATTTATCTCTGTATAAGTGTTCAGTAACTTTTTTATGGCACCAGGTACAGACTTGGGGTGAATTGTCGGGAGAAGATAAATAGCGTGCTCACAGAATGCAAGTATGCAATGTTTCCAAAGTAAAAGAAAAACTCGCTTACTTGACAAAATATCTGCCCTAAGTTGATGATTTGTCAAAAAAATCTGCCATATTTACCAGATACAGGCTGTCAACTGATTCCTATATTCCTATATTTTTCTATATTTTGGATCAAAATCCTATATTCTGAAAAACCTCCTATATTTCCTATATTTTCCTATATTTTGAAAAATATTCCTATATTTTTTAGTAAAGTTCTTGCCGATGAATAAGAGAGTAAATCTGGGTTTGATACTGCTTTTGGATTCTTTATTTTATAGGTAAGAAAATTCCCATGTCTGCCACAGCATCACCATCCTTAAGATAATGTAGTTTTGCTCTTCTTCATCATCTGTATGGTCACTTTGCAAGGCAGTGAAACAGGACATGGGTCTTTCAGGTAAATCAAAGTCTCATGCAGACATTTTCTTTCAGATACTCCCCAATGATGAAATACAAGGCAAATCTCTGAGATCTCTGACATCAAAAAAGTATAGTAAAGATGACAAACTGGTGCAGAAGTACCATGTTTGTTTTAAATGTACAGTTCATGCAGTTTTACCAAAATTCAAAGTTTTCATTTACTGAATTGCCAACAGGAAGATTTTCTCAGAGACTGAGAACACTGGCGCGTCACTGCCCAAAAAGTGTTGACCAAGGGTGACGGTAAAACAGTGACTGCTACAGCCTCTGGAGCATCTAATAAACCAGCAACTGTAGGTTTAAGCGATATTGAGCAGAGGCAAATACAACATGTATTCACAAGTCACCCTTTGAAACATCAAGTCACAAAATCTGAGCTGTTGTGGTGTTTTAAAGTAGCAGCTGCTGATTTTTCATTCAGATCATGTGATGGCCTTGACAAAGTGTTTCAGAAGATGTTCAAGTGTGATATTGCTGATCGGTTTTCTTTGTCAAGGACAAAAGCATCATACATAGTTTCAGAAGCCATAAGACCATTTTTGACAGAAGCAATTGTGAAGGAAGTTATAGATGGAAATTTTGGGTATGTTCTTATGTTTGATGAAACTACTACAGCACAGCAATGTAGACAAATGGACATACTGATAAGATTTTGGAGCAATATTGAAGGAGAAGTGCTTTTCACTTTGGCCATGCAACAGCTGACATTGTAAGTGAAGCTTTCCTTAAATTAGGGAATGATTTTGAAGTAGACCTACCCATGAAGAATTTGATAAGTCTCTCATCTGATGGCCTGAATGTCAACAAATCCATTCACAGAAAAGTCAATGAAAGTTTGAAAGTAGATGGCAACCTGGGTTTGCTTGTCTTTGAACCCTGCAACCTCCACACAGTGCACAATGCTTTTAGAAAAGGTCTCAACTGTTTTGGAAGTGATGCAGAAGAGTTAACTTTTGACATGTATCAGTTCTTCAAGCAGCAGCCAGTCAGAAGAGAAGATTTTAAAGACCTTCAACTGGAGTATGACATGGATGAGAGCCTGTACCAAGCAGATGGTTGACATTGTTGCCAGCCATGACCAGAGTATTAACAAACTAGAGGGTAAGTGTGGATTATTTCACTGTCTAACTTCCAAAATCAATGAAATCCAAGTCTGCACAAAACAGCTTGAGAGCAATGAAAGGTACAGAAGAATATGTTGTGGGCTTTGTATCAGTCTTCTGTCTTGTGATTGTGATGCTGTTGAAGAGAAGGGTAGACATTCTAGACATTGATTAATGTAGAAACAGTAAGACAGTAAGTGTACAGGTAAGAGTTGATAGTATATGTACCAGTAAATGAAAATATATGTTGTTGAAAACTCCTATATTTTACCTCAAAACTATCCAGAAACTCCCTATATTTGTTGTGAAAATATTCCTATATTCTTCCTATATTTTGGAGAAGACCTGGTTGACAGCCTGCAGATAGACACAATTTTCTCACTTAAACCAACATTTACGTTCTACCCCCTGCTTCAGATCTCCAATAAACTTTGGTAATTGGTTCTGCTTAGCATGTGTCACCACGGTGTTGTGAGTTGTGCTCTTTTATGTATCATAATTATAGCAATTGAACTGTATGTTTGTCCGTGCTAACATTTGGATACTTATGTGGCTATAGGAACAATAGGTAACTAAGTTTTCTTTGATGTCAGTTAATCCGTAAGCTCTTATGTGGCTATTTTTATCTGTTACATGGCGAAAAGAACAAAAGAGAGAACAAAAGGTAGTTAAGTAAGTATCTGTAGGTAAAGTCCTCCGTTTGCCCATCCGTATGAACCAGATTGCTTGAAGCCCACATTAATGACCTAAATTTATTTTGCCAACAGCCTACATTAATGACAAGATTTAGTTCATACTCTGCAATCCTTGAAGCAAAACCCCTAAACTGACCTATATATAGAAGACCTTGAACCTCATATGACCATCACCTTCAAACTGAAATCCTCATAAAACAACATTTTGGTTGACCAAATTTTACCGTTTTGCTAACAGCCACATTAATGACCCGATTTAATTCATATTTACACTCAACAATTCTTATGGCAATACCTACAAACTGACTGTATATAAATGACTGACCCTCATATGACCTTAACCTTTAAACTTAAAAACTTAAGTAAACAACATTTTTGGTCCTACAGCCCACATAAATGACCCAATTTAGTTATATTCACACTCAACAAGCCTTGCGGCAAGACCTACAGACTAACCTATATATAGATGACCTTGACCTTGATATGATCTTCACCTTTAAATCAAAACCTCAAAAAACATGCTCATACACCCGGAGGCATGACTTTGCATTTTGAGAATGCAGGTTCTTGTTCACCTTGCATTATTATACCCCCACAAACAAAGTTTTGGGGATATATAGCAGTGAGCTTATCAGTCTGTTGGTCCATTGGTTTTCGGACAAAAACTAATGAAAGGTTTGATAGATTTAAATAATTTTTGGTACACAGGTGTAACATTATAAAATACAGGTCAAGTTTGACTTTGGGGTCAGTATGTCAAAGGTCATGGTCACAAGGACCCGGAACAGTTAAACAGTTTCCGGATGGTAACTTGAGAATGCTTAGGCCTAGGATCAAACATATTGGTGCACGGAACAGACATGGAACAACTAAACATTTCTTGGATGATGACTTGAGAACGCTTTGGCCTAGGATCAAACATTTTGGTACACAGATGTAACATCTTGAACTACAAGTGTGGTTTGACTTTGAAGTCAGTAGCTCAAAGGTCATGGTCACAAGGACCCGGAACAGTTAAACACTTTCTGAATGGTAACTTGAGAATGCTTAGGCCTAGGATCATGAAAGTTTATAAGGAGGTTGGTCATGACCAGCAGATGACCCCTATTGATTTTGAGGTCAGTAGGTCAAAGATCAAGGTCACAGTGACCTGGAACAGTTAAACTGTTTCAGGACAATAACTTGAGTACGCTTGGGCCTAGGATCATGAAAGTTGATAGGGAGGTTGGTCATGATAAGCAAATGACCCCTTTTATTTTTGAGGTCAGTAGGTCAAAGGTCAAGGGTCACAGTGACCCAGAACAGTTCAACCCAGATAATAACTTTAGAATGCTTGGGCCTAGGTTCACGAAACTTAATATGGAGGTTGGTCATGACCAGCAGATGACCCGTATTAATTTTGAGGTCAGTAGGTCAAGGTCACATTGACCCAAAACAGTAGGGCTGGGTACGACCTTGAAAAAAATACCACAGTATACCACGGTTTTTCCTAATTACCGCGGTATATACCACAATATACCACCATATTTATCGTAAGACTTACAGCTATGGTAGTGGTCATAAAAATATTGAAAAACTGTCAGAAATACTTAATTTATTATGAGCAACAACAAAGACTAGTTACTTGACTAGAATTAAAGAAAAAAATACACTGGAATATTAACTTGACTAATGACTAGTTAGATTAATGACCTTTAGTATTTTTTACCAGCGTGTATTCTATATTGTCTCTAGGGAAGCACTGGGTCACATGTATATAGGTCGCGCTTGTTTGAAGTTCGATTCGTTCACCCGTTTGATAAACCAGTAACGTTTATGAAGGCTTCATCAGATCGTTTTCAAACAAAAAATAATAAATTTCGACTCAACATTTTCCATACTATTTATTTCTTTTTTAATACGTGCAAATACATACTGGGATATTTTAAACTATCATCATTTAAACAAGAAGTCGGGCCTCGCCGAATTTACCAGACTCAAAGTAAAAACAAGTGCGCCCATGACGTCATCCATCTATACGGAATAATCTGGAGATTTTCGAAGGTTTTGATTGGGGATCACGCGGTCGATCATACTTGTTCAATTGCACCATTGGGTGGTTATTTTTGGAAACTAATAATAGTAGCATGGGAATTCCAGAGATATAAATCAGAAAATCATGCATGGTGTCAATTGCTGTTACCGGAAGGCTACATAGACAATGTAAATTAAAAATAAACAGAAGTAGGGATAATGTTGATAAAATACCGGTATTCCCCGATGGTACCGCGGTATCGTACCACGAGAAGATGGTACCACGGTTACCGGTATACCGGTAATACCGCGCACCTCTACAAAACAGTAGAATTTTTTTGCTGGGTTGACAGATTTAAATCATTTTTGATACACAGGTGTAGCATCATCAAATATAGGAAAAGTTCGACTTTGACATTGGCTTACTTCTTGACAAGGCCATATTGTAGGGGTATAATTTATCACTCCTGTGACAGCTCTAGTTTTGCTTAAGCTGCTCACCAACAGTTATGGTGAAATTTTTCAGCATGTTCATTTCTACCAATGGTGAAACGCAAGAAGAATGTTGATTCCCTCCATTTTTTCAAAAGGGTTACAACAGTTTACTCCTTTCTGCACAGTATTTTGGTAATTTTTTAAGATATATTACAAAATGCATGCCAGTAAGTTTGTACAGTATAACCTCTCCAGAGTGGCCTTAAGCAAAAACCTCTCTATAACAACATCATTAAAATTTCCCTAAGCTAAAATATACTGTCAAATTTACCTCTCCAGAACAACCACCTGTACATAACAGTTAATATTGGTATCTCCCAAAGGATGTTGCTCTACAGAGGTTGCACTGTATGTACCACTGGTCACTTTAACAGCAGCCATTATGAGAGCAATGTATATTTGCCTAAAACATGAGAATTGGTTGCTTTCAGTCAGTTCTAGTATTAATCAAGGTCATTAATTTGTAGGACTTCATGTTTCAAATTAAACAAATTATAATACTATTGAAAAATACATGAACAAACATAACTGACATTGAAAGACACAAATTACTTCAAGTTCATAGTTTATTTATCAACAAACTCAATAGAATAAATCAACAGTAACAATTCAAGATAACAAATGAGAACATATGTAAGAAATGCAAAGTTCAAATTTTCATAAAAGGAACACAAATTCTAAAATCTTGGGTATACTTTCCATATCAAAGAGAAAGTGATTAAACTGTATTAAAGGCCATCATAATGTGTATTTGATGCTAAAACAAAGTTTGCAGTTAATCATTTTCAGAAACATGCATGGTTTTGGGTAGAGTTAATTTATTCCAAGCTCCCCTATAAAAATATGTTTTGATATCCAAGACTATTTCATGGACAAGCATAGATTTAACATTGTTACTAAATCAGTTAAGATGATAACATAAAGTTTCTAATGGGCTCACATTGGCAAGAAGATGATTATGTCTTAATGAAAATGGTTCATGTGGACACCTTTCAAAATTGAAGTCTTTTGTTTGTATTGTGAGTCATTAACCTAGGTTTTGGTACTTCTCAAACAGTTTTCTAGTTCATCTAAAATGCAGTTTTAGGCATATTAGCTCCACAAACAGAGGAAAGGGCTACTTGTCTAGTACTCGGATACTTAAGTTTACTACCTCCTGTTGCTCGGTGCCCTTCTCATTGCTGTTGTAACATTTCTAGGGGATTGATTACCATTTCCATAAGCACCTTGCATAAGAGACATCCTTGGTTCGGTGTAATTAGTGGACTGTCTTCTTGGAGACTGTCCCTGTATATTGGATGTCCGTCTTTGATTTTGTGCTCCCCTTCTTGTTGGCATTCCAAGTTTCCTCATTTGGTCGCCTTGTAATTCTTTTACTTTTGTTTCAAGTGCTTCAATCCTTGCATCCTTTTCTGCTATCTGTTTAAATTTAGTGTCAGCATCCTTTTCCAGATTGTCTAATGATGTTTTAAGGTTATTGTATTCAGTTTCCTTTTCAGTAAGCCTTTTCTGCAGCTTCTTGAAATTGCTCATGTCTTGTTGATGCTTCCACAAGTCAAATACCATCTGATCAATTTCCTTTTGTTTATCTCTAAGTTTGTTGTCAAGTTCTTTTTTGTCAGCTAATACACTCTCAATGCACATGTTTAGTGGCTGCTTTCTTTCTTTCTCAGGAAAAAGATCATAGCATTTTCTGATCATTTTCATGTCATCGGAATTTTCCAACCTGTTTATAAGTCTGTCCATTTCACAATCTATCATTTCCCAAGTGACTTCATTTTCATCCGTGTCATCTGTGTCCTCATTTTCAAAAGTTATGCCAACAAGTTTGATGTACATATTCTTCATTGCTTCTATCTGAATTTGAAAAGCCTCAGTGTGTTCAAAAGATATTTCAGACCTGGACACATCATTTTCATCATCATGCATACTTAATTCATGTTGAAATACTTCTTCATCAAACTGTGAGAAATGAGAACTTCCTCTTCTTACACAATCGTAGTAAACCTCACTTGTTGGGAAATCTTCATCATTTTCATCCAAGCCTACATTAACATCCTCTGGTCCATCAACTATATCAGTATGTTCAAACCCCTCACTTCTTGCTTCAGTTGTACTTGTGATTTGACTTTCAACATCATCATTTGTTAATGTTGTTACAGTAGCTGTTTGACTCTTGATTTCATCAAAGCCTTGATCACATGAATCTTCTTCACTTTCAGTCTCATGTCTATCATTTTTCAACTCCTTTGGACCACTTGTTGCATGTACTGATTTTCTTGGAGACTCTATAATGCCAATAGGACTCATACATGCATCTTTGTATTGCTTTCTCTGTGGTTCAGAGTTAGTTTCATTGAATGTTTGTACAATATTGTCTGTAGTGTCAAGGCCCCCATCCTGATGCTGCTGTTGGGAATAATGTTGTGGAACCACAGCAAGGTTATAGCCAGGTGTAGGGAAGAATTGCTGGGAGTCTTTGTTGTAACAGTAGCCAGCTGAGACAGATTCCTGTGTAGGTATCATTGTATGTCTTGCTCTCTGGTGGTGGGTAGTGGTAGAAACTGCCCTGTTGTTTGGGTTGCTGTATTCTTCAACTCTGTTGTAGATGTCTTGGCTGAAGTATTTTGGATAGGTTTCATACTGGACAGATCCTTGATCATGCTTGTCTCTCTCTGTTGATAGAAAATTGTGTCAGTTATATTAATTGAAGCAAATGGAAATTTAGGAATTATAGAATGCAACCAAGTGACTTGGTTTGATCAAGTCTGTTCATGAAAGGTAATGAAATGTGAAACACCCCTCATGCCTGAGTGAGTAGCATTGGTTTAAACAGAACTATGTAATTATGAAAATTTAAATGAACTTGATTATTGTAAGAGCTAGAAGATTTTACAACACCATGTCCATGTACTGAGACACTTTCTATGGCTGCCAGTTGGCACTTAAAATTGCTGTGTTGCAATAGCTAATACAATCTATGAAAAAATCCTTCGACAGCATGGAATAAATGAAATATGCAACATGTCTGTTCATGTCCCATAAAGCCATGGGAATTTGAAGGAAGGAAGTTATGCAGAATAAAAAAAATATAAGTAAGAATGTGGTTTTGAAGCAGCAGGAAGATTGTAGGTTGAAGAGCATGGACAATCATTAAAAAATCTGTTTACTGTGCTCCTATGAGTTTCGATGCAGATAGGTCTACAGGCAGGCAATTAAAAAAAACTCTTTCAGTCAGTACAGACTGACATCTAAACAGAGATAATCAAAATAGAGACTGACATCAAAACAGAGATAATCGAAATAGAGACTGACATCAAAACGGAGATGATCGAAATAGAGACTGACATCAAAACGGTGATGATCGAAATAGAGACTGACATCAAAACAGAGATGATCAAAATAGAGACTGACATCAAAACAGAGATGATCAAAATAGAGACTGACATCAAAACAGAGATGATCAAAATAGAGACTGACATCAAAACAGAGATAATCAAAATAGAGACTGACATCGAAACAGAGATAATCAAAATAGAGACTGACATCAAAACAGAGATAATTAAAAAAGTGACTGACTTCAAAATGGAGACTGACATCAAAACAAATAATCAAAATTCAGGCAGTGCCAAGTGAAGTAACTTAAAGGCTGGTAATGAAACAACCCTTACATTTTACATTTCTTAACTTAGAAGTCATTACTTGCAATATTTGAAAGTCACTATGACTTTTTAAGAGAATAAGATGTTTACCAGTATATTAAAAAGGGAAACTTTCTGATTAAAGAAAGAAACTATTTGGTAGGAGAAAGTTTATGGAGGTTTTCTGAGAACTTTTAATGATAGCCTTGAATAAAAACGAATTAGCTTATATTGGAGAGGTTGAAAAATTCTAAAACAACTGCTTTCTTGAAAATTTACTTCTAAATGAAAATATATAAGAAGTGTTCTTTACCTTGTTGAGTTTGCTGAAGTCTTTTGTTATACTGATCTTCTAATTCTTTTGCCAGCCATTCATAATTTTCTTTCAGAATCCACACAAAGTTCTCAAAAGCTTTTGGCCCTCTTTTCTCCAGTAATTCCAGCATCTTATACACCCTATCTCTTGGTTTTGCCTCAGCCTGTGGTTATAGTATGACAGGAAAATAGTTTTATTTACCAATAAAAAAGCATCAGTTTTAATAGAAGTTTATCTCATTTAATGTTATATATTAATTAAAATCTGAAGTAGTTTAAATTTTAAATCAGTCATGCACTTTAGTTAAAAATTCCAGTTGATGTCATTAAATGAAGCTATTGATAATCTTAAAACAAAGTAAGAGAAAAAGAATCTTACTTCAATTTATTATTATGAATAAATTATTCATATAAGTTATTCCTGTGTAGGATATCATAAAATCACATGGATTTTGAGATATTACTAATTTTTTTATATATGTAGAAATGTTTTTAGAAATACCTAGTACTCAGTACTCTAATTTTATATCTTTTTTCATTTAATAATGTATTGAATTCATTTTAGGATACCTGAGACAATAAATTTAATAATATTTCAACATCATTCTCTAAATACATATCTTTTAATAAATTAAGAGATATCACAATTCAGTTTAGGATATCACAGTATAGTGAATAGATATAAACATAGAATAGTTATTATCACGGTTTCACAGTCTGTCTTTTTGAAAAAAACAGTGTATCAAATGCAAGTGACAGAAAATTATTTATAAATAAATGTGATATGTTTGATTTTCTATGCCAGATGACATTAAAATTTACCTTAATTAAATCAAGCATTCCATTAGTGAAAATTTTATCCCTTCGTAGAGCAGCATAGAAATCCTCATCTAAGATCAATTCATCTGCAATTCTGATGTGCTGACTGCGTAGAGTTGATTTCTGTCTCTTGTCCATGGTGAATATTGGTCTTCAACTTCAGGTATTCCCTTATGCACTGTTGTAACTGTAGGAAACCTTTGCTTTCTTCAACTCTTTTAAAGACAAAAAATTAAAACATATTACTGCAGCACAAAATTTCCCCAAATTTTCCCTTGTCTTTTTTTATAATGTAACTTTTTTTTCCTACTTCTTTAAGAATGATTAAACACTTGCTAAGATTTACACTCACTCATTACAGCCCTATATACTTCAAATTTATTTGTAAATGCTCCACAGTAGCTTGGTAAGGAACATTATTATGTCTGATAGTAACCATTGTAATAAGTATAAACTCCTTTGTCTATCTGTGCAATGTTTATTTTATCTTAAAATTTATTTACATATGTCTTAAAATATTTTAAAACGGTAGTCTCAGTCCTGTTAGAAACAAATCTTCTTTTTGGGCTTCCATAAAATTTTGCAATAATGTATTGAATCATTCAGACAAAAGCAGTGTCTGCAAAATTTATGTTGAAACTTTTAACAATTAAAATGACATCTACACCGAAACAATATGGTTAATCATAATTATAATTCAACAAAATGTGTGGTTCCTCTTAAAACTATTACATTTTTTAAAAGAAAACTTTACTGCATTAGTTTTTACCAGAAACTTACCTGTATTGCATTGACACTTTTCTATGTCAGTTCATTCAGCCACAGTTTTATTAAATGATTACAATAGATATGATTTACAGTTAGTACAAATAAAAATCCAACTGTGCTGGGAAAAAGACTGACAAACAAATACTTTATTTGGTCAGTATTTATCATAATCTGTATAAATTGTGTCATCCACTTAATGGCAGATAACTCTGAAGTCATCACTTTGCTTTTGTCTTGATCAGCTAGGTTCCTATAATAAAGGTTCCTGTAATTCTGCCAAGTTTAATTAAAAAAAAAAAAGAAACAGGAAAAAAAGACAAAAATGATGAACAAAAGACAAGAGATATACATTTCCTGGTGGGTTTATTGTTTTGTTACTTGTCATTAATTAATTGTATAGATGCTGACCTTGCTTTGAAATCTTGTTCAGATGGTAATCTTATTGTCTTAAGAAATGAAAAAAGATCTAGGGTTTTTGTTATTCAGAAATATACCAGTAGATCTGTTACAGATTTTCAGAGATACAATCTTGCATGAAGTCTTGTTGTCTGCCATTATCAGTCATGTCTAGTTTTTTAAATTTAACATGAATGTGAATCGTGCAAGATCTACTTTTCTTTCACAGTTTCTCAGTCAAGGCTACTTATGATTAATAACCATGTTTTTTTCTTAAATATTTATTATCATTACCAATTATGAGTCAAAAGTTTTTTTCAGATAATTATTTTATGCGTTGGAATAAAATAAAGTAATCTCCATATAGTTTATTTAAAGACACTCTGTGTTCCAGATTCGACAATACACTACCAATATATTGGACTTTCTTTGACCATTCTCTGTTATAGCCTAATAATTGTGTCGTGTTGTCTGTGATTGGTGAATTACAATCCTTTAACTTGTTTTAAATCCATGAACCTTAATTATGATTATATAAAACTTTTAAGTCCTGTCCATCACATTTCACATTTTCACAAAGAAGACATTCACTCATTGTAATTGGAGCTGTGTCTGCTGCATACAGTGACATAATGTTTACCTAAACCTCACACATTAACTTTGTAAATTCACACAGTCTCACTGAAAACTTAGATTAAAAAAGCTTTTAAACTGTATTAAGTATCTATTGATATATTGACATTTTAATGTAAACCATAATCAGCCTTTTAAAAAAAATGAGAGGGGAAAAATGAGATCATTCATGAAATTAACCTTTGCTTAAGTTAAATTACCTTTTATCAGATTAGAAAATCCAGGTGAACCAAACTCATAGCTGAAAGCTGCCACTTCATACCTGACAGTCTGTTGATGTTCACTTATTCCAATTTTTGCAACAGTATGAAATATGATTTAATGTTTTCAACTGTTATACCGTGTGAATTGTTATATCAGATCTTAAATCTTATTGTTCTTGTAACCCGGTCAAGAAGATTAATCTTTTGTTAATCTTCTAGCACTTTTGTTCAGTGGCAATATACACCTTCCTTTAATCTTTAGCTGCATGTTTGGTAGGGTTGAATTTTTCCAGCTGATTTTAGGACTGTGATTCGGTCAGCACAGCCAGACATGGTCTTTACATTATTCCAACACAATATAATAATACCTCCAGTTGTACCTCCAGGATGTTCCGCTGTTGGCGTTTTGGAAGCAGTCCTGTTTCATTTGCAATGGAAGGTTTGTTTTTTGGGAGAAATTTCTTTTAACTTACAACTCTGTATTATATTTCCAATGGTTTTCAAAAATGAACTGGTGTAAACCTGACAACCTGACCCAAGGTAACTTTGAAAGGACTCTATACTAATTTATCATTGATGATCATTCAGTTCAAGGGGAGCAGTGGTCTGGTGGTTCATGGTGTCAGCCAATTTACTTCAAGTTGTGGGCTCAAGCTCATTGGGGTCACAACCACTTCTTCTCATGTGACACCTGTACTGGTTTATCCAGGAAGCAGACTCAAGAGATCTTCAAGTTACTTTTATGATATTTTTGCAGTAGTATCTATGCAGTTATGATTGGATGTTATTTTAAGTTATTAAGACATAAATGTCACATGGTCAAGGCTACCTCGGGATATATATACATTTTATAGTTAATTACCTATCCATTGAGCAGTGTTTAGTTTTTGGTAAACCCAAAAGTCTTATCTGCCAATAAAGATCAAAGATGGCTTGTTAAACAACTGATCTTATTCAAAAGAGGTTTTAACATTGCTTCTAGAAAGATAAACTTATCAGTTACAATTATCTCACCAACCTACATTTAAAGTTCTTCTTTTGAAAAAAATGGAATATCTAAATACATAGCTGGCCTTTAAACATACTCGAGTATTGAGATACTATTATATACTTAGTATGAAACAAGGAAAAACTTGCAGATTTTCCTGAAAATTAATAGTTACTGCAGAATAACTATGAAAATGAAAATTGAACAGCATGTAAAACCTGTATATTACTTTATAATAAGACCATTGTCAGTTTACATCGAATTCTGGTAAAGGGCTGCATAAAGGGGCCACACGTTTGGTCAGTTTAAAGCCTTTAAAAACACCATATTCAAAGAACTGCTACATATTTTCATTTTGATGCATTTGAAATAATGTCCCAGTACTAAAATTTCACTTAACTGGGTCATACATAGTTTTCAGCAATTGTTTATTTTTATTTTTTATCAATTGCATTCATTTCTAAAGGGGAACAACTTTTTGAGAGTATTTCAAGTATCCAGTTGTACCATACAGTACGACAGAATTCGTCGTGGACATGTAGATTGTTGGTTCTGTGTTTTGATGATATACTTCTAAACCTAAACAATCTCATAAATCTCAAAATCACTTGATAAGATAAACTATTCAACAAAATGACCAACCCCCGCCCACTTAGCTCAGTAGGGAGGGTGCAGATCTACAGATCGCGGGGTCGCGAGTTCGATCCCTGGGTGGTGTGTATGTTCTCCGTGACGATTTGATAAAAGACATTGTGTCTGATATCATTCGTCCTCCACCTCTGATTCAAGTGGGGAAGTTGGCAGTTACTTGCGGAGAACAGGTTTGTACTGGTACAGAATCCAGGAACACTGGTTAGGTTAACTGCCCGCCGTTACATAACTGAAATACTGTTGAAAAACGGCGCTAACCCCAAAACAAGCAAACAAAACAAAATGACCAACTGTAATTGAAAATGAAGGCAAACACAAGGAAACCCGCTATCAAAATTTCCAAGGCAGAGTGATCAGTACCAAGCCTAATTGAACCATGATTTTTTACTATAGTTGTGGCCCTTAATTTGTGGCGCATGTTAGCGCTTGGAAACATATGTTTAAGAAAAACAATCCCTGGTATTTAAAAGTCATTTAGCATGCTTGAAAGTGGTAATGTTCCTTATAAGTGCCATTCCAAGCTTACAGCAGAAAGGTAAAGAATATGAGTGAGTTGTTTTGTCAGTATTCTTTCATTCTGGTTGCGCTGGACTTGTATGTTTTTTCCCAGATTTAAGAAAATGATACAACAATTTGATGAAAGAAGTTTTTTTTTTTTTTCATTTAATAGGGTATTACCTGAGTATGTTCCTTTCTTGAAAGAAATGTTTTGAGAAAACAACAACATATTAGATTAATAGTTGGCTTTCCATAACCTGCAATTTGCATCTGTAAAAACCTGCTCTTTACCTTTTTTATTTTCAGATAACTGTTAAATTTACTATGTATTAATTAGAATAATAGTTATCTAAGTATTTATGATACCAACACAATATTAAGCTAGTCATTATTCATTGATTTCACCGTAGTGGTTTTTTTCCCCCACCTTGGATTTTTTTTCAGACCCTTGTAAGTCAATGGCTTTCTGACTTGAAGAGGTGACTTCTGTTTCAGTACATAGGAATGTGTAACACTAAGCTTACTCGCAGTTAATTTTGCCATGGTTTCATAAGATTTTGTTGTTCCATATGGTTGTCTTCTTTTGTCATGAAAGTCATCATCTTTTTGCTGAGCCGTTGCACCATCATGTATAATTCTTTCTTGGTGGTCTGAATCTTTCTGATTCTTACTCTCAGTTCGCTTTGCCTCAGCAAACAGAATTTTGTTTTTCATTTGTTGCATGTTATATCTAGAAGTAGTTCCTGCACACATTTCCCTACATTCCTGCAAGGTTGAAGGTCGTAACTTGGCAGCATCATTTGCTTCTGAAACCATGGTCTTAGCGGCTACTTCCTTTCTCTTTCCATTTTCTAGGAGTGCTGCTAATACAGCATCATCGTTTGACATCGCATTTGATTGACTTGTTTCATCTTGGGTTTGTTTATGTAAAACACTTAACTTTTGACTCATTATTTCAAGCTCTTTTTCATATTTAGCAACTTTTTTTTCTCAGTTCTTCATTCTGCCTACTCGTGTGCCTAAGGCTTTTGTCCTTAAGATCAGCCTCACTCTCATACTGTTTACTTTGTTCAGTTTGGCAAACTGTCTAGATTAATTTACGCACATACTAATCTGGTATATTCGCTTTACAGAATAATTTGCCATCTTTTTCGCCCAAATTGAACTCTTCCGCAAGATGTATTACCATTTCCAGTCTGGTGTGTTAACAGTAACAGAAGTTAAAAAAAATGTGCATTTTCTGGCAGATTCATCACGAAAAAAGCAAAAAACCAACTGGAGTTACATCAGTACTGGCAAAACACATTGGCGCATCACTCTCACTAACCTCAGAATAATTCATAATCTCAATATTTTCTCAAAATCCTGGTCACGGAGGTTAACTGACATTTTCAACGACCCCAGTCAAATATACATTTGATATTCATATCAAAATATCGTGGGATGTATCACTAAAACTTAATAGTTTAATGAAACAAATGACATTAAAGAAGGACACAAGCACCTTTCTACTGTTATAACAAATATTTCTGTGGTACTTTTCATCGTCTTAAGTGTGATAACGGAGGTTAAAGCTATTTTGGGGACAATTGTGTAATAGTTGATGAAATTTTTTATCTTCTGTGGCTACAAAATAATAGAGATTAATTCTTTCTATTAATCTTGTTTATTCTGGCCTAAATCCGAAAGTATGGTTTAGTTATAGTTTAGGTTTAGTTGCCACAACGCTGCATCGTTGCTATGGCTAGTATCGCGAGATTTCGTAGCAGACAATAATTTAAATAAAATTTAAAAAAGAAAAAGAAAAAAAAAAAAAAGGTCACGTGTTTACTATACTTTCGTATTGGCCATTCAGCACGAGCACGTTGAACGAACAAGTCGTATTCTGCAAACTAGCTAAAGAAATGCCACGTGGCAGAGGTGCTAAGCGTAGGGTGGAGACAAGGGCCCAGGCCCAGGGTCAAGAGAAACGCCGCAGACCGGCGCCAGATGATGGCACAGAGGAAGACAGAGGTAATGTTATTGATTTCCAACAAATTATTCGCGAGTCTCAAGTGTCGGCAGACATTCAGAATAGGGAGTCTGGAAATGCTGTTCCTGAATGTAGTACTCGGGCGAATGTGCCCGGTGAGAATTTTGCTTCAAATTGCGGTACTTCGGACCGCGAAAGGCCTATTGCAAACCAAGGAATTGAGACTCCATTACTCATTGACGAAGCTTCGTTCGCCTCAAGTTCAATGATGCAAAATATTAATATAACACGTTTACCCCAGGACGATATCACTTTGCATGTTCCCTCAAGTCTAAAACAGAAAATATGTAGGGGTGAATACGTAAATTTAGCATTACTTTTGAAGGGTGCGGTGGAACTTGCGGAATTCACTTCCGGTAGCACTTTAAAACTTTCAAACATCGGTACGATAGAATGTCGTTCGAACGAGTGTAAAGACGACATTGGTTCAATCGAACGCTGGACGGACGCGTTTATAATATTCATGTCTATATACCTCTCGGTTCATCCTGACAAAATTCATGAACTATTACACTATTCGTTCATTATTCGTTAATGCGCGTCTCGGCATGGGGGCAAGTTTTGGAAGATTTATGACCAGCAGTTTCGCTTACGTCAGGCCGTTATGCCCTCTTCATGGGCTATTATCAATCAGGACCTCTGGATTAGATGCTTGCCTTTTAGAAGCGAAGTTACCATGAACCTAGCGCCAGCAGCGCAAAAACCTGCAAATGTTTGTATAGCGTTCAATAAAGGCTCTTGCAACTGGCAGAACTGTAAGTTTAGGCATGTGTGTTACCACTGTGGGCGCTCTCACCCGATTTTGAATTGCTATACAGGCTCGAAGCCTCAAACCGCGCAAAATGTATTATTGCCGGAGAAGTTAGGCGACAAAACTTCACAAACCGGGCAATCTAGTTCCTTTCGGGCCTTTGGAACCGGGCGCGGGCGGGGTCGTGCACGCTTCCAACGAGGCACAAGCAAAAACTAAAGTTTTACCTGTAGAGCATGAAAACCAGCTAGCATTCTCTCCTGTAAATATCCATGCCCTGGAATCCTGGTTGAAATTATATAAATCAGCCGATGCAGATATTCTCCTTAACGGTTTTAAGTTTGGGTTTAAAATAAATTATTCTGGTCCTCGCCAAGCACGTTGGTCAAAAAATCTTAAATCCATAAAAGTACTACATGAAGTTGCAAAAAAGAAAATTCAAAAAGAAATCAATGCGGGGCGTGTAGCTGGCCCTTTCACTACTTCACCGTTAGAAAACTTACAAATTTCGCCTATTGGCGTCGTGCCAAAGAAAACACCAGGTGAATACAGGTTAATTCATCACCTGTCATACCCTGATGGTCGGTCTATTAACGAGTTCATTGACCCAAATTTATGTCTGTTAAATATACCGAATTTGACGAGGCTGTTAAAATGATCCAAAGCCTTGGAAAAAATTGTTTTTTGTTTAAAATGGACATCAGGAACGCCTTCCGTTTATTACCCATTCATCCAACAGATTACGAACTTTTAGGGTTTATGCTTGAAAACAAAATACATTATGATAAATCCTTACCATTTGGTTGTAGTATCTCTCCAAGTCTTTTTGAAAAATTTTCAACTTTTTTAGAGTATTGCGTTAAAAGCAAAATGAAATCAGGCCGCCTCCTACACTATTTAGATGATTTCCTAGGCGGCCAGAAAGATTACCTTTCGTGTGAGGCTTTGATGCGAATATTTCAATTTGTTATGCAGGAGTTAGGCGTGCCTTTGGCAGATGAAAAAACAGAAGGCCCGACACAGGTTATTGTGTTTTTGGGTTTAGAACTGGACTCAATTAAAATGGAAGTTCGTATACCATTAACAAAAATTCATGAAGTCATCCAGAAAATTCAATACACATTATCTAAAAAGTCAGTTACTTTGAAAGAAATGCAGTCCCTAATCGGATCGTTGAATTTTTGCTGTCGGGCAATTACGATTGGCAGGCCATTTTGCAGAAAGTTGATTAACTCCACATGTGGTGTGAAACGCGCATATCATTATGTCCGTGTCAATAAGGAGATAAAAACAGACTTGGAGTTATGGCTACATTTCTTTAAAAAATTTAATGGTATATCAGTGTTTCATGATCAATTCTGGGTTTCCAATGATGACGAACAATTTTACACGGATAGTGCAGGTGGTGTTGGCTTCGGCATTTGGTTCAAAGGTCACTGGTGTCAGGCTCGGTGGCCCACAGATTGGATAGAAAACGGTTTTACAAAAGACATAACGTTTTTGGAATTGTTGCTTATCGTAGCGGCTTTATGCATTTTTGGCAATCAATTAAAAAACAAGAAAATACGATTTAATTGCAACAACAAAGCAGTCGTACATATTTTAAACAGTAAAACTGCTAAAACCTCTTCAGTACTGACTTTACTTAGAATACTGACAGTTTTGTGCCTTCGTTTCAACTGTTTGATTAAGGCGTCGCATATTCCGGGCAAAAAGAATGAAATAAGTGATGCATTGTCTCGATTTCAGCTGTCCCGGTTCAAAGTGTTGGCTCCAGACGCAGACCCGAACCCGACACCAGTACCCAACATGCTTTGGAACATCTTCAAAGTAGATGTAAAAAGTTGGTTTTTGCAGGATTAGCGAGAAATACTGCGTTGACTTATAAAACAGCTTTAAATAGGTTTCATTCGTTTAGAGTAATCTATAGCTTGCCGAATTTATGGCCAGCTCCGTTAAGTCATGTATCACTGTTTATCACATATTGCTTTGAAAAATCTTACTCAGCAAAAACTATCTCTACGTATGTTGCCGGTTTAGCTTTTTTCCACAAAATTAACAATTGGGAAGATTCTACACAATGTTTTATTGTTAAAAAACTTTTAGAAGGCTGTCACAGATCACGCCCTTCAACCGATAATAGAGCACCTATTACTCTTAACATGTTAGAGGAAATGTGTAGACTATTACCTACTATTTGTTATAATGGTTACGAGTCCAAGCTTTTCCAGGCCATGTTCTGTTTAGCCTTTTTCGGATTATTTCGCGTTGGTGAAATGGTTGTATCACGAGCACAATGTAATACAATTCAGTTTAAAGACATTGTTTTCAAAGATAATAATTCGGTTCTAATCACAATGCATTCATTTAAAACAAACCAACGTCATATCCCGGTTACAATCAGGATACCGTGCGAAAACAACAAGTTAGTTTGTCCCGTCTGTTCATTACGAAACTATTTGAAGGCAAGACCGAGTCTGGAAGGCCCACTATTTGTTCACAAAAATGGTGATCGCGCTACTCGATACCAGTTTTCGGCTATATTACGCAAGTGCATGTCTCATTCCAGGTTTGGGGCTAATCATTTTCAAACTCACAGTTTTCGTATTGGCAGGGCTTCTGACTTAGCTAGTAGGGGAATTCCGGGATCCGCCATTATGAAATTAGGTACAGGGGTGTAAAATTCCACTCGCCCGCTCGCATTGGCGAGTGAAAGTCTGAGTAGGACGAGTGGACCTCGCCGTATACTCGACCGATCGGGCGAGTGCTTTTTTACGTCCTTACTTTACCAAAATTCAGAAATTACAACTCCAAAACGTCAATAAGCTTTGAGATGGTTCAGTCGCTACCTGGATTTACTGGAATTTACCCGCGAATCGTAAAGATATCAAAACGTCATGCCGGTAATTTTCCATTCCACAAGCACGTGCGACCTATCGTCATATCTAATTTACATCGACACGTACACAAAAACCGTGCGTAGTGCATTCATTTTTTAACATTTTCGCTTCAAGTTTTCAACACCTCTTGAGAAATAATACTATTTGAATTCTATAATGATTATAATAAGATATCGACAGAAATGTAGGCAAAATTCTATAAAAACGGTCGAATTTTCATAAAATCATTTGTAAAAATTCAAACAGCGCGATCTTAGTTACTTAGTTCTTTCTAAAAGTAAATAAATGATGAATACTCTGGGCATAAAATTCAGACTTTTGACCAGAAAGTACAAAAAACATAATAAAAAATTCTTAAAAAATGAAAAAGCGGCAGCTATTACAATACATGGAGTAAAACGATTTTTGGCAAACAGATTTCTGTTAGTGCAGCAGGATAGGTTACGTGACCTCGTGAACGTAAATAGAAATGCGATTTTAAAATAAAGCAATGTGATGTCATTGCGGTTTTTAATAAGTTTTAAATGAATCTTTGTACATGTATTTTTTGACCAACAATTTAGAATTTTTTTTTGTCAAACAATAATGTAAATTCCTTGATGGCAAATAGGTCACATAGGTAGGATATCCACTATAGTAACTATCGTTTGAGACATTTACCTTTTATACGGGATATAGCACATTCGCTTTTGATAATTTAAAGAAGAAACTTTTATTGATTTCTATTTCTCAGCAATTTTAAGAACCGATGCGGTACGATCAGACAGTGATGTGTCACATGGCGCGAAAACATGACGTAATGCCATGACAATCTCGAGCAAAAATACCGCTTTGATCTCCGCTTCAGATGTCAAGATACTGACACACTTCTTTCAGCTCTTTCAGGGGGTGTAAATTGATTATGAAAAAAGGTCAATTACCTAGTTTATCAACTGAATAATTACCGATAATCATTAACGTTTTTTTCCTCTCTTTCAACACGGGTGGATGGACGATGATTATTTAGACACTTTTCAAAATAAATATTTTTCGGGAAATAATACTATTGTACATAATACTCCTTTCATAAAAGTGACAGTATTAAAAGTGTCAATTATTAGGGCGAGTGGCTGTTCACTAAGGGCGAGTAGATATTACTGGCTACTAGTCCTGCAGGACGAGTGGTGTGAAAAATAATTTTACACCCCTGAGGTAGATGGCGGTCTTCTTCATATAAGTCATACATTCGGTTTTAACAAGGCATATATGTCCAGTAATAACGTCACTCTTTAATGGCTCTTTCAGATATCTGGGTAGTCGGGGACTCTATCCCTTACTGGGCCGGGTCAAGAGCCAGTGACAGAGACATGGTCAATTTGAACTTACCAAACAATTTGTCAATCGCTTGGTGGTGCAAGAGAGGAATGGGATTGCAGGACCTTATGCACGCCATGCAGCTGCCGGCTCTGTTTCGGAATTCCCCTAAGGTAATTGTCATACACGTGGGGGGAAATGACATGACCAAACATTCTGTAAAGTTCTTATTCAAACTTATAAAGGACTCTTTTGAATACATAAGACAAGCCTTTCCTGAGACCCGAATACTGTGGACAGACATTTTACCACGGCTTCAATGGGGAGTCCCGAACGATAAATTTAGGAGCATACAAACGAAACGTAAACGGATCAATCAGTTCGGGCGCAGTTCGGCGGATGAAGTCCTTAAAATAGACATCAATGAGCAGACACCGGGTTTCTTTCGTGTCGATGGTGTTCATCTTTCGGACGTTGGTCTGAAATTTTACTTGGATTCTTTAAGAGAGTGCCTTTTAAAACTTGTATTATAAGAATTTTGGGGAAAATAAAAAGAAATTGGAGTCGTTTCTTTTTTATTTCGTGGCGGAAAATTCTTACATCTGGGTGCGACTGAGGACATGCCATACTGAGCTGTTAATAATGTCAAATACTAAATTCTTTTGCATACTCATGGGTCCCTGACCAGCCGCCGCCATTCAACGGGGTTGGTGACACTCATGGGTTCAAAAATTCAATTTTTCTGGTTCGTTTTTTCGAGCATATAAGAATTGGCCAGAGAGCGAAAAGGGCTAGGCGTTCTTATAGTTGCTCAACCATTTACATAGGTTATATTTTTTACATTTATGGTTATTAGGTTTATGTTGCGCTAATGGTGTTACCTTGGTACTAACAGTTACCTGGTTTGTTTGTGGTACATGGAAGTACCTGGTTTTGGTATGGTACCAAAGGGGTACCTGGTTCGTGTATGGTACATGGTGTACCTGGTTATTGTATGGTATCAAAGGGATACCTGGCTCTTGTATGGTACCAAAGGGGTACCTGGTTTTTGTATGGTACCAAAGGGGTACCTGGTCCGTATATGGTACATGACAGTACCTGGTTCTTGTATGGTACCAAAGGGGGTGCCTGGTTCTACCTGGTTAATCGTACCAAGGGTTACGGGGATAGTTTATGGCATAATGCTTGTGCCATAGTTTTAGCGCAACAAGGTTCGAATTCTTTTAGGCATGCCCTGGTCGCTCCCTTTGTGAGGATTTTCAACTTCATTCGCCATTTAACGTTTGAAGTTTGATGCCACTATGACCGTCTTTAAATCCACACTTACCCGAAACGAAAAATAAATGGTATAATATAGTCAGAAGTGTTCTTGCTTTCTTTTAACAAAAGGTTTAAGTTATGTGATGGTACGTCAGTCCAGGAATTTGGTCCTAGAATAAATGATATTCATCCAAACTATGATTTGTTTGAAATTATTTAGAGGTAGTCTTTTCTATTCAGCATTGTCTGTGCTTCGTTATCTCTTGGTTATAATATCTATGCACCCTTTCGTGGGATAGCCAAAAAAAGCAAATTTCTGCATGTTTTAGCTGACATTTTAAGGTTTAATGACATTCTATCTGAAAATTTCCATTTTTCAAAGACAACACATATATATACTGATAATTCAACACAGTGAACATCTGTATGCAGCTCTTTTTCTACTAGTAAAATGACAAGGACACATAAAATGGCAAATGGGACATTATTTCTGGAATGGCTTAGATGTTTCTTCAAGATATATTAATGATTTTGAGTTTTTATTTGGTTACAAATATGAAACAGTTTCCAGAGATATAGCTTTATTTTCAGTGTAGAATTGTCAATCATATTCTCTGTGACATGCTGGCAATTTAATCAACAGTCACTTTAGGTGACACTGAACCTAAATTTTCAAGATCATTAAACTTTGATTCCAAAGATTTCATTACATGTTCTATGAAATTCTCCAGATATCACTATTATACACGGCAGTTAACCAACAATAAGATAAGATACATGTGTTCCTAATAATTTGCTGAAAGCCATGGTCATGCAGTCATTTCAGTTTCATCATTATAGCAGTTACTGTAATGGCTGTGTTAAATGTCATTGAACACTACTGATGTAAAAGTTGTATTATACTGTACTGTTTGTAATCTAAAAACTCATAACAATATATGAGTAAATTTATGAATACTTAAAAAGTACACAGATTTTCCTAAAAAAGCAATGTTTTTGTTATCCAGAGCAGTAATCACCAGAATATCCGATATATGCTTTCATTCACTGTTACTGGAGACATATAGAAAATGTGGTTAAGAAATTTCAAAAGACATCAGACAAGGTTTAAGTTAACTGTGAAATGACAAAATGATGGGCAATCAATCTAAATTCCAGGCCAAGATGAACTTATTCGTATATTCTTGTGATTCAATCATATACTATGAAAATGCTACAGTACAATTGTATACTGTGATTCACATTAAACAAGAACTGTACAACTGTACAAACAGTCATAACTTGCCGATCATTCACACATTAAACCGGAATCCACCTAAAAACCGGAATACACTTTCCATAACCTGAATACACCTGTATCTTTTTAATTATTTTGCCCTGTCCGTCCGTCCGTCCGTCCGTCCTTCCGTCCATACGTACGTCACAATTCATTTCCGAGCAATAACTGGAGAACCATTTGACCTAGAACCTTCAAACTTCATAGGGTTGTAGGGCTGCTGGAGTAGACGACCCCTATTGTTTTTGGGGTCACTCCATCAAAGGTCAAGGTCACAGGGGCCTGAACATTGAAAACCATTTCCGATCAATAACTAGAGAACCACTTGACCCAGAATGTTGAAACTTCATAGGATGATTGGTCATGAAGAGTAGATGACCCCTATTGATTTTGGGGTCACTCCGTCAAAGTTCAAGGTCACAGGGGCCTGAACATTGAAAACCATTTCCGATCAATAACTAGAGAACCACTTGACCCAGAATGTTGAAACTTCATAGGATGATTGGTCATGAAGAGTAGATGACCCCTATTGATTTTGGGGTCACTCCGTCAAAGTTAAAGGTCACAGGGGCCTGAACATTGAAAACCATTTCCGATCAATAACTAGAGAACCACTTGACCCAGAATGTTGAAACTTCATAGGATGATTGGTCATGAAGAGTAAATGACCCCTATTGATTTTGGGGTCACTCCGTCAAAGGTCAAGGTCACAGGGGCCTGAACATTGAAAACCATTTCCAATCAATAACTAGAGAACCACCTGACCCAGAATGTTGAAACTTGATAGGATGATTGGTCATAAAGAGTAGATGACTCTTATTGATTATGGGATTACTCCGTCAAAGGTCAAGGTCACAGGGGCCTGAACATTGAAAACCATTTCTGATCAATAACTAGAGAACCTCTTGACCCAGAATGTTGAAACTTCATAGGATGATTGTACATGCAAAGCAGATGACCTCTATTGATTTTGGGGTCACTCCATTAAAGGTCAAGGTCACAGGGGCCTGAACATTGAAAACCATTTCCGGTCAGTAACTTGAGAACCACTTGACCCAGAATGTTGAAACTTAATAGGATGGTTGGTCATAAAGAGTAGATGACCCCTAACGATTTTGGGGTCACTCTGTGAAAGGTCAAGGTCACAGGGGCCCGCACATTAAAAACCATTTCCGGTCAGTAACTTGAGAACCACTTGACCCAGAATGATGAAACTTCGTAGGATGATTGGTCATGCAGAGTAGATGAACCCTAACGATTTTAGGGTCACTCTGTTAAAAGTCAAGGCCACAGGGGCCTGAACATGGAAAACCATTTCCAATCAATAACTTGAGAACCTCTCGACCCAGAATATTGAAACTTCATAGATGATTGTTCATGCAGAGTAAATGACCCTTATTGTTTTTGGGGTCACTCCGTTAAAGGTCAAGGTCACAGGGGCCTGAACATTGATAACCAGTTCCGATCAATAACTTGAGAACCGCTTGACCCAGAATGTTGAAACTTCGTAGGATGATTGAACATGCAGAGTAGATGACCCCTATTGATTTTGGGGTCAGTCTATTAAAGGTCAAGGTCACAGTGGCCTGTTCATGTAAAATCATTTTTTGGAAATAACTTGAGAACCACTTGACCTACAATGTTTAAACTTAATAGGATGATTGGACATGCAGAGTACATGACCCCTATTTATTTTGAGGTCACTTGATCAAAGGTCAGGGTCACAGGAGCCTGAACAGTGACTTGAGAACCACTAGGCCACGAGTGTTGAAATTTAGCAGGATGACTGGACATGCCAAGTAGATGATCCCTATTGCAGCCAACCATCAGTGTCTCTTTGACTTCCGCTCCTGACCCCTATTGACTTCTTGCCTATAGGACTTTGCATTGGGGGAGACATGCGCTTTTTTACAAAAGCATTTTCTAGTTAGAGGTATTTTTGAAGGTTTTTTGATATTATTCAATCATATATATCATAAATAATTAACATACGAAAGTAAAATAAAATACGTTCACTCAAAACGATAACCGTGCGGGAAATTATCATAACCGAAATACACCCGTATTTTATGAATAAATGGTACTTTTGTAGGATTTATTGCAGAACTCAATTGTATATAATATAAATAATTAATTTACAAAAGGAAAATAAAATATGGTGATTTGTCAGTTTCTGCATATTAGTTGTGTGCTAAATTACACGACTGTTTTTAGTATTCATATATTACAATGTAGTTAAGTACTTTTCGTTTTGTGTGGTAGCAGCACATAAAACACATGACATGCTGCTGAAATAAGAATCAGGTCATTGTATTTGGCAGGCATCGTGGGATCAGATTCTCCCTAAGCTGTTGCAACCGAGTATACTGCTTGGATCAGGGGGTGTTTCATTTGTACACCTAACCCAAGAGGCAAGATTTACAACATGTTAGTTAGAACTAGTGCAGTTGTACATATAGAAATACTTCTTAAATTCAAATAATTATATTTCACTAATGTATACTTTTCCCTGTCCTCATTTAGATAAAAAATCTTGAGACAAATGTTTGAAATAATAAAAAAATCAGACAATTTCATCTGAAGAACTTTAAATGCATTCTGTCACTTAGCACTTTTTGACAGTAAACAATACTTGGTTTACAGCCACATGTTTACTGTGAAAAGTACCAAGGCGTAAAAAAAAAAATTGTTTGTTTCCGGTGGCCCGACCTACCCTATTTTTTTAACGCCGACCCTAAACTTTTTTAGCGGTAAAATCGGGCCGCATATTTATGCAAATAAGTATATTATTATTTTTATAGCTCTTTGCACGAATGGACTACTCCACCAATCGGGCGAGTGGTTTTTACGTGGTAACTTTACCAAATTGAGAAAATTGAGAATTAATACATCAGGCAAAATTACCTGGATTGACTGGAATTTACCCGCGAATCGTAAAAATATCAAAACGTCATGCTGGTAATTTTCCATTCCACAAACACGTGCGCCCTATCGTAATATCTTATTTACATCGCGGTTACTTTTGACACAATAAACGCGTGTGGTGCATTCATTTTTCAATGTAATCGCTTCAGATTTTCAACACCGCTTGAGAACTAATACAGTTTGAGTTCTATAACAATTTTAATAAGAAATCGACAGGAATGTAGGCAAAATTCTTTAAAAACGATCAGATTTTCATATAATGTTTTGTAAAATTTCAAACAGCGCGATCTTGATTATTTACTTCTTTTTTAAAGTAAATAAACGGTACATACTATGGTAATAAAATTCAGACTCTTGACCAGAATGTACAAAAAACACAATTAAAAAATCTTAACTGATGAAAAAGCGGCAGCAATTTAAATACATGGAGTAAAACGATTTTTGGCAAACAGATTTCTGTTAGCACGGCAGAATAGGTTACGTGACAATAGAAATGTGGTTTTGAAATAAAGCAGTATGATGTTGTTGCGGATTTTAATAAGTTTTAAATTTTTCATAGTACATGTATTTTTTGACACAACACTTTGTTAGATATTCTTTTCAAACAATAATGTAAATTCCTTGAGGGCAAATAGGTCACAGCTATCATCGTTCACAACACATTTACATGTCAGTTTATTAGGGATATTGCATTCGCTTTTAAAAAAAGATAAAGAAAAACCTTTTTGATTGATTTCTTCTCAACAATTTAAGGAATCGAGAAAGTACGATCAGACAGTGATGTGTCACATGGCGCGAAAACATGACGTAATGCCATGACAATCTCGGGCAAGTATACCGCTTTGATCTCCACTTCAGATGCCATAATAACCGACACACTTCTTTTAGCTCTTTGAGGGGGTGTTAATTGATGATGAAAACAAGGCCAATTACTTAGTTTATCATCAGAATAATTACCGATAATTGTTAATGTTTTTTTTTTCACTTTCAACACGGGTCGACGTCGGGTGGATGATGATTATTGTGTCCATATTTTGGGACACTTTTCAAAATAATTATTTTTCGGGATAACAGATTGCTACAGTCTTCCATTTTTAGGCTGGCGATATTCGCCAGACTATTATAACCATATATCGAGTTTCTGTAAAGTTCAACAGGTGCTGAGACTGACAGCACAAAATATAATTTCATGCGCAATTCAAATAGTCCGCCACGTTAATCAGTTTTGCTATAGAGTTGTATAAAGATTGTTAAACTTACCTGTTTCAATAGATCTACTTGCGCAAACATGTTATAATAATGTTTTATTTATCTAACGGTAAATACTTGAAAGATAACATTAGAAAATATTACATAATGATGGTAAATTAATTCGCCTTCATGAATGAAATGTCCATATGAATGGAACTAATTCAACGTTGACCGCTTCGTTATTGATTATGACCTCGGTCTATAAGGAGCTAACGCTGGTTCCGAGAAACAATCGTCGATATGAATTATACTGCGCATTATTCGACGACCTGACATAACGTGGAAAATAAGAAATATGAAATATCAATTAAAATGAACTTATAGTGATATGAGTTATGTCAGGTCTTATATTTAGGGCTTAAGTTTTAAGAAACTATTCTTTCAGATCATTTGCTATAGGTACTAAGGGACGTAATCGCTGTGTGATTGCCACAGTGACGTGATAAGAAACAAATGACCACATTATACCTGTTTTAGACTATTTTTATACTAAATTCGTTTTAAACATTCTGACGAATACTGAAAGATATAATGTAAAAAGCGCTTTGTCACCAATTTGCTTTAAGGGTGGGGGTGTAGATGTAGCAAGTTTTGTTTAAACACACGTTTTCAACTCTTTTCAGGTTATATTAAGATAGTGGACCCGTATTGGTAATGTTTAACAATTGCACTAACTTGATACAGTTCTGAAGTTAACATATTTCGCACTGTGATTCATCTTTAAATGACTTTTACCGTGTCGTTGTTGTTTGTTTGTTCGTTTTTTATTTGTTAATTTTGTATAAGTTATGTCTTTTTTTCCTCCAGCTGAAACAGAGACAAATTTCAAAGTGATAGCCATTGTGCAAAACGATCGCACAGAATTCATTTTACCAAATATTTTTCTAAATGAAACCTCAAAATATTGTGTAACAATTATAAAACACAAAATAAAGTGGCGATAACAATTTTTCTGGGGAGCCTCGAATAAAAGGATTTAATCGGAAAGAAATTAAACTCCAACTTTTGAAAATTATGACCTTGTTCTATGCATTCATAAAGAACCATAGGGCAGAAGTAAAACCTACCTATATACATTTATTCAAAACTTTGTAAAAATAAATGCAAAATCAAGAACTTTTACAAATATAATTAAGTATTTTTCAAAGATGTCTAAACATTCACCTTTCAAGTCAAATTCATTTGAAACAGCAAGAAATGACTAAGAAATGGCTTATTAAATAAAACATTTCCGCTTTTGTACGACAAATCAATGATAATATGTCTTAAAAAAACAATATTTTATCTTACTCGAAAAAAGAAAAATGATGAACAAAGTTTGGTCCTAGTAGGGTTTGAACCTACGCCCTCCTGAAAAATTAGTTAGTAATCTCATGGTAGGAATTGAATACTCTTCAAAAAAAAAAAAATACATTATTACGGGTACGTCAATTTTCCTAACCATCGTATTAAGGAAGCAACATGACTAGACAATAATCATTAACAGTCCGGTTTATAGCGGGGTTCGAGCCCAAAGTTTCTCTCATACCGACAAGAAAATTGCCCCATTTGATCAATGTTCATACATTCACATATCATGTGTGTGTTGGGTGGGGGATTGCATATCAAATATAGATGTTGTGTTTGTTACCTTTATATTTTATCTGATATTATGTCCCTCAATGTTTATTATCGCTTCGTAAGAAACATATATAAACGGTTATGGCGCGCCAATTGTCCAATAATAACGTTAACCCAGGTTTACGGTAAAAAAAAGTAGAATTAACAATTACAGATAGACAAGGGTTTTCGAACGTAAAGCCAGGTTTTTCTAATACTTACCCATATTTTCGGGCGAAAACACGCCCGTGAACCCAGGTTTCAACTAGGTTTTTCAATTGAACTTTGAATTTCGGCCGTTATTTTAAGTTCACGAGCGTGAACCTATGTTTATGGGAGTAAACCAGGGTTCTCGGGTGTAAACATAGCTTACGAATGTGAACATATGTTAACGATCGAGAACTTAGTTTTACGACCGTGAACATGGGTTTACAACCGTAAACATAGGTTAACGCTGGTGTACATAGGATAATGACCAAAAATCATAGTTTCGTTCGAGAAACCAAGTATTTCGAACTTAAACCTACGTTCACGTTCATAAACTATGGTTCACGCTCGTAAACCCAAGTTCATGGTCGTAAACATAGGTTCACGTCCGTATACAATGGTTCTCGGCAATCAGATTATCCAACAATTACATTCTTTTTCGAAAAACTATGATTATCGAATACTAACATAAATTTTCGAGCGAACACACAGTATAACGGGCTTAAACTATAGTTTACTCTCTTGAACCCATGTTTACGTCCGATAAACTAGGTTTCTTGATTGAACTTTAACTTGGATGCACAAGTTAATCAAGATCACAATAATACCCTATGCTCGCCTTAGTTTAATATGGAAAACCCATAATATCTAAGATTTTGCAAACATCTTTCCCGCACAGTTTCCATTCAGTGTTTTGTGGTAGCCAGCCTTTCTGTACTTTCAGTACTTTGATTAATTTTGTTAGAAATAAGTCCTGTTTCTTTGAGTCATATGAAGTTATGACGTCTACAACATCACAATTTATGTGATAGAATTGGAGGTCCACTAAAGTCTGAGCAGCAGTTGGTGGACCTGCTGAAAAAAGTTAAGGTCGAGGCCTGCAGAGTCTTGAAAAGTCAGGTTTTAGATGGGATTTACAGGGTTTTCCCTAGCCCCAAAAAAGGTGGTAAATTTACCACTTTTCGAGGTCCATGTCCCCCTTTTCTAAGCAAAGGGTGGGGGGGGGCGCATGAGTTTTCCCCAAAAAACAATTTTTCAAATTGATTAAAAGTTAATTTCAATCAATTTAAACTATTAAAAGCCCAAAAGAGTATGAAAGTATTCAAGCAAATCCAAACATGTCCCCCAAAATAGTCTCTTTTTTCCAGAAAAATAAATTTGGGGGGACATGATGTCCCTCAAAATAAATTTCCTAGGGAAAACCCTGGATTTATAGTAGTAAGACGTTGAACAACCAGCTTTATTAATTCAAAATTTGGGCATACCAGTCAAAACTCCATTGTCTGGCATTTCCAGTTAATCCAGAATTTTAGACTGGGGTAGGGGGTGATGGTATTAATCTCAATGCAGATCAAAGATGCAAATCATATTCCTGGCCAGTGTGCTTTTACTTGGTTTTAGTTTGAAATATAATTGTTGGTTGTTGAATAATATTCAGTATTAAAATTATTATTTAAAGAGAGAATCCACAGCAAGATTTCATTCAAGTTTCGTGTTTAATCAGATATAAACCATGTTCTCCGCAAGTAATTGCCAAATTCTCCACATGAATTAGCAGCAGAGAATGAATGATATAGGACACAACGATCCTATGACCACTTGATCCGTAGATCGACTGCTCTACCTATTGAGTTAATCGGATGGGCTACTCTGGAAATGAAAAAACAACAACAACAAAACACAAACATAAAGCAAATATTTATTTCATAATATTTAAATACACAATCAAATGGCATTTTATATTGTTAAAACATCATCAAAGTCATTGTACATTAGGTGTAAATCAAACATAACAATAGGATGCATGTTTATAAGGTTTATAATCTCCCTGTTTGAAACTACGATGGTATTAGGTTTAAAAAAAAAAAAAAAAAAAAAAAATGCCTACCTACCTACCCTATTTTTTTGGCCATGTCACTGGAAACAATTTTTTTTTTAGGCCCAAGTGAAAAAAAAGAAGAATAAAAATCAACTGTTTGTCAAAAAAAATAATAATCCTTTATACCAGGTACTGATAATGATATTGTTACGACTCGGGGGTGTTGCGGAGATGGGTAGGCTATGTGTACTGAAGAACTCTTGGTAAACTTCACTCAATAGTCGGAAAGGCAATTAGGGTATAGCCAGGTTGACTCAGAGTACCATAAAACTAAATAAACCAGAGAGACTAATAAGACTCAGGTTAACAGTTAATGAAATTTATTAATGTTGATATATCATACTCCAGGAAATACAGATGAAGTCATCACATTAAACAAGCACATCTAACTGATAACAAATGTAGTCACAAATTCTTCTTGATAATAAATGTATTCATATATTGATGGTTAAATTCTGCCAGTAAAAGTGCAAACTTGTCAAATGAGATTAAGACTGTTCCGGCTTTCCATAGTTTACAGGTAGCGAAGCGAGTTTCAATGAACTTTAAAGATGTTTTACAAATCAATACTGAGCACTTTTACAGGTACAAAATGCAAGATTTAATATACATCTCTTTTTAGATTAATCTATTTATGACTGATCTGGCGTTCCATAAGTTGTAGATATGGACACGGATATAAAGACAATGTTCAGCAACAGAAATTTCTTCTATGAAAAAATATAGTCTCTTATATTCTCAGTACTTTAGACAAATCCATTAATTTACTTTACTTTAAATAAGCAACGAATATGAAATACATCTTTCAAATAAAACTCATAGAAATGTTACTAAATGTTGTATCAAAAGGGGCTTTTATAGACCTATGACTTTTAATAAATATAAATTCTGATTGCAGAGCAACTTTCTTAAATCTATGTTCAGCATAGTGTTCATTTTAATGAAAATCTATTGAAACAAGCCAAACGTGGTTTTAGGTCTGAAAGCTTGAGCTGAAGTGATTCCAGATGGCCAAATTCGGGCCCTTTTATAGTTTTCCAGAGAAAGTGACCCAAAAGTCACCAAAACAGTAAAAATGGGTTACTTTGGGTAAATTGACCAAATGGTTAGTGACCAACGGGTCACAGTGACCAATTGGTCACAGTGACTTAAAACGTTAAACTCTATGCTGAATACTGCTGCATCATAAAAATGGCGACTTTATGAAATGTTTACATGAAAATAACATCAAACAAGAGATCACAGAGTGATCTTGGCACCTATCAATGTGTCATTTTTGTGTGTTCCAAATTTCAAGACTTACTGACTAGCTCAAGGTCAAATTTCATTTCCGTACACAACACTGTGCATGTGGTCTAAATTCGAAAGCTGTAACTTGAGAAATGTGAAAGTAGGTCACTAGATCAATTTCAAGGACAAAGTTCTTTGTACACAAAACTATGCATGTGCATCAATTTTGAAGACTGTAGTTTGAGAAATTTGAAAGTAGGTCACTAGGTCAATCTTAAGGTCAAAGTTTATTTCGGTACACAAAACTATGCAAGTGGTCCAAATTTGAAGGCTGTAGCTTGAAAAATGAGAAAATAGGTCACTAGTTCAAAATCAAGGTCAAATTTCACTTCACAACACAAATCTATGCATGTGGTCCAAATTTGAAGCCTGTTCCTTCAAAAATGTGAACGTAGGTCACTAGGTCAATATCAAGGTCAAAGTTTGTTTCGGTACACAATCCTATTCATGTGGTCTAAATTTGAAGCCTATAGCTACAGAAATCTGAAAGTAGGTCATTAGGTCAATCTTAAGGTCAAAGTTCATTTCGGTACACAAAACTATGCAAGTGGTCCAAATTTGAAGGCTGTTGCTTGAGAAATGTGAAAGTAGGTCACTAGGTCAAAATCAAGGTCAAATTTTATTTCGGAATACAAAACTATGCATGTGGTCCAAATTTGAAGCCTGTACCTTTAAAAATGTGGAAGTAGGTCACTAGGTCAATGTAAAGGTCAAAGTTTGTTTCGGTACACAAAACCATGCATGTGGTCCAAATTTGAAGGCTGTAGCTTGAGAAATGTGAAAGTAGGTCACTAGGTCAAAATCAAGGTCAAATTTTATTTCGGAATACAGAACTATGCATGTGGTCCAAATTTGAAGCCTGTACCTTCAAAAATGTGAAAGTAGGTCACTAAATCGATGTAAAGGTCAAAGTTTGTTTCGGTACAATTACCATGCAGGTGGTCCAAATTTGAAGGCTGTAGCTTGAGAAATGTGAAAGTAGGTCACTGGGTCAAAATCAAGGTCAGATTTCATTTCGGAACACGAAATTATGCATGTGGTACAAATTTGAAGCCTGTACCTTCAAAAATGTGAAAGTAGGTCACTAGGTCAATGTCAAGGTCAAAGTCAAAGTTTATTTCAGTGCACAAAACTATGCATGTGGTCCAAATTTGAAGGTTGTAGCTACAGAAATGTGAAAGTAGGTCACTAGGTCAAAATCAAGGTCAACTCATGTCAAGGTTCATCTTGCCACTCAAAACCATACATGTGGTCCAAATTTGAATGTTGTAGGTTATTGACAAGAAGTTTTATAAGCTTTTCCCTATATAAGTCTATATGAACCATGTGACCCCCAGGGCGGGGCCATATTTGACCCTAGGGGGATAATTTTAACAAACTTGGTAGAGAACCACTAGACGATGCTACATTACAAATATCAAAGCTGTTCGCTTTTAAAGCCTATTGGAATTGGAGAAACTGTTAGCATCCGCGCAGTCTGGTCAGGATCCATGCTGGTCGCAAACCCACAATGTTGGTTTTCTCATGGCACGGCTCAATTATATAGATTTCAATAAAATGCTAAAAACAATACATCCTTAAAATGATGGATTCTGGTTGAGTTACATGATACAAAGTAGATGAAACAGTTCTAAGTCATAAAAGCTACCAGTCAATATAAAGTAGATTTGAAACCTTACAGAGCCTTTATGCAAGAACTTAAAGAAGTTGTAAGCAGGTATATTTCTTTTTTTTCCCCGCACTGTATGTTTTTCAAAGTAGAATGAAACTCATTATTAGAGTATTTTCTGATTTATGAATTCACCTGTTTACTGTATGAGTAAGATTTTGTTCCACATGTGGCAAGCTGGACGGGTTCTTCATGCTTGGAGAAACTGGTTCTTTAGCAGCACTACAAATATCAGATTTAGCATTTTCGATTGACTCCAGGGATCCTTCAGAACTGTTGACAGAGTCTGCAATAAAGTTTAGATCTATTACCTGCTAGAAATTCTTGAAAAAAAAAAAAAGAATAGAAAAATTTCATTTTCAAATATGACAGCTGGTTTTGAATCTGTGTTTAAAAGTAAACTTTTATAACATCATTGTATGGAAGTAATGTTGAATTTTGCTATAGCTATTAAATTTTATCCATAATTTCCAATATCACTGGCTATAGTTCATTGTGAACACCTTAATCCAACTCTTGTCCGAGTGGTTCAGTTTGCTGACTGAATCACTTAACATATGTATCAGTTCCTGCCCTGCTGTGGTCATGAGGTAAGGAAGATGTCAAGCTGGCTTGCATAAGGTTGGTGGTTGTCTGTCCTTTAATTTATGCTGGAAGAGATATGTTAAATCATCCTCCACCATTAGAAGCCGGAAATTGGCATTATGTTCTTGTGTTGACGTGACTTAAAACCGAAAAGAACAAACAACACAAATATAATCCAGCCTTACATTAATAATTTTCTTCTTCTTCTTCTTACCTCTGTCTAGTTTCTTGACTTCTTCATGATACCTTTCCATTAATTTATCAGCAAGAAACTTGTATGCAGGATTGATAGCATCAATAAAATCTTGAAATGCATCTGGTCCCTTTCTTTGTAATATAAATAATAACATAGAGATCTTTTCAGAGTTTGTCCTCTCAGTCTGAAATAGAAGATTTTTGTAGCTGCTTGTTATCATTTGTTGATTCATTATGCTGAAAGTAAAGACTTAACATTGTAGATGTATTATCTTTAAAATTCTGTTCAATAGTTCCATGCAATGTGGTGTACATCCTGTGGTCTTGAAACATTCTATTAGAAGCTAAGCTGCTGAAAGGGGTATGATTTTTCCAAATTTATTTGAGCATTGAAGAATAACAGTGAATGAAAAGTTAAAATAAGATGTTTCAATGGATTTTGTTTGTTGATAAAACCATTATTATTATTATTATCTGGAACAACTGATACGGGGACTGGAAACCGGCATTTATCTTATCTTATGCTGTCGTCCAATCGAAGCATATACCGTAGGTTATTCTGCTATTACTCAAACACTTACACCTTACAGTTTAACTCGTCCTTTCAGTGAAAATCTGGGAAAGCATTTGTTGAATTTTTTGTTGAAAACAAAAGTTCTGCCATGAAATTATTGCCTGCATCTGTTTTTAAATGGTAAATATCTACATTAATGTTACTTTTCACCCTGTGAAAATGGCTAAATCTAGACTTGTCTTACCCAGAGAGAAAGATGTCGTTTTTTACATGATATTGGCCTTGTTGATTCAGAGTATTTAGAACAAAAAAATTAGGACTTATTTCAATGGAAATAGCAAGTCAAAACTGTAAACTGTTGCCTGAAAATATTTGTTTATTATATTGCTCTGTTCTTCACCATTTAAATGAGTGTTAAACCTAGATGATTTTCTGCAGTTTTATCTAAAAGTTCGGAATACTAAATGTAACTTCGTTGTCAGCCTTTTTTTTAAAAAAAAAAATTGTTATTTTAATTTAAATACATTGTATTTTTCACACATCAGTTTTAAGATCGAATTTATTAAACTAATTTTTGGAGTTTAAACAACAATTTCGTTTGAAACATTCCCTACGTTCAAGAAGAATGTTTGTTTCTGTATATAGAAATCTGACATTATAAACAATAATTATAATTATGGCTCTACAAGATTAAGAAAAGTGTCGGCTTTCTGTAATTTTCCATTTTTTTATTCAAATCCAACATAAATCAGCCCTTTGATAAAGGTTTGAAGTTACATGGTAAAATATTTCTTCAGGGAAGTGAGCTGAGTTAATTCATAATAATTAAGCATATCACCACATGCAGTTGCATGCTGTTTTTGCTTCAGAATCCCTTTAGATCAATCTCTGATCACCTAATTATCGCCACTTAACATGTGACTGGTAAACCCTTTGAACAATAAGTGTTATAGCTCCATGATTAACATGAGGTAATATGCTAATTACACGCTTATCGATAGTGGCGAAAACAAAATATCGATCGCTAACGACTGGTCGATATTTACAGGTATGGACGACAGCATCATACAGATAAATGTATTGATTTATACGGAGTTTCTACTCCCCGTATTAGACCTTCCTGTTATTATTATTATTATTATGTGTAGAGTTTAAAATGAAGTAGGTAGCTCTCAACAGGAGAAAAAAAAAGATGTGACATAGCGTGAATTATTCTGTACTTCATTTCATTTTCATACAATACTGTATACATAATACTGATATAATTTTTTATACTTCACAGATTTCTTCATGTTCCAAAAATTTTGACAATCTAACATGATTTGAATGACTGTCCCTCTAATTATATCACATCAGAAAATTAATTGATTATAAGCTACCTTTACTGTCTGGCCCAAGAAAAAGCTTCTTTTTTTTGCTTTGATGTTAATTAAGTTATCCAGAAAGTTTTATAACAGTCCATAAAAATCTGTCAGAATTGAAAACTACTAAGCAAAATATCCTAATAAAGTCATTTTAGACAATAAATTGAAAAGTCCTTAAGATATTTTGTAAAATTTAAATAGTTTCTATTACCATTTTTGGGGTACTACAGAATGATTTATGATATGACTTGTATTTCTTGCACTGTGAAACACAGTCATACCTGTATTCAGCAGCCAGCCAATGGCACAATCTGATGATGACTGCCGAAGACAAGTTGACATTAGAACAAAAATGTCAGTTTGGGAATTAAGCTAACTGGCTGCTTAATACATGTGGCTGTTTTGGGCAGGTTTAACTCAGATTTTAAAGAGAAATCAAGAGTACCTTTATTTTTGCAACATTTTCACCACTTAGAGTATTCCTTGCCTCCAAAGTATCCAAAATGTCTTCATCCAAATTTAGGTTTTTCTTTATCCCTGGTTTCCATTTCCTTAACACTTCTCTAGCTGCCTCATCCATTGTTGGTTTCACTGTGTTTTAATAATGTTTGTAGATTTGAAAGCTGTCAAATGTTATTTCCATTGATATATTTTTTCCTGAAATTATTTTTATCTGTCACAGTTTGAATCAATTAATGCCTTTTCAAAATCTGTTTATTTAATTTTGATAACATTAATGATCTGGAAACACTTTTGTGAAATATTCTTCCAAAATTCAGCCCAACAGCTAATGTCTTTTTTATTTTTTCTCTGTTCCCTGAACTGATCATTGCCGCAGAAAAGATTGGTCTCCTGAAATTTTGCATGCTTCAAGAGGATTTGAATTAATTTATAAATACCGCAAAGTCATTCTTATTGTTGTCACATTATCAATGTCTCCATATTGCTTGTATGACATAATATGTATTGTTCTAAAATATCTTAACCATTGTAAATCAAAATTTGTTATCAAATAAGATCTTTTATAATAATTGTATGATAATGATGGTATTATATCAATAACCACACACATGTGGCTAACACAATATCCATATTATATGCATGAAGGCATCCTAACCTATTTCAATATGAATAGACTAATTTTTCATTGAAAATATTACTGCAAATTACAATGAATAACCCCAAAAGATTCATCAAGGAAGCAGGTAGATTAACCCTTTTCCAATCAGTACTCCACTGGAAACCTATACCTACTGTGAACATAGATCTGTTTGATCTGATAAGCCTGTCTGAACAGAGATATTTGCCTGTGATAATATTTTGCCAGATATTCACTGTAAAATGATGGGGTGTGTCATTTAAAACTGTTCTGATTAACACATGCCATGCAAAAAACATAACAACACATGCACAGGATGGGGGATAATTAAATAAACTTACAGTAGATGACACTTGCTAAGATCTTAGTGGGGAGTATGTCTGTTTAATCACCACTGAATTAACACTAATAAATTCCAATCATTGACACTTAGTTGATTATTTGCTGATTTCCTCACATCTAAGTCCCTTTTTTATTGCTTTATTTTCCATTGAATCACATTTTACACTGATATTATTTATGCACAATTTAATTCTGATTATGTACAACACTTGCAATATATTCATAATTATATATAATACATAAAAAATAAATACTATACATGTATACTGTGCATCTGTACATGAAATTATATACATTTATACAGTTGAAATGTTTGTCTATCTACATGACTGAACAGTATTACCAATTATTTACAATTAACTTTAAGAAATCAAAAATTACTAGATCTATTTACAAAATAAAAAAAAAATACAAATTTCATCTATATGCAAGTTGTTCAGTTCGAAAAGCTAAAAGATTTTGCCTGACCCAAATTATAAATTAATAAAATAAATAAATAATCAATAAAATAAATAAATAAAAAGGTTGTGGTTTATGCCAGCCATCTACAACAATATATCAGCTATATATATATATATATATATATATATATATATATATATATCAGTGAAACAAATAAATAAATAAATAGATAAATAAATAAATAAAATCCACATAAATAACTCCAACATGAATAAATCCACTGAGAATTTTGGCAAACACACTGAACACTTATTCACTTATTGCATGGAATTCCGCGTTGCATCCATCTTTACACAGATTCACCGAACACTGCTAACATCCGAATGTAGACTCCACTGGGCGACCGCTGTCTGTTTTACGTTCCTTCCTTGAACACATAACACACACGCGCTTCCGACCTTGAAATTTGACAAGAACATGTCCACCTACGTTTTCCTGATTGACAATGGCTGACAGTACACGGACTTGGCTAAGCCTCCTTTTACGTGACGTGAACCCTGCAACAAGTCCATCACACACATCCAGCCTGAAGTCTTGTTGGGAATATGTCTTCTTTGGTTTGTCGGTCACGGCAAGCTTATATAGGATCCATGAATTGATAAGACACAAATCCACATAAAACCAAAGAATATACTTCCAATACTTCTTGGCTTTGCGTCCAACTGGATGGTATGAATGTAACTGGTCGTTGAGATCGACGCCACCCATGTATTTATGTCGCCCCCAGGAGACATATTGTTTTTGCCCTGTCCGTCCTTCCGTCCGTCCGTATGTCACACTTCATTTCCGAGCAATAACTGGAGAACCATTTGACCTAGAACCTTCAAACTTCATAGGGTTGTAGGGCTGCCGGAGTAGACGACCCCTATTGTTTTTGGGGTCACTCCATCAAAGGTCAAGGTCACAGGGGCCTGAACATTGAAAACCATTTCCGATCAATAACTAGAGAACCACTTGACCCAGAATGTTGAAACTTCATAGTATGATTGGCCATGAAGAGTAGATGACCCCTATTGATTTTGGGGTCACTCCGTCAAAGGTCAAGGTCACAGGGGCCTGAACATTGAAAACCATTTCCGATCAATAACTAGAGAACCACTTGACCCAGAATGTTGAAACTTCATAGGATGATTAGTCATGAAGAGTAGAGGACCCCTATTGATTTTGGGGTCACTCCATCAAAGGTCAAGGTCACAGGGGCCTGAACATTGAAAACCATTTCCAGTCAATAACTAGAGAACCACCTGACCCAGAATGTTGAAACTTGATAGGATGATTGGTCATAAAGAGTAGATGACCCTTATTGATTAGGGATCACTCCGTCAAAGGTCAAGGTCACAGGGGCCTGAACATTGAAAACCATTTCTGATCAATAACTAGGGAACCACTTGACCCAGAATGTTGAAACTTCATAGGATGATTGTACATGCAAAGTAAATGACCCCTATCGATTTTGGGGTCACTCCATTAAAGGTCAAGGTCACAGGGGCCTGAACATTGAAAACCATTTCAGGTCAGTAACTTGAGAACCACTTGACCCAGAATGTTGAAACTTAATAGGATGATTGGTCATAAAGAGTAGATGACCCCAAACGATTTTGGGGTCACTCTGTGAAAGGTCAAGGTCACAGGGGCCCGAACATTGAAAACCATTTCCAGTCAGTAACTTGAGAACCACTTGACCCAGAATGATGAAACTTTGTAGGATGATTGGTCATGCAGAGTAGATGAACCCTAACGATTTTAGGGTCACTTTGTTAAAGGTCAAGGCCACAGGGGCCTGAACATGGAAAACCATTTCCAATCAATAACTTGAGAACCTCTCGACCCAGAATGTTGAAACTTCATAGGATGATTGTTCATGCAGAGTAAATGACCCTTAGTATTTTTGGGGTCACTCTGTTAAAGGTCAAGGTCACAGGGGCCTGAACATTGATAACCAGTTCCGATCAATAACTTGAGAACCACTTGACCCAGAATGTTGAAACTTCATAGGATGATTGAACATGCAGAGTAGATGACCCCTATTGATTTTTGGGTCAGTCTATTAAAGGTCAAGGTCACAGTGGCCTGTTCATGTAAAATCATTTTTTGGAAATAACTTCAGAACCACTTGACCTACAATGTTGAAACTTAATAGGATGATTGGACATGCAGAGTAGATGACCCCTATTTATTTTGAGGTCACTTGATGAAAGGTCAAGGTCACAGGAGCCTGAACAGTGACTTGAGAACCACTAGGCCACGAGTGTTGAAATTTAGCGGGATGACTGGACATGCCAAGTAGATGATCCCTATTGCAGCCAACCATCAGTGTCTCTTTGACTTTCGCTCCTGACCCCTATTGACTTCTTGCCTATAGGACTTTGCATTGGGGGAGACATGCGCTTTTTTACAAAAGCATTTTCTAGTTGTTGTAGGTCTTCACCATGTCCGGACAAGGGATGTTCACAAGCTGGCCGCCGACCCTCCTTGAAGCCTGTCGCATGGTGTCATCACAGCTAGTTGAAATTAGATAAACAAAATTGTTATCTTTCCACTTCACTGCTACAATGTCACCTTTCTGCCAGAAAGCGCTCTTTCCCCTATCAGCCTTTTTATCCTTTTTATCCTTATCAGAAAAATTTGGTGGTAGTCCCTTCCTGTTTGGCCTCACCGTCCCTGTAGAATTGATCTGCATGGGGACAAGGTCTATCAACAGTTTTGACAAGGTGAAATAATTGTCAAAGAATAGATGGTGATGCTTTCCTTGCACATGCCGAGCCATACCCATAACAACCTTGTACCCTAAACCTTCAGTCGAACCTTGACCACCTTTCGCGCCAGTGTATATGTCGGCTTGTACACAGAAACCTGTGTGAGAGTCTGCTAACATCCACGATTTCAATCCCCATTTTGTCGGCTTGTTTGGTATGTACTGTTTCAGCAATGACCGGCCTTTGAAACCAATCATTGCTTCATCAACAGACAGATTACGACTTGGACGGTAAATGTCACTCGTGAAATTTCTGTTACACATGTCTACAAGTGGCCGGACTTTGAATAACCTGTCGCGATTAGGGTCAGTAGGATCAGGCTGGTCACGGTTATTTGTAAGATGAATATACTGGTTCAACTTACGCCAACGTTGAATAGGCATGATTTTGGCAACACCCTCTACTCTTAGTCGGTCATCGGAGCTCCAGAAATCTTCCACACGTGTGAGGTTATGTATTCCCATAATAATCATTACCGAAAAGAAAGCCCTCATTTCATTTGCTGTTGTTTCTCCTTGAGCCTCCCAAACATCATCACCCCTTCCACCCTGCTGTTGTTTACGTTGAATTTCTTGCCTTGCATATCGGTTTGTTTCTTCAGCAATAATTTCAAAAAAATTTGGATCAAACATCATGTCAAAAAATTTATGTTGTTGATTTGGAATTTCAGTCAAATTTGGTCCGCTATCATGAATAAAGTCCCTAACATACCGCGATCGAATATTCCTAGTCCAATTTCTGTAATTCACTAACGGTCGCAGATCGTCCAAAGGGGTACCACTGTCCGAGTCATTTTCTAATTGCCACGCATATAATTCCTCTATTTCCGACGAATCGGAGTCACTTGATAAATCATCCGACGAAATATCACTAATTTCCACATCTGAATCGGGATCCTGACGTGGAATTTCGTAAATATCATCCGGAGAAAATCCTTCAAATTCACTATCACTATCCGCCATTTTGGTACATGTACAATTTTATTTTCTGAAAATGTGTTGGGGATTTCCAAAGTTTGTTGCATAAATAGTAACGTTTTGAAAGCGAGGCTCGGGCATAATCGTAAAACGAACTTTTCCAAACCCAATAAAACTTTTAAACCAATGAAATTTCGTCGTTTTCAATCGGAAAAAGACGATTATTAAACAGTGCATTATCCGGGCGGTTTCGGGCGATTCATTTGTAGGCGGCACAGGCGGATTGAGGCGTTTCGTTGGATAAGCGATAAGGGCGGATCGGGGCGATATGATTGGAAAGGGGTTAAGTCTTCAGTGTGTGTGTGTTAAAATTTATTGTTAGAAACATGTTTCAGAAAGTATTTTCATTGAAATAGTTTGTTGGTGCCAACACTTATGCTTTTTATCAGCTCAGGTATGTCTAAATATATTTTTGCACAGTCTATGTGTTCACCATATGCCCACTTTACTTTGGACAAAAGATTTTAGGAAAGTTAGTAGCCTACTACTAACTTTAGTCTATATCCGGCAGTTTAATCAGTTTGTATTCTGTTGTTAGGAATACCACTATAATACAGTTTGTTTATAGGTCCTAATTTTGCATGCTTATGACAACAATACTAAAAGTTCTTCCTCTTAAACTGTTTCTGTGACAAGTATTTCCCAAACCCATTCTCTTGCTGGAATAATGTTAGTGCTTTACCAGGTTACTGTAGAGTAAATCCAATGGGTTGCTGTGTTCTGTATACTCTACATCAAGTTAGGAACTGTACAGGAGAGAAAACCCAAGGAGTTGTCATGTACTAGGTACTTTGCATCAGGTGCAAAACAACTACACAGGTTAGTAAACAAATAGACTTTAAAACTGTAGTAGCTGAGGAGAGATAGCCCAGTGAGTTGCTGTGTACTGTGTACTTTACATCAGGTGAGGAACTGTACAGGAGAGTTAGCCCAGTGAGCTGCCGTGTACTGTGTATTTTACGTCAGGTGAGAGTAAGCCCAATGAGATGCCATCTACTATGTACTTGATTTTTCCTCACATGAAGAATTTAACGCCCCGAGTGAGGCTCGAACCCACATCGATGAGGGGCAAGTGACATCAGATGAGGAAGAGTACAGAAGACAGCATGCCCATTCACGCACTGCAGTACGTGAATCACGTACAAAATATCAAATGCACGCATAAAAATCACTTGTTGGGGGTACATGCACGCAGAGATTCGGAACTCTAGTTCAGCTGCAATATCGCTGTTTATTTCATCGCGCACTTGCCAATTGTTTGGTATGGTCTAAAACGCAGATCCGGTCCAAGAACGTTATAATTTCGTTTCCATCACCGAATTCTCGGCGTAATTGTCAGCTGTATAGAGGGGTTTGGTAAATGTTTTAGTCGGACGTCATACGGGTCGTGTGCAAAAAAAGAATGGATACGAAACGCAAAAAGGCATTTTAGCTTTAATAAACTCAGCAAAAGGTTAACAGTATTTTATTTTTCGATATTTAACTGCAATTTTGATACACATTGCATATCTGTAATAGTTTGGCCATTTATTATTGATGGACGAATTTTACCAGTCTTCAGTTGACTGTATGTTATTTCGGACGAATCGTGTTCCGTTCACGAAATTGGGAATACATGAACCTTGCTGAAAAATTATTTATATTTAGTATAATATAGGGAGGGGTGTTTTGATTCAGAATTTCCTATCTTAACTTTGGAAAAACATTTTACTTTTTCTAAAATTATCTCATCTGTTATACCCCACCCACGAGAGTTCTGTATGAAGAAAACAACAACAAAAAACAAACACAAAAAACATGTAATATACAAATTTCAGTAGTTAAATAGAAAATTTTCAGATCTGCCATGTAGTGTACCCCCAAATTTTGAAGTGTACCCCTATTTTGCAAAAGCAGGGGGTACATGTACCCTCAACTTTAAAAATGAGTGGGCATGCTGGAAGAGTTAGCCTAAGGAATTGCCATATAATATATACTTGACATCAAGGTGAGGAACAGCATGGGGGAGTAAACCCAATGACTTGCAATGTAGTATATACTTAACATCAGGTGAGGCACTGTACAGGAGGGCAATTTTGTTACAGTTTCTAGATTTTCACTCTGTCGTTGACCTATTTTCCACAAGATATCCATACATTTTCTTCAAGAAAACGAAAAGAAAAAGGGGTGTTGAATAGTATGCAGTGAAATGCAGGTCAGCTGAAGTCAGGAACCTCATAGTGCCGCATTTCAGAAAGCGGTCCGCAGAATAAATACCCTACTTTCGTTTTCAAGTAAACAACTTGTAAACATGGGAATATTAGCATGAAAAGTACCCTATTTTATGTAAAATTCATTCCACGAGTGAAGAAATGCCCATTTGGCCCCCCCCCCCCGATTTACGCGCAAATACGTGAAAAAAGAAAAAATTAGGATCAATTTATTAAGGACTTCTTTCGACTACACCACGGAATTACTGCAGTATAACTTATAAACAGCACGGAAGCACATTTTTGACCGAATTACTGCAATATAACCTATAATTATAGGCTATATACTGATAAAAGATATTGTTGTTTGTTTCATATAAAATTCAGCTACTTCAGAATAATTTTGTTACAGTTTCTAGATGTTCACTCCGTCGTAGACCTATTTTCCACAAGATATCCATATATTTTCTTCAAGAAAATGAAAAGAAAATGAGGCGTTGAATAGTATGCAGTGAAATGCAAGTCAACTGAAGTCAGGTACCCTCATAGTGCCGCATTTCAGAAAGCAGTCCGCAGAATAAACACCCTACTTTCGTTTGCAAGTAAACAACTTGTAAACATGCGAATATTACCAAGAAAGTACCCTATTTTATGTAAAATTCATTCCACAAGTGAAAAAATGCTCATTTGGCCCCCGATTTACGCGCAAATGTATAAAAATGGAAAAATTAGGATCTATTTATTAAGGACTTCTTCCGATTTATTTATTAAGGACTTCTTTCGACTACACCATGGAAGCACATTTTTGACCGAATTACTGCAATATAACCTATAGTATATTATGCTTTACATCAGGTGAGGAACTGTACCTGCTATCATTTTAACTTAACCAGGTAACAGTATGGGTGAAACTTAAATTAGGTGTTCTTGAAAATACCTCTGTTCATATTCCTGTTATTTAGAAATATACCTTTTTTCAGATTTGCCAAGTTGCATATTAGTACTGTTCTAATTTAAGAAGACAGTACAGGGGAGGGAAAGTTTTATCTGATGTCTTGCCAATAACCATTAATAAATCTGTTTTGATATCAGTAAGACAATTTGTATCCTTTGTGATTCTTAAATCTATACTGTACAAGTATCTTGTCTATCTTTGTAAGACAACATTTTGAATTTGCCGATTAGAATAATTAGACATTGATTGACAGTTTCTTTTGTACTATGTACCAGTTTGAATACAAGTAACCAGTTAAAAAGTTACTTTAAGAAATAAAAATGGAGATGCATACAGGAATTGACTTTTGAAAATAAGTAACTTAAACATGCAATTAAGTAATTAGGAAAAACACAATTACAACACTTACATTATATTTAAAAGAAAGAGTTGTTTGAAGTAGCAACATGATAAAAAATCAACAAGAAAAAACAAAGTCAAATATAAATATAACAAATGGTGAACTAGAAAGTTTCTATTCACAAAACATAACAGGAGCCAGCCATTTTTAATGTTTAAACTTATGAACAAAATAGTAACATGATCAAGAACAACAAGAAAAACAAAATATAAAATAAAGTATAAATATAACAGAAGTGTGAACTGGAAATTTTCTAGTCACAGAAGGTAACGGGAGCTAAGAAAAGTCTTTATTGGTGTCTAATTGCTTTCGGACCTCTTGGGCTTTCATTCTGTGTGGATTGATTATTACTTACACAGTTGATAACCAAAGTGTCTAAAATTCTTGGTGATTCATTAGATGCATGCCTTAAATTCCTTGGAGCAGTTTGTTGGTTGTTTGCATAAGTTCCATACCATATTTGTTGATTTCCACCTGCAATTTTCCTTCTTGGTCTCCTGTTGATGGAATTCTTTCTTGAATGTGACCGTTTAGACTGAGTTAGATCAGTAGGCTCTGAATTCTGGGTTGACTTTTTAGAACTGTTACTGATCATTAATGACTGTTGAGGTTTAGAATTATCAAATTTTTCCTTGTTCTTTGTACTGAGACTCTTCTTTCCTACAAAATCATTATTGTTTTCTTTATCTGCTCTTTGTGATTGTTCTCCATAAGCCTTTTCTACTGGAGATAGGCTGGTCTTGTACCATGTTTCTACAAATGACTCCGTTCTTCTCAGCTTTAAACCATCTGGTTCTTCTACAGTCGTGAATTCTTCAGTTTCTTTGTCATTGATGTGCTGTACCTCTTTCACCTGTCTTGATGTCAGTGCAGTTGATTCTGTGTGCATATTATGTTTCTTATTTCTTTGTGTGTAGTTACTGACATGTCCTCTGTCAAGGTAATCATCTTTAGATCTTGACCTTTTACTTCCATACCCTGCACGTTGTAGTTGCCTTATGTGAGTTTTAGCCTCTGCAAGCTTTTGATTATCTTCCTCTTGTCTTTTTAGTGCATCAGTTAACTGTTTTCTTAAATTGTCAATTTCTGTGTCCTTTTCCTTTAGTTTAACTTCCATTGCTTCCTCCAGACTCATCATTTCAGCATGTACTTTTTGATTGTGTCTCTTCATAGCTTCAGTCTCTTCACTGAGGTCTCTGCATCTATTCTCAAGCTTAATTATATTATCAGCATACTTGTTCCTTTGGTCTTCCTTTCTTCATTTTCTTCCTTGATTCTTTAAGATGGATCACATGAGTTTTTAAGTTGTCCCTTTTCCCCAAAGCCCTGGAAATGTAAATAATAATTTTTAAATGCAATCTTTGGCCAGCAAATTAAAAAGCTGCTTTTAAAATTTATTTTCTACAAAAGTTCATTCAATTTGTTAAAGAGATTATAAATTATGTATATTTTCTGTACCTTTGATGTTAGTCTTAATGTATTCTTATTTTTTAGATGGGACAGATACTCTGAGACTTTAATCAACAGTATTTGTTAAAAATGTCATAATTATTGGCAGTAACTGTTTGCAAAATTCATCTTTAATTTTGAACAAATTTAGGCAGAATGAAAATTTTGGAACACTGACAAGCCTGGGTTAAAGTTTGTTACTCTAGAAAAATTTCTCTGAAATATAATTATTGTTTTACTCGTAACATCCTTCCACTGTACCAGTTAACTCGTCTATCAGCTGGTCCACCATGTCATATGTTATTGGCACAGGACTCTTAAATGACAGCTCTCTCAAGTTCCAGTTAGTCATGTGAGATTGGAGTTTTGTATACCAACATGTGAAGAATTCTTGCATCATTCTTTGCATAAAATCTGACGTTCCAGATGTAGATTTTTCCTTCCGAAATGGCTGTTTGTCCGCTTCTACTTGGTGACTGCAGTTTTTGCATAGGTTAATAATCTCTGTTTCCTCTTTGTTTATAGACTCTTTGGAATTGTGCCTTGATATTTCTTGACTTGACATCTCTGAGCTCGAGCCTGCATTTAAATCATTGCATTAATTTTGTTTATAAATACTTCACTTGGTTAAGGGGAGGGAGATTAGATAGATAGATAGATAGATACTTCACTTGGTTAAGGGGAGATAGATAGATAGAGAGAGAGAGAGAGAAAGAGAGATATTAAAGACTGAAAGACTTATTGGAGAAATGTCTTTTATGGCTAGGTACGTATTCAAAGTAATGTTTAGTTATAAAAAAAATAATACCGTGAAAATATGAAAGGGCTAATTTGTTGGGTCATGAATTTTGGACACATAATAGAAATGACTTTTGTGATTTTATGTCAATTTCTAAATTTGATTTGTTTAAGAGTCTTTGTAAATCAAAATAACACCTCATAGGTATTAATGATATTTCGCATTATTGTGTAACATGCAAGGATCAGGATTTTAATAAATCGGTAGACAGTTTTTTGTTTGTTTTTGTTACAGTTTTTCAACAGTATTTCAGTTATATAATAGCCAGAAGTTAACATAACAAGTGTACCAGTACAGCCATATGCTAACATTTCCACATGAATCAGAGCTTGAGCATGAATGATTTCAGACACAATGTCTACTTTGAAATCATCAAGGAGAACAGTCCTCTCCCAAAACAGAAATTGTCAGTTTCATTAGTAGGACTAAGGTTTTGTGCATAGGAATTTACATAGCTTGCCTGAGTTGGCAGTCTCCCCACCGAGTTCAATAGCATATTCTGCTTCAAGCATCTCAAGACACAAAGCTGAAGTCTGGTCTGATGGCTTCCACAAATTTCTGGAAAGCAGTAGGTCCTCTTCTTGTCAGTATATAGAGTAGCTTGACAATCTTATCATTATCTGTTCTCTCAGCCTGAAGTTATTTATTTTTGTTTGTTAAACAGCCACTGAATAGATTGAAGAAAAACATGGGTTATTGTGCTACCAATAGGATGAATATTACCTTACACAGTTATGAACTTGCAGTCTGCAAGTTTGTTAAATAAAACTTTTAAAAATCTGAGGGAAAGTGTTCCACTGACGAAAAGAACTGTGATGGATATCTTAACACTTAAGAAAATAGAAACGATTGTGTAGAGCACTTGTTTAAGCACTTGCAGTTGTCTCTTTGAGCTTATCTGTAAGTTACTGAGAAATCATTAATATTCTTGGGGAACTTATTTTCGTGGATTTCGTGGTTGAGTAAATCCACAAAATTTAATCCCAATGAAAAGTTAAATTCATTTTATGTTCAAAAGTTGAAATCCACGAATTCATATCCCCACGAAATTGCCGTTTTGAACAAAACCACGAAATTTCATGCCCACAAAATTAAATGATTTTACAGTACCTGTTCACAGTTTGGGTAAAAAGTCTGAACATATTTATGGAGAGTGAAATGTAAAAGTATACCTGTCATTGAGAAGAAGAAGGATGTTTAAGAAATTGGCACAAACACATTTCTGCAGAATGATGGTTTTGATCCTCACTTGAAACATATCTGAGATGATCTTTTGAAAAATACTTTGAATTTACAGAGCAAAATTATACATATAAATTGATACTCGAAGCTGTTCACAAAGTATTTTGCAAAGACTTCATTTTGAACAAATGTGAATGATTTAAGTTTTAGAGGTTTATTTTCAATACTTTTCTTCTTTTTTTTTTTTGGTTTAGGCCACAATTATAGGTCATATAGTGACTTTCTAGCTTGTCACGGTGGACCCCAGGGGCTCCTCCTGGTGTTTTTAGCTCACCAGAGCACAAAGTGCTCAGGGTTAGCTATTGTGATTGCTCACCGTCCCGACATCCGACAACACTTTCTTTTAAACAACATCTACTCCTAAACCAACAGGCCAGTTTTGATGAAACTTCACAGGGATGTTCCTTGGATGGTCTTCTTTAAAAATTGTTCAAAGAATTGAATTCCATGCAGAACTCTGGTTGCCATGGCAACAGAAAGGAAAAACTTTAAAAATCTTCTCAAAAACTAGAAGGCTAAAGCTTAGATATTTGGTGTGAAGCATTGCCTAGTGGACCTCGACCAAGTTCAAATCATGACCCCGAGGTCAAAATTGACCCCGCCCTAGGGGTCATTTGATTTTACATAGGAAAATCTTAAAAAATCTTCTTCTCAAAAACCAGAAGCCCTAGAGCTTAGATATTTGACATGTAGCATTGCCTAGAGGACCTCTACTAAAGTTGTTCAAATCATGACCCCAGGGTCAAAATTGATCCCGCCCCAGAGTACACTTGATTTTACATAGGAAAATCTTCAAAAAATTTCTGAAAAAAGAAAACAGAAGGCCTAGCGCTCAGATATTTCATGTGTAGCATTGCCTAGTGGACCTCTACACAATTTGTTCAAATCATGACCCCCAGAATATCGCAAAATAGTAAATAGATAACCTTAGGCTAAGTTATTATCACGTTTTCATAGTCTCTTAAATTCCAAGCTGTCTTTTTGAAAACAACACTTGTATCAAATGCAAGTCACAGAAAATTATTTATAAATAAATGTGATATGTATGATTTTCTATGCAAGATGACATTAAAATTTACCTTAATTAAATCAAGCATTCCATTAGTGAAGATTTTATCCCTTCGTAGAGCAGCATAGAAATCCCCATCTAAGATCAGTTCATCTGCAATTCTGATGTGCTGACTGCGTAGAGTGGATTTCTGTCTCTTATCCATGGTGAATATTGGTCTTCAACTTCAGGTATTCCCTTATGCACTGTTGTAACTGTTGGAAACCTTTGCTTTCTTCAACTCTTTTAAAGACAAAAAATTAAAACATATTACTGCAGCACAAAATTTCCCCAAATTTTCCCTTGTCTTTTCTTATAATGTAACTTTTTTTTTCCTACTTCTTTAAGAATGATTAAACACTTGCTAAGATTTACACTCACTCATTACAGCCCTATATACTTCACATTTATTTGTAAATGCTCCACAGTAGCTTGGTAAGGAACATTATTATGTCTGATAGTAACCATTGTAATAAGTATAAACTCCTTTGTCTGTCTGTGCAATGTTTATTTTATCTTAAAATTTATTTACATATGTCTTAAAATAATTTAAAACAGTAGTCTCGGTCCTGTTAGAAACAAATCTCCTTTTGGGGCTTCCATAAAATTTTGCAATACTGTATTGAATCATTCAGACAAAAGCAGTTAAAATGACATCTACACCGAAACAATATGGTTAATCGTAATTATAATTCAACAAAATGTGTGGTTCCTCTTAAAACTATTACATTTTTTAAAAGAAAACTTTACTGCATTAGTTTTTACCAGAAACTTACCTGTATTGCATTGACACTTTTCTATGTAAGTTCATTCAGCCACAGTTTTATTAAATGATTACAATAAATATGATTTACAGCTAGTACAAATAAAAATCCAACTGTGCTGGAAAAAAGACTGACAAACAAAAACTTTATTTTGTCAGTATTTATCATAGTCTATAATTGTGTCATCCACCTAATGGCAGATTATTCTGAAGTCATCACTTTGCTTTTGTCTTGTTCGACTAGAGTAGGTTCCATAATTGTGCCAAATTGAATAAAAAAAAAAAGATAAAAGACATAAATGATGAACAAAAGACAAGAGATATACATTTCCTGGTGGGCTAATTGTTTTGTTACTTGTCATTCATTAATTGTATAGATGCTGACCTTGCTGTTTGAAATCTTGTTGAGATCGTAAGCTTATTGTCTTAAGAGATGAAAAAAGATCTTCTAGGGTTTTTGTTATTGAGAAATACACCAGTAGATCTGTTACAGATTTTGAGAGATATAATCTTGAATGAAGTCTTGTTGTCTGTCGGTACCAGTCACACACGCATGTGCATCATGCAAGATCTAGTTTCTTTCAAAATTTCTCAGTCAAGGCTACTGATGATTAATAATTTTTCTTAAATATTTATAATCATTACTAATTATGAGTCAAAAGTTCAGTTTCAGATAATTGTTTTATGCATTTGGGTAAACCAAAATAATCTCCATACTTGAAAGGCAGTCCTGTGTTCCAGATTAGACAACAATATATTAGACTTCCTTTGACTGTTTCTATTGTAGCCTACATAACTAGTGTGCCATGTGGTCTGTAATTGGTGAATTGCAATCCTTTAACTTGTGTTGAATCCATAAACCTTAATTATGATTATATAAAATTTTTAAGTCCAGTGTCCATCACATTTCACAAAGAAGACATTCTCATTGTCTTTAACAATTTAAATTGGAGCTGTGTCTACTGCATACAATGACATAATGTTTACCTTAACCTCACACATTAACTTTGTAAATTCACACAGTCTCACTGAAAACTTAGATTAAAAAAGCTTTTTAACAGTATTAAGTATCTATTGATATATTGACATTTTAATGTAAACCATAATCAGCCTTTTAAAAAAAATGAGAGGGGAAAAATGAGATCATTCATGAAATTAACCTTTGCTTAAGTTAAATTTCCTTTTATCAGATTAGAAAATCCAAGTGAAACAAACTCATAGCTGAAAGCTGCCACTTCATACCTGACAATCTGTTGATGTTCACTTATTCCTATTTTTGCATTTATATGAAATATGATTTAATGTTTTCAACTGTTATACCGTGTGAATAATGTTATATCAAATCTTAAATCTTATTGTTCTATAAACCCGGTCAAGAAAATTAATCTTCTGTTAATCTAATAGCACTTTTGTTCAGTGGCAATATACACCTTCCTTTAATCTTTAGCTGCATGTTTAGTAGGTTTTAATTTTTCCACCTGATTTTAGGGCTGTGATTCGGTCATCACAGCCAGGCTTAGTCTTAACTTTATTCAAACACAATATAATAATACATCCAGTTGTACCTCCAGGATGTTCCGCTGTTGGAGTTTTGGAAGCAGTCCTGTTTCATTTGCAATAGAAGTTTTGGTTTTGGCGAGAAATGACTTTTAACATATATAACTCTGTATTACATTTCCAATGGTTTTCAAAGGTAAGTGGGAATGGTTATAAAACAAACCTGACAACCTCACCCAAGGTAACTTTGAAAGGACACTACAATAATTTATCATTCTGTTTCTATGGAGCATTGATCTACTGGTTCATGGTGTCAGCCATTCTACTCCCAAGTTGTGGGCTCAACCCCAGTGGGGTCACAACCACTTCTTCTCATGTGACACCTGTACTGGTTTATCCAGGAAGCAGACTCGAGAGATCTTCAAGTTACTTTTATGATATTTTTTGCCAGTAGTATCTATGCAGTTATGATTGGATGTTATTTTAAGTTATTAAGTCATAAATGTCACATGGTCAAGGCTACCTTGAGATATATATATATACATTTAATAGTTAATTACCTGTCCATTGATCAATGTTTAGTTTTTGGTAAACCCAAATATCTTATCTGCCAGTAAAGATCAAAGGGTGCTTGTTAATCAACTAATTTTATTCAAAAGAGGTTTTAACATCGCTTCTAGAGATAAACTTATCAGTTACAATTATCTCACCAACCTACATTCTTCTTTTGGAAAAAAAGGAGGACTTTAAATACATAGCTGGCCTTTAAACATACACAAGTATTAAGATACTATTATATACTTAGTATGAAACAAGGAAAAACTTGCAGATTTTCCTGAAAATTAATAGTTACTGCAGAATAACTATATTGAAGACATGACTACAGACAATATTTAAATCTTTAAAGTTAATTCATGCAGTTTTGGAATGGTACAGTGCCAATAAAACAATTTGTTCTTAAACTGTTGTTTAATACTGTACACTTGTTCACACTTCCGTTCGAATTAGTAACATGGACTGCAGGTTTAAGTATCAGGTACTCTTTGGGGTCTGTGTAAACCTTTCTATACTGCATACCTTGAAAGTTTAACAGTTAGCCCCATATTTTGAAAAAAAAATCAAACAGCACCAAATCAGAGAAAGACATTAAAATTGAACAGCATGTAAAATGTGTATATTACTGTATAAAACAATAATCATTGTCTACATTGAATTCTGGTAAAGGACTGGATAAAAGGACCACACTTTTGGACTGTGAGTTCAGCGCCTTTAAAAACTCATCATATTCGAAGAACTGCTGAGGCATTAGCAATAATGTCCCAGTGCTGAAATTTCACATTACTGGGTCAAACATAGTTTTCAGCAAATGTTTTTTTTACATACTGCATTCATTTCTAAAGGGGGAAAGGTTTTGAGAATATTTCAAGTAGTTGTACCGTACTCATAATGGACATACAGATTGTTGGTACAGATGTTTTTTGTTTACCAAATATTTCTGTGTTTTGATGATCTACTTCTAAACCTTAACAATCTCATAAATCTTAAAATCACTTGATAAGATAAACTATTCAACAAAATGACGAACTATAATTGAAAATGAAGGCAAACACAAGGAGCTAGACTGGCTATCAAAATTTCCAAGGCAGAGTGATCAGTACCAAGCCTAATTGCACATAATGTTAGAATGTTATGGTTCAGTGATTTTTACTATAGTTATGGCCCTTAATTTGTGTCTGCATGTTAAGTGCTTGGAACCATACCTTTTTCTTCACGAAAAACTATCCCTGATATTTAAAAGTCATTTAGCTTGCCTGAAAGTGGTATTGATCCTTAATAGGTGCCATTCCAAGCTTACAGAATAGGAGTGAGTAGTTTTGTCAATATTCTTTCATTCTGGTCACACTGGTAGACTTGTATGGTTTTTCTCAGATTTAAGAAAATGATTCAACAGTTCGATGAAGCAAAAAGTGTTGTTGTTTTTTTCATTTAGTAATGTATTACCTGAGTATATTCCCTTCTTGAAAGAAATGCTTTGAGAAAACAACGTATTAGATTAACAGTTGGCTTTTCATAACCTGCAATTTGCATCTGTAAAAAAACTGCTCTTTAACCTTTTTAGCTCATCTGATTTTTTGAAAAAAAATGATGAGTTATTGTCATCACTTGAGCGGTTGTCGGCGTCGGCGTCGGCGTTGCCTGGTTAAGTTTTATGTTTAGGTCAGCTTTTCTCCTAAACTATCAAAGCTATTGCTTTGAAACTTGGAATACTTGTTCACCATCATAAGCTGACCCTGTACATCAAGAAACATAACTCCATCTTGCTTTTTGCAAGATTTATTGCCCCTTTTGGACTTAGAAAATCAGTTTTCTTGGTTAAGTTTTATGTTTAGGTCAGCTTTTATCCTAAACTATCAAAGCTATTGCTTTAAAACTTGCAACACTTGTTCACCATCATAAGTTGACCCTGTACAGCAAGAAACATAACTCCGTCCTGCTTTTTGCAAGATTTATGGCCACTTTTGGACTTAGAAAATATCAGATTTCTTGGTTAAGTTTTATGTTTAGGTCAACTTTTTCTCTGAAACTATCAAAGCTATTGCTTTGAAACTTGCAACACTTGTTCACCATCATAAGCTGACCCTGTACAGCAAGCAACATAACTCCATCCTGCTTTTTGCAATAATTATTGCCCCTTTTGGACTTAGAAAATCATTTTCTTGGTTGAGTATTATGTTTGTCAACTTTTCTCATAAACTATCAAAGCTATTGCTTTAAAACTTGCAACATTTTTTCACCATCATAAGTGGACACTGTACATCAAGAAACATAACTCTATCCTGCTTTTTGCAAGAATGATGGCCCTTTTTAGACTTAGAAAATCATGGGTAGGACAATATTTCTATTACACTAAAAAAAATCAGATGAGCGTCAGCACCCGCAAGGCGGTGCTCTTGTTTTATTTTCAGATAACTGTTAAATTTACTATGTATTCATTGGAATAATAGTTATTTAAGTATTTACGATTCCAACACAATATTAAGCTAGTCATTATTCGTTGATTTCACCGGAGTGTTTTTTTCCCCCACCTTGGATTTTTTTTCAAACCCTTGTAAGTCAATGGCTTTCTGACTTGAAGAGGTGACTTCTGTTTCAGTACATTGGAATGTGTAACACTAAGCTTACTCGCAGTTAATTTTGCCATTGTTTCATAAGAGTTTGTTGTTCCATATGGTTGTCTTCTTTTGTCATGAAAGTCATCATCTTTTTGCTGAGCCATTGCACCATCACATATAATTCTTTCTTGGTAGTCTGAATCTTTCTGATTCTTACTTTCAGTTCGCTTTGCCTCAGCAAACAGAATTTTGTTTTTCATTTGTTGCATGTTATATCTAGAAGTAGTTCCTGCACACATTTCCCTACATTCCTGTAAGGTTGAAGGTCGTGGCTTGGCAGCATCATTTGCTTCTGAAACTATTGTCTTAGCGGCTACTTCCTTTCTCTTTCCGTTTTCTAGGAATGCTGCTAATACAGGATCATCGTTTGACATCGCATTTGATTGACTTGTTTGATCTTGGGTTTGTTTATATAAAACACTGAACTTTTGACTCATTATTTCAAGCTCTTTTTCATATTTGGCAACTTTTTTTCTCAGTTCTTCATTCTGCCTACTCATGTGCCTTAGACTTTTGTCTTTAAGATCAGCCTCACCCTCAGTCTGTTTACTTTGTTCGGTTTGGCAAAGGCTTTCCTTGAGCTTTTCATTTTCTTCATTTAAATGCTGGTTTTCCAGTCTTAGAGATTCTACAGTCTTCTGCTGTTGATGAAGTGTCATTTCATTATTTTTTCATTTGGTTTCAAGCTTCAAAATTTTACTAGCATATTTCTGTACTTGCTCCTCTTTCTTGTTCAAATTGTTATGTAGCTCCCCCTTCAATATTTTGAGGTTAATGATGCTTGTAAGTAAAGAGTCCTTGTTAGTTGCTTCTATTGCCCTGAAAACACAGACATGTTCAAGATCATTTTTTTCACAATCGTAAAGAATAAATCGTTATCTGAAATTGTATTTTCTAGTATTTACTTCAGGTTTCATTATTTTTGTTGCTCATTTAATTCAGCAAATTGACAGAACTACATTTTGTGTCAGATAATGCATGTTAATATTTATGGAGTTCCAAATTCTTGTGTTGTTCTGTGAATATCAATTAATATTAAACCTGTCTACTTGACAATAGTAATTAATTTTATAAAGTTTTCTTTTCAAGAAGTCATAACTGTACTTAGATTTCTAAACTAAAGATGACATGATATTAAAGCAACACAGTTAAAATAATACAAATGAAAAATTAAATAAAAACTATAAACAGATTCTCCCTATATTGCTGTAAACTCATAAAATGTATGACATTGTACTGTGATTGCACATGTACATATATTATAAGGCTACCACAACACATTAAGTGAAAAAGACAGTATAATTTTTAAGCTTATTAGTTATCCAGGTATAAAGCATTCAGTCATGTAGTAAAATACTTGGGTCACATAGACTTTGAGATGCAAGTGTCAACTGTAATAATTGCTAAAAGCAACACATCTAAATGACATTGCTCTTACTTAGAACAGTTTTGCTCCAGTTTTAGTAATTTGTCCAGCAGATCTTCAACCATATCAAAGGTGACAGGCACAGGACTGCTGAATTATTGCTCACGTTCATTCATGTGGAATAGATGCATTTTAAGCTTTGTATACATTCCATTCAAACTCTGATGAGTTGCAAAGTCTATGGAATGGCTGGATCTTCTTGAATTGTGTAAAAAGTGGTTGGTTGGATGGATTGCAAAGTCTAATGAATGGTTTGATTGTCATCTTAAAGAATGGCTTTCAGGAGGAAGTTGAACATGCATCAATTCATTTCTGTTGCTCCTGTAATAAAAAGTAAAGGTTGTTTGTATATAGACAAAATGGTTATATGGCATATAGATTTAGTACCTTTTTTGTAGGATTTACTCCTTTAAAATTACAGGCACATAATTTCTTGCATAGTGGCTTCTAGTTCTGTTGAAATGGTATAAAGATCAAGTCTTTTGGTAAAACATTTAAAGTAATACATTCTTAAAATGATGGATTCTGGTTGAGTTAGATTCTGCTACAGTGCAAAGCATAAAAGATAGATTCAAAACTTTACAGAGCCTTCATGCAAGAAAGTAAACAAGTTGTAGGAAGTTATAGATATGTTTGTTGGTTTTTTCCCACACAAAGTATGTTTTTCAGTGTAGAATGAAATTCAAGATTAGAGTATTTTCTAATTTATGAATTTACCTGTTTATTGTATGAGTATGATTTTGTTCTACATGTGGCAAGCTGGGTGGGTTCTTCCTGCTTGGAGAAACTGGTTCTTTAGCAGCATTAGAAATATCAGATTTAGCATTTTCAGTTGGCTCCGGGGATCCTTCAGAACTGTTGCCAGAGTCTGCTAGAAATTCTTGAGAAAAAAAAGAATACAAAAATTTCAGTTTCAAATATGACAGATGGTTTTGAATCTGTGTTTAAAAGTAAACTTTTATAACATCATTGTATGGAGGTAATGTTGAATTTTGTTATAGCTATTAAATTTTATCCATAATTCCAATATCACTGTCTATAGTTCATTGTGAACACCTTAATCCAACACTTGTCCAAGTGGTTCAGTTTGTTGACTGAATCATTTAACATATGTATCAGTTCCTGCCCTGCTGCGGTCATGAGGTAAGGAAGATGTCAAGCTGGCTTGTATAAGGTTGGTGCCTGTCTGTCCCTAAATTCATGCTGGAACAGATATGTTAAATCAGCCTCCACCATTAAAAGCTGGAAATTGACATATGGTCTTGTGTTGACGTGACTTAAAACCGAACAGAACAAACAAACACAAATATAAGCCAACCATACATTAAAAACTTTCTTCTTATTATTCTTACCTCTGTCTAGTTTCTTGACTTCTTCATGATACCTTTCCATTAATTTATCAGCAAGAAATTTGTATGCAGGATTGATTGCATCAATAAAATCTTGAAATGCATCTGGTCCCTTTCTTTGTAATATAAATAATAACTTGGAGATCTTTTCAGAGTGTGTCCTCTCAGTCTGAAATAGAAGATTTTTGTTGCTACTTGTTATCATTTGTTGATTCATTATGCTGAAAGTAAAGACTTAACATTTTAGATGTATTATCTTTAAATTTCTGTTCAATAGTTCCATGCAATGTGGTGTACATCCTGTGGTCTTGAAACATACTATTAGAAGCTAAGCTGATGAAAGGGGTATGATTTTTCCAAATTTATTTGAGCATTGAAGAATAACTGTGAATGAAAAGTTAAAATAAGATGTTTCAGTGGATGTTGATAAAACCTTTACTATTAATATTATTATTATTATTATTATTATTATTATTGTTGTTGTTGTGTAGAGTTTAAAATGAAGTGGGTAGCTCTCAACAGGAGAAAAAAAAGATGTGACATAGCATGAATTTTTCTGTACTTCATTTCATTTTCATACAATACTGTATACATACTACTGATATGATTTTTTTATGCTTCACAGATTTCTTCATGTTCCAAAAATTTTGACAATCTAACATGATTTGTATGACTGTCCCTCTAATTATATCACATCAGAAAATTAATTGATTATAAGCTACCTTTACTGTCTGGCCCAAGAAAAAGCTTTTTTTTTCTTTGATGTTAATTAAGTTATCCAGAAAGTTTTATAACAGTCCATAAAAAATCTGTCAGAATTGAAAATTACTAAGCAAAATATCCTAATAAAGTCATTTTAGACAATAAATTTAAAAGTCCTTAAGATATTTTGTAAAATTTAAATAGTTTCTATTACCATTTTTTTTTTGGGTACTACAGAATGGTTTATGACCCGCCCGCTTAGCTCAGTAGGTAAGAGCGTTGGTCTACGGATCGCGGGGTCGTGAGTTCGATCCTCGGAAGGGCGCATGTTCTCCGTGACTATTTGATAAACGACATTGTGTCTGAAATCATTAGTCCTGATTCATGTTGGGAAGTTGGCAGTTACTTGCGGAGAACAGGTTTGTACTGGTACAGAATCCAGGAACACTGGTTAGGTTAACTGCCCACCGTTACATGACTGAAATACTGTTGAAAAACGGCGTTAAACCCAAAACAAACAAACAAACAAACAGAATGGTTTATGATATGACTTGTATTTCTTGCACTGTGAAACACAGTCATACCTGTATTCCAGGGTTCATACGCGTCAGGGAAAAGTCAGGGAAAAAAATTTTTTTTCAAGGTCAGGGAATTGTCAGGGAATTTTACAAAATGTCAGGGAAATTTTGAAATTTGGAAAATGTCGGGAAAATGTCAGGGAATTTCCTGATCTGGTTAGGCAACAATTTGTAAAGGTTAAGACAGTTTCTTCAAATATTTCCTTTTTCATGAAAGCTATTACACTTACAACAATTAAAGCATAATTTTAAATTATATGCATATATCTATATTCTACATATTTTTCAAATTCCATGTAGAAGAAACTGAAAGGGATTTGCACCCCTTACCTCCTGAGCAAATCTGGTGATGGCTATATCTAATGATTCGATCCCCTTCTCTCCTGCGGACAAAGCGTTTTGCCACTAATCTCAGGGTTGAGTGTTCAAGTCCTCTGACTGACCAAATTATTTTTTTATGATTTTATGTGTAAAAGACGGAAACTTGTCACACTTGTCATGTTTTATCAACGAAATACTCTACTATCGATTACCATTCTTCTACATACATAAAACCGTTCTACAAAATGTCGTTTAAAATCTTCAGGACCGGACAAGCACGGACAATTCAAAGAACTGTTGTTAGCGATACAAAATGCAATGTGTCATAAAAAAATATATAATCATAGATACAAATACAAACACAAGGAATTATATTTTAAAAAATGGTTAGAAAAGAATTCGAACCCATGGTAACGTGTTTTCAAGTCGGAGAGCTTACCACTACACCACTGTGCCACTGGTTCTCTAAATTGATTATTTTGATAGATCTAGATATTTTCAGGACACGAATATCACGTGAAATAACGAAAACGCCCGAAAATATTGGCGAAGATTAATGAGTGCCAGGTCAATACTTACGGACAATATATATACATACAAGGCTCCAATAACACAAACATATGGTCTTTATTTTACACAGTTTCAATATTTGAAGAAGGATGTTTTTGTGATACTGGTGCCTTGTGCATGTGGCTAGTGCTTGGTGCATGCAGTTCAGCTTTTTAACCTTTCAGGTGTGACTACTAACCACTAACAATGAGCAGGCAGACTAGATTTAATGACAATTCCATTTTAATGTAATTTAGTAAAGCTATGTTCAGAAAAACAGTTCGATTTGGCTAATATGTTCAGGTTTCCAAAAGTAATTGCTTTATTGTCTATCGGTCATAACATAAAAACATTTGTTTGTTTGAAACAGTGTATTTGATTACTTTTAATGCATGATAATTCATGTCATTTTGCTTGCCAATGTGTTTTGTATAATCACCAGCTCCATATCCAGTTGATTTGGAATAAACAAACAAAATATTAAACAATGTAAATGTTTGTCAAAAAAGGAGGTAAGGGTTGGCTGTAGGGGTGGTGGAGGCCAACATTCTATTTTTCATTTAAAATTGAATCACTAAATGTGCACATTTTAAGATAACAAAAGTCATACTAGGTGACTTGGTTTGTATCGTACCGAACCAAAAAGTCAGGGAAAAATGCTTTCATGTCAGGGAAAAGTCAGGGAAATGTCAGGGAATTTTGTCTGAAAGAATGTGTATGAACCATGTATTCAGCAGCCAGTCAAGGGAATGGCACAATCTGATGATGACTGCTGAAGACAAGTTGACATTAGAACAAAAATGTCAGTTTGGGAATTAAGCTAACTGGCTGCTTAATACAGGTGGCTGTTTTGGGCAGGTTTAACTCAGTATTTAAATCAAGAGTACCTTTATTTTTGCAACATTTTCACCACTTAGAGTATTCCTTGCCTCCAAAGTATCCAAAATGTCTTCATCCAAATTTAGGTTTTTCTTTATCTCTGGTTTCCATTTCCTTAAAGGTCCATTACTAAGGGAAAGTGAGTTGGCAATTTTTTTCATAGCCAGTGCATAGACTTCTGCAAGACACTAAATAATGAAGATTGGCAGGTCAAAATTTACAGATGGTCTTTGGAACTCAAAGAAATGTATGTGTATTATGTTGAAATTTCAATGAATCGACAGAATGACCCCCCAGGTCTTTTTAACTTTCTTCATACTTCATAGAAAAATAATTGTACATATACTGCGATTTATTTCGAATTTCTACATACCAACTTTCATTTTCCAATAAAATGAAATAGTTTCTGTGCTTTTTAAAAGAAATTAAAATGTTCACTTTCCTTAGTATTGGACCTTTAACACTTCTCTTGCTGCATCATCCATTGTTGGTTTCACTGTGTTTTAATAATGTTTGTAGATTTGAAGTTTCTTGAGTTAGTTTTTGTTTACTGTCTAATTACATGATTTCCTAATTATATAACTTAAGTTCATTTGTCAGCTGCAGTTCCTGAAGCAGCAGTTTCTTTAGCATTATATCTGTTTAGTTATGGTACAGCAGCTAGTTTTTACATTTTCTAACATTTTTTTACACAGTTTTGTCAAATTTTATTTCCATTGATACATTTTTTTCCTGAAATTATTACTATCACAGTTTGAATCAATTAATGCCTTTTCAAAATCTGTTTATTTAATTTTGATAACATTAGTGATCTGGAAACACTTTTGTGAAATATTCTACCAAAATTAAGCCCAACAGCTAACGTCATTTTTATTTTTTCTCTGTTCCCTGAATCTGATCATTGCCACAGAAAAGATTGTTCTCCTGAAATTTTTCATGCTTCTAGAGGATTTGAATTTAAATTTATCAATAATGCAGGGTCATTTAATCTTATTGTTGTCACATTGTCAATATCTTCATATTGCTTGTGTGACATATATATTGTTCTAAAGCATCTTAACCATTGTAAACCAAAATTTGTTATCAAATAAGATCTTTTATAATACTTGTATGATAATGATGGTATTATATCAATAACCACACACATGCGGCTAATACAATATCCATATTATATGCATGAAGGCATCCTAACCTATTTCAATATGAATAGCCTAATTTTTCATTGAAAATATTACTGTAAATTACAATGAATAACCCCAAAAGATTCATCAAGGAAGCAAGTAGATTAAGCCTTCAGTGTGTATGTGTTAAAATTTATTGTTAGAAGCATGTTTCAGAAAGTATTTTCACTGAAATAGTTTGTTGGTGCCAACACTTATGCTTTTAATCAACTCAGTTTTGTCTAAATGTATTTTTGCACAGTCTAAATGTATTTTTGCACAGTCTATGTGTTCACAATATGCCCACTTTACTTTGGACAAAAGATCATAGGAAAGTTAGTAGCCTACTACTAACTTTCGTCTAAATCCAGCAGTTTAATCAGTTTGTATTCTGTTGTTAAGAATACCACTATAATATAGTTTGTTTATAGGTCTTAGTTTTGCATGCTTATAACAACAAAACTAAAAGTAGTTCCTCTTGAACTGTTTCTGTGACAAGTATTTCCCAAACCCAGTCACTTGCTGGATGGAAACTTAGTGAATAATGTTAGTACTTTGTTAGGTTATTATAGAGTAAATCCAATAGGTCGCTGTGTTCTGTATACTCTACATCAAGTTAGGAACTTTACAGGAGAGTAAACCCAAGGAGTTGTCAAGTACTAGGTACATTACATCAGGTGCGGAACAACTATACACAGATAAGTAAACGAACAGACTTTAAACAGTATTTAGTACTTCACATCAGGTGAGGAACTGTACAGGAGAGTTAGCCTAGTGAGTTGCCGTGTACTGTGTACTTTATGTCAGGTAAGGAACTGAACAGGAGAGTTAGCCCAGTGAGTTGCCAGGTACTGTGTAAATTACGTCACATGAGGAACTGTAAAGGAGAGTAAGCCCAATGAGATGTCATGTACTATGTACTTGACATCAGATGAGGAACAGTACAAAAGAGTTAGCCTAGTAAAGAATTGCCATACAATATGTACTTGACATCAAGGTGAGGAATAGCATGGGGGAGTAAACCCAATGACTTGCAATGTAGTATATACTTTACATCAGGTAAGGAACTGTACAGGAGAATGATTCCAATGAGTTGCAGTATGGTATATTATGCTTTACATCAGGTGAGGAACTGTACAGGAGAATGATTCCAATGAGTTGCAATGTAGTATATACTTTACATCAGGTGAGGAACTGTACAGGAGAATGATTCCAATGAGTTGCAGTATAGTATATTATGCTTTACATCAGGTAAGGAACTGTACAGGAGAATGATTCCAATGAGTTGCAATGTAGTATATACTTTACATCAGGTGAGGAACTGTACAGGAGAATGATTCCAGTGAGTTGCAGTATAGTATATTATGCTTTACATCAGGTGAGGAACTGTACAGGAGAATGATTCCAATGAGTTGCAGTATAGTATATTATGCTTTACATCAGGTGAGGAATTTGACAGGAGAATGATTCCAATGAGTTGCAGTATAGTATATACTTTACATCAGGTGAGGAACTGTACAGGAGAATGATTCCAATGAGTTGCAGTATAGTATATTATGCTTTACATCAGGTAAGGAACTGTACAGGAGAATGATTCCAATGAGTTGCAGTATAGTATATTATGCTTTACATCGGGTGAGGAACTGTACAGGAGAATGATTCCAATGAGTTGCAGTATAGTATATTATGCTTTACATCGGGTGAGGAACTGTACAGGAGAATGATTCCAATGAGTTGCAGTATAGTATATTATGCTTTACATCAGGTGAGGAACTGTACAGGAGAATGATTCCAATGAGTTGCATTTTAGTATATTATGCTTTACATCAGGTGAGGAACTGTACAGGAGAATGATTCCAATGAGTTGCATTTTAGTATATTATGCTTTACATCAGGTGAGGAACTGTACAGGAGAATGATTCCAATGAGTTGCATTTTAGTATATTATGCTTTACATCGGGTGAGGAACTGTACAGGAGAATGATTCCAATGAGTTGCATTTTAGTATATTATGCTTTACATCGGGTGAGGAACTGTACAGGAGAATGATTCCAATGAGTTGCATTTTAGTATATTATGCTTTACATCAGGTGAGGAACTGTACAGGAGAATGATTCCAATGAGTTGCAGTATAGTATATTATGCTTTACATCGGGTGAGGAACTGTACAGGAGAATGATTCCAATGAGTTGCAGTATAGTATATTATGCTTTACATCAGGTGAGGAACTGTACAGGAGAATGATTCCAATGAGTTGCAGTATAGTATATTATGCTTTACATCGGGTGAGGAACTGTACAGGAGAATGATTCCAGTGAGTTGCAGTATAGTATATTATGCTTTACATCGGGTGAGGAACTGTACAGGAGAATGATTCCAATGAGTTGCAGTATAGTATATTATGCTTTACATCAGGTAAGGAACTGTACAGGAGAATGATTCCAATGAGTTGCAGTATAGTATATTATGCTTTACATCAGGTAAGGAACTGTACAGGAGAATGATTCCAATAAGTTGCAATGTAGTATATACTTTACATCAGATGAGGAACTGTACAGGAGAATGATTCCAATGAGTTGCAGTATAGTATATTATGCTTTACATCAGGTGAGGAATGATTCCAATGAGTTGCAGTATATTATATGATGCTTTACATCAGGTGAGGAACTGTACAGGAGAATGATTCCAGTGAGTTGCAGTATAGTATATTATGCTTTACATCGGGTGAGGAACTGTACAGGAGAATGATTCCAGTGAGTTGCAGTATAGTATATTATGCTTTACATCGGGTGAGGAACTGTAGAGGAGAATGATTCCAGTGAGTTGCAGTATAGTATATTATGCTTTACATCGGGTGAGGAACTGTACAGGAGAATGATTCCAGTGAGTTGCAGTATGTATATTATGCTTTACATCAGTGGATGTAGGGAGAATGATCCAGTGAGTTGCAGTATAGTATATATGCTTACATCGGTGAGGAACTGTACGGAGATGTCCAATGAGTTGCAGATAGTATATGCTTACTCGGGAGGAACTGTACGGAGAATTGTTGTTTGTTTTGGGTTTAACGCCGTTTTTTCAACAGTATTTCAGTTATGTAACGGCGGGCAGTTAACCTAACCAGTGTTCCTGGATTCTGTACCAGTACAAACCTGTTCTCCGCAAGTAACTGCCAACTTCCCCACATGAATCAGAGGTGGAGGACTAATGATATCAGACACAATGTCGTTTATCAATTAGTCACGGAGAACATACGCCCCGCCCGAGGATCGAACTCGCGACCCCGAGATCCGTAGACCAACGCTCTTACGTATTGAGCTAAGCGGGTGGGCTGTACAGGAGAATCATTCCAATGAGTTGCAGTATAGTATATTATGCTTTACATCAGGTGAGGAACTGTACAGGAGAATGATTCCAATGAGTTGCAGTATAGTATATACTTTACATCAGGTGAGGAACTGTACAGGAGAATGATTCCAATGAGTTGCAGTATAGTATATTATGCTTTACATCAGGTAAGGAACTGTACAGGAGAATGATTCCAATGAGTTGCAGTATAGTATATTATGCTTTACATCGGGTGAGGAATTTGACAGGAGAATGATTCCAATGAGTTGCAGTATAGTATATTATGCTTTACATCGGGTGAGGAATTTGACAGGAGAATGATTCCAATGAGTTGCAGTATAGTATATTATGCTTTACATCGGGTGAGGAATTTGACAGGAGAATGATTCCAATGAGTTGCAGTATAGTATATTATGCTTTACATCGGGTGAGGAACTGTACAGGAGAATGATTCCAATGAGTTGCAGTACATCATGCTTTACATCGGGTGAGGAACTGTACAGGAGAATGATTCCAATGAGTTGCAGTATAGTACATTATGCTTTACATCGGGTGAGGAACTGTACAGGAGAATGATTCCAATGAGTTGCAGTATAGTACACCATGCTTTACATCGGGTGAGGAATTTGACAGGAGAATGATTCCAATGAGTTGCAGTATAGTACATCACGTTTACATCGGGTGAGGAACTGTACAGGAGAATGATTCCAATGAGTTGCAGTATAGTACATCATGCTTTACATCGGGTGAGGAACTGTACAGGAGAATGATTCCAGTGAGTTGCAGTATAGTACATCATGCTTTACATCGGGTGAGGAACTGTACAGGAGAATGATTCCAGTGAGTTGCAGTATAGTACATCATGCTTTACATCGGGTGAGGAACTGTACAGGAGAATGATTCCAATGAGTTGCAGTATAGTACATCATGCTTTACATCGGGTGAGGAACTGTACAGGAGAATGATTCCAGTGAGTTGCAGTATAGTACATCATGCTTTACATCGGGTGAGGAACTGTACAGGAGAATGATTCCAGTGAGTTGCAGTATAGTACATCATGCTTTACATCAGGTGAGGAACTGTACAGGAGAATGATTCCAGTGAGTTGCAGTATAGTAATCATGCTTTACATCGGTGAGGAACTGTACAGGAGAATGATTCCAGTGAGTTGCAGTATAGTACATCATGCTTTACATCGGTGAGGAACTGTACAGGAGAATGATTCCAGTGAGTTGCAGTATAGTAATCATGCTTTACATCGGTGAGGAACTGTACAGGAGAATGATTCCAGTGAGTTGCAGTATAGTATATTATGCTTTACATCGGGTGAGGAACTGTACAGGAGAATGATTCCAATGAGTTGCAGTATAGTATATTATGCTTTACATCGGTGAGGAACTGTACAGGAGAATCATTCCAATGAGTTGCAGTATAGTACATCATGCTTTACATTGGGTGAGGAACTGTACAGGAGAATATTCAAGATTGCAGTATAGTACATCAGTTGACATCGGTGAGAACTGTACAGGAGAATGATTCCAATGAGTTGCAGTATAGTATATTATGCTTTACATCGGGTGAGGAACTGTACAGGAGAATGATTCCAATGAGTTGCAGTATAGTATATTATGCTTTACATCAGGTGAGGAACTGTACAGGAGAATGATTCCAATGAGTTGTGTAGATTACTTTACATGTTCAATGAGTCCAGTAAGTATATGATGCTTTACATCAGGTAAGGAACTGTACAGGAGAATGATTCCAATGAGTGCATGTAGTAAACTTTACATGATTCCAATGAGTTGCAGTATATATATATGCTTTACATCAGGTAAGGAACTGTACAGGAGAATGATTCCATGAGTTGCAGTATAGTATATGTATGCTTTACATCGGTGAGGAACTGTACAGGAGAATGATTCCAATGAGTTGCAGTATAGTATATTATGCTTACATCAGGTGAGGAACTGTACAGGAGAATGATTCCAGTGAGTTGCAGTATAGTATATTATGCTTTACATCGGGTGAGGAACTGTACAGGAGAATGATTCCAATGAGTTGCAGTATAGTATATTATGCTTTACATCAGGTGAGGAACTGTACAGGAGAATGATTCCAATGAGTTGCAATGTAGTATATACTTTACATCAGGTGAGGAACTGTAGAGGAGAATGATTCCAATGAGTTGCAGTATAGTTTGATATACATATTCCTCATAGTTTATTTATCAACAAACTCAATAAAATAAATCAACAGTAACAATTCAAGACAACGAATGAGAACATATGTAAGAAATGCAAAGTTCAAATTTACATAAAAGGAACACAAGTTATAAAATCTTGTGTATACTTTCCATATCAAAGAGAAAATGATTAAACTGTATTAAAGGCCATCATAATGTGTATTTGATGCTAAAACAAAGTTTGTATTTAATCATTTCCAGCAACATGGATGGTTTTTGGTAGAGTTAATTTATTCCAAGCTCCCCTATAAAAATATATTTTGATATCCAAAACTATTCCAGGGACAAGCATAGATTAAACATGTTTACTAAAGCACTTAAGATGATAACATAATGTTTCTTATGCTCTCACATTGGCAAGAAGATGATTATGTCTTAATGAAAATGGTTCATGTGAACACCTTTCAAAATTGAAAGGTCTTTTGTTTGTATTTTGAGTCATTAATACTAGGTTTTTGGTCCTCCTCAGATAGTTTTCTAGTTCATTTAAAATGCAGTTCCTAGGCATATTAGCTCCACAAACAGGAAAGAGTCACTTGTCTAGTACTCAAATACTTAAGTTTACTATCTCCTGTTGCTAGTTGCCCTTCTCATTGCTGTTGTAATATTTCTAGGGGATTGATGACCATTTCCATAAGCACCTTGCATAAGAGACATCCTTGGTTCGGTGTAATTAGTGGACTGTCTTCTTGGAGACTGTCCCTGTGTATTGGACACCCGTCTTTGATTTGGTGCCCCCCTTCTTGTTGGCATTCCAAGTTTCCTCATTTGGTCACCTTGTAATTCTTTTACTTTTGTTTCAAGTGCTTCAATCCTTGCATCCTTTTCTGCTATCTGTTTAAATTTAGTGTCAGCATCCTTTTCCAGATTGTCTAATGATGTTTTAAGGTTATTGTATTCAGTTTCCTTATCAGTTAGCCTTTTCTGTAGCTTTTTGAAATTGCTCATATCTTGTTGGTGCTTCCACAATTCAGATACCATCTGTTCAATTTCCTGTTGTTTATCTCTATGTTTGTTGTCAAGTTCTTTTTTGTCAGCTAATACACTCTCAATGCACATGTTAAGTGGCTGCTTTCTTTCTTTCTCAGGAAAAAGATCATAGCACTTCCTGATCATTTTCATGTCATCAGAATTTTTCAACCTGTATATAAGTCTGTCCATTTCACAATCTATCATTTCCCAAGTGACTTCATTATCATCAATGTCACCTGTGTCCTCATTTTCAAAAGTTACGCCAAGAAGTTTGATGTACATATTCCTCATTGCTTCCATCTGAATTTGAAAAGCCTCAGTGTGTTCAAAAGATATTTCAGACCTGGACATATCATTTTCATCATCATGCATACCTAATTCAGGTTGAAAAACTTCTTCATCAAAGTGTGAGAAACGAGAACTTCCTCTTCTTACACAGTCGTAGTAAACCTCACCTGTTGGGAACTCTTCATCATTCTCATTCAAGCCTACATTAACATCCTCTGGTCCATCAACTGTATCAGTATTTTCAAATCCCTCACTTCTTGCTTCAGTTGTACTTGTGATTTGACTTTCAGCATCATCATTTGTTAATGTTGTTACAGTAGCTGTTTGACTCTTGATTTCATCAAAGCCTTGATCACATGACTCTGCTTCACTTTGAGTGTCATGTCTATCATTTTTCGACTCCTTTGGACCACTTGCTGCATGTACTGATTTTCTAGGAGACTCTATTATACCAATAGGACTCATACATGCATCTTTGTATTGCTTTCTCTGTGGTTCTGAGTCAGTAAGGCCCGCATCCTGCGGCTGCTGTTGGGAATGATTTTGTGGAACCACAGCAAGGTTATAGCCAGGTGTGGGGAAGAATTGCTGGGAATCTTTGTTGTAATAGTAGCCAGCTGAGACAGATTCCTGTGTAGGTATTATTGTATGCCTTGCTCTCTGGTGGTGGGTAGTGGTGGAAACTGCCCTGTTGTTTGTGTTGCAGTATTGTTCAACTCTGTTGTAGTTGTCTTGGCTGAAGTATTTTGGATGGGTTTCATACTGGACAGATCTTTGATCATGTTTGTCTCTCTCTGTTGATAGAAAATTGTGTCAGTTATATTAATTGAAACAAATGGAAATTTAGGAATTATAGAATGCAACCATGTGAAACAATAGCTGACTTAGTTTGACTGAAGCTGTCCATGAGAGGTAATCAAATGTGAAACACCCCTCATACCCACTAGCATTGGCTTAAACAAAACTATGTTATTCAGAAAATTTGAATTAACTTAATTATCCTGAAGGACTAGAAAATGCAACAACACCATGTCCATGTACTGGGACACTTTCTTTGGCTGCCACTCAGCACCTAAAGACTGCTGTAAATTTTTACGTTGTGATAGTTGATAAAATCTGCAGCTATTAAAAGATCCTTTGAAAGCATGAAAGTAATGAAATGTCTGTTCATGTCCCATAAAGCCATGGAAATTTGAAGGAAGGAAGTTATGCAGAATAAAAACAAGACAAGTAAGAATATGGTTTTGAAGCAACAGGAAGATTGTAGGTTGAAGAGCATGGACGGTCATTAAAAAATTGTTTACTGTGCTCCTGTGAGTTTTGATGGCAATTTAAAAAAAAAATTCAGTCAGTACAGACTGACATCAAAACAGAGATAAACAAAAGAGAGACTGAAATCAAAACAGAAATAGTTAAAATAGAGACTGAAATCAAAACAGAGATAATGAAAATAGAGACTGAAATCAAAACAGAGATAATCAAAAGAGAGACTGAAATCAAAACAGAGATAATTTAAATAGAGACTGAAATCAAAACAGAGATAATCAAAAGAGAGACTGAAATCAAAACAGAGATAATTAAAAGAGAGACTGAAATCAAAACAGAGATAATCAAAAGAGAGACTGAAATCAAAACAGAGATAATCAAAAGAGAGACTGAAATCAAAACAGAAATAGTTAAAATAGAGACTGAAATCAAAACAGAGATAATCAAAAGAGAGACTGAAATAAAAACAGAGATAATTAAAAGAGAGACTGAAATAAAAACAGATAATCAAAAGAGAGACTGAAATCAAAACAGAGATAATTAAAATAGAGACTGAAATCAAAACAGAGAAAATCAAAAGAGAGACTGAAATCAAAACGGGGATAATCAAAAGAGAGACTGAAATCAAAACAGAGATAATTAAAATAGAGACTGACATGAAAACAGATAATTAAACTTCATGCAGTGCCAAGTTAAGTTGCATAAGGGCCAGTGATGAAACAACTCTTACATTTTACATTACTTAATTTAGAAGTCATTACTTGCAATGTTTGAAAGTCATTAATTTATGACTTTTTAAGAGAGTAAGATGTTTGACCATTGAACTTAAAAAGGGTAACTTTCTGAAGTAAAAATATTTAATAGGAGAATATTTGTGGAGGTTGTCTGAGCACTTTTAAGAATAGTCTTGGATAGAAATGAATTAGCTTATATTATGGAAGATGTTGAAAAAACTAAAACAACTGCTTTCTTGAAAATTTATTACTAAATAAAAATAAATATGAAGTGTTCTTTTACCTTGTTGACTTTGCTGAAGTCTTTTGTTATACTGATCTTCTAATTCTTTTGCCAGCCATTCATAATTTTCTTTCAGAATCCACACAAAGTTCTCAAAAGCTGTTGGCCCTCTTTTCTCCAGTAATTCTAGCATTTTATACACCCGATCTCTAGGTTTTGCCTCATCCTGTGTTTATAGTATTTTAGGAATATAGTTTCATTTACTTTTAATAGAAATTTATCTCATTTAAAAATATATATCAATTAAAAACTTATTATAATAAGTAGTTTAAATTTTAAATCAGTCTTGCACTTTATTAAAAGTTCCAGTTGATGTCATTAAATGAAGCTATCGATAAACTTAAAATAATTTTAAAACCAATTTGGTGATAAGAAAAAAAGTCTTACTACTTTAAAAATTATTATGAACAAATTATTCATATCTGTTATTCCTGTGTAGGATATAATAAAATCACATGGATTTTGAGATATTACTTATTTATTTATATATATGTAAAAGGTGTTTTTGAAAATACCAAGTACTCAGTACTCTACATTTTATATCTTTATTTCATTTAATGCTGTATATAATTCATTTTAGGATACCCGAGACAATAAATTTAATAATATCTTGACATTATTCTCTAAATACATATCTTTAAATAAACTAAGAGATGACACAATTGAATTTTGGACATCACAAATAGTGAATTGATAATATAACCATAGAATAATTATTATAGCAGTTTCATGGTCTCTTTTCCAAGCTGTAGTTTTGGTAACAACATTTATATCAAATGTAAGTTACAGAAAGCTATACAAAAATAAATGTGATATGTATTTGATTTTCTGTAAGAGAAAACATTAAAATTTACCTTAATTAAATCAAGCATTCCATTAGTGAAAATTTTATCCCTTCGTAGAGCAGCATAGAAATCCTCATCTAAGATCAGTTCATCTGCAATTCTGATGTGCTGACTGCGTAGAGTGGATTTCTGTCTCTTATCCATGGTGAATATTGGTCTTCAACTTCAGGTATTCCCTTTTGCACTGTTGTAACTGTAGGAAACCTTTGCTTTCTTCAACTCTTTTAAAGACAAAAAATTAAAACATATTACTGCAGCACAAAATTTCCCCAAATTTTCTCTTGTATTTTTTTATAATGTAACTTTTTTTTCCTACTTCTTTAAGAATGATTAAACACTTGCTAAGATTTACAATCACTCATTACAGCCCTATATACTTCACATTTATTTGTAAATGCTCCACAGTAGCTTGGTAAGGAACATTATTATGTTTGAAAGTAACCATTGTAATAAGTATAAACTCCTTTGTCTATCTGTGCAATGTTTATTTTATCTTAAAATTTATTTACATATGTCTTAAAATATTTTAAAACAGTAGTCTCAGTCCTGTTAGAAACAAATCTTCTTTTGGGGCTTCCATAAAATTTTGCAATACTGTATTGAATCATTCAGACAAAAGCAGTTAAAATGACATCTACACCGAAACAATATGGTTAATCATAATTATAATTCAACAAAATGTGTGGTTCCTCTTAAAACTATTACATTTTTTAAAAGAAAACTTTACTGCATTAGTTTTTACCAGAAACTTACCTGTATTGCATTGACAGTTTTCTATGTAAGTTCATTCAGCCACAGTTTTATTAAATGATTACAATAAATATGATTTACAGTACAAATAAAAATCCAGCTGTGCTAGAAAAAAGACTGACAAACAAATATTTTATTTGGTAAGTATTTATCATAATCTGTAATTTGTGTCATCCACTTAATGGCAGATAATTCTGAAGTCATCACTTTGCTTTTGTCTAGTTCGACTAGAGTAGGTTCCATAATTGTGCCAAGTTGAATAAAAAAAAAGATAAAAGACATAAATGATGAACAAAAGACAAGAGATATACATTTCCTGGTGGGCTAATTGTTTTGTTACTTGTCATTCATTAATTGTATAGATGCTGACCTTGCTGTTTGAAATCTTGTTCAGATCGTAATCTTATGGTCTTAAGAGATGAAAAAAGATCTTCTAGGGTTTTTGTTATTGAGAAATACACCAGTAGATCTGTTACAGATTTTGAGAGATACAATCTTGAATGAAGTCTTGTTGTCTGTCGATACCAGTCACACACGCATGTGCATCATGCAAGACCTAGTTTTCTTTCAAAATTTCTCAGTCAAGGCTACTAATTATTAATAATTTTTCTTAAATATTTATAATCATTACTAATTATGAGTCAAAAGTTCAGTTTCAGATAATTGTTTTATGTGTTTGGGTAAAACAAAATAATCTCCATACTTGAAAGGCAGTCCTGTGTTCCAGATTAGACAACACAATACTAATATATTAGACTTTCTTTGACTGTTTCTATTGTAGCCTACATAACTAGTGTGCCATGTGGTCTGTAATTGTTGAATTACAATCCTTTAACTTGTTTTAAATCCATGAACCTTAATTATGATTATATAAAACTTTTAAGTCCTGTCCATCACATTTCACAAAGAAGACATTCTCATTGTCTTTAGCAATTTAAATTTGAGCTGTGTCTACTGCATACAATGACATAATGTTTACCTAAACCTCACACATTAACTTTGTAAATTCACACAGTCTCACTGAAAACTTAGATTAAAAAAGCTTTTAAACAGTATTAAGTATCTATTGATATATTGACATTTTAATGTAAACCATAATCAGCCTTTTAAAAAAAATGAGAGGGAAAAAATGAGATCATTCATGAAATTAACCTTTGCTTTAAAAGTTAAATTACCTTTTATCAGATTAGAAAATCCAGGTGAAACAAACTCATTGCTGAAAGCTGCCACTTCGTACCTGCCAGCCTGTTGTGTCCATCACATTTCACAAAGAAGACATTCTCAGTGTCTGCTGCATACAATGACATAATGTTTACCTAAACCTCACACATTAACTTTGTAAATTCATACAGTCTCACTGAAAACTTAGATTAAAACAGCTTTTAAACAGTATTAAGTATCTATTGATATATTGACATTTTAATGTAAACCATAATCAGCCTTTTAAAAAAAAAATGAGAGGGGAAAAATGAGATCATTCATGAAATTTACCTTTGCTTAAATCAACTTACGGTACCTTTTATCAGATTAGAAAATCCAAATGAACCAAGCTGCCACTTCATACCTAGAAATCTGTTGATGTTCACTTATTCCTATTTTTGCAACAATATGAAATATGATTTAATGTTTTCAACTGTTATACTGTGTGAATTGTTATATCAAATCTTAAATCTTATTGTTCTATAAACCCGGTCAAGAAGATTAATCTTCTGTTAATCTTCTAGCACTTTTGTTCAGTGGCAATATACACCTTCCTTTAATCTTTAGCTGCATGTTTGGTTGGGTTGAATTTTTCCAGCTGATTTTAGGGCTGTGATTCGGTCATCACAGCCAGTCTTAGTCTTAACTTTATTCAAACACAATATAATAATACATCCAGTTGTACCTCCAGGATGTTCCGCTGTTGGAGTTTTGGAAGCAGTCCTGTTTCATTTGCAATAGAAGTTTTGTTTTTGGCGAGAAATGACTTTAAACTTACAACTCTGTATTACATTTCCAATGGTTTTCAAAGGTAAGTGGGAATGGTTATAAAACAAAAATGAACTGTTGCAAACCTGACAACCTCACCCAAGGTAACTTTGAAAGGACACTACAATAATTTATCATTCTGTTTCTATGGAGCATTGATCTACTGGTTCATGGTGTCAGCCATTCTACTCCCAAGTTGTGGGCTCAAACCCAGTGGGGTCACAACCACTTCTTCTCATGTGACACCTGTACTGGTTTATCCAGGAAGCAGACTCGAGAGATCTTCAAGTTACTTTTATGATATTTTTGCAGTAGTATCTATGCAGTTATGATTGGATGTTATTTTAAGTTATTAAGTCATAAATGTCACATGGTCAAGGCTACCTTGAGATATATATATACATTTAATAGTTAATTACCTGTCCATTGATCAATGTTTAGTTTTTGGTAAACCCAAATATCTTATCTGCCAGTAAAGATCAAAGGGTGCTTGTTAATCAACTAATTTTATTCAAAAGAGGTTTTAACATTGCTTCTAGAGATAAACTTATCAGTTACAATTATCTCACCAACCTACATTTAAAGTTCTTCTTTTGAAAAAAAAATGGAATATTTAAATACATAGCTGGCCTTTAAATATACCTAAGTTTTAAGATACTATTATATAATTAGTATGAAACAAGGAAAAATTATTAGTTACTGCAGAATAACTATATTGAAGACATGACTACAGACAGTATTTAAATCTTTAAAGTTAATTCATGCAGTTTTGGAATGGTGCTGTGCCAATAAAACAAATTGTTCTTAAACTGTTGTTTAAGACCGTACTCTTTTCAGTTCAACCCTCTGTTTGTTCTCACTTCTGTTCGAATTAGTAACATGGATTGCAGGTTTAAGTATCAGATACTTTTTGGGGTCTGTGTAAACCTTTCCATACCGCATACCTTGACAGTTAGCCCCATATTTTGAAAAAAAATCAAACAGCACCAAATCAGAGAAAGACATTAAAATTGAAACAGCATGTAAAATGTGTATATTACTATATAAAACAATAATTATTGTCTACATTGAATTCTGGTAAAGGACTGGATAAAAGGACCACACTTTTGGACTGTGAGTTCAGCACCTTTAAAAACTCATCATATTCAAAGAGCTGCTGATGCATTAGCAATAGTGTCCCAGTGCTGAAATTTCACTTTACTGGGTCAAACATAGTTTTCAGCAAATGTTTATTTTTTACATATTGCATTCATTTCTAAAGGGGGAAAAGTTTTGAGAATATTTAAAGTATCCAGTTGTACCGTACTCATAATGGACATGTAGATTGTTGGTACAGATGTTTTTTGTTTGTGTTTTGATGTTATACTTCTAAACCTTAAAAATCTCATAAATCTTAAAATCACTTGATAAGATAAACTATTCAACAAAATGACCAACTATAATTGAAAATGAAGGCAACTGGCTTTCAAAATTTCCAAGACAGAGTGATAAGAATGTTAAGCAAAGGTTACCAAGCCTAATTGCACATAATGTTAGAATGTTATGGTTCAGTGATTTTTACTATAGTTATGGCCCTTAATTTGTGTCTGCATGTTAAGTGCTTGGAATCATACCTTTTTCTTCACGAAAAACAATCCCTGATATTTAAAAGTCATTTAGATTGCTTAAAAGTGGTATTGATCCTTAATAGGTGCCATTCCAAGCTTACAGAATAGGAGTGAACCGCCTAGGTAGCCTGGTGGTAGAGCGTCCGCTTTGAGTGTGGGAGGTCGTGGGTTCGATCCTCGGCCGCGTCATACCAAAGACGTAAAAATTGGTACTAGCAGCTTCCTCTCTTGGTGCTCAGCATTAAGGGGGTAGTGCTAGGACCAGTCAGCCCGGTGTCAGTACAATGTGACTGGGTTGGGTATCATGTCACATGTCTATGGCGTGATATTCCAGTGAGGCAGCACTATAAAGTTGGGCATTGTGCACACTGCTACAAGTAGACACCGTCGTTTATTTGACTGAAAAATTGTTGAAAAAGACGTTAAACACACACACAGAATAGGAGTGAGTAGTTTTGTCAATATTCTTTCATTCTGGTCACACTGGTAGACTTGTATGGTTTTTCTCAGATTTAAGAAAATGATGCAACAATTTGATGAAACAAAAAGTGTTGTTGTTTTTTTCATTTAATAGTGTATTACCTGAGTATATTCCCTTCTTGAAAGAAATGCTTTGAGAAAACAACAACATATTAGATTAACAGTTGGCTTTTCATAACCTGCAATTTGCATTCTTTAAAAAGCCTGCTCTTTAACCTTTTTTATTTTCAGATAACTGTTAAATTTACTATGTATTCATTGGAATAATAGTTATCTAAGTATTTACAATACTAACACAATATTAAGCTAGTCATTATTCGTTGATTTCACCTGAGTGTTTTTTTCCCCCACCTTGGATTTTTTTTCAAACCCTTGTAAGTCAATGGCTTTCTGACTTGAACAGGTGACTTCTGTTTCAGTATATTGGAATGTGTAACACTAAGCTTACTCGCAGTTAATTTTGCCATTGTTTCATAAGAGTTTGTTGTTCCGTATGGTTGTCTTCTTTTGTCATGAAAGTCATCATCTTTTTGCTGAGCCGTTGCACCATCACATATAATTCTTTCTTTGTGGTCTGAATCTTTCTGATTTTTACTTTCAGTTCGCTTTGCCTCAGCAAACAGAATTTTGTTTTTCATTTGTTGCATGTTGTATCTAGAAGTAGTTCCTGCACACATTTCCCTACATTCCTGTAAGGTTGAAGGTCTTGACTTGGCAGCATCATTTGCTTCTGAAACCATTGTCTTCGCAGCTACTTCCTTTCTCTTTCCGTTTTCTAGGAATGCTGCTTTTACAGCATCATCGTTTGACAACGCATTTGATTGATGTGTTTGATCTTGGGTTTGTTTATGTAAAACACTTAACTTCTGACTCATTATTTCAAGCTCTTTTTCATATTTAGCAACTTTTTTTCTCAGTTCTTCATTCTGCCTACTCATGTGCCTAAGACTTTTGTCTTTAAGATCAGCCTCACCCTCAGTCTGTTTACTTTGTTCGGTTTGGCAAAGGCTTTCCTTGAGCATTTCATTTTCTTCATTTAAGTGCTGGTTTTCCAGTCTTAGAGAATCTACAGTCTTCTGTTGCTGATTAAGTGTCATTTCATTATTTTTACATTTGGTTTCAAGCTTCAAAATTTTACTAGCATATTTCTGTACTTGCTCCTCTTTCTTGTTCAAATTTTTCTGTAGTTCTGCCTTCAATAATTTCAGGTTAATGATGCTTGTAAGTAAAGAGTCCTTGTTAGTTGCTCCAATTGCCCTGAAAACATAGACATGTTTAAGATCAGTTATTTAACAATTGTAATTAATAAATTTCATGTTGAAATTGTAGTTACTAGGATGGACTGTCAAATTATTTTAACTGGAGGTTGGTTTATTTTTGTTTGACATTTTAGTAAGAAATTTGGCAGACCCATTTTGTGGTGTTTAAATTGTTGGAGATAATGCACATTGATTTTATTAGCTCGACTATTCGAAGAATAAGTGGAGCTATCCTACTCACCACGGCGTCGGCGTCACGCCTTGGTTAAGTTTTTCGTACCAGTCCACATTTTGACAAAGTCTTTTGAGATAAAGCTTTGAAACTTTCAACACTTGTTTACCATCACAATGGCCAGTTATAGGCAAGAGCACATAACTCCATCAAGGATTTTGGCTGAATTGTGGCCCCTTTTGACTTAGAAATCATGGTTAAGTTTTTCGTACCAGTTCATATTTTGACAAAGTCTTTTAAGATAAAGCTTTGAAACTTTCAACACTTGTTTACCATCACCATGGCCAGTTATAGGCAAGAGTACATAACTCCATCAAGGATTTTGGCTGAATTGTGGCCCCTTTTGACTTAGAAATCTTGGTTAAGTTTTTCGTACCAGTTCGTATTTTGACAAAGTCTTTTGAGATAAAGCTTTGACACTTTCAACACTTGTTTACCATCACCATGTCCAGTTATAGGCAAGAGCACATAACTCCATCAAGGATTTTGGCTGAATTATGGCCCCTTTTGACTTAGAAATCTTGGTAAATATTTCGTACCAGTTCATATTTTGACAAAGTCTTTTTAATTACCCGCCGTGGCGGAGGGATTATAGGAATGGTCTGCGTCCGTCCATCCGTCCTTCCGTCCATCTGTCCGTCCTTCCGTCCGTCCTTTCGTCCGTCTTTCCGTCCGTCCTTCCGTCCGTAACACTTTCATGTCCTCTCAATATCTCCTAAACCCCTTGAAGGATTTTCATCAAACTTGGGTCAAATGATCACCTCATCAAGACGATGTGCAGAACCCACGAGTCAGCCTTGTCAGTTCAAGGTCAAGGTCACAACTCAAGGTCAAAGGTTTGAGCCTGCCATTTTGTGTCCGCTCTATATCTCCTAAACCCCTTGAAGTAATTTTATAAAACTTGGGTCAAATGATCACCTCATCAAGACAATGTGCAGAACCCATGAGTCAGCCATGCCAGCTCAAGGTCAAGGTCACAACTCGGGGTCAAAGGTTTGAGCCTTCCATTTTGTTTCCGCTCTATATCTCTTAAACCCCTTGAAGGAATTTTATAAAACTTGGGTCAAATGATCACCTTATCAAGACGATGTGCAGAACCCATGAGTCAGCCATGCCAGCTCAAGTTCAAGGTCACAACTCGGGGTCAAAGGTTTGAGCCTTCCATTTTGTGTCCGCTCTATATCTCTTAAACCCCTTGAAGGAATTTTATAAAACTTGGGTCAAACGATCACCTCATCAAGGCGATGTGCAGAACTTATGAGTCAGCCATGTCGGCTCAAGGTCAAGGCCACAACTGAAGGTCAAAGGTTTGAGCCTTCCATTTCGTGTTCGCTCTATATCTCCTAAACCCCTTGAAGGAACTTTATAAAACTTGGGTCAAATGATTACCTCATCAGAACGATGTGCAGAAATTATGAGTCAACCATGCCAGCTCAAGGTCACAGCTAAGGGTCGAAGGTTTGAGCCTTCCATTTGGTGTCCACTCTGTATCTCCTAAACCCCTTGAAGGATTTTCATCAAACTTGGGTCAAATGATCACCTCATCAAGAACTCATGAGTCAGCCATGTCAACTCAAGGTCAAGGTCACAACTGAAGGTCAAAGGTTTCAGCTCTGTATCTCCTAAACCCCTTGAAGGATTTTCATGAAACTTGGGTCAAATGATCACCTCATCAAGACGTTGTGCAGACTTCATGAGTCAGCCATGTCAGTTCAAGGTCAAGGTCACAGCTAAAATCAAAGGTTTACCCTTTTACTATCCATAGCAGTGGCGGGGGATTTAGCTGTCTTTCAGACTGCCTTGTAAGATAAAGCTTTGAAACTTTCAACACCTGTTTACCATCACCATATCCAGTTATAGGCAAGAGTACATAACTCAACAAGGATTTTGGCTGAATTATGGCCCTTTTTGGACTTAGAAATTGGTTCTGTTTTCATACAAGTCCACGTTTTGTAAAAACTATTTGACATACGGCTTTTAAACTTTGAACACTTGTTTATCCTTATGATTTCCATTTGTAGGCAAGAGTACATAACTATTTTGACTGAATTATGGACCTTTTTGGACTTTGAAATTGGTTCATACATTGCCATTTAGTGCAAGACTTATCGAAATCAAAGAAATACAGGAACATTGTTTGTCTAATCTATTTATTTCTTTTGTCTGAATATCTGTGGAAATATGTTGACCCCATTCTTCAATCAGTTCTTGAATAGTTGAGCGCGCTGTCATCAGACAGCTCTTGTTTATGGAGTTCTGAATTTTTGTGTTGCTCTATGACTAGTAATGAATATCTGAAAGTTCACCTCCTGTAAAAACTTCCTTTTCAAAAATGCATATATTTTGACTCTGTTTAAGTAAATTTGAAGTCTCAACAGTCAGATATTCCTGTGCATTTATATTTCATAATGTGTTGAAATATAATTTTCATTCTAAGTAAATGCGTGATCATGCATTGCAAATTAAAAAAAATAAATGGAAAGTATGAAAAAATAATTGCCAAATCGCTGTTCATTCTCATATATATATATATATATATATATATATATATATATATATATAATGTATGTACTATATTTACATGTACATGTAATATTATAAGGCTGTGGCCACATGTTAAAGGGCAAGGAATGTCTGTATAAGTTAATTTGATATGAAAGCCATCCTCAAGCCTTTCATAACGCTGAAAGAATTTTTTAAATAGGACCACTATTGAAAAAGATATAGCAGTTTGAAATTTAAGAAAATGGCTGATAATGGAGGCAGCCATTTTAGTGGGTTTTTGACATCATTTACACACAGATGAATTCTTTACTTAGCAAATTACCTTTTAAATAGATTAATTTCATATGTTTCCAGTGGTTGTAAGGTGTAAAACATGATAATTTCTTTCATTTTAGGTGGAAAAAGTAGAGAAATGAAGGTACAGAAATAAGTAAATAAACTTCAAATATGTACCTAGAAATTTCATAAATCCGCCATTTTGTTTCTTGTTGCCATGGAAACAAAATGGCCACCATTTTGATCAAATATTTAAATGCCTATAACTTTCTCATTTTAAAGCTGATTTCGAAAATTCTTTCACTTCTTTAAATGATTTAAGAAATCCTAGCAGATGGATTTAACATGAGAACAACATTGCCTTTCCCGTTAAATGAAAAACACAGTATCATTTTTATGTACGTTTAATTCAGTTATTGTCAAGTTAAAATGTTGCTCACATGGTAAAATGCCCAGTCACATGGTACAACACATGGCCACATGTTAAAATGCTTGGTAGCATAGAATTTTAGATATTGAGTTTCAACTGTAATTGCTAAAAAACACATCTAAATGACATCATTCTTACTTAGTACAATCTTGCTCCAGTTTTAGTAGTTTGTCCAGCAGATCTTCAACCATATCGAAGGTTACAGGCACAGGACTACTGAATGACTGCTCACGCTCATTCATGTGAAATAGATGCATTTTAAGCTTTGTGTACATCCCATTCAAGCTCTGGTGAGTGGCAAAGTCTATGGAATGGCTGGATCTTCTTGAATTGTGTACAAAGTGGTTGGTTGGATGGATTGCAATGTCTAATGAATGGTTTGATTGTCGTCTCGTAGGATGGCTTTCAGGAGGAAGTTGAACATGCATTATTTCATTTCTGTTGCTCCTGTATTTAAAAAGAAATGCTCTTTGTATATAGATGGTGATGTGGTATGTAGACACACAAACATAATTATGCCCCCCCCCCCCCACATATTGTTTTTGCCCTGTCTGTCTGTCCGTACGTCACACTTCATTTCCGATCAATAACTGGAGAACCATTAATTGACCTGGGTAGTAGGGTTGCTGGAGTAGACAACCTCTATTGTTATTGGGGTCACTCCATCAAAGGTGAAGGTCACAGGGGCCTGAACATTGAAAACCATTTTCGATCAATAACTTGAGAACCACTTGATCCAGAATGTTGAAACTTCATAGGATGATTGGTCATGTAGAGTAGATGACTCCTATCGATTTTAGGGCCACTCTGTTAAAGGTCAAGGTCACAGGGGCCTGAACATTGAAAACCATTTCTGACCAATAACTTGAGAACCACTTAACCCAGAATGTTGAAACTTCATAGGATGATTGGTCATTCAGAGTAGATGGCCCCTATTGATTTTGGGGTCACTCTGTTAATGGTCAAGGTCACAGGGGCCTGAATATGGAAAACCATTTCTGATCAATAACTTGAGAACCACATGACCCAGAACGTTAAAACTTCATAGGATGATTGGACATGCAGAGTAAATGACCTCAATTTATTTTGGGGTCACTCTGTCAAAGGTCAAGGTCACAGGGGCCTGAACAAGGAAAACCGTTTCCGGTCAGTAACTTGAGAACCACTTGACCCAGAGTGTTGAAACTTCATAGGATGATTGGTCATGCAGAGTAGATGACCCCTATCGATTTTGGGATCAGTCTGTTAAAGGTCAAGGTCACAGGGGCTTGAACATGGAAAACCATTTCTGATCAATAACTTGAGAACCATTTGACCCAGAATGTTGAAACTTCATAGAATGATTGGTCATGCAGTGTAGATGACCCCTATTGATTTTGGGGTCACTCGGTTAAAGGTTAAGGTCACAGAGTCCTGGTCATGTAAAATCATTTCCAGATAGTAACTTGAGAACCACTTGACCCAGAATGTTGAAACTTTATAGGATGATTGGACATACAGAGTAGATGACCTCTATTTATTTTGGGGTCAGTCTATTAAAGGTCAAGTTTACAGCAGACAGAAAATGGAAATCCATTTCTGGTCAATAACTTGAGAACCATAGAACCTTCAAACTTCATAGGGTGATAGGACTTACAGAGTAGATGCATGGCCCCTATTGTATTTGGGGTCACTCCATCAAAGGTCAAGGTCACAGGGGGCTGAACAATAACTTGATAACACTAGGCCCAGAATGTTGAAACTTTGCAGCCAACCATCAGTGTCTCTTTGACTTTCGCTCCTGTCCCCTATTGACTTCTTGCTTATACGACTATGTGCTGGGGGTCCCCTCTTGACTTCTTGCCTATACCACTGTGCGCTGGGGGCAACATGCGCTTTTTTACAAAAGCATCTTCTAGTCTTAGTGCTTTTTTTGTAGGAATTACCCCTCTAAAAATTTAAGCACATTCTTGCATAGGGACTCTTTCTGATATATGAGAATGATATAAAGATTTCGATAAAATGCTAAAAACAATACATCCTTAAAATGATGGATTCTGGTTGAGTTACATGATACAAAATAGATAAAACAACTCTAAGTCAGTGCAAAGCTTAAAAGATACCCAGTCAATATAAAGTAGATTCCTAACATTACAGAGCCTTCAGGCAGGAAAGTAGGAAATTATATTTCTGTTGTTTTTTTTCATGAAGTATGTTTTTCAGTGTAGAATGAAATTCAGTATTAGAGTATTTTCTCATTTATGAATATACCTGTTTACTGTATGAGTAAGATTTTGTTCCACATGTGGTAAACTTGATGGGTTCTTCATGCTTGGAGAAACTGGTTCTTCAGCAGCACTAGAAATATCAGATTTAGCATTTTCGATCGACTCCAGGGATCCTTCAGAACTGTTGCCAGAGTCTGCAATAAAGTTTAGATCTATTACCTGCTAGAAATTCTTGAAAAAAAAAAAAAAAGAATAGAAACATTTTATTTTCAATTATGACAGCTGGTTTTGAATCTATGTTTAAAAGTAAACTTTTATAACATCATTGTATGGAAGTAATGTTGAATTTTGTTATAGCTATTAAAAATCTATAATTTCCAATATCACTGGCTATAGTTCATTGTGAACACCTTAATCCGATGCTTGTCCAAGTGGTTCAGTTTGCTGACTGAATCACTTAACGTATGTAATAGTTCCTGCCATTCTGCGATCATCATGTAAGGAAGATGTCAAGCTGGCTTGTATAAGCTTAGTGCCTGTCTGTCTCTTAATTTATGCTGGAAGAGATATGTTCAATCAGCCTCCACTATCAAAAGCCGGAAATTGGCATAATTTTATGGTCTTGTGTTGACGTGACTTAAAACCGAACAGAACAAACACAAATATAAGCCAACCATACATTAAAAACTTTCTTCTTATTATTCTTACCTCTGTCTAGTTTTTTGACTTCTTCATGATACCTTTCCATTAATTTATCAGCAAGAAACTTGTATGCAGGATTGATTGCATCAATAAAATCTTGAAATGCATCTGGTCCCTTTCTTTGTAATATAAATAATAACATAGAGATCTTTTCAGAGTTTGTCCTCTCAGTCTGAAATAGAAGATTTTTGTTGCTGCTTGTTATCATTTGTTGATTCATTATGCTGAAAGTAAAGACTTAACATTGTAGATGTATTATCTTTAAATTTCTGTTCAATAGTTCCATGCAATGTGGTGTACATCCTGTGGTCTTGAAACATTCTATTAGAAGCTAAGCTGATGAAAGGGGTATGATTTTTCCAAATTTATTTGAGCATTGAAGAATAACAGTGAATGAAAAGTTAAAATAAGATGTTTCAATGGATTTTGTTTGTTGATAAAACCTTTACTATTAAAATGAAGTAGGTAGCTCCCAACAGGAGAAAAAAAAGATGTGACATAGCATGAATTATTCTGTACTTCATTTCATTTTCATACAGTACTGTATACATAATACTAATATACTTTTTTAAACTTCACAGATTTCTTCATGTTCCAAAAATTTGACAATCTAACATGATTTGAATGACTGTCCCTCTAATTATATCACATCAGAAAATTAATTGATTATAAGCTACCTTTACTGTCTGGCCCAAGAAAAAGCTTCTTTTTTTTTTGCTTTGATGTTAATTAAGTTATCTGGAAAGTTTTATAACAGTCCATAAAAAAATCTGTCAGAATTGAAAATTACTAAGCAAAATATCCTAATAAAGTCATTTTAGACAATAAATTTAAAAGTCCTTAAGATATTTTGTAAAATTTAAATAGTTTCTATTACCAGTTTTTTGGGTACTACAGAATGAAACACAGTCATACCTGTATTCAGCAGCCAGCCAAGGGAATGGCACAATCTGATGATGACTGCTGAAGACAAGTTGACATTAGGATAAAAATGTCAGTTTGGGAATTAAGCTAACTGGCTGCTTAATACAGGTGGCTGTTTTGGGAAGGTTTAACTCCGTATTTAAAGAGAAATCAAGAGTACCTTTATTTTTGCAACATTTTCACCACTTAGAGTATTCCTTGCCTCCAAAGTATCCAAAATGTCTTCATCCAAATTTAGGTTTTTCTTTATCTCTGATTTCCATTTCTTTAACACTTCTCTTGCTGCATCATCCATTGTTGGTTTCACTGTGTTTTAATAATGTTTGTAGATTTGAAATTTCTTGAGTCAGTTTTTGTTTACTGTCTAATTACATGATTTCCTAAATATATAACTTAAGTTCATTTGTCAGCAGTTCTTCAAGCAGCAGTCTCCTTAGCATTATATCTGTTTAGTTATGGTACAGCAGCTAGTTTTTACATTTTCTAACACTTTTTACACAATTTTGTCAAATGTTATTTCCATTGATACATTTTTTCCTGAAATTATTTCTGTCTGTCACAGTTTGAATCAATTAATGCCTTTTCAAAATCTGTTTATTTAATTTTGATTACATTAATGATCTGGAAACACTTTTGCGAAATATTCTGCCAAAATTAAGCCCAACAGCTAAAGTCATTTTTATGTTTTCTCTGTTCCCTGATTCTGATCATTGCCACAGAAAAGATTGGTCTCCTGAAATTTTTCATGCTTCTAGAGGATTTGAATTTAAATTTATCAATACTGCAGGGTCATTTAATCTTATTGTTGTCACATTGTCAATATCTTCATATTGCTTGTGTGACATATATATTGTTCTAAAGAATCTTAACCATTGTAAACCAAAATTTGTTATCAAATAAGATCTTTTATAATAATTGTATGATAATGATGGTATTATATCAATAACCACACACATGTGGCTAATACAATATCCATATTATATGCATGAAGGCATCCTAACCTATTTCAATATGAATAGCCTAATTTTTCATTGAAAATATACTGCAAATGACAATGAATAACCCCAAAAGATTCATCAAGGAAGCAAATAGCTGAAGCCTTCAGTGTGTGTGTGTTTAATGTTAGAAACGTGTTTCAGAAAATATTTTCACTGAAATAGTTTGTTGGTGCCAACACTTATGTTTTTATCAGCTCAATTATGTATAAATGAGTTTTTGCAAAGTCTATGTCAACAGTTCACCACATGCCCACTTTACTTTGGACAAAAGATCATAAAAAGGTTAGTAACCTACTACTAACTTTAGTCTAAATCAGATATTTTAATCAATTTGTATTCTGTTGTTAAGAATACCACTAATTACAGTTTGTTTATAGGTCCTAATTTTGAATGCTTATGACAACAATGCTATAAGTTCTCCTTCTTAAACTGTTTCTGTGACAAGTATTTCCAAAATCCATTCCCTTGCTGGATTGAAACTTAATGAATAATGTTAGTGCTTTGCCAGGTTACTGTTGAGTAAAATTAATACAGTGGGTTGCTGTGTTCTGTATACTCTACATCAAGTTAGGAACTGTACAGGAGAGTAAACCCAATTAGTTGTCAACCCCTGTGAAGTAGGTTCATGAACTTCATGAATTTATTCATGAATTTGTAAGAATCCATGTATTATTTCATGAATTATCAAAAAAGTTCATGCACTACAAGGAAAATTTCACTTACTTAAATTCATGAACTCTCAAGTTCAAGAATATTACTTTCATTTCATGAACTTGTAAATGTAGTTCATGTACATTTCAGAAAATTCATTCAATAATTTAAGAAATTCATGAACTTGAAAATGAAATTCAGATAATGTTTGAAAATGTGATTCAGGAACTACAGGGTTATGGTTTTCCCCTGTAAAATATTTTCTAGAACTAGTATTAAGTTCTTGAACATTCAAGAACTTCTGAAGAACTTAAAGAACTGTTCCTGAACCAGCATAACAGTTTTAAGACTGTGGTTCTAGAACAATGATGGCTCTTGACCATTGGTTCAAAAACTGCAAAAGTTCAATAACTTACAGAACTTTACCAGTTCCAGAACAGTTACTGTTGGTATTAGACTAAGAACCAAAATTGTTCATGAACACAGGTTCATTAAAAGTACTAAAATTCAAAAGCTTTTCCTAGTTCAGTACCAGACCTTGAACCCAATTGTGAGTTTCTGAACTGTTCATTCGTTAAACATAAAACTTAGGTTTATTACCTTTTACAATAATGAATAAGTTCATGAACTGTTCGTGAATGTTCATGAACATTAAATTCATAATGTCACTTGATCAGTTTCCATTATTTTGTTGCATGCTGGGAAATTTTTTGCACATGTTATTCAGCAGTTTTAGAGAAGTTTGTGTAGCAAATAAGAAGGAAATATTTATCATACTACAGTTAGGAATGGTTTAAAAGGAATATGAGTATACTGAATATCAAGTAAGTAATTATGGTGTTGTCATAAATCGTTCATTTTAAAAACTATAAAATCCTTTTAAAATGTCACAAGTTTTCACGACCCTGAAATAGTTCATGAGTAAAAATTCATGAAAATCAAAATTTATGTTTCATGAATTTCGATATTCATGAGAATCAAAATTTATGTTTCATGAATTTCGATATTCATGAACTTCTTCATAATGATTATTCATGAGAATCAAAATTTATGTTACAGTGAAACACCGCTCGCTCGAGGTCGCAAGGGGATGAGCAAAATGCTCGAGTTATCCATGGTTTCGAGCGACCCAAACATTGACCAACAAACGAAGAAAATTAAAGTTTGTTTTACCAATTTTCATCGAGACCATTGCACAGGAAACGGTGATGCGTAATAATAACATACTCGTGACATTTTCAAAAAACGTACTACAAACGTTATTTATGATAGATCGTAAATGGCACATGTAAAGAAACATCTAAGAGATTTTTTTTATTTGAAATACTGTAATCGAATTCGCAATTTTCTTCCCCAAATTAAGATCTCATAATTATCATCTCAATTTTATGAAAAGGCTATCTTATTTCCTTTATTTGCACCATTAAAATATTAAGATCTCATAATTATCTTCTCGATCCCACAGAAAAATGTAATAATTAATTACAATTTTGATCAATAAAATTTTTCTTCCACCTTTCATCAATAATTGATCTCATTTTCAGATCAAATATACCGACAAACAAACATTTAAGATAGTCGGGGAATAGACCATGCAATTCTCACGACATGCGAAAATTTTAAATTAACCGATACAGGTGTGAAAAATTTTGACACCTCTGCTCGAGTTTGCCATAAGCAACAAAGAATAAATAAATACACAGGGACCAGGTGTCATGCTCGAGCGATCGAGTTATCGATGCTCGACTCAGCCATGGTAATTTCATATAGAAAATAGAAGGAAATCGGCCGGGACCACATGAATTGCTTGAGCGAGCCCGGGTGCTCGAGTCATCGATGCTCGAGCGAGCGGTGTTTCACTGTATTTTTAATTCATGAACAAGTTCATGAATATAGAAATTCATGAAACATAAATTTTGTCTCTCATGAATATTTATTCATGAAGTTCATGAACCTTTTTCACAGGGGATGTACTAGGTACATTACATCAGGTGCTGAACAACTATACACAGATAAGTAAACAGACTTTAATACTGTAGTAAGTACTTTACATCAGCTGAGGAACTGTACAGGAGAATTAGCCAAGTGAGTTGCCATGTACTGTGTACTTTACATCAGGTGAGGAACTTTACAGGAGAGTTAGCTTAGTGAGTTGCCCTGTACTGTGTACTTTACATCAGGTGAGGAACTTTACAGGAGAGTTAGCTTAGTGAGTTGCCCTGTACTGTGTACTTTACATCAGGTGAGGAACTTTACAGGAGAGTTAGCTTAGTGAGTTGCCCTGTACTTTGTACTTTACATCAGGTGAGGAACTGTACAGGAGAGTTAGCTTAGTGAGTTGCCGTGTACTGTGTACTTTACATCAGGTGAGGAACTGTACAGGAGAGTTAGCTTAGTGAGTTGCCGCGTACTGTGTACTTTACATCAGGTGAGGAACTGTACAGGAGAGTTAGCTTAGTGAGTTGCCCTGTACTGTGTACTTTACATCAGGTGAGGAACTGTACAGGAGAGTTAGCTTAGTGAGTTGCCCTGTACTGTGTACTTTACGTCAGGTGAGGAACTGTACAGGAGAGTTAGCTTAGTGAGTTGCCGCGTACTGTGTACTTTACATCAGGTGAGGAACTGTACAGGAGAGTTAGCTTAGTGAGTTGCCGCGTACTGTGTACTTTACGTCAGGTGAGGAACTGTACAGGAGAGTTAGCTTAGTGAGTTGCCGCGTACTGTGTACTTTACATCAGGTGAGGAACTGTACAGGAGAGTTAGCTTAGTGAGTTGCCCTGTACTGTGTACTTTACATCAGGTGAGGAACTGTACAGGAGAGTTAGCTTAGTGAGTTGCCCTGTACTGTGTACTTTACATCAGGTGAGGAACTGTACAGGAGAGTTAGCTTAGTGAGTTGCCCTGTACTGTGTACTTTACATCAGGTGAGGAACTGTACAGGAGAGTTAGCTTAGTGAGTTGCCCTGTACTGTGTACTTTACATCAGGTGAGGAACTGTACAGGAGAGTTAGCTTAGTGAGTTGCCCTGTACTGTGTACTTTACATCAGGTGAGGAACTGTACAGGAGAGTTAGCTTAGTGAGTTGCCCTGTACTGTGTACTTTACATCAGGTGAGGAACTGTACAGGAGAGTTAGCCCAGTTAGTTGCCGTGTACTGTGTACTTTACGTCAGGTGAGGAACTGTACAGGAGAGTTAGCTTAGTGAGTTGCCCTGTACTGTGTACTTTACATCAGGTGAGGAACTTTACAGGAGAGTTAGCTTAGTGAGTTGCCGTGTACTGTGTACTTTACGTCAGGTGAGGAACTGTACAGGAGAGTTAGCTTAGTGAGTTGCCCTGTACTGTGTACTTTACATCAGGTGAGGAACTTTACAGGAGAGTTAGCTTAGTGAGTTGCCGTGTACTGTGTACTTTACGTCAGGTGAGGAACTGTACAGGAGAGTTAGCTTAGTGAGTTGCCCTGTACTGTGTACTTTACGTCAGGTGAGGAACTTTACAGGAGAGTTAGCTTAGTGAGTTGCCCTGTACTGTGTACTTTACATCAGGTGAGGAACTGTACAGGAGAGTTAGCTTAGTGAGTTGCCCTGTACTGTGTACTTTACATCAGGTGAGGAACTGTACAGGAGAGTTAGCCCAGTGAGTTGCAGTATAGTATATTATATGTTTTACATCAGGTAAGGAACTGTACAGGAGAATGATTCCAGTGAGTTGCAGTATAGTATATTATATGTTTTACATCAGGTAAGGAACTGTACAGGAGAATGATTCCAGTGAGTTGCAGTACAGTATATTATATGCTTTACATCAGGTGAGGAACTGTACAGGAGAATGATTCCAGTGAGTTGCAGTATAGTATATTATATGTTTTACATCAGGTGAGGAACTGTACAGGAGAATGATTCCAGTGAGTTGCAGTATAGTATATTATATGTTTTACATCAGGTAAGGAACTGTACAGGAGAATGATTCCAGTGAGTTGCAGTATAGTATATTATATGCTTTACATCAGGTGAGGAACTGTACAGGAGAATGATTCCAGTGAGTTGCAGTATAGTATATTATATGTTTTACATCAGGTAAGGAACTGTACAGGAGAATGATTCCAGTGAGTTGCAGTATAGTATATTATATGTTTTACATCAGGTAAGGAACTGTACAGGAGAATGATTCCAGTGAGTTGCAGTATAGTATATTATATGTTTTACATCAGGTAAGGAACTGTACAGGAGAATGATTCCAGTGAGTTGCAGTATAGTATATTATATGTTTTACATCAGGTAAGGAACTGTACAGGAGAATGATTCCAGTGAGTTGCAGTATAGTATATTATATGTTTTACATCAGGTAAGGAACTGTACAGGAGAATGATTCCAGTGAGTTGCAGTATAGTATATTATATGTTTTACATCAGGTGAGGAACTGTACAGGAGAATGATTCCAGTGAGTTGCAGTACAGTATATTATATGTTTTACATCAGGTGAGGAACTGTACAGGAGAATGATTCCAGTGAGTTGCAGTATAGTATATTATATGCTTTACATCAGGTGAGGAACTGTACAGGAGAATGATTCCAGTGAGTTGCAGTACAGTATATTATATGTTTTACATCAGGTAAGGAACTGTACAGGAGAATGATTCCAGTGAGTTGCAGTATAGTATATTATATGCTTTACATCAGGTGAGGAACTGTACAGGAGAATGATTCCAGTGAGTTGCAGTATAGTATATTATATGTTTTACATCAGGTGAGGAACTGTACAGGAGAATGATTCCAGTGAGTTGCAGTACAGTATATTATATGCTTTACATCAGGTAAGGAACTGTACAGGAGAATGATTCCAGTGAGTTGCAGTATAGTATATTATATGTTTTACATCAGGTAAGGAACTGTACAGGAGAATGATTCCAGTGAGTTGCAGTATAGTATATTATATGTTTTACATCAGGTGAGGAACTGTACAGGAGAATGATTCCAGTGAGTTGCAGTATAGTATATTATATGTTTTACATCAGGTGAGGAACTGTACAGGAGAATGATTCCAGTGAGTTGCAGTATAGTATATTATATGTTTTACATCAGGTGAGGAACTGTACAGGAGAATGATTCCAGTGAGTTGCAGTATAGTATATTATATGCTTTACATCAGGTGAGGAACTGTACAGGAGAATGATTCCAGTGAGTTGCAGTATAGTATATTATATGCTTTACATCAGGTAAGGAACTGTACAGGAGAATGATTCCAGTGAGTTGCAGTATAGTATATTATATGCTTTACATCAGGTAAGGAACTGTACAGGAGAATGATTCCAGTGAGTTGCAGTATAGCATATTATATGCTTTACATCAGGTAAGGAACTGTACAGGAGAATGATTCCAGTGAGTTGCAGTATAGTATATTATATGCTTTACATCAGGTGAGGAACTGTACCTTCTATCATTTTAACTTAACCAGGTAACAGTTTGGGTGAAACTTAAATTAGGTGTTCTTGAAAATACCCCTGTTCTTATTCCTGTTTGGAAATATGTCTTTTTTTTAGTTGCATATTAGTACTGTTCTAATTTAAGAAGACAGTACAAGGGAGGGAAACTTTTATCTGATGTCTTGCCAATAACCGTTTATATCAGTAAGACAAGTTTTATCCTTTGTGATTCTTAAATCTATACTGTACAAGTATCTTGTCTATCTTTGTAAGACAAAATTTTGAATTTGCCGATTAGAATAATTAGACATTGATTGACAGTTTCTTTTGTACTATGTACCAGTTTGAATACAATTAACCAATTAAAAAGTTACTTTAAGAAATAAAAATAGAGATGCATACAGGAATTGACTTTTGAAAATAAGTAACTTAAACATGCAATTAAGTAATTAGGAAAAACGCAATTACAACACTTACATTATATTTAAAAGAAAGAGTTGTTTGAAATAGCAACATGATAAAAATCAACAAGAAAAAACAGTCAAATATAAATATAACAAATGGTGAACTAGAAAGTTTCTATTCACAAAACATAACAGGAGCCAGCCATTTTTAATATTTGAACTTATGAACAAAATAGTAACATGATAAAGAACAACAAGAAAAACAAAATATATAAAATAAAGTGTAAATATAACAAAAGTGTGAACTGGAAATTTTCTAGTCACAAAAGGTAACGGGAGCAAGCCATTTTTTCTAAGAAAAGTCTTTCATTGGTGTCTAATTGCTTTTGGACCTCTTGGGCTTCATTCTATGTGGATTGGTTATTATTTACACAGTTGATAACCAAAGTGTCTAAAATTCTTGGTGATTCATTAGATGCATGTCTTAAATTCCTTGGAGCAGTTTGTTGGTTGTTTGCATAAGTTCCAAACCATGTTTGTTGATTTCCACCTGCAATTTTCCTTCTTGGTCTCCTGTTGATGGAATTCTTTCTTGAATGTGACCGTTTAGACTTAGTTAGATCAGTAGGCTCTGAATTCTGGGTTGACTTGTTAGAACTGTTACTGATCATTAATGACTGTTGCTGAGGTTTAGAATTATCAGATGTTTCCTTGTTCTTTGTACTGAGACTCTTCTTTCCTACAAAATCATTATTGTTTTCTTTATCTGCTCTTTGTGATTGTTCTCCATAAGCCTTTTCTACTGGAGATAGGCTGGTCTGGTACCATGTTTCTACAAATGACTCGGTTCTTCTCAGCTTTAAACCATCAGGTTCTTCTACAGCCGTGAATTCTTCAGTTTCTTTGTCATTGATGTGCTGTACCTCTTTCACCTGTCTTGATGTCAGTGCAGTTGATTCTGTGTGCATATTATGTTTCTTATTTCTTTGTGTGTAGTTACTGACATGTCCTCTGTCAAGGTAATCATCTCTAGATCTTGACCTTTTACTTCCATACCCTGCACCTTGTAGTTGCCTTATGTGAGTTTTAGCCTCTGCAAGCTTTTGATTATCTTCCTCCTGTCTTTTTAGTGCATCAGTTAACTGTTTTCCTAAATTGTCAATTTCTGTGTCCTTTTCCTTTAGTTTAACTTCCATTGCTTCCTCCAGACTCATCATTTCAGCATGTACTTTTTGATTGTTTCTCTTCATAGCTTCAATCTCTTCACTGAGGTCTCTGCATCTATTCTCAAGCTTAATTATATTATCAGCATACTTGTTCCTTTGGTCTTCCTTTTCTTTCAATTCTTGCTTCATTTTCTTCCTTGATTCTTTAAGATGGATCACATGAGTTTTTAAGTTGTCCCTTTTCCCCAAAGCCCTGGAAATGTAAATAATAATTTTAAAATGCAATCTTTGGCCAGCAAATTAAAAAGCTGCTTTTAAAATTTATTTTCTACAAAAGTTCATTCAATTTGTTAAAGAGATTATATGTATATTTTCTATACCTTTGATGTTAGTCTTAATGTATTCTTATTTTTGAGATGGGACAGATACTCTGAGACTTTAATCAACAGTATTTGTTAAAAATGTCATAATTATTGGCAGTAACTGTTTGCAAAATTCATCTTTAATTTTTAACAGATTTAGGCAGAATGAAAATTTTGGAACACTGACAAGCCTGGGTTAAAGTTTGTTACTCTAGAAAAATTTCTCTGAAATATAATTATTGTTTTACTCGTAACATCCTTCCACTGTACCAATTAACTCGTCTATCAGCTGGTCCACCATGTCATATGTTATTGGCACAGGACTCTTAAATGACAGCTCTCTCAAGTTCCTGTTAGTCATGTGAGATTTGAGTTTTGTATACCAACACGTGAAAAATTCTTGCATCATTCTTTGCATAAAATCTGACGTTCCAGATGTAGATTTTTCCTTCGGAAATGGCTGTTTGTCTGCTTCTATTTGGTGACTGCAGTTTTTGCATAGGTTAATAATCTCTGTTTCCTCCTTGTTTATAGACTCGTTGGAATTGTGCCTTGATATTTCTTGACTTGACATCTCTGAGCCTGAGCCTGCATTTAAATCATTGCATTAATTTTGTTTATAAATACTTCACTTGGTTAAGGGGAGGGAGATTAGAGTAGATAGATAGATAGATAGATAGATACTTCACTTGGTTAAGGGGAGATAGATAGATAGAGAGATAGAGAGAGGGAGAGAGAGAGAGATTAAAGACTGAAAGACTTATTGGAGAAATGTCTTTTATGGCTAGGTACGTATTCAAAGTAATGTTTAGTTATAAAAAAATAATACTGTGAAAATATGAAAGGGCTTATTTGTTGGGTCATGAATTTTGGACACATAATAGAAATGACTTTTGTGATTTTATGTCAATTTCTAAATTTGATTTGTTTAAGAGTCTTTGTAAATCAAAATAACACCTCATAGGTATTAATGATATTTCGCATTATTGTGTAACAAGGATCAGGATTTTAATAAATCGGTAGACAGTTTTTTGTTTGTTTTTGTTACAGTTTTTCAACAGTATTTCAGTTATATAATAGCCAAAATAACACCTCATAGGTATTACTGATATTTCGCATTATTGTGTAACAAGGATCAGGATTTTAATAAATCGGTAGACAGTTTTTTGGGAACAACATAATCAGTTGTAGTTTTTTGTTTGTTTTTGTTACAGTTTTTCAACAGTATTTCAGTTATATAATAGCCAGAAATTAACATAACAAGTATACCAGTACAACCATTTCTGCACAAGTAAATGCTAACATTTCCACATGAATCAGAGCTGGAGCATGAATGATTTCAGACACAATGTCTACTTTGAAATCATCAAGGAGAACAGTCCTCTCCCAAAACAGAAATTGCCAGTTTCATTAGTAGGACTAAGGTTTTGTGCATAGGAATTTACATAGCTTGCCTGAGTTGGCATCCTCCTCACTGAGTTCAGTGGCATATTCTGCTTCAAGCATCTCAGACACAAAGCTGAAGTCTGGTCTGATGGCTTCCACAAATTTCTGGAAAGCAGTAGGTCCTCTTCTTGTCAGTATATAGAGTAGCATGACAATCTTGTCATTATCTGTTCTCTCAGCCTGAAGTTATTTATTTTTGTTTGTTAAACAGTCACTGAATAGATTGAAGGAAAATAGAGGTTATTGTGCTAGCAACAGGATGAATATTACCGTACCCAATTATAAACTTGTCTGCAAGTTTGTAAGTAAAACTTTAGAAATCTGTGGGGAAGGTTTCCACTGATAAAAAGAACTGTGATTTTCTTCATACTTAACAAAATAAAAACAGTTGTGTAGAGTACTTGTTTAAGCACTTGCAGTGACCTCTTTGAGTTTTTCTGTAAGTGACCTGCTCACAGTTTGGGTAAAAAGTTTGAACATATCTATGGAGAGTGTTATGTAAAATGCCTGTCATTGAGAAGAAGGAAAGCACAAAATGGATGTTTAAGATATTGACACAAACACATTTCTGCAGATTGATGGTTTTGATCCTCACTTGAAACATAATCTGAGATGATATTTTGGAAAATACTTTTAATTTACAGGGCAGAATTATACATATAAATTGATACTCAAAGACTTAATTTTGAACAATTGTGAATGATTAAATAAAAGAAGTTTATTTTCAACACTTTAGATATTTTTCTTCAGTTTTTTTGAGTCGGCTAAAGGCTGAAAGCCTTTTGACGAGTCCTTGCTATCAAACGATTCTCTAAATGGACTAAATAACACAGTGAAGGGATGTAGTTCCATTAGATTTCTCAAACTTCAAACAGTTCACTGCATGAATGAAGTTAAGTTGTGTCAATTCCCTTTGCTATGACCAATATACGATGTAATCTGTCATATTTATGACTTGTAATTGTGCAATACTCGAATGTAACTCATTAAGCATAAATGTGCATTTTAAGAATTGCGCAGGCTTACAAAGCTTGGGTAACATCCAGCGAAAGACAAAAAATAGTTCCACAGGGCTCCAGATAAGATGCGTACTAGAGTAAATTACGTATAGAAACAATGCAAATACGCATGTCTAATAATTTCTAAGCGTATAAAAACGTATATAAAATTACAGAAACGCACACAATGCTTTTTTAAAAACAAAATCTGAATCGTCTGGATGCGTTAGGTAACATAGCCGATCAGCTTTAATTCTCCCACATTGAACGTAAACACGCATCGTATGATTTCTATAAACTTTGCGTGGGTTGAATTTTGCAGTCAGTAACCGGATAAATTATCGGAAGAAGAAGCTCTTACTGGTTTATTTAGTTACTACTGATATTAAAAATGATTTTAATTCTTATTTTTCGAGAAATAAACAAATCGGCGAAACATTAAATTGTATTTTCTTGTAGTTTTTGAAATCGAAAGTAGATTGTCTATGTTTGGCTGCTTTCACGAAACGAAACAACTTTTTTATGAAAAGATTTAAATAAGAGGTAATTTAACCGTAAACTTAAATGTCAGATACTGCCAATTGCTGCTAAAGGTCTTCGTATCATCACAATTTGTAAAATATATTGTTCAAACTGGAGAAAAGTGTAATCGTATCCGGATATAATATTTTGGGTAAATATCGAGCTGTGTTATGAAATTTTAAGAAAAAAACTAAAAACAAACTGAAACTGGTAGACTATACCGTCAGTACATCAATCATTAGCCGACTCAGGCCATTCAGGCCTTTGATGTTGGGTTTAGCACCACACGGCCACAATTATAGGTCATATAGTGACTTTCCAGCTTGTCACAGTGGACCCCAGAGGCCCCTCCAGGTGTTATTGTTATAGAGTGATGTATTCAAGTATACTATAATGATGTTCCTATAAATATGTAAATATATCAGTATGTGCTCTTACCTTTATAGTTTGTATCATGGCCTCTGTCAGCACATTCTTATTTTCTAAAAAGTCCAGGATTTCATCATTCAGGATAAGGTTTTTCAGTATGAATCCCTTCTTAGATTTCAAAACTTTTCTACCTGCTTCATCCATGCTTTTACTTTAACTGCTACAGTCAATTTGTGACTGCCACAATGACTCCATTGATTCATCAGGCAAAAATAAAAATAGTCATAATTCACAGCAATGCATGAATTTTTAAATATTCCTATATATTGTCACAAATTTTTTTCAATTCTAGTAGATATGGATGTGGAAAAAACTATGTTTCATGTCAAACTCTGAAAAATTCATAACGGTGTGCTTCAGGGTGCCTGAATTCGCTTTTATGATTTTTTAAAAAAAATTATCTGCTTTTAGGGTAGTTATAATTTAAAACTTGAAATTGTCATTGAGACAATTAAACACAACAAAGCTGCAGTGATTATCTCATTATACCAAAAAGGTGTTACTTTATAAAGGGGATCTTTTTGTAACTCATTGTTAAGGAATAATTATCATTATGTTGAAGACAAGCAATTATCATAAAATTGTTCTTAAATTGGATAGAGTATAATTATGCATATATAATCAAATTATTTTAAAAAAATAAGGAGTACTTGGGTATGATGGCTGTTTGACAGTATATTATAACTTGCAAAGAACAAAAGAATTAGCTAAATGTGCTTCAGACTTGTTCAGCCTATTTGTACGATTGGAAATACAGAACTTAAATTTGTCAGTCCGCTTTTAAATTGTTCTGTTTCAGTTGAATTGAATATAACGTTTGAGCCACTGCCTGGCTTGTCAGTTAATAAGTCAACTTAAAGTGCAAGTCCAATTCAGAAATTGACTGTACAATATGTCTCTTTACTCAAAGGTAGTCAGCACAGACATAGAAAAGTCATCTAAAATGATTTTTCTGGAAAGGTCAAGGAATTTGAAGACTGCCCATATGTTATGATCATGGCAGAGTCAGGGAAATTCACAAAAATAGCCTAAAACTGAAAAATTATAAACATAGATACTGAATATGTATTTATATTGGTGGTTCCAAAATTTGGCGTTTTTTAAAGTGTTTTGAATCAGCTTTGTTTTGCCAATAGGAGTTCGCAGTAAGTAGTGTTACATTGTAATGTATTTGAACATTGTTAACATTGATTTGTAAACAAATTTTAGTGATTGCATAAAAAGTTCTCACCTGTTACTTTGTTTTTGTATTAGTATAATTTAGCAAATACTTATTTCCCGTTGAGTTGTTCTTACTGCAACATTGATAAATGGCTTAAACGTGGAAAATGCAGTATTAAAAAAAAACGTAATTTCTTTGCATTTTCATCATTTTATATAATATTATTATGCAAAGCATTTTTAATCAAGGGAGTATGCATGTTGTATAACTTGTAAAATTGACAGTATGGATAGTCTCCCTTGCTTGAGGGTGCTTTAAAATGGCAGTGTTTAGAATTGGTGCTATCAACATTGACTGCAAATATCGTCAAAATTAAACAACCACCAATAATAGTCTGTATACAGTAAGCAGTATTTTAAATTATGTTCTTGAAAAGAAAAATTGATAACATGCTTATATTACAATTTTAAATATGTTACGAAATTTTATGTGTAGGAATTTTGTTCCAAATAATTTGCAAGGGTATATAACTATTTGAAAGATACGCCGTTTTGCAGCATTTCTGGTAACTGAAAGCCTTTGAACAGTTTAGGATCCGTTGATGTACATTGTCCGCCTGTCATGCACAATATCTTTAAAGAACATCTTAATAAATGTAAATGTATTGGACTTAATACTGCTTTTTACAATTGTTTGGGTGATTTGATAAGGTAATTTAAATTGTACATGGAAAGTGATTTTATTGTCTTAAAACTGAAATGATTTTAAGATCAGCAGAGCAGGACTTTTCATCAGGAAAGTGGGAAGAGGCCATGGCCTTTCAAATTGGGAAATTTATGCGCGATGATTGTCCATTTTGGGAAAAATTATCAACCGGAAGTAAACATCGAAAGACGAAGCAAATTTATCTCCTCTGAAACATGGACTTAAATCCAGGCCATGGAACATAATGTATTAGACTGCCAATGTGTCAAAACTGGTTCTGTGGGCTGTTAGGCTATTGTGCAACAAAAAATCGATAACAGACAAATGCTTCCTCTAGAAATACTAAAATGCAAACAAAATCTTAACCTTCTGTTGCATGATTTGGGTAAATTTTACCCTGCATTTTGGGAAACATCTCTGCCACAGTTGGGAAAAAATAGTATATTTTTGGATTTGGAAGAGGCTTTTTATAGGCCTCTGTTATATAAGGATGAAAAGCCCTGCAGAGGTCCTTGTTGTTGATCATTAGACATTCAGCTTACCTATAGAAGAGAACCCAAAGCTTCATATTGGAGCTTTCTAGAACTTTAGAGATCAGCTTCTGTGTCGATTCACTGTAAAATCCAACTCACTCTTTCTTAAGGTAGTGAGCCAGTACTGGCATTCAGCAATTCTTTTTATGCCCCCAAAGGGAGGCATATAGTTTTTGAACCGTCTGTCCGTCTGTCGGTCCGTCGATCTGTCAGTCTGTCGGTCTGTCAGTCTGTCCGCAATTTTCGTGTCCGGTCCATATCTTTGTCATTGATGGATGGATTTTCAAATAACTTCGCATGAATGTGTACCACAGTAAGACGACGTGTCGCGCGCAAGACCCAGGTCCGTAGCTCAAAGGTCAAGGTCACACTTAGACATTAAAGGATAGTGCATTGATGGGCGTGTCTGGTCCATATCTTTGTCATCGATGGATGGATTTTCAAATAACTTGGTATGAATGTGTACCACAGTAAGACGACGTGTCGCGCGCAAGACCCAGGTCCGTAGCTCAAAGGTCAAGGTCACACTTAGACGTTAAAGGATAGTGCATTGATGGGCGTGTCCGGTCCATATCTTTGTCATCCATGGATGGATTTTCAAATAACTTGGCATGAATGTGTACCACAGTAAGACGACGTGTCGCGCGCAAGACCCAGGTCCGTAGCTCAAAGGTCAAGGTCACACTTAGACGTTAAAGGATAGTGCATTGATGGGCGTGTCCGGTCCATATCTTTGTCATCCATGGATGGATTTTCAAATAACTTGGCATGAATGTGTACCACAGTAAGACGACGTGTCATGCGCAAGACCCAGGTCCGTAGCTCAAAGGTCAAGGTCACACTTAGACGTTAAAGGATAGTGCATTGATGGGCGTGTCCGGTCCATATCTTTGTCATCCATGGATGGATTTTCAAATAACTTGGCATGAATGTGTACCACAGTAAGACGACATGTCATGCGCAAGACCCAGGTCCGTAGCTCAAAGGTCAAGGTCACACTTAGACGTTAAAGGTCATTTTTCATGATAGTGCGTTGATGGGCGTGTCTGGTCCATATCTTTGTCATTCATGCATGGATTTTAAAATAACTACGCATGAATGTGTGACACAGTAAGACGACGTGTCGCGCGCAAGACCTAGCTCCGTAGGTCAAAGGTCCTAAACTCTTACATGGGCCATAACTATTCATTCAAAGTGCCATCGGGGGCATGTGTCATCCTATGGAGACAGCTCTTGTTGTTTATGTATTTTCTGTATGAAAAATTGTTTTTTGTTGTGTCTCAGGGATGCCAAGACCGCATACATACAGAGGACATGTTAGCACTCAGAAGTTTAAATAGCTGATTGTCATCTCCAGTCCGTTACAATAATTGGGTATTCATTTGAACCATTTTAACATGGCTAAACTATTTAACCCTTACCCTGCTAAATATCTAGAATGAACTTGTCCATCTTTCAATTTGGACAGTACCATTAATTGTTAAAAGGGGTGCTTATAAAAATATACTGACTGAATGGCGAACAGTACAGGTATGTATGTATAGGCTGATCATGATCTACACTGGTCACAAAGGCAGAATCAATTGTGTCCAGCATTGTAAGGGTTAAAATTGAAATCAAAATTGGAGCCTGGTTTAAACTTAATATCATCTGGAATTATTCACTCCATTATTAAGTTGCAGTTAATTTACAAACCATTAAACCGAAACTGTGAATTAGTGAGTTATACAATTGCATCAGGAGTAATAACTGAAAGTATTTTTTGTTTCCTAAAAAAAATACAAGATTGACCTGACAGTAAAATAACTCTTTTTAACTCATTTTTATTTATTGATAGATTGCTGAACAGAAAATGTTTGTAGTCATACAGTTGATAAAGTAGTCTGTTTTGTGAAGGAAATTAGCATATCTTTGGAGCTTATCATGATTAAGTACTTGAGCCGTGCCATGAGAAAACCAACATAGTGGGTTTGCGACCAGCATGGATCCAGACCAGCCTGCGCATCCGCGCAGTCTGGTCAGGATCCATGCTGTTCGCTAACAGTTTCTTTAATTGCAATAGGCTTTGAAAGCGAACAGCAAGGATCCTGACCAGACTGCGCGGATGCGCAGGCTGGTCTGGATCCATGCTGGTCGCAAACCCACTATGTTGGTTTTCTCATGGCACGGCTCACTTTTCTAATCACCATTTGTGATGGTATATGAATTTTGTTCTTTAGACAATGGAAGACAAACATTAAATGCATGTTGCAAAATCTATCTCTATGTTTCTTCTCAGAATTGAAATTTCGTACCTTTCATCCTTGCATATAGATATACTTGTGAAAATGTTACAGAAGAAATGAAAATCCAACCAAGCCAAAACAAGTTTACAGGATCATAAAATCTGGGCTGTAAATCTCTTCAAATTTAAAAAGGAATACTCACTGTCTTAAGAACCAAACTATCTTATAATTTTCCCTGCTACTGTTTTCTTTTGTCAAAATAAGTTAAAGTTGTTTATTTAGTTAATAAGTTTAATTCTTATAAACTTGTAATTAGTGAAGTGTTGAAGAAAGGACATATTTTGCAAGTGGGTGGAAAATTATACAGTAGTTTAATGTGCGCTATTCCCAGTTATTTTTGGCTGAAAACTCCATGAAACATGCTTTTCACAGGGCTCGACAAATCCACTTGTCCACTCGTAAATACAAGGTTGGCAAGTAAAAGTTGCTGTAGTACTCCTGCTGCAGGAGAATTTTGAAGTGCAATTTTAACCAAAAATATGACCAATCAGATTAAAAGGGAGCAGTGGAGAGACAGGATAGCTGAAGATCTAAAACAGAAATTGATTCGTTTTTCGCAAATAAAATTCTGTCTAGCTATGTTACGGGATGATCACATTAGCTAGACACTCAGTAATTTAGAACAAAGTTACAGTATGTACAGTTTTAAACAGACTTCAAAAATGATGCTGTCTGTAATAATAGTTTTTGCTCAGTGTGTAATGTAATTTCAAAAAGGGGGCTAGGCTATTGTTTTAAAAGACTAAATTATTCATTGTCTTGGAGAGTATAATTATATTCATACTATTGACCTTTTAAAATTGTTGAAATATTAAACTGACATGTTAGCGTAGCTCTGGGCAGGTTAAGACATAACACCAGGAAAACTACATCTTAATTTGGTAATCAACAGTCTGGCCGGTGGATATAAAAGGTCTATGTACTAGACATTCGGGGAAGCGGGGCGAGGCGGCAGAGCCACCAACCGTGGTTCTGCCAACGTAAGTCAAAAATACTATGATGCCTCGTTAGGTTAATTTCCAAATATGTTATGTAGATTTCATGAAAGACAACTCAAACATAATTAGTTCTTAACATTTTACAGTAGCTAAATATTATTTGAAAGATGGACACTGAGACAATAAAACTACTTGTATTAAAAGACTTTCTTTAACTACCTGAAATTAAATAAACATCAAAAATGAACTATTGTGTCTTCGATCTTATATATGTGTGTGAAAGTTCTACCACAGGTTTTACAAGTCTGGTAACACTGGTGCCATGTGGATTTTAGAGGCCATTACGCTACAAGTGAACTGCAGGACAAGTTAGAATTGTAGCAGGACCAGTGAAAATTTTAGGCTGCTTGCACTGCAGGATGAGTTGGATGAGTTGTTTTCAAGGAATTTGTCAAGCCCTGTTTTCAGGATGGTGATGGATATTCAAGGAGAACTCTTGCATCTTTCCAACAGTTGAAAAATTTTTACTAACCATTCTTTGCCAATTTTTGGATTTTAAATTTTTTTTATGATTATCACAATTAGCCTATTATATCATACATTAAATTCTATTGCTAACATAATCTTCAGACATCATCAGTCATAATATGTGACAAAGTACCAAGCTTCATGAACCCTTGAAAATGGTACAACTGGAGTAAATCAGAATTCCAACACTATTAGTTATTGATATATCTGCTATTTCAGTTTCCGGATGGTTGTCTAAGGTTTCTGCTTTTCTGTATTAAATGTGACGACATTTTCATTATATCTCTAGAAGCTGTCATACTGTTTAGAGAAGCTGACCTCTTGGATTGGGCTTTAGACTTAAGAAGACCTTTTGATCTACCCCTACTCTTCTCTTGTTTGGCACCTCCTTTGCTGGTCCCGTTTGCTATCTCAGAAGGTCCATTTTCAGATGCTTCAGTTTTACCAGGTGGTGTATCTTCAGGATGTTCATTTCCAGTTGGAATTCTTACCACATTGTCATTATTTTCATATTGGTTTGCTGTATCAGACAGGAATGTGACTCTTTTATTTGATCGGTCTTTACTTGGGCTTCTTTTTTGGCCCACAGCTCCGTTTTGACTATTTGAAAATTTGAAATCGAGGTCTTGATAATCTCTTTCTCGCTCCCTTGATCTAGAAACTTTGGCTCTATCCTCTGTCTCTGTATTATGCAAATTGTCAACTGAACCCCTTGTTAAAGCTCTGTCTCCATGTGGCTGAGAAGCAAACATACCTCTATCCACATCAAGCCTTCTACCAAATGCACTTCTAGCTTGTAAACTTTGGGAGGTAACTCCTCCATAAGCTTGTCTTTGTTTCATCTTTGGGTTACCACCCTTTGCTTCCTCAAACATGGATTGTGGTCCATTTACTGTTTCAAGTTTAGGAGTCATCTGATCTTCCCGCATTTTGGCCAGTTTCTTTAGATTATCTGACTTCTTCAGCATTAGATTTTCAGTCTTTAAATTTTCATTGTCAAGTTTCAGACTCCTTGCTTCAGCTCTAAGCTGTTTAATTTCTGTACTGTTAGTGTCATAATGTAAAGCCAAATATGAACTTCTAAGTTTACTTTTCTTAGTTGTATCTGCGTCCATGACCATTTTTCTAAGCTCATCAATGATCTTTTGTTTCTCTTCTCGTTCACTATTGATAGCTTGAAGTTTTTCAATATCTTCCTTTAACTTTTTGATCTCTTCATTTAGATGATTAATTTCTGTTGTCTGCAATGGAAATATTGAAAATAAGTCAGTTTTCTTTCCGACAATGCTGATTAAAATGTAATTAATTTCTTTATATAGACTATTATGCCCTTCCCTCACCTTTTTATAAAATAAGGAATGTATTGTTTTGTCACTTAGTTGGTCGAGTGTATATCAAAATCCCCTTGATCAAAATCCCCTCCACCGAAAAATGACTGGGAGTTACAAAATCCCCTTCATACTTTTGCAGGGGGTATCATAATCCCCTCTGTGATTTTCATAGATATATAGATATCAGTGCCCCAAATTGAATTATGTTTGCTACAGGCATTGTATTTACGAGCTTTATGTAACAGACTTTTAAACTGTGTATAGTTGTATTTGAACTTGATGAAATAAGTAAAAATCACAGAGGGGATTATGATACCCCCTGCAAAAGTATGAAGGGGATTTTGTAACACCCTGTCATTTTTCAGTGGAGGGGATTTTGATCAAGGGGATTTTGATTGTCTCCCTAGTTGGTCAGTCAACAAGACAGTTTGCCTATCTGTCAGTAGACCACTTGATTTCCAGTCAGTAACTTCACTGGATGACTTCCTGTGGTGTAGTGAATGGCACCTATTGTCTTATGGGTCAGAAAGTTAAAGGTCAATGTCATAGTGATATCAAGACCAAACAAACACTTGTATGGTTGGCCAGTTGTTGAACTACATACCGTATTTTCCCGTATAAACGCCCCCGGGGGCGTTACATTTTCCAAAGAGGGGGCGTTTATTTGAGGTAAAAAAATAAAAAATGAAAATGTTTACAAAACTTAAAAACATCATTCAAACTAGCTGTAAAGTGTTTCTATGTTGTTTAATCCCCCTAAAACGTAATTATTTGGCATCCAATTTAATGCAGTGTGTCTTTTATGCATTTAAATACGGTACCTCGTGTATTCCATGTCTGGCTTTTTGACACGCTCGCGACACTACACATTACGTCATGACCCAAACACCTGTGTACTCCGATAACATTTTCCTTAGTACATGCGGGTAGCTAATAGCGCAATACACAATGTCAATGGTTTGACACACTGCTGTGCCTGCTTTTAAATTAAAAGTTCTTAAAACTGCCGAAGAAAAGGGTATATCGTAAACACATTGCTGCAAGTATGTTTAAAGTCGGCAGGAAGCGTGTGCGCGAATGGTGTAAAAACAAATCAAAAATGTATTTACCGTTTAATTTTCTGTTACGTACCGTACTTAGTACAAATGTTTTGGACTTACGGTACATGGACTGTTTAAAAGTGTGTTTAATTTTTAATACATTGGACTTTAGTACTGTAAATTACTTATTATGTGGACTTATAAAAATGAGGTAGGTGATTTTTCCCCGTTCTTGTTGACTTTTTTTCCCCTCCAAAATGGGTGGGGGGCGTTAATTAGAGGGGGGGCCTTAATTCGGGAAAATACGGTAGGATACATGCTGGTGGTTGGCAGATGACACTAATGTTTTGAGTTTCCTTAATATGTTAAATGTCAATAACAGTACCATTAAGACTGAAAACAGTTTCTGATCATAACAAGAAAATGCTTGGATCTACAGCAGACAAGATGGTTCAGTGTGATTAGTAGATGGTCACTTGTGTTTTGGAGGTCATTTGTTTATACGTTTTAGTTCAATGACACTGTAACATTTAGGCTGAAAGTATATTCTGATCATTAACTTGAGAAAGGTTAGACCCATGACAGTCAGACTGTATGGAATGATTGTCTGTTGTAAGTAAATGACCTGTTTTTTAGACCTACAGCTGTCAAACTTAAAAGGATGACTGTTTGTGGTCAAAAGACAAACCTTCTGTTTTGAAATAGTAAGTCAACGGTCAAGGTAACAGTGATCTTGATACTGAAAATTGTTTTCAAGCATAGCTGGAGAATGCATGTTTGTATGGCTGTCAAACTTCATAGTGTGATTGCCTGTGATTGCCTATTGTTTTGGGGACCAGCAGCTCAAAGTTTCAGATCAGTAACTTGAGAATGCTTAGGTCTAAGACTATCAGATTCCACAGTATGATCGGTTGTTGTTAGTAGATGTCCCCAGTAGTTATTTCAGTGACAAGGATAAAGGTCAAGGTCACAGTGGCCAGTCAATAGCTGCAGAATGCTTAAATGGCAAAGAATGTCTGACAAAAAGTTAATTATGTCTCCCACCACACAGTGTACGTGGGAGACATATTGATTTACTCCAGTCTGTGTGTCTGTGTGTGTGTGTGTGTGTGTCTGTCTGTCACAAAGCTTGTCCGCACTCTAAGTCGAACATTTCTCATCCGATCTTCACCAAACTTCAACAAAATGTGTCTGCCAATAAGTGCTCGGCCAAGTTCGATAACTAGCCAAATCGGCCTAGGCACTTTGGAATTATGGCCCTTGAATTACCGAAAAATAATCAAAAATTTAGGTGCATTCCTGGAGCCAAAAGGACCCCTATACTACTCATGAGTAGTCATGAGTAGTATAGGGGTCCTTTTGGCATGAGTAGTATAGGGGTCCTTTTGGCTCCAGGAATGCGCACGCAGTCTGAGTAGTAAAGAAGTCCTTTTGACTTGATGAATGTGCATGCGCTCTAGTAAGGCAAGTTCGATAATGAGCCAAATTGGTCCAGGCACTTCGGAGTTATGGCCCTTGAATTACCAAAAATCGGCCTTTTTACTCTTGTCTGCGCTCTAACTTGAACATTTCTCATCCAAGCATCACCAAACTTTAACAAAATGTGTTTGACCATAGGTCCGCGGCCAAGTTTGATAACTAGCCAAATCAGCCCAGGTACTTTGGAATTATGGCCCTTGAATTACCGAAAATTGGCCTTTTTATTCTCGTCCACGCTATAAGTCCAACATTTTTCATCCGATCTTCACCAAACTTACACCAAATGTTTTTTACCATAACTCCTCGACCAGGCTCATTAACTAGCCAAATCGCCCGAGGCACTCCAGAACTATGGCCCTTGAATTACCCAAAATCGGCCTTTTTACTCTTCAAAGGTATATTTGTAGTGAGTAAACAGTATACAAAGACTGACTTGCTATTTAGATGATTAGGCAGTTGTGGGAGACATGCGCTTTTCTCAAAAGCATCTCTAGTTTTATATGAAAGCCATCTTTAAGCCTTCCATAATGCTGAAAGAAATTATAAAGTCGGACCTTGTTGAAAAAGATGCTGCAGTTTGTAATTTCAGAAAATGGCTGATCATGGAAGCAGCCATTTTAGTGTGTTTATGACATTATTGAATTGACCTTTTAAATAGATTAATTTCATATGTTTCTTAGCTCGAGTGTAAGATGTAACACACGCTAATTTCTTTCATTATAGCTGGAAAAAGTAGAGAAATTATTTTAAAGAAATAAATATAGTTCAAATATGTATCTAGATAATGAATAAATCTGCCACTTTGTTTTTTGTTGCCATGGAAACAAACTGGCCACTATTTTGATCAAATATGTAGAAAAATGTGGATAAAATTCTCATTTTTAAGCTGATTTTGATCATTCTTTCACTTCTTTAGGAAATCCTTGCAGACAGAATTAACATAAGAACAACTTTCAAGTCCATGGCCATCGAAACACATAGCAAGTATGTCTATGCTCAGTAGATGGCCCAGTGTTAGGGTTCAAAGTCAAGGTCACAACACACTCTGTCAATGTCACTGCACACTTGTGCTGGATGCACAAACTGTAACATCCAGTTCCGTCAAACAGACCATCATGTAATGCATAATTGAGTTTTCAAAAAAGGTCTTTGGTTAGCTGAAAGTAGGTCATACAGTCAGCTCATTGCAAAGTGTTTGAGAATCAATTAACTTCCGGTTTAAGGTTTCCAATGATATTTGATATACATATCACCATGAAGTGAAAATTTTCTTGACTTTTTTAACAGCCATGGTAAGTATTGCCTTTGTGAGTTATTTGTGTTTTGGATTTAGACGAAATATGAAGTTTGCAGATTCCCCAACATGTGAGAAAAATGTGACAAAGCAGTACTGTGAGAGTATTGGTCACATTCTGTGATAAAAAGCATTTTGTAGCTTTTAATGAAGATTTCTATTTTCTTAAGGTCATAATCTAATTTAATCCAAGAGCAGTTGAAATTAAACCAAGCGTAGTTGACAACACATGGTCAAAAGGTAAGCTGAAAGCAATTTACCAAGATGGAAATATTATCTTTTATGATATTCATACCTGGTTTCTGCATCTATTCTCCAGCTTACTGATATGATCAGCATATTTGTTCTTTTGTATTTCTTTCTCCTTCACGTCTTGTTCCAGTTGTCGTTTTGCTTTCTGTATGTTTATAATATGTGAGACAAGAGGATAATTCCTGTCTCTCCCGCCTAGCAACGCATGACATTGAGAGAATGTCATCTCATGCTCATCTAGGTGAGTACAGACATCGTCAAGGAGCTTGTCAACCATTTTAAACGTGATCGGCTCAGGTGTAATAAGATCACGATCAGTATGAGAATGTTTATGAAGATGTGATTTTAATTTGGTGTACATGTTGTTCAAGTGTTGCTGCATGATGTTCGATGACAAGGTGTGGTTGGTGGTTGACACAGATAAGGAATGTCGTCGCTCTGTAATTTCCTTGTTTTTAAACGTCTTTTCAAACGCTTTCTCATGTTGTTTAGGGGGTTTAGCTGAAGTGGAATGTTCATTCTCAACATCATGCTTGGGAGAATTCTGGCTTTCTTCTTTATGTTCTGCAGCCATCAGTTTTTGCTCTAAAAATTAAAAGAAAATATTTCATCATGAATTTCTGTTGCCTATTTACGAATATGTTTATCTGTAATGGTTCAGTTGGAATTTGCCTGGATAACCCTACAGTTATAAAATTTGGTATCTTTTGGTTTTGGACGTTAAAGCTTATGCTACAAAAGTTTAGATTTTGGCTGTAGGATAAAACCATACCTGGCTGTATAAAACCATACCTAGCTGTAGGATAAAACCATACTTGGCTGTAGGATAAAACCATTATACCTGGCTGTAGGATAAAACCATACTTGGCGGTAGAATAAAACCATACCTGGCTGAAGGATAAAACCTTACCTGGCTGTAGGATAACACCATACCTTTTTCATAGTTCATCTCAATTTTGTCCCCCAAGTATGGTGAATACTTCTTTACAGCTTCCAGGAAGATGGGGAAAGCTTTCACCCCACGTTTAGGCAGTAGAAGCAGTAACTCTGTGATTTTCTCATGCTGGCTTGGTTTGGCCTAGAAAACAAGAATATAAAATTGATTTTATGTGTTGATGAACATTTTGTGACTTCAAAAGCTTGAATTAAAGACACAGAATCCTTATAATATCAGTTTTATTTGCATATGACCATGAAAAGGAGAGTTTGTTAAGAAATAAATGTGAAAACTAACACTTACATATCAAACCCATGATTCAAGACTAAGTAAATGCCACATCTCATAACAATTAATGGTCTTCAGTAAATAAACTTACAGAAACATAAAGCTTCAGAGTTGCACTAGTTGGTACATATTATGCAGTTGCTTTATTTGTGAAAAAGAAAGTAATATTAATATTAGAATCATTTTTTATGCCCCCGAAGGTGGGCATATTAAAATCGCACTGTCCGTGCGTGAGTCAGTGCATCCGGTTAATTCTTGTCCGGGCTGTAACTCTCTCATCCATCAAGGGATTTTGAAATTACTTGGCATAAATGTTCACCATAATGAGACGACGTGTCGTGCACAAGACCCAGACCTGTAGCTCCAAGGTCAAGGTCACACTTGGAGGTCAAAGAAGCAGGGTCTCTTAGGTCAAGGTTACGAAATGATGTGTGATTTTTTACGCATACAGCTGTATCATTCTTGGGCATGTCTTGGGGGCATTTGTCACCAATAGTGACAGCTCTTGTCTTTTCAAAAGTGAAAGTTTTGCGTGGACTTAAATTTGCACTTATTCAATTTTCAGGGAAAAACATTTAAGTCGCCAGCATCACACGTTGGTGGTTGAAGCCTTTTTATAAATGGAGCTTTTCCAATTTCTCTAAAACAACAATGATAGCGTTATCTTAAAATAGCGCATAGTTCCTAGGGGGAAATTAGTACAAAAAAAGCCGTCCTATGTGAACAAAAAGGATTTCACAGTATACCAGTTAAAAACCTACCTTGAGACTAGATTTGGTCTTTGTGAGGTATGACACATTGTCAAATATAAATGAAAACTTCACAGAAGACGGCTGACAGAGGACATGGAAAGAAGTGCAGTGTACGAAAAATCTACCCTGCTTACTTCTTGAATTATCTTCACAACTCAAAAACAGCTGAAGCCAACTGGCATAGCTCAGTGACGAGAGCACAAATCTATGGAACGTTGGGTTGTGACCAAGTTTGGTGAAGATTCATCCAGCTGTTCATAAGTTGTTGTTTAAAAATATTTCTATTTTTTAGCTTTAGCGCCCCCTGAAAGGATCCAGAGCCCCCATTTGAACACATTCAGGAGAGGAACACCTAGTTATTGTGATATGTTTTGATCCTTTCTGATGCAAAATGAGATTTCCGCAAATGTTTTCCTTTCCAGGAGTTAATAAATAGGCGCTTGTCAGATCAGTTAGCATTTAATACATGTATATGCGTCCACTGCCGACTATGTTTGTGTTTCAGAAGTCACAAATTACGATCCGAGTGCGAAAGTCACACAGCAACTTAAAATGATGCTATTGACCAAGTTCGGTGAAGATCCATCAAACCTTTCATGAGAAGATGTTGTTTTAAAGGTTTTTCTATTTCTAGCTCTAGTGGTCCCTAAAAGGGGCTGGGTACCCTCATTTGAACAAATTTGGAAGCAGACTTTATAACGAAGTTTGATGAATATCCATCAGGTGGTTCATGAGAAGAAGTTGTTTAAATGCGTTTCTATTTTTAGCTCTAGTGGTGCCTAAAAGGGACCAAGCGCTGCCATCTGAACAACATTGAGAGAGGATCTTACAATGGGGCAACATTATAAGTTTGATGGAGATCCATTCCTTCATAAGAAGTAAATTTAAAGGTATTTCTGGTTTTAGCTCTAGTGGCCCCTAAAAGGGGTTAAGTTTCCTGATTTGAATAAATTTGGGAGAGGGGACAGATCAAGTTTGATGGAGTTCCATTGAGCAGTTTATGAGAAGAAGTCATTTAAATGTGTTTTTTTTAGCTCACCTGTCACAAAGTGACAAGGTGAGCTTTTGTGATCGCGCGGCGTCCGTCGTCCGTCCGTGCGTGCGTGCGTGCATGCGTGCGTCCGTAAACTTTTGCTTGTGACCACTCTAGAGATCACATTTTTCATGGGATCTTTATGAAAGTTGGTCAGAATGTTCACCTTGATGATATCTAGGTCAAGTTCGAAACTGGGTCATGTGCCATCAAAAACTAGGTCAGTAGGTCTAAAAATAGAAAAACCTTGTGACCTCTCTAGAGGCCATATATTTCACAAGATCTTCATGAAAATTGGTCAGAATGTTCACCTTGATGATATCTAGGTCAAGTTTGAAACTGGGTCTCGTGGGGTCAAAAACTAGGTCATTAGGTCTAAAAATAGAAAAACCTTTTGACCTCTCTAGAGGCCATATTTCTCAATGGATCTTCATGAAAATTGGTCAGAATGTTCACCTTGATGATATCTAGGTCAAGTTCGAAACTGGGTCACGTGGGGGTAGAAACTAGGTCAGTAGATCTAAAAATAGGAAAACCTTGTGACCTCTCTAGAGGCCATATTTTTCATGAGATCTTCATGAATATTGGTCAGAATGTTCACTTTGATGATATCTAGGTCAAGTTTGATACTCGGTCATGTTGGATTAAAAAATAGGTCAGTAGGTCTAAAAATAGAAAAACCTTGTGACCTCTCTAGAGGCCATATTTCTCAATGGATCTTCATGAAAATTGGTCAGAATGTTCACCTTGATGATATCTAGGTCAAGTTTGAAACTGGGTCACGTGTGGTCTAAAACTAGGTCAGTAGGTCTAAAAATAGAAAAACCTTGTGACCTCTCTAGAGGCCATATTTTTCAATGGATCTTCAGGAAAATTGGCCAGAATGTTCACCTTGATGATATCTAGATCAAGTTTGAAACTGGGTTACGTGGGGTTAAAAACTAGGTCAGTAGATCTAAAAATAGTAAAACCTGGTGACCTCTCTAGAGGCCATATTTTTCATGAGATCTTCATGAATATTGGTCAGTATGTTCACCTTGATGATATCTAGGTCAGGCTTGAAACTGGGTCAGGTGGGGTCAAAAACTAGGTCAGTAGGTCTAAAAATAGAAAAACCTTGTGACCTCTCTAGAGGCCATATTTCTCAATGGATCTTCATGAAAACTGGTGAGAATGTTCAGCTTGATGATATCTAGGTCAGGTTCGTAACTGGGTCATGTGCAGTCAAAAACTAGGTCAGTAGGTCGAAAAATAGAAAAACCTTGTGACCTCTCTAGAGGCCATATTTTTCACGAGATCTTCATGAAAATTAGTGAGAATGTTCACCTTGATGATATCTAGGTCAAGTTTAAAAGTGGGTCACGTGCCTTCAAAAACTAGGTCATTAGGTCAAATAATAGAAAAAGCTTGTGACCTCTCTAGAGGCCATATTTTTCAATGGATCTTCATGAAAATTGGTCAGAATTTTTTATCTTGATGATATCTAGGTCACATGTGCTCAAAAACTAGGTCACTATGTCAAATAATAGAAATAACGACGTCATACTCAGTTCAACACTGGGTCATGTGGGGATAGGTGAGCGATTCAGGACCATCATGGTCCTCTTGTTTATTTTAGCGATAGCCACCTTTAATAAGGGCCAAGCGTTCAAATTTGAACAAACTTTAGAGAGGACTATGCCAGGGCGCTACTGACCAGGTTTGGTGTGATTCTGACCAGTTGTTTCAGAGATGTCATTTGAAGAAAAGTGTAAACCAATGATAGTGGTATGGATGCCCGATGGTGGGCAATCGCAAGAGCTAAAACCAAGCACTTCCTGCTCAGGTGTGCTTAACACATTTAAACAACTTTTTTCACACAAACCACCTGACGGATCTTCACCAAACTATTTCTGTACGTTCTTTCAAAGGTCCGCTCTAAGATCTGTTTAAATGGTTCCACTTAGCACCTTTCAGGGCCTGGAAGAGCTAAACTAGAAAAAATTAGACAGTTTCTTCTCATGAACCATGTAATGGATCATACTTAACTTGGTCAATAGCATACTTCTATGGACTTCTCCAATGTTAGTTCAGAGGTTCCACTTGGAACCTTTCAGGGAGGTCACCAAAACTTAAAAAGCAGAAAAACCTTTAGTGACTTCTTCTCATGAACCTCAAGGTTGATCGTCTCCAAATTTGGTCTGCAGCATACTTGTAATGTCTTTTCTTAGGTTTGGTTAAAGGTTTGCTTGATTCCTTTTCGAAGCTGCTGGAGCTAAAACTAAAAATATCTTTAAATATACTGCTTGGTGAATCGTGAATCTTCACTAGACTTGTTCTGTATCATCTTTACAAGGTCTTCTTTTCAAGTTTGTTCAAATAATATTACTGGAGGCCCCCTTCTAGAAATAGACAGAGCCAAACATAGAATAACATATTTTCTTTCATAAAATAGTGTTTCATCACATATATTCAAGGTCAAAGGGTCATTATCAGGTGAGCCAAGTAAAAATCAGGGCGTCAAGTTACCTATATTTACCTATATTTTCCTATATTTTAGCCCTCTACCTATAATAACCTATAAAATCCTATATTTTGCCAAAATACCTATAAATACATATAATCTGGAAATTTTGTGGTAAGCAAGGAATACAAAGGTCATTCAAACCATTAAAAAAGAAGTAATTCTATGATAATTGAGTTTATAAATATACTGTTACCTTTTCGGCATTGAAATTTATATTCCTTTCAGGTGTAGCGACTCTGCCCAGTCCAGCTTTAGGAAAGCTTTATGTAATGGAAGTTCTTTTTTCAATTGGAATATTTTCCATTTCTTAAAGCTTTCATGTATAAAAATGTGAATAGGAAATGCACATGTTTTTATTTTGTTTTCAGAATAAACAAGCTTAATGTTTAATAATTAAGCCTCATAATGCCTGCTAATAAGAGCCAGTTTCGAGATAGGTGGCTATCAGAAGTAGATGGCAATGGACATGAACTGAAATTATGGTGTGTCAAGGGGAAGAGTGACTCTTATGGTCACTGTACATTGTGCAAAACTGACATAAAGTGTAATAATGCTGGACTGAGACAAATTCTTCAAGATGCAAAAGGCACTCAACACAAGAAATTCCCTGTTAAACTGATTTGAGTACCAGTATTGGTAAAGTTTTGTCTGTTGGTGAATTAATAGTTTATTATGAAAGTAAGATATATGTCAAAATGTTATTTGTTTAAAATCATAAAAGTAGCCACTTTTTCTGTTCTTTTGTATTTTATGTTTAATAAAAGAGAGTGCTGGTAGGTGGTGGAGGAGGATAAAGCACTTGTCTGACTTGTTTTCTTCATTATAAGCAACCTATATAATCCTATATTTCTGGCCCCCAAATACCTATATTTCAGGATCCTACCTGTATTTTTGACTCCCAAAAGCACTTGACGCCCTGAAAAATGAATGAGCTATATTGAATTAACTTTACTTTTGTTACACTTAACTTGAGTATAAATCAAAGACAGCAACTGGAACCATAATTCTATCTTGTTTACTTTTTTAATGATCTCAAAAACTGCATTCAAGGGTACAGGACATAAAAGGGCAATGTCTAAGAACCACATCTCTACTTTGTCTCATTTTTAGCTCACCTGAGCACGAAGTGCTCAAGGAGAGCTTTTGTGATCGCCCTGTGTCCGTCATCCGTCCGGCGTCAACAATTTGACTGTAAACACTCTAGAGGTCATAATTTTGGCCTAATCTTAATGAAACTTGGTCAGAATGTTACCCTCAATACAGTCTTGGACGAGTTCGATATTGGGTCATCTGGGGTGAAAAACTAGGTCACCAGGTCAAATAATAGGAAAAGCTTGTTAACATTCTAGAGGTCACAATTTTGGCCCAATCTTAATGAAACTTGGTCAGAATGTTACCCTTAATAAATTCTTGGGCGAGTTTGATATTGGGTCATCTGGGGTCAAAAACTAGGTCACCAGGTCAAATCAGAGGAAAAGTTTGTTAACACTCTAGAGGTCACAATTTTGGTCCAATCTTAATGAAACTTGGTCAGAATGTTACCCTCAATAAAATTTTGGACGAATTTGATATTGGGATATCTGGGGCCAAAAACTAGGTCACCAAGTCAAATCAAAGGAAAAGCTTGTTAACACTCTAGAGGTCACAATTTTGGCCAAATCTTAATGAAACTTGGTCAGAATGTTACCCTCAATAAAATCTTGGAGAAATTTGATAATGGGTCATCTGGGGTCAAAAACTAGGTCACCAGGTCAAATCAAAGGAAAAGCTTGTTAACACTCTAGAGGTCACAATTTTGGCCCAATCTTAATGAAACTTGGTCAGAATGTTACCCTCAATAAAATCTTGGGCAAGTTTGATATTGGGTCATCTGGGGTCAAAAACTAGGTCACCAGGTCAAATCAGAGGAAAAGCTTGTTAACAATCTAGAGGTCACAATTTTGGCCCAATCTTAATGAAACTTGGTCAGAATGTTACCCTCAATAAAATCTTGGAAGTGTTTGATATTGGGTCATCTGGGGTCAAAAACTAGGTCACTAGGTCAAATCAAAGGAAAAGCTTGTTAACACTGTAGAGGCCACATTAATGACTGTACCTTCATGAAACTTGGTCAGAATGTTAATCTTGATGATCTCAAGTTCCAGTTTGAATTTGGGTCATGTGTATCAAAAACTAGGTCACCAGGTCAAATCAAAGGAAAAGCTAGTTAACACTCTAGAAGCCACATTTATGACCATATCTTCATGAAACTTGGTCAGAATGTTAATCTTGATGATCTATAGGTCAAGTTCAAATCTGGGTCCGGTGGGATCAAAAACTAGGTCACTAGGTCAGTTCGAAGGAAAATCTTGTAAACACTCTAGAGACCACATTTATATCTTCATGAAACTTAGTCAGAATGTAAATCTTGATGATCTTTAGGTCAAATTCCAATCTGGGTCATGTGGGTTCAAGAACTAGGTCACCAGGTCAAATCAAAAGAAAAGCTAGTTAACACTTTGGAGGCCACATTTATGACCATATCTGTATAAAACTTGGTCAGAATGTTAATCTTGATGATCTTTAGGTCAATAGGTCAGGTGAGTGATACAGAGCCTTCATGGCCCTCTTGTTTCAATTATCCCCATTAAAAAAGTAAAACTTGTGATCAAGGTTATTTAAAGGCACTGACCTCAAGATTTTGGCTAAAAATGATCTTTCTTTGAAATTGAAATTTGGTCATATTATGAACATTAGAATATGCATTTTTGTTTCTGTACTATTTTAAGAATGTCAAATCAAGAAAAAAAAGATGACTGCGTCTGGAATCAAACCTGACCTGCGTGGCAATAAAAAAGGTTTCCGCTGTCATTACCAATAACACGGGTAAGTGTTCAATGTTCGTTAAATATAGATATTTATAATCGTGGCAGTTTACCTGGAGTAAAGCCTTACAAACGTTTTTGGTTTTCATCGTAAAAAGTTTTATAAAGTTAACAACTAATTCTCATGTGTTTCTGTAACATATAGTCTGTCAGTAATTAAATTTCAAAGCATCCTTAAGAAATATAGCATTAATTTCCAGGAAAGAAGTATAAAATACACAGAATGGCAACCGGAGATAGTCTCGTGTAAGCTCGTGAAGCGTTTGCTGACTTGATCACTCGTGATCATATCAACAGATGCTTATTTAAGTATTACACAGGCGATACGGCTGGCACGTAATAAACCGAATCGGGTCCAATTTTCAGACGACAACTATTGATTTTTATTTCTCAGACTTTCAACCATAAATTCATTCCTTCCCCGTGTAGAAAATACTTTATAATAACATTAAAAAAAAACACCATTATCATTTTAAGCAAACGATTTGATAAAAAGTTTTTCACGACACAGATTTTCAGCTCGACTATTCAAAAAATAGTAGAGCTATTGGACTCCCCGTGCATCGACGTCGGCGTCTGCGTCCCGATTTGGTTAAGTTTTTGTATGTAAGCTGGTATCTCAGTAACCACTTTTGGGAATGGATTGAAACTTCACACACTTACTCACTGTGATAAACTGACTAACATGGCACAGGAACCAAAATCATGCCCCTTTTTCAACTTAGCTGTTTTTTGGTATAGTTTTTATATGTAAGGTGGTATCTCAGTACCCACTAATGGGAATGGATTGAGACTTGACACACTTTATCCACTGTCATAGGCTGATAAGCACTGTGCAGGTTCCGTAATCCTGTTTTGCATTTGTACAAAATTATGCCCCTTTTTCGACTTTGTATACATTCAGTTGACAAGGCTGTTGAATAGTCGAGCGTTGCTGTCCTCTGACAGCCCTTGTTATCCTTCTGCTGTCTGTTTACATACACCAGTAAAACAAGATCTCATTCAGTTCCCATGTGATGTTGGCGAGATTTGCTCTATATGCCTTTCAAGTTGCCGATCTATTTATTTTTATAGCTCTTTGTTTCCGGATATCTAAAAAAAAATCTCTTGCTCACTGATAGATTATACTGGGAGTATGTGCACTAGTGAAGAATTATGACCAGATTATATTGGGAGTATGTGCACTAGTGAAGAATTATAACCCATTGCCCCATTATTTCATGTTTTGAAACTGCATTACAGTGATAGAGAGGATCAACTGTATACATATTTCTTTCATATGTCTGAAATAGCTTTTGAAACAATTTATTTAAACTCCATAACCATGGTGAAGAACAGTTGCAGGAACTTTAATGTACACACTCAGCTCCTTAAAATCCGCACTTTGGTCACCTTAACATGAAACATTTGCTTCAGCAGAGGGATTCACTGTTGCAAGCTACATCCTTTGATTGGTCAACTTTAATTCTAATAATGCTTTTCTCTGTTAAAACACTCTTACGCTAGAATGACGTCACTTTAATGTGCGGTTACGTCAATGTTTTTGTTGCGACCAAGAAAGAGCGCTACAATATTTTATCTACTGTTTAAGATTAAGGGCATATTAGAATCAAAATAATTTAAAGCAAAACCATGTTTTAACACTATTTATACACTTGGGCGGTAATACGTCATACAAATAATTTCACGAGGACTGTGCCCTCATGAAATTATTGAGCCCAACGTATAACTGCCCATCATGCATAAATAGTGTTAAAACACTCTTTTGCTATAAATTATTTCTTAAATGAAACATTTTCTTTGGCAGTGGAAAGGGAGGAAGAGGAATTCACTAGTGCAAACTGAATCCTCTTTTTGATCACCTTTACAAAGGCGATGCCCCATTGTGTCCCTGTGTTTGTTCATTCTGTCGTGGTGTGTTTGTTTTGGGTTTGAGTTTGTTAATGTTTGGGGAGGCTGCTTTTTTGGAATGTGGCTTTTCCTGTTGGATTTTTATCCTGCTTTTTTTTTTTTACATGAAACATTTGCTTTTGCAGTGAGAGGCATTCACTATTGCAAAATAAAGCCTTGTTTTTATCATCTTTGCATGAAACATTAGCTTTGACAGAAAGGACTTGAAGAATTCACTGCTGCAAAATAAATCCTTTTTGGTCAACTAGTTGCTGTGATGTGGTGGGGTGGAGGATCAGCAGCCATATCCAACATGGCTCTTGTGTACGAAGAGATTAAGTTTCCCTTTAGTAAACCATCAACCCGTTTGGAGCTGGAAGAAACTTCCTACAAACATATTATTCAGTTTTAAAGTAAGTAAATTTTACCTGAATGGCCTGAACCAGTGATTCTGAAAGAATGTCTTTGTGTAGAAGAAAACCAAGGATATCTTGATCCAGTACCAGGTTCTTCAGTATATCACCATGGTGGTTGCGCAACACCTTCTTTTGTGCATCATTCATGATTTTCACTATAAAATGCTATTGACAGTTTATTCCACACTGTTCTCTCTATAAATGTGTTCTCTGTTTCTCAGACTTAAATATTGAACAGCTGTTTTGAATAAATGTGGTAAGTAGATCGAACTTTAGTGTGTGCCGTTTCAGCATCCTCTTTTAGAGCTCAATCTAGCATTTGCCTTTGTTATATGTACGTTGTCAAGAGTCATCCAGGTTTCATTTTAATGGCTGTATCCATTTATATTCTTTTCTTTGTTTTAAATTTTCAGTTTAAAGTTTACATTGATTTTACTTTTTCTATTGACACAGTTTACTGCAGGTATGCATCTAATTCTCACTTTTTCAAGAAATCAATGTTACAATAATAGAACGCTTTATAAATCCATTAAAAACCACTGTTTTAAAGGTAACTTCAAAGGGAGGGATAAAATACATTTGTCATGCTTTGTGTAACTGTTAGAATACTGTCTAGGCAAACCCCGTCTTACTTGGCAGAGTTTTGATACAAATCATTCAAATATTAATACAACTTCTTTGACATATAATATTTTCATGGGACAAGGTGTAAACTGCAGTATTTTGAAACTTAAGCTCTTTTGTTTTAGTTGGGTTTAATGGTAACAATTGAATCGGACTTGATCAGATGTATAAATGTATGTTACACCATTGTGTGACTAGTTGAACTTGGAATATGGCAAATAATTCTATCTGTCGTACTATCTATTGGTGTATTATTGCTGTATTATGTAGAACATTGGTCCTTGTCTGTATTATAACTGAAACATGAAAATGTTTGATGTGAATCTGCCATTTTTTTTGTGGGAATTGACATTGATTGAGATTATTTTAAGGTATTTGCACTCCAAGAAGCAAAAGAATATAACATTATAGAGACCATGCAGATTTATCAATTCTATAAGCTGCTGTTAGCTGACAATTATAGAGATCTACAAATTTGAAAGTATGCAACAGAGAAACAGATAAATCTGTGTATAAGAAAGAAAAAGGAAAACATGCATTGCGGTTATGTAGTTGTCATCTTGATATAAAATATATTGAACTATTTAAAAAATGGCCTTCACATACTCACATTAAACAGCATTTATAGCACTTTTCATTTTCTGTATATTCCAATAGAAATTTATTTAATAAACAAGAAGACCAGTTTCACTAGATTTAGGTCCTAATTAGAAATGTCTATTATATGCCTTCTTTATGAAATTTAAGTTTGTAATAACTACACTTTAATATGGAACTTTTCAAAAAATGGACTACCGGTAGTTTTTAGCTCACCTGAGCACAAAGTGCTCAGGGTGAGGTATTGTGATCACTCACCGTCCGGCGTCCGTCCGTCATCCGTCCGTCCTTCCGTCCGTCCGTCCGTCCACACTTTCCTTTAAACAACATCTCCTCCTAAACCAACAGGCCAATTTTGATGAAACTTCACAGGGTTGTTCCTTGGATGGTCTTCTTTAAAAATTATTCAAAGAATTGAATTCCATACAGAATTCTGATTGCCATGGCAACCAAAAGTAAAAACTTTAAAAATCTTCTTCTCAAAAACCAGAAGCCCTAGAGCTTAGATATTTGGTGTGAAGCATTGCCTCGTGAACCTCTACCAAGTTTGTTCAAATCTTGACCCCAGGGTCAAAATTGACCCTGCCCCGGGGGTCACTTGATTTTACATAGGAAAATCTTAAAAAATCTTCTTCTCAAAAACCAGAAGCCCTAGAGCTTAGATATTTGACTTGTAGCATTGCCTAGTGGACCTCTACTAAAATTATTCAAATCATGACCCCGGGGTCAAAATTGACCTCGCCCCAGGGGTCACTTGATTTTACATAGGAAAATCTTCAAAAAATTTCTAAAAATAAACCAGAAGGCTTAGAGCTTAGATATTTGACATGTAGCATTGCCTAGTGGACCTCTACAAAATTTGTTCAAATCATGACCCCCGGGTCAAAATTGACCCCACCCCAGGGGTCACTTGATTTTACATAGGAAAATCTTCAAAAATTTTCTAAAAATAAACCAGAAGGCCTAGGTCTTAGATATTTGACATGTAGCATTGCCTAGTAGACTTCTACAAAATTTATTCAAATCATGACCCCCGGAGTCAAATTGACCCCGCCCCATGGGATTACTTTATTGTACATAGAAAAATCTTCAAAATAAACCAGAAGGCCTAGAGCTTAGATATTTCATATGTAGCATTGCCTAGTGGACCTCTACAAAATTTGTTCAAATCATGACCCTCGGGGTTAAAATTGACCCCACCCCAAGGGTCACTTGATTTTACATAGGAAAATCTTCAAAAAGTTTCTAAAAATAAACCAGAAGGCTTAGATCTTAGATATTTGACGTGTAGCATTGCCTAGTAGACTTCTACAAAATTTGTTCAAATCATTACCTCCGCGATTAAATTGACCCCACCCCATGGGGTTATTTGTTTAGCTTTAGCAAAGAATTTTTTTGAAGAAAGCAATTAAACTCAGGTGAGCGATATAGGGCCATCATGGCCCTCTTGTTTTGATATTATGATAATTTTTAGTGTTTCATTTGCTAGATATTTGAATATTTCAACAATCTGAACCAAAAAGGCAAGATTAAGTGTAAATGTTCATTTCATAAACTTTCAAATAAACCCATTATTTGATCAAAAAACTGTTTTACCACCTTTAAAACAGTCTAAGGCTTTTTAAGCTCACCTGTCACAAAGTGACAAGGTGAGCTATTGTGACCGCTTGATGTCCGTCGTCAGTCGTGCGTAGTCCGTCGTCCGTCAACAATTTCTAAAAAAATCTTCTTCTTGAAAACCACTGGGCAGAATTACACCAAACTTCACAGGAATGATCCTTGGATGGCCCCCTTTCAAAACTGTTCAAAAAATTGAATTCCATGCAGAACTCTGGTTGCCACGGCAACCGAAAGGAAAAACTTTAAAAATCTTCTTGTCCAAAACCACAGGGCCTAGGGCTTTGAATTTTTTTATCTGGTGTGTAGCATCATCTAGTGGTCCTCTACCAAAATTGTTCAAATTATCTCCCTAGGGTCAAATATGGCCCCGCCCCGGGGGTCACATGGTTTATATAGACTTATATAGGGAAAACTTTGAAAATCTTCTTGTACAAAACCACATGGCCTAGGGCTTTGATATTTGGTATGTAGCATCATCTAGTGGTCCTCTACCAATATTGTTCAAATTATCCCCCTAGGGTCAAATATGGCCCCGCCCCGGGGGTCCCAAGTTTTGCATAGACTTATATAGGCAAAAAAGTTGTTTGAAACCACAACACTTAGACCTTTGATATTTGGTTTGTAGCATTGTCTTATGGTCCTCAACTAAAATTGTTCAAATTGTATGCCTTGGGTGAAAAGAGGCCCTGCCCTAGGGGTCCCAGGTTTTATATAGACTTACATAGGAAAAAGCTTTAAAAATCTTCTTGTCTGAAACCATACGACCTAGGCTTTTGATATTTGGTTTGTTGCATTGTCTAGTAGTCCTCTACCAAAATTGTTCAAATTATGCTCCTGGGGTTAAGAGGCCCCGCTCTGGGGTCACTTAGTTATAATATGAGTTATATAGGAAAAATACTTAAAAAAATCATCTGATCCTATTTTCAAGACTGTTTAATTATAATTACCTGATGACCCCAAGTAATATGATGTCACTTGACTTTGACCTTGACCTACTGACCTACTTTCTTGTTTTTTAAGATACAGCCTTGAAATTTTGATGACATACACAGTTTTGCACACAAATCGTAACACTGAATTTCATTGACCATGAATATGACCTACTGACTTTCTTAATATTTTATCATCAGTTTGACATTTGAAACATGTAGCTCATATTACTCAGGTTAGCAATCCAGGGTCATCATGACCCTCTTATTTTAAAATTCTTCGGTTTACAAACTGCTAGGGTGACATAATGGCCATAGGAGGAGGGAAAAAGGCAGAAACAATTTTTTTCATAGGAAAAGGACCTTTAAAAAATCTTCTTTCTGTGTTCAAGCCCAGATTTTATTATACACCCAAAGGGGGTGTATTATGTTATGACGCTGGTGTCCGTACGTCCATTAGCAATTTCGTGTCCGCTCTGTAACTCTTGAACCCCTTGAAGGATTTCAAAGAAATTTGACACAAATGTTCACCACATCAAGACGACGTGCGAAGCGCATGTTTTTGATGTCTCGCTTCAAGGTCAATTTCACACTTAGGGGTCAAAGGTTTTGTGTCCGCTCTGTTCCTTGAGCTGCTTGAAGGATTTTAAAGAAACTTGGCACAAATTTTTATCACATTGAGACGACATGTAGAACGCATGTTTCGAATGGCTTACTTCAAGGTCAAGGTCACACTTAGGGTCAAAGGTCATGTGACTGTTTCATGTCCGCTCTGTAACTCTTGAACTGCTTGAAGGATTTTAAAGAAACTTGGCACAAATGTTCACCACATAGAGACAACTTGCAGAGTGCATGTTTCGGATGGCTTGCTTCAAGGTCAAAGTCACACTTACGGGTCAAAGGTCATACCTACGGGCATATATTGCTCAGCATTGTGGTGCTCTTGTTAATACAAAGTTTTAATCTTAAATGCACAGTCAACATATTTTTCTGACTGTATACTTGTGTTGTCACCTTGTCTTCCATTGGTTCTGTTGTGACTGTATACTGATAGAATGCTTTATATATACACTCTTGAAGAAGTATGTTGCCCTTAACCCGTAGCTCCCTGTGCACACTTATGATGCCAGAGAAATAGTGCTAGGGGAGGCGGTGCTTTATTTTCTGTTTTCATATCAATTTGCGAAAATTAGCTCGCACTAAAGCCTCAATGGTGAAGAAGAGAAGACTCTGTTCTACTATTTCAAATTCACATCATTCTGCAGTATGTGCCTCTTCATCAAGATCAGTAATTTAGAAAAAAAACAAATGCTCACATAGAAGGCATGCACTGAAAATCATTATACACACAAGGAGCATAATCTGAACAAAGTTTGAAATATTTATGTCATTTTTAATAGCTGAGATTTTTAGGGAAACTAATAAAATTTTGTTTGGAAATACACAACTTAGCATGTAACATGTTGAATATTATACAAATTTTCTGGTATTATAAAAAAGTGCATTGGATTATTCTTAAAGATATTTAAGAGGTAATGCCAGACAAAACTTCACATCTAGATTCCTTAAATATTAAACACAAATTAAAGCTAAACACCCCTTCTACCAGCATGTGATTTTGTGCAAGTGAAAAATTCACAAATTGTGCCACTACAAATACAAAGTCCTATTTAAAGCTGTTAAAAGTAAATATAGGGAATGATACAAGTTTTTTAACCTTAGCAAAGTCTACTAAAATGAAAAAAAAAAAAAGATTTGAGAAAATGTTTTCAGCAGTCAGTTATTTATTCATGGAACCCAAAGGGCCATCCAGGGGCCTCTAATGGCATTTTGCAGCAAGCGTTCTTTGGTTTTCATACATGATATCCAAAGCAGCATCCTGGGGCCTCCAGCGGCTTCTTGCAGCAAGCCCATTTGTACAAAACTTTTTCGAGCTTCCCATTGTCTTGAAACTGTTGTTTGATTTCTCTTCCTTTATGATGGAACTGACATGACTTGTGTGTGTTTTCAGCTGGCTTAAACAGTGTCTGGCACCTTAAACATTGTGCCACATTGCTGGATCGATAGTTCCCTGCTCTTGCTGAGTAGATATTTCTTTTAAGCCTGTCTTTGATGATTGCTGATTCTTCAAGCGAGGATGGATATGACACAAGTTGATCCCCCTCAACATAAGTCCTTTCACGTACAACACTAGAGCCATTTTCAGAGGAATCGTATGAAGTCATTGAGTACCGCTTTTCGCGCATTTTCTCTTGCAACTGTTGTTTTGGTTTATCAACTGCATTAAGGTGAAAATTTGCTCCACTGTGACTTTCATTGTATTTTGCAACAATTTTTTGCAGCTTCTGACATTGTCTGTGTAGTGATGCATTTTCTTTCTGCAGATAGGCAATCTTTTCTGCTTTCTGACATTGATCTAGCTCCAGAGTTTCCTTTTCGTATTGAAGTTGTTCTATCTTATCTTTCATCTCTTTAATAAGCATTTTATGCTTTTGTTTACTTTCTTCAATTTCAGTTTTTGACACATCAGATATACCAGCTCTTACACGTAATTGTCTCACTTGAAACTTCAGGTTTTCAATAAGTCTTGCAGAGACGACTTCATGATCTAAATCTTCATTACTGTTCTCATCATCCTCATCAAATACTACATGTTTCTGTGACGAGTGTTTCAGTGACTTCACTAGGTCCTGTAATCCACTTTGTGTAGTTAATATGACTTTATGTTGTCTGTCTATCTCATGCATTGACATTTGTAGCCTTTCTTTCCAATGGTTCCTCTCTGCCTGCAGAGCTTTGCTCACTATCTCCTCAGTGTTCAGGTTTCTTTTAGAATCTCTACATACCATTCTCTGGTTTGGTTTTAAGTGCAGTAACTGACCAACTGTGTGTTGGATGTCCTCATCAATTGGCTCTGCAGCTTCACCATTTTGCTGAGCTTTAACTGCTTCGTCGGTTTCCTCCTCTAACTCAGCCATTCTGATAAATTCTTCTTCCTCCATTTTTGAAAATGTTTATGGAAAACTGCTCAAATGTTTGAAAGAGCTCAAGTTCTTCATCTCTTTCAGTCAAATTACTTTGAAACTTTTGTCTGACTTAAGCTTCACTAATATGAGATAAAGTCTTTGCCAAATGAATTGTTCTTTGTTAATAAGTTAGCTGTTCATCACACTTCAGTTTCCTTTATATATGTCTAAGCTGCTTGTGTTGTCACTGGTTTAACTGGAAATAGAATGCAAATAAAATAAATCAAAATTATATCGTTTTAAATTAAAGGGAATCAATCACCTCAGTGATAGTGACAGTTTTGAACAGAGTTGCTTCCCTTGAACAGTATGAGGGTAATATGCTCTTTTATAAAAAAAGGTCCTGTGCCTTATTCATCAAATGTTACATATATTTAGAAGTCATATTGGCAATTATTTGTTGTTTTTAAACTTCATGCAAAGATTCATTGCAATCTGTGCTTCTTTATAAACAAAGATTGAGCAGAAAAAGAATTTTAAACTTTCAACATCATGAACATGGATCTCAAACAAAGAGATGTGAATAAAAAGATTGGTAGGTAAAAACAAAGAAATTCATTTGGAAGGAATTTGGAATATTTAGGACAAAAGTTAAAGGGACATACCTTCTGGCGAAAGTCTGATAGAAATTTCAAATATCAATGTATTTAAAATAACATTCATAATGATATTTTACATGTTTCATGTACTTTTAAATTATGTTGTTTTTTTTCAGGAGATATTCTACACATTTTGCAGACTTTGTGAGTGTTTTTATAAAGAAATTATGCACAGCACTCGTTGACTAACTTTTTTATTACTAACTAACGCAAGCCCTTGTAAAACAGTTAAAAGCATAGGCATGCCCCTTTACAGTAGGTAGCAGCTTTCTACATTATCTTGCCAGACAGGAACACTCATCTGGGAACAAGCAGGGAATTGCTTTAAAAAATAAGCTTTGTTCTTGCAATTAGTCAACTCCATAGGGTGATAGATGTCGGGTAGATAGTAGCGGCAAGCTACATTAAATTATGAATTTCATTAGCAATAACATCAATCTTACTTTTTATCAGGTTTTACTCAGCCTTGAAACCTGCTTTATAATTATTATAACTATCACAAATAAAGAACTGGTTACTATATGTTCATCTTTTAAAAGTGCTTGAAGGGGCCTCCGTGGTCAAATGGTTTTGATAGTTGATAGCAGACTCATATTCACTTGCCCCTTATGACTGTGTGTTCAATACCAGGAAAGGGATGTAGAATTTTTGCATGTGCCCATCCAGGTGGCTTGCAGATGGTTAGTGCTTGCCTTTCGCTGACATAATGCCAAGATAGGTACCGCATGTCTGCCACCTCCTGCATTAAAGTGTCCAGAGACTTTGATAAGACCTACATGCATTTGGTCAGAAAGACTTGGAAACAAAAACTAAATACATATTATGAAAATGCTTTAAAAGGACCTTAAATGTGGTAAGAAAGTTCATAAAATGCTATGAAAAATACAGAGGAAACTGAGAAAGGGCTGTGTCAGTTAATCATATGAATGTGACATGAAGACAAATGCCTATTTTCTCACAATGAGAAAATGCTGGAAATAAGTTTCTTGCAAAGACCCTTTATACAGCCATTTTACTTCCATTCCATGGCACCTAAGACCTCCTTCACCTTTAGCCAACTGAGCTTTATTATAATAATAATCTCTCTCACCAATAAAACAATTTAATTTAGAATATACTCATCATTACTGAGCACAGAAAGAAGGTAATGCACACACTATTTTCCTACTTGGGTTTGTGGTGGTGGGTATACATAGATTTACTCTTGTCTGTCAATCTGCCTGCCCAATTTTGTGTAGTACAAATCTCAAGGAGTCGATAAACCATATAGGGATATTATTCAGCGTGTGAAATTATGCACCTAGCATTTTTTCAGGGGTTTCAGTCAGACAGACCAGAGTGATGGCCCTTGACTTAGCCAGAAATATGCACTGAGGGCCTTAAATTTTTTGTCACACATGTCCCAAGAAATATTTGACCAGGAGTTATGAAACTTCATATGGAATGATGTGAAGTTGTGCACCTGTGGTTTGTTTGGGATTTTACTCTGCAAAGGCTATGGCCCTTGACTTAGTCAAAAATATGCATGAAGGGCCTGAAAGTTTGTGTCACATGTATCTCAAAAGTGTTTGACCTGGAGTCATTAAACTTGATACCAATGTTGTTCAGCATGTGAAGTTGTGAACCTAGGGTTTTGTTCCCTTTTATCCCAAAATCAACAAGTAACATATAAGCATACTGTGACAGTAAGTGGGGGTGTCTTGTGTTTCTAATCACAATCTCAGAAGAGCTATAAACAGAAAAAAACATGTCTCTAAAAATATCTGTGTTAAAGGGAAAAGTCATTTTGGAAAGATTTTGAGATGGGTTATGTTGTTTGTGACATTACTTGTAGAACTGGTCCTAGTGTAGGTTCAACTGTATATAAATGCGGCAAAATTGCAGAATTAATAACCAGCATTGTGCATTCCTGTGGGAGTGTGATTGAATAATAGGTCAATTTGATGTGGAACCAAATCAGCCTTGTAATCTGCCGGGAGCTGAAAATTTTGATATATATTTGGAAACTGTGCTACTGAATGGGACAATTAATGTTCATTATAATAACTTGGTTCAAGTCCAGAGCATTTGTCAAGTTTGGTACATAAAGTTTGCATCAGTTTTTGTATGTTTTCAAACATTTGAGTACAGTTGCATATATTTTGGACTAGTTGGCTAATTAGTTTGGATTTATTTTAATTTATCTAGGGCAATAATTTGTACTAACCCTCAGCAAAATTAAGGTCTAAGTCTGTTTGAAATTTTCTGAACTTGTCTGAATTCATACTGAACAATATCTAATAGGCAGGTGTTCTTAAAGACAGGTGATTATAAATAGGCAGGTGTTATTACAGGCAGATGTATAAGTGGTAACAAGTAGGCATGTTTTAATCTCAGTCTGGTCTGGTCTGGCCTGGTCTTTGGTCCAATAAGTCCAACTTTTAACAAGGACACACCAGTACAGGTCAGGCCAGGCCATAATTTGTGAAAAAATTAACATAAACCAATATCACAAAAGGCTATGTACTGAAATATATAATGACTATAAAATTATTTCAGGATAAAATTGCAACAATTTTGTTTGCATTTCAGTCACCACAGGTCAAACAGATAAAGTTACTGATGCCTCAGGAGAATCACTTAAATTTTATCAACATTCATCTAATGTTACCACAGAAAAAAATGTAAGTTAATGAAATATGTTGAAAAATCCTTGAGACACATTAATCATGTGAATCATAATTGATGACTGACTTAATGCCCCTCTTCAAAGAAGTGGGACTGCTTTGCACCTCTCTGGCAGTTATAGAGCAGGTTGGTATGTCAGTCAGAACATTTGTCTGAAGATTCCACCAAAGAACTACTTCACCTAGAATATTCAAACTTCTTAGCATGACTTGGCTTATGAAGTAGATGACCCCAACAATTTTGGAGGTCAATAGTCCAAAGGTCAAGGTCACAGTGGCCTGAACTTTGACATTGGTTTCCGCCCAATAACTTGAGAACCACTTGACCCAGAACATTAAAACCAGGTAGGATGATTTGGCTTATGAAAAAAGATGTCCATATTGTTTGGGAGTCAGTAGGTAGAAGGTCAAGGTCAAGATCTCTTGAGCCTGAACCTTGAAAATGGTTTCTGCTATATAACTTGAGAACCACTTGACCCAGAACTTTCAGTCGTAATAGCATGCTTGGGTTTATGAAGTAAATGACCCCTGTTTTTGGGGTTCAATAAGGCAAAGATCAAGGTCACAGGGGCCTAAAACTTGAACAGTTTCTGCCCAATAAATTGAGAACCACTTTACCCAGAATATTCAAACTTGGTAGCATAAATGGGTTTATAAAGTACATGACCCCTGTTATTGTTGGGATCTAGAACCTTTAGATTTATTAGCATGATAGGGCTTATAAAGTAATTGACTGGTTAGTAAGTTAAAAGGTCAAGGTCACAGGGCCTGCAGCTCATTAACCAGAGAAACAGTATCTTCAAACTTGGTTTCTGCTCAATAACCTGAAAAATATTTGACCCAGCACCCATGATGGGGCTAAATATAGTAGGAGACCGCTATTGTTTTGGGAGTCAGTAAGTCAAACGGCAAGGTCACAGGGGCCAGAACCTTGAAAATAGTTTCTTCTCGAGAACCAGTATCTTCAAACTTGATAGCATGACTGGGCTTATGAAGTTGATGACCCCTAATGTTTTTGGTAGTATTGGGTCAATGGTCAAATGGTCAAGTTCATAGTGATCACAGGATTGTAACTGGGACAACCCATCATGAAGGCATATATATTTTACAAAGAGTCTTGTTGTTAAAAAAAATACAAGCTGCTATACCTATAAAAAATATTTCAGAATCTTCTGATTGTTGGTAGTGCTGCTTTATTAATCAATTAATGTACAGTAAATGCATAGACCTGGTGACAGAATAAGATTGCATCTGTACATTCTACTATTTTAAATTATTGTACCTCTCTACTGCCAGTGAATCCCTCTTTTGGATCAGCCTTGGTATAAGATATTGCATCAAACTTTAAGGGGTGATTGCCTGTGGTCAGTAGATAACCTTTATTGTTTTGGGGGTTAGTAGGTCAAAGGTCAAGATGATCTTGAAACTGAAAAGTTTCCAATCAATAACTGAAGAACACTTTGGCCTAAAGGCATCAAACTTCATTCAACGATTACATGACCCTAATTGTTTTGGGGGTCAGTATGTCAAAGGTCAAGGTCAGAGTGACCTTGTGACTGAAAAAGGTATACAGTCAATAAAGAAGAACATTGGCCAATAGGCGTCAAACTTCTGTGATCAATAAATAACTCCTATCGTTTTTTCGGCCAGTTGGTCAAAGGACAAAGGACATATTGATCTCGGGAGGCCATCATAAGGGGCTCGTGTGTTTTATAAACAAATCCTGTTAATTTACAGAATGAAAAAGTAAACCAGGTCCAAATGACACACTCTTGTAGTCCCTGATATCAAGCTTTGATACATTTAACATTATTGCCTCTCCTGGCCTGGTTTAAATTGATTTATTCAGCCAGGCCTGGCCAGGTCAGTCCAGGTACTATAACATGCCTCTTCATGATACTTTATAATTTGTCCAATCTTTTAAGTACTAAAACAATGCTTGCTGTTATGTTGTTTTGGGTATTGCTTTTTGAAATACACTTCAGAAACATCCTTCATAAATATTCTTCAACAAGTTTAGAAGATCTAAACTGTTTCAGAATCCAGGATTAAAGCAATTGATCTTCAGATGTGACCTTGACCTTGACCTTGGGCCAGCAGCAGTTGGAATATTGATTCTGCACATGAACTTTTGCTGAGGTGTCATAAATATATGACTGTGGGTTTAGAATATATGACTGGACACAGGGCTGAGTCTGAAACATTTGACCTTCAGTAGAAGCATTGCCCTCTAGTAGAAGCATTGCCCTTCAGTAGGGACATTGATTTTCAGTACAGACATTGACCTTAGTAGAGACATTGACCTTCAGTAGGGACATTGGTCTTCAGTAGATACATTGACCTTCAGTTGGGACATTGACCTTCAGTAGAGACATTGATCTTCAGTAGAGACATTGACCTTCAGTAGGGGCATTGACCTTCAGTAGAGACATTGACCTTCAGTAGGGACGTTGACCTTCAGTAGAGACATTGACCTTCAGTAGGGGCATTGACCTTCAGTAGAGACATTGACCTTCAGTAGGGTTGTTGACCTTCAGTAGAGACATTGACCTTCAGTAGGGACATTGACCTTCAGTACAGACATTGACCTTCAGTAGAAGCATTGACCTTTAGCCAGAGCAAAAGGAATATATGTTCTGTCCACTGCGACCTTGACCTTTAATAGAGTGACCCCAGAACCAGAAGGTGTCATCTACTCAGCATGTTAAATCATCCTAGGAAGTTTCAACATTCTGGGTCTAGTGGTTCTCAAGTTATTTATCGGAAATAGTTTTCAATGTTCAGGCCCCCTGTGACCTTGGCCTTTAGTAGTGATCCCAAAATCAATAGGGGTTATCTACTCTGCATGTCCATGAATCCTATGAAGTTGCAACGTTCTGGGTCAAGTGGTTCTCAAGTTACTGGCCGGAAGTGGTTTTCCATGTTCAGGCCCCTGTGACTTTGACCTTTAATAGAGTGACCCCAAAATCAATAGGGGTCATCTACTCTGCATGTCTAATCACCCTATGAAATTTCAACATTCTTGGTCAAGTGGTTCTCAAGTTACTGATCGGAAATTGTTTAACCATGTTCAGGCCCCTGTGACCTTGATCTTTAACAGTGTGACCCCAAAATCAAAAGGGGTCATCTAGTCTGCATGTCCAATCATCCTAAGAAGTTTCAACATTCTGGGTCAAGTGGTTCTCAAGTTATTGATCGGAACTGGTTTTCCATGTTTGTACATCTGTGACCTTGCCCTATAACAGTGACCCCAAAATCAAAAGAGGTCATCTACTCTGCATGTCCAATCATCCTATGAAGTTTTAACATTCTGTATCAAGTGGTTCTCAAGTTATTGATGGGAAATGGTTTCCATGTTCAGGCCCTGTGACTGACCTTTGATGGAGTGACCCCAAAAACAATAGGGGTCATCTACTCCATAAGCCCTGCCACCCTATGAAGTTTGAAGGTTCTAGGTCAAATGGTTCTCCAGTTATTGATCGGAAATGAAGTGTGATGTACGGAAGGATGGACGGACGGACAGGGCAAAAACAGTATGTCTAAACATAATTATGGGTCATTTACCAGTCATAAGTGACCTCTGTATCAAATGTGATCTGTAAGACCAAAGCATTCTCTAGTTATTTGGCAAAAACAATTCTACTGTTCCGGGTCAGTGTGACCTTGACTTTTGACCTACTGACCTCAAAATCAATAGGGGTCATCTGCTGGTCATGATCAACCTCCCTATTAAGTTTTGTGATCCTAGGCCCAAGCGTTCTCAAGTTATTGTCTGGAAATTGTTTAACTGTTCTGGGTCACTGTGACCTTGACCTTTGACCTACTGAAATCAAAATCAATAGGGATCATCTGCTGGTCATGACCAACCTCCCTATCAACTTTCATGATCCTAGGCCCAAGTGTTCTTGAGTTACCATCTGCAAACCGATTGGTCTACAAAGCAACAGACCGGCATTAGCAAAACAATATATCCCTCCTTCGAAGGTGGGCATAACCAGATCAAAACAGCACAGGGTATTTCAGTGCACTGATTATGGTCAGGACAGCCCAGCATGGTAAATGGGCACATACAATCATGTCCACTTAGTAATGAAGAAAAGGCAATTCCTTAAAAACTGTCATTTACATGACAGCGGAAATACACATCTTCTGGACTGGATAAATTTATAATTCTTGTTTTATAGGTTTTAACATTATCATTAAACACAGAATATCTGTCAGTGGATAAACAAAAAAGGTCAAACACTAAATAAAGCTGTTTTATATAGGCATTTTAATAACTGAATGAACATACTATAAAAGCTTTAACAATTTAGCATTAACATATTTATAACAAAAGAATGTATTGGCTATCATAAGCAAAAGATCTAAGATTGTATGGGCTGATATGATTTTGATAGCAATCAAATTTTTTTAAGATTAATCCGCTGTTTGATTAATATTATGGTAGAAAAATGTACATAAATGATATGATTATACAATAAAGTACATGTTCATTTAAAAAAAACTTGCTGGGGTCATACAATGGTAACAAAATTGACTGATTCCGAACTTAAGAACTATTTTGCTAAAATCTGTCCTATAAAGTGCACTCTCTAAATTGTAATAAATTAACGTTACTCAGTTATGTTTGCTGTTTTAAAATGAATTAATTTAGATAATGGACCCTTAATGACTGTGCACAAATTAGGTATTCTCTGGCTTTTACCAAAAGCCATATTGTTGTTAAGCTTACATTCATGCCTGAAGAAAGCCAAATTGCCTAAAAAGACTACATAAATGCATGGAAATTGCTGATTTCCATTACGGATCCACAGCCTGTCTTATACCGCATTCAAACTACGTTTTTAATCCTGTATTAACTTGGGTTTATTTTTTAATACAAAATAAGTAGAAATTCTGTAGAAAACTGTCATTGAAATGCATACATGTTATACTGATATCAAATCTGTACAGTTTTTGCAGCATAGCAGATTAACATATAGCAGTAGGGAACATTTAAAATAAATATTTATTTGAAATATTACAAATGTCACTAGGTCTATTCACCAGTTGCTAAATAATATCATGATTATGCAGTCAATCTTGATGTTCATGCAAATGCAGTGAAATATGACAAACTCAATAAATGATTGATACATGTAAAAAAAAACTGTATCCCAAGGTCATAGGAAATCTTCATCAAAGATATCATCAAGTTGTTTTTCAACTAAAAATCCATACAAAATGATATTGAAATCTTACAGAATGAGAAACTGAATATTTTTAAAGTCATATATCAGACTGAAAGATACGGAGAAAAATGTTTCATTAGCTTGTGATAATATGAAACTGAGTATTTCAAATATAAGCACTTCTGATTGAAACAGCACACAAATGTGTAATGTCATAATATCTGACCAGTAAAAGATAAAATATGCAGCTTAAAACATACAATGTTACCTGGTTTTTTGATTTATTCAATTTTCTGAACAAGATGCATCAGTATGTGGACCATAATAATGATTGGTGCTTTCAAAGATTACTGAGAATTAATATAAACAAGAGTTATCTAAGTACAGCACACTCAACTCTTTCCACATAGCTTATGTACAAAAGGAATACCAAAGTTTTCTATGTTGAAAGAGGGGCATAACTTTTCCTGTTACTGGTCATCTAATGATGCCAAAGACATTGTGATGTTAGAAAAGATTCCATTTAGTATTTGTTGAGAAATCTGCTTTAACCAAAATTTCGTAGTTAAAAAGGGGCATAGTTGTGACAAAATAAAAACTTCAGTCATGTAACATGTCCTGTAAATGTTCCTGATGATGCCAAGACATGTGCGAAGTTTGAAAGCATTTGGCTAGGTAGTTTTTAAAACTTGCTGACATGCAAAACTTTTGTAATGCTGATGCTTAAGAAAGAGTGACAACAGAAGCATTTACGAATAGTTAATTTTAAAAATAAACTGATCAGCCAGTAAAACTGGAAAGGTAATGTCCAGCAAAACAAATAAAAAACAAAAACAAACAATTAAAGCGAATAATTACTATAAGTAGCACCTGTCAAGCAAACATGTGGGAAAGTCTTGAAATAAACAGCTAAGCTAAACTACTAGATAAGCACTTTACTGTAAAATAACAAAGAAATTTAATGAAAAAAATGTCACATCTTTCTGTATATCACATTTTAGTACATGAAATGTTTAGGCATGTTTGCTTTCATGTACAAAGAAATAAAGTTAAACTTTGTTTCGTGTCATTTGAAATAAACATTAGGTTCAAGAATAATATTGTTTTATACTTCATGATAACATGATGATATAAAAATAGCTTAATAATCAACTCCTTTCAAGAAAATGTTGTATAATTATAGGCTTGAGATTATACAGACATTTACCTAGTACCTTACTAAAGAATGCTGCTTTTGTGTTTATACTCAGGTATACTCAGGTATAATCTGCATTGGGACTAATTGCAAATCCATGAATCACACTAATGATTCTTAGATAATTTGCAAAGAAGTCCAAATGTGGTTTATATTCTGTATAGACACACCAAAAATAGCATTCAGTTCTTAATATTTACATTTAACAGTAGCTTTCCTTGAGTACCAGAAAATCAAAATAAATGTCAGGATATCAAGACTGCATGATAAAAGTACATTTACTGGTTTTCATTTAAGATCTTGTTAAATGCATTGAAAAAGTGTAATAGTTGTATCAATTTATTTTTTTATCTTTATTAAATGTGAGAAAAAATTATTTTTAGCTAAAATTTACTGTTAATTATTTTTGAAATTTTGATGTCCAGTTTTGAAAGATTTTTTCAAAGGCACCTTTTTTGTTAATGACATCAGACTGCACATGCAATCTCACGGAAAGGACCATTCTTGATATCATAATGCCAATGTTGTTTATAAGAAAATAAACAATTTTTTCTTTCTATTTAACACATAGTGAATGTAAATATTTTTTATCAATTTCAGTATAGTATATGCATGTAGATATGTAAACTATTTAATTATTTAATTAGAATGTTCAAACAGTTAGGAGTTATGGCCCTTTTTGTACAAACAATTATGTCCTCCAGTATCAAATTAGGCGCTATTTGCCTGTCTAAACATAATGCACATAGCATTTTTATGCATAAATGTTATGACATAATTATATGCAGATATTGCATTGATTAATCAATCATATCACATAGATAAGGTGTAATTAGTGTACAGTGCCAATTTTTTTAAACAAGGAAAATACACTATATATCTATATATGTATTTAAGTATTTTATGACAAAACTCAAAACCAACAAAAACTGTAGCACTTTGATACACTGAGGGGTTGGGATACATTGTACTAAACTTTCAAACTAAGAACAGAGGTTGTATTGTATAAATTGCTAAAATTTAAGTATTAAAAGGGGAAAAAAACTGCCTGAAATAGGAGCATTATGTTCATAGTATCATTTACACTGAGATAACAAAGCTGAATCCTATTTGCAAGTAATTGTATACTTTCAAGCAGTCATAATATATACAGAATTGTTGAAACAGTCATTTAGGGCAAGGTACAATATTTGACAGACTTGCCAATAATTCAACAAAAATTGTAGTATTTTATTGATTTTATGCTTTGATTTTTAAAGAAACCGTATTTTTCCAACAATAATATTGCAGTACCTTCAGACCTGTATTTAGCAGCTATCTGAGGGAGTGACACAATCGAGCTGCTTAAGCCAAGTTTAAAAGAACAAAATGGCAATTGGACAAGTTAACTGACTTGTTGCTTAAAGCAAGTGGCTGCTAAAGACTCGTTGAAATTAGAATAAAATGTCAATTTGACAAGTTAACTATCTTGTTGCAAAAGCAAATGAATGCTTAAGACACGTTAAAATTGGACTAAAAAATCAAATTGACAAGTTAACCGACTTGATGCTTAAGGCAGTTAAAATTTAATCAATTTAAGAAGTAATCTGACTGGCTGATGCGGGCAAGTGGCTGCTTAATAGAGGACTGGTGGCCACTCAGCCGGTACAGTTCATATTAAGGAGTAATTTTGGTTTGACACTATTTTGATAGGAAAAACAGTAACTTTTACAGTAGAAAATCATGAATCAGTAAAACAACTTTCCCAGATGTATTTAAAAACTAATACATCATTAAGCACATTTCAAAAATTATGTAAAAACGGTTTCACCAGAAAAAGCACTTTCCCAAAGTTAAATATAACACCAGTTACATCAGAAAAAAGCACTTTCCCAAATTTTTACTGAAACAGTTATGTGGTTAAAACATCAGAATAAAACACTACTGGAAGTACAAAAAAATAACATTAGAAATTAAAGCACTTTCAAACAATTACCCAAGGAAATCACTTTCCTGGATATATATGATAACATCAAGTGGTCGAATAAGGTCACTTGCTTATTCATTAAATATATCATTCCAATACAGTCATGTAGTTAACTTTGATTACAGTGCTTACAATGCACCATGTTTAGATATTAAACATTTGCCGAAATATTTCTATCATCGTCAGAATCTTCAAAATTGCTGTCTTCTTCTTCTATAGCAATTGACAACAGATGACCTGCAGTTGATGCTGATGATAACCACATGTTTCTGCGATCAATCACTTCCTTTGGTGTACTTCGACCAGATTCAATCTCATCATCACTTTCACTGTCGTCCGAACTTTCGTTATCTCTATCATAGCTGTTACTAGTATAACCTCCATACATTCTACTAGTGTCACTGTCTCTCACTTTGAGGTTAACATTTAGAATGATATCAGGTGCTCTGTTGACAGATTTCACTGGTGTGTTTATGAACTTTGTCTCTTCAACTGTATGATTGGCATCCCTGTCTTTGTTCATTGCATTACTGTCTTCACTATTGAAAACTTCATCATTGTCTTCAATATCATAATACGAGTCATCCATGAAGCTTTCATTATAATCCTGACTTTTCTTGAAACAGAAAACCCATGTGAGCATCACAGTGAGAAAATAAAGTCCTGCTAAACTCCCACACACAATAGCAATGTACATTGACAGTTCTGACAAATATCCAGAGAAACTGGGATAACAGCCATGGTGATTTAGGTTTGGGTTTAGCTCCTTGTAATATTTCTTAAGTTTTTTGGGTGGAGCATATCTTGGTGGTCCAAGTAAGTCTGGATCACCACCCTGGCAGATTTGAATGTTTGAATTCTTTTTACAGCAGCTTTCTGGTACAAACATTGTACCTTTGTCAGCATATTGTAGATACCAGGCACTTTTACGATATATTAGCCATGATTCAGTGTCATTGCCATTACCGTCACCACCACAACATTCAAATTCAGATTGCATATTGTCCCAAGCACTTGTAAAAAACTGATTTTTAACATCTCCCTCTTTTACTCCATACATTGTAACCAGCCTGTCTTTAAAATTAAATCTAAATTCTATTCCTTTCAGTTTGTCAGAAAATATGGTGCATAAGACAGCAGCGCTGGCAAATGCTATAACAACAGCTACAAGAACAAATGCATAGAACCCCAACCCAGATTTATCCTGTCGTATTCCACAACATAAACAACATGCTGCTAATAATGCCACTCCTGCACCTGCTATTGCCACATAGGTAATAATTTGCAGTAGATTATTACCAAGGATCATGGTAATGTCATTCACATTGAAGTCTTTCAGTTGTAGCCAAATCCCTAAGCCAATAACCCCTGCACTTGAAAGGAACAACAAAAGGTTCAGAAAATGTAACAGTCCATCTATACAGTTTGTTGATTTGCTTTGATAAAGTGAGGAATATTCTCTGCGAAAGCTAAACTTCTCAATCATGGAAGTTGCAAATGAAGTTGGTTGTTTTTCTTGGTGCTGCAGTAGTTTGGTTTCAGCTCCTTCACCTAAAGGTGAGTCTGTACTCACCACAACACTGTTTACCTCAACATGTTTCTTCTTCTCAATTTTTTCTGGTGCCCCATCTGTAAATTCATCTTTGTCTGCCTTTACCAGTTTGAGAAGTTCAGTTTCAGAAGCATTACTTCCTTTCCTTATGTTAGAACATTTTGGTTGAGTGTCCTCAAATCTTGCATGTGACTTACCATTTGCTTTTCCATTGATTGCACCGGTTACTCTTACTCTTACATCTGTTGGGCTTTCAAGAATTTTCATTACCTCTAGCTTGGAAATAGAGGCATCAGTTTTGACTGATTCATTTTCAGAGTCACTTCCACTTGCACAGTTCACACTTGTTAGATCTAAGTCAGCTGGTGGATAGTTATGGATCTTATTATCATCATCAAGATCACTTTCAGTTTCTGAACCATTTAGAACACCATCGTTATGACTGCTTTCAGATCTGTGCTCATCCATGTCTGGATAATTTGGAAGAGAATTTACAAACTGAGATACTTTAATATGATCATAGCTTTTAGGAGAAGTAGGAATATAGCTTGTAGCATAGCCACTCTCTGAACTGTCAGCAGTGCCATTGTCATTGTTTAAAGTTTCTTTAGATCCAGGTTCAGCTTTTAAAACTGGTGCATAATTTGGAACAAGTAATTCATTACTAGGTATTTTAGTATTATCTTCGTCACTTGTCTCGTGCATTTTTCTAGAAAATGAATAGTTATCTGATAGTCTTTTCAGACTTGGTTTTTCTCTATGTTTGCCCTGGAAACCTTTGTCTCTTACTCTTAGAGTTTCAGCTTCATGTATGTCTTGTGGCATAAAGTCATTATCCCTCGAACAGTTGTCCAGTTCATTTTGAGCTTCAGGACGATGTTTCTGTTGAATATCGCGAAATGTGGATCTTGGTGGAGTTTCACATGTTGAAGTTGTATCCTCTCCATCTGTGCATGTGCTTGAACTGCATGTATCTCTTGGTTTCTTGACAGATCTTTTCTTACTCTTCACTGCTGAAATGTTTTCATTTTTTATTATACGTGGAGAGTTTTTTTGACTTTGGTTATTACACTCATAGTAGACATCAGAGTTATCGGAATCAGTTTGGTCTGTATATGGTACTGATGTTCCGTCTAAATGATCGGCTGGTTTCTGTGGTGCTACCAAAATAGGTCCTTGGGCAAGAAGTGCAGTACTTCTTGTGGGTGATCTTGATTTTTTAGATGACTTGCTGCTTGTTCTAGATCTAGTTTGTTGTGGTGTTAATTTTCCAGAATCGTTTGACTTAATAGAATCAGTATCAGGCTCCTTGCTCTGTAATTGGTGCACTCGTTTGATTACCATTGTAGGAGATTCTATTATTGGAGAAACATCTGCATGCACCGTCTGCATTTTTGGAGTGTCATTTTCGTTTTTGATAATGCTATCTTCGTGTGAATTTTTAGGTTCAAACACATTGTCATCTGGAATTTCAGGATTTAGTAGACTTAAAATCAGTTTTTCTTCTTCCTTTGCTTTTTGAGGTTTACTATCACTGTCTTTTAGTGTAAAGTTTTCTTGACTGGTTGGACTTAATTTCTGTGAACTGGTAGAGGATTTAGATGATTTCCGACTTTCTGCGGTATTGCTTCTTGACCTTGATGGAATTTGCAAGCTAGATGTTTCAGATTTATCCAAATTCTCTTTGACCTTAGAAGAGCGTCTATGTTTCAGAATGTTCAGTGGAAGCAGTGGTTTCTTTGGTAGTGACTTTCTTCGCATTTTTTCAACATCCAGAGACTGCTGTCTTCGGAGGAAAGGAGCTGCTATGTCCATATTCACAGGCTCTGTTATATCTTCTGCAATTGAAAGTGATCTGGATACCTTTGGACGTGCAGAAGGCAAAGAAGAAGCACTTATAGTTCGACTTCTCATCCTTTCTGGGTCAGAACTAAAACTTGGAGCTCTTCTCTTTTCAAGGCTGTCAGCCACTGACATTGACTGTTGCCGAGCCAACACTGGTTTAGGTTTAGGTTTTTCCATTGGTTTTTCATACATGCTTGATAGAACATTGTCGTCATGTCCAGCTGGGAAGCTTATACTGGAAAATGCCCATGGCTTAATACCTTTCGCGCGTTCAGCTTTGGACTGGGTCATTTCACCCAGAAGTGAATTTTGCCGCAAAATTCCATGGCCATGGTGATGGACACCGTCATATCCATGATGCATTAATCCATTAGGGTCAGGAAATGAATTTGCTTGACCGAAAGCTCCACTTTGTCCTTTCTTTGTGCTGCCAAAAGCACTTTGTGGTTCATGTTGACTGCCAAACCCAGAGGTCCCAAAACCAGGGTTGGCTTGGCCAGCCATATGAAAATAGTGTCCATACATATTATTTCCAAACATTTTGAAATTTTTGGAACAGAGGCAAAAACTCTGAAATTAATCCAATAGTTGCCTATATAGTAACCTTTCACGATTCATAACTCTATGCCATTGAAAATTACAATTTTTATGTCAAAATTGACCTTTCAGTTAATTTGTTTCCTAATGTTTGTCATAAATTTTCACTAGCCTGTGGAGTTGAATTATTCAGTGGGGTTGAATTAGCCTATTTTACTAGACGAAGGTGTTAACTTCCCTGATACACATCACCCCATTAGTATTTATAACATTGTTATTGTCACTCATTTCCTGTTGTTTTTTTTTAGTAATTTTAGGTAATATTTTTTACTCCTGGTTAACTAAACCGGGTTTTCTTCAACCTTCAGTGATTTAATATATACACTTGATTGTTATTTATCTAGTCAAAACATCTAAAGTTTCAAATTGCTTCTTTGTGAAAGGTCTACATAGTCTTGGTGTCCTTTTACCGGCATGAAATTATTTAGATTTATAAAATCCACCCACTTTATTTTTAACACAGTTTTTGTTAATGCAATAAACTTGCCTTTACAAAAGTTGTGAAAATAAACTTAATGCACCGTAGAAATTATTTCCAATACTTTCAATCTTCCGATCACTTTGGTATATAATTACTCTTATTCCTGACGACAAAGTTAACAATATATCGTATGTTCAAACATAAAGGTTCATTCATTTAGCTCCTTTGCCAATATCTGTTTTATTCAATTTCCTTTTTTTTTCACGTAAATAATAGAAATAGCGTGACACCTCCTTTTTTTGATCCTGACAAGCTATACTTTCAGAAATCAATTACATTTGTATTCATTTCTGAAAAAATCATCCAGTATGATTCGGTCAGAGATACCTTGTCAATAGCGTATTTGATAAATTTCGCATAAATAGTAGAGAAATCTATTGTCAGTCATTCCTCATGGGTCAGTGACATCCATAGTTCCATAGTATTATAAAAATTGCTGCTATGCTAATTGGTTAGCTAAAATCCCAATTGAGAGTTTACATTGATCTTAATTGTGTAGTTATGGATTGTAGTAAGAAATATTACTCCATAACCATACTGAAGAGAAGTCACTTGTAATGACGAGAAATTTCCGTGAATTCTGTTTAGGATTGTTGTATCTTTAAATGTATAGGTCTCTGTAATATCAGTAATGATACATCAGTATTGTTTCACCTTTGATGATTATTTATTCCAATCTGAGTTGGTTCCGAACTTTGAATTATGATCTATACAGATTTATACTGCTGTTGCTTTGAACTGAACACTTTGAGTAACTTTATATTCCTCTATATATTCCTTTGCAAGCTGTGTATATTGCAATTGTATAAGCTTTTGAAATATAAGACTGTTTAACAGTGAAATCTTCCTTCGTTATATGATATATTACATTTTACTTAATAAATTGAACGCTCTTTAATTTTCATTTGCTTTTCGTAAGATCTCTTGATCCAGGCTTTTCACTTTATTATGTCATGTTATTCTCCAACTTAATTTGTTATTAATATTCTAAAGTAATTCTGATAACAGGCACTTGTCATGTTCCAAACTGCCCTTTTAATCCATAAAAACCAGACCTGGTATCTAATCAGTACAAGAAAATATGCTACAAGGTACTTCAAGTTGCCGTATTTTTCAAAATTTTACATTTCGAAAGTTATCTTAATCCACAAATGTATTCCTTTTCAATTTATTTTCCCGTTTTTGAATGACTTCAAAAATTTCGTTTTAAATTGAAAATTCACCTTATCACTGACCATGTGACTTGTCCATTACTTCAAACTATTGTGAAGTAACTTTAAAACTGTTTTAAACTCTTACTTTATCGGTAAATCCAGAATTCTTTATCAGCAACTTGCATAGCTGTATGAAGTAATATTTTGGGTCTTTTATGCTCAGTTTACTCCATATTTGATACTAAAATTCCCAAAAATTGTGATTTTACTGAATTTAAAGCACATAAGAATGATACTAATCTAGATATAGTATCATTCAGATAAGTTAATATCTTGCTTAAATGATATGCCAGATTGCTTTTTGTTCATAAAGCTGGGTCATAAAGTATTGGTTGATAATGTCACACAGTAAATGATTCCCTGCCTATGTTTGCATTATTACTTTATATCCATTTGAAAAAAAGTCATTGTTTAATGTCCTTTACATCTTTTGTTTGTGCTCAAGATTGATGACCCCTATTCATTACTGTGGGTTAGAGTTTTGCACCCTTTTCAGTCATTCCAAGTTCTCTATATGTGTCTGTCTTATGTTTTTTTTTTTCATACAGATTTATTATTATCACTCGTAATTATTCTCTTTTCTGTCAAGTTTAAAACAATAAATTGTAAACTAAATACATTTGCAGAAACTGTCCTGTAGGTTTTCACAACTGGTGCTGGTTTGAAACACTGACTCTGTTTTTTTTCTGCACACACTTCAGGTTCCAACTTTGGAGCACTGTGTTGATTCCATTCGGGTTTTGTAAATCACTCTTGAATCAGTCTGATACAGCACTCCAGAATGAAATTTTTCTTCAGACTTGTAACTGCATGAGAAGTCCCTTTACTTTTGTTACAAAGTATTTCTTTATCTGCAAAAAAGAGGTGAAATTGAGATAAAGCACTTATGAGCAAATTAAGATTTATTGTTTAATGATATGAGATATTTTTATGACTTTTTTATGTAAAATGAATGATTTTTATTACAATATTATACATAATTTTATGGTTTCTCAAAAAGTTTGAAAATGTCCCAAATATTGTGTTATTTTGTAGTTTTCAGGTAAAAAAAAAAAATCTAAAATGGGCACTTTTAATGGTAAATCAATTAAGTTTTGAAAATGTTTTAAAACACACTTTAGCTGCATATGGTATAATTCAGTTTTCCATGAAGCTTTCCAAATTGCAAAATGAGGTAATTTTTGCATAAATTTCATTTTTATTTGATGATTTTGATAAAATGCCTATATATACAAATGACTTTAAAAGTCACCAGCTGTGAGACGTTTTCACTGAAACAAATTAACAAGAAACAGGAAATTAGATACATTTCTTGATGCATTGAATCTGTAATGTCACTTCACTCAAATTCATCCTTTATAGGAAATTTGAATAAATTATCATTTACCATTTTGAAAGATAAGAGATTGGGGATGTGTTTTTAAAAGATTTATCTTTTCAAACTCCTAATATTCAAACAGTTATCTTATTGAGCTTGTTATACATTAGGCATAAAAAAAAACTGTTTCCGGTATCCCTACCTACCCTAAATTTTTAGCCTGACCCTGAATGTTTTTATGGCCTTGGAGAATATTTTTTTCAACTTTTTAACAAAAAGTTGCAAAACTGCACTTTTTATGCTTTAAACATGTCCAGTGATGTTAGAAATCAACTTACTGATGCTCTAAAGGCATTACCCCCTTATTTGCATTCATTTTTTGACAAAAAAAAAATTCCGAAAAGTCTCCCTGAATAAAAAAAAAAAATGAAAAAAAAAAAAAAAAAAATTCCGACCTACCTACCCTAATTTTTTTGAGCATGTTACCGGAAACGAAGAATTTTTTTTTAAGGCCTTATCGAAAAATACCTTAATTTCTTGAAATTTTAAAGCTTTTTTTAAGACATACATTAAATTTACGTAAAAGTCTTTGTCTTAAACCAACAAAACTAACCTGATTTAATATAACTTTTGACTAGAAAAAATGCATTTTATTCCTTTTTTTTAATCTGAACTTAATCCATAATAACACATGCCTTGTATTGAAAGTTGGAGACTTCAGTGTACTATTATATTTACAAGTCTCCTTAATTTTTAATATATTCAAACAAAGGAAAAAAACAGATCTTTAACTTTTAGTCTATTATAATGCCTATAGCTCTTTAAAGGAGAAACTAAATCTCTTTTGGATCCAACCCAACACTCATTATTATTGGAAGAATTAGAAGTGGATTAAGAAGTAGTTTCAAATGTATGTTCCTTTCATGATTTCCAGTCACCCCTGTTAGGAAGGTCATACCCCTGCATAGTGGTAAGGAGGAGACAATGGGACATAACTTATATGATTGAATTAGCATTTAACTTGACTGTCTGGGCTTTATAGATTATAGAAAAGCAATTTTGCTTTCAATTTATTTTGATTTGTCGTACAGCCTGTTTGCTCTTTAAAGAGAGAGTAAAAGTGTTGAAGACTTGACCAGTTCAGAGGTTCCGAGATTGATCATAGGCAAGACAACAGTTACTGCACCTTGAGAAAAGTCTGATACATTGTAGAAGACAAAATGACATTAATGCCAGTTGTACTTTCAGTTCATGTGGGGAAGTTAATAACTGTTAGTGACTCGCAAAGAGCTAGTGGTTACTATCATGGAATACAAAACACCAGCTTTTTAAAAAGACGGCAAACTTATATTTTACTCTGCTAAATTCTAATACCTGTTAATCATGCATGTAATTTCTGGTAGCTTTTTAGTTAAAATTGTTTTTTATCCCCACACTATTGTTTTGGTTATAGTCTGTCCATGCCTGTGTCCATCAGTCCATCTGTCTGAAACTGAAAATGCTTATAGTTCAGATAGAATCACCAAACCTCATATAATTATCAATTAGCATTATGACCTTTGCTAACACATGTCCCCCAGCAGAGTTTTTCCCCATGATTTTGTAAAAAAAGAAATGACTAAAATTCACCAAATGTCACATAATAATTACTTAGCACATAACCTTTGCTCATACGTAGTATTATCCCTCTTGACCCAGTAAAGCAGAGTTTTTCCCCTTGATTTGGTAAAAACAGCAATTTTTGACCGTATCTAAGTAACTTATTGAATTGGATCTGTTTGAAATCTTACACAAATGTAGATCAGTACAGGGTGGTGTTGCACGCACAGTTCCATCAGGATTACTTCATTAACTTCAGAGTTATTGCCCTTTTATTCTTTTCCAATCCATACATTCCCACATAACAAAGTAATCCATTAATGGATCTCCATGAAATTTAAGACAAATATAGGGCAGTGATATGTGCACATCTTTCATCAGAATAGTCTCAGTTTTTGCCCTTTAATTGTTCTTAAATTCCTAAATTCCCACAAAACAAAGTAACCCATTGATGGATCACTACAGGGCAGAGTTTTTCTGCTATATTTTTAGAAAAATAGGATCCAACTAACCATTACAAAGTACATAGCTTGTGTATATCTGGAAATTAAATATCTTACAAAATATAGTCCTCTCATTCACAAAACAACCTCTTCGGTGGAGGATATAAATTCAATGAATTTGCTTGTTTCAACATGTATAAAAAAAATTAAAAGTAGCAATTGTGTCTTGAGTGGGAAGTGGAATGAACTTTGGTACTACATTCCAGAAATAAATAGAACTTTATTCCAATAGTTGTTGTCTGTCTAATATATATTGACCACCAAAACTTGACCCATAATTTTATCACACCAGATCAAATCAAAACATTGTTTTATATATGTGTAAATATTTTCCTTAAAAATCGATAAATGGTATTGATGGCAATGATTTCACTCCGATAAATATAAGTCACTTATTAAAAAGATTCAGTGTGGTTATTATAAGTGACTTTATGGCATGGTATTCTCATTTGTTGAGAAATAAAGGGAGACAATTCAGTGAACACCACAGAAACGACTGAAATATGTTTGTTAGCTCTCTACAGAGGTGTTAGCTCCTTACAGAGGAGTAAGCTCCCTACAGAGGTGTTACTTCTCTACAGAGGTGTAAGTTCTTTACAAAGGTGTTAGCTGTCTACAGATATGTAGGCCGTCTACAGAGACTTTAGCTTCCTGTCAAGATAGAAGGTCTCTGTAGAGGTATTATCTTCCTACAGAGGTGTAAGCTCCCTACAGAGGTGTAAGCTCCCTACATATTCTTTACGAAGGTGTAAGCACTCTACATATGTTTTAGCTCTTTACAGAGGTGTAAACTCCCTACGGAGGTGTAAGCACTCTATATATGTTTTAGCTCTTTACAGAGGTGTAAGATCCCTGCAAAGGTGTAAGCTTCCTACAGAGATGTAAGCACCCTACATGTGTTTTAGCTCTTTACAGAGGTGTAAGCTCCCTACACAGGTGTAAGCACACTACATATGTTTTAGCTCTTTACAGAGGTGTAAGCTCCCTACAGAGATGTAAGTGCTCTACATATGTTTTAGCTCTTTATGGAGGGGTAAGCACCCTACATATGTTTTAGCTCTTTACAGAGGTGTAAGCTCCCTACAGAGGTGTAAGCACTCTACATATATTTTAGCTCTACAGAGGAGTAAGCACACTACATATGTTTAAGCTCTTTACGGAGGTGTAAGTGCACTACATATGTTTTAGCTCTTTACAGAGGTGTAAGCTCCCTACAGAGGTGTAAGTGCTCTACATATGGTTTAGCTCTTTACAGAGGTGTAAGCACCCTACATATGTTTTAGGTCTTTACAGAGGTGTAAGCACCCTACATATGTTTTAGCTCTTTACGGAGGTGTAGGTGCACTACATATGTTTTAGCTTTTTACAGAGGTGTAAGCTCCCTACAGAGGTGTAAGTGCTATACATAATTATGATTTAGCTCTTTACAGAGGTGTAAGCTCCCTACAGAGGTGTAAGTGCTCTACATATGTTTTAGCTCTTTACAGAGGTGTAAGCTCCCTACAGAGGTGTAAGCACTCTACATATGTTTTAGCTCTTTACAGAGGTGTAAGCACCCTACATATGTTTTAGCTCTTTACAGAGGTGTAAGTGCACTACATATGTTTTAGCTCTTTACAAAGGTGTAAGCTCCCTACAGAGGTGTAAGTGATCTACATATGATGTAGCTATTTACAGAGGTGTAAGCTCCCTACAGAGGTTTTAGCTTCCTACAGAGGGGTAAGCTCTCTACAGAGGTGTAAGTGCACTACATATGATTTAGCTTTTTACAGAGGTGTAAGCACTCTACATATGTTTTAGCTCTTTACAGAGGTGTAAGCTCCCTACAGAGGTGTAAGCTCTCTACAGAGGTTTTAGCTCTTTACAGATTGGTAAGATCCCTACAGAGATGTAAGCTCCCTACAGAGGTGTAAGCTCCCTATAGAGGTTTTAGCTTTCTACAGAGGTTTTAGCTTCCTACAGAGGGGTAAGCTCTCTACATAGGTGTAAGCTCCCTATAGAGGGGTAAGCTCTCTACTGAGGTTTCAGCTTCCTACAGAGGTGTTAGCTTTCTACAGAGGTTTTAGCTTCCTACAGAGGTGTTAGCTCTCTACAGAGGTTTTAGCTCCCTACAGAGGTGTAAGCTCTCTACAGAGGTTTTAGCTCCCTACAGAGATGTTAGCTCTCTACAGAGGTTTTAGCTTCATACAGAGGTGTTAGCTCTCTACAGAGGTTTTTAGCTCTCTACAGAGGTGTAAGCTCTCTACAGAGGTTTTAGCTCCCTACAGAGGTTTTAGCTCTCTACAAAGGTTTTAGCTCCCTACAGAGGTTTTAGCTTTCTAAAGAGGTTTTAGCTCTCTACAGAGGTTTTAGCTTCTTACAGAGGTTTTAGCTCCCTACAGAGGTTTTAGCTCTTTACAGAGGTTTTAGCTCCCTACAGAGGTTTTAGCTCTCTAAAGAGGTTTTAGCTTCCTACAGAGGTTTTAGCTCCCTACAGAGGTTTTAGCTCTCTAAAGAGGTTTTAGCTCTCTACAGAGGTTTTAGCTTCCTACAGAGGTTTTAGCTCCCTACAGAGGTGTAAGCTCCCTACAGAGGTTTTAGCTCCCTACAGAGGGGTAAGCTCTCTACAGAGGTTTTAGCTCCCTACAGAGGTGTAAGCTCCCTATAGAGGTTTTAGCTCCCTATAGAGGTGTTAGCTCTCTACAGAGGTTTTAGCTTCCTACAGAGGTGTTAGCTCTCTACAGAGGTTTTAGCTCCCTACAGAGGTGTAAGCTCTCTACAGAGGTTTTAGCTCCCTACAGAGGTGTAAGCTCTCTATAGAGGTGTAAGCTCCCTACAGAGGTGTAAGCTCTCTACAGAGGTTTTAGCTCCTTACAGAGGTGTTAGCTCTCTACAGAGGTTTTAGCTCCCTACAGAGGGGTAAGCTCTCTACTGAGGTTTTAGCTTCCTACAGAGGTGTTAGATACATACAGAGGAGTTACTACAGAAGAGTATACACTCTCCACTTACGTTTTAGGTTTGTTCCACAGATGAAAACTTGTTATACATAGAAAAGGATTATTAGTAAACGTCAATAAGGTTTAGTTATGCCAAGGCCACTTTAAGGCGGCCAGTAATATTTTGCACAAGTGGAATTTTCATATATACAGTCGACATCGTACTTGCGACCACCTCTATTAAGCGATTTTTGTATTAAACGACCGGTCAAAATCCCTCCCGAATGTTTTCAGTATATAAATTCTTTCCATTAAACGACTTTTTTATTAAACGACTAGCGACCACAGTAATGTAGTCCCAACAGGTAATATATTTGACAAAAGTATCTATTAAGCGACCGGGTACCAAAATTCTACCGGGCATTTTTTCAATCTGTGTAATTAGCGAGTAAGTTTTGCACATGACTGAATGCAATTTACCTTAAAAAGTTTGTGTCAGTCAAACTGACAAACAATCTAGCCATAATTTCACGGTTTGTGGACTTGGAAAAGTGTTTATGATGTTAAAACAGATTTTGAAACCATGTATGTATGTTCATAATAAGTACAATTACATTAACAGTTAAAAATAACTTTCCTTTTCATCTGACTGAAATTCATTAAGAGACCATTCCATTAAGAGACCACTTCTTAGCAGTCCCTTGGGTGGTCTCTTAATACAATGTCAACTGTACATTGATGGAGGGCAAATGATTTCAGACACAATGTCTTTATTAAATCATTACAGAGAACAATATATGCCACACCAAAGGATCGAACTCACGACCCGCCAAACATAGATCTGCATTCTCACTATTTAGCAAAGCAGGCAGGCTTTGAAACTCTTGGGACTGAAAGTTTGCATACATTCAAAATCAAGTGTTTGAAAGCTTCTCAGGATATGATTTCTAACATTTGTGTGAATTTGGTAAACATCCATAAACAAATCTGCATAAGAAAGTATAGCTATTTCCAGGCGACAATGAAAACATAAAATTCTGAAATTCATGATTACCTCCCTTCTGTTTGTCTATAGTGGGTAGGAAATAGAGTATTTATTATGAGAATGTTGCTGATTGTATTAACAAAATACAAAAAGATAATTCTACTTCTTCCAAAAAATACATTGACTATATCATATTAAAGATTAAACAAGAGAAAATGGTTTCAGATAAAGGGTAATATATATTGTCAATGTTAACCGAAGATGTTCAGACAAGTTTTTTTTTTTTCAGTACATTTCATAAAAACATTGACCGTTAAATCTTCAGACATCTCTTTGTACCAATGTATTGAAATTTATATTTACCAAAGACATATTTGTGTCCGCTCGTTTTTAAGTATACATGTTTAAACAATCTTCAAAATTCCGATTGAAATCAGTTTTTAAAATTTATCTAACTACTTATGATTATATATTTAATTATCACAGGATTCAATAGTTCCTTTATGTTGGATATTTCACGCTACTTCACCATTGACTCTGAAGCATTAGCTTACTATACATGCTATATTTTTATTAGTTTTCTTTCTGTATTTGTCCAAGGTAAACACAGTTTTAATATGCATTTAGAAAATAAGACATGCTTTCAATTAGCAGCTGCCCTACAGACGCTGTTACAAAAAATTATTTTATTGCTGAAGTTTTTTTTCTCTTAAATATGTACATACATAATTATTTTCTGTTGTTTCTACAGATTTTTGAAAAAATATTTGCATCTGAAATAATCATTTGCATTCAACTTTTATGTAAAGCTGAAAAAAACATGTGTACTTTACATCGGGTAATATTCAGGATAATTTAATCTTGCAATATTTTTATTTTCGTAGAACAGAGCAATACTCAGTTAAGTTCAACCCTCACATGAATTTTTAAACATCACAGTTTCAGATAAATGACCAACATTAACCAGTTAAAGTGACACAAAAATTACCCATTTTTTCCACCTATTTTGACCAAACTCACCATCTTCATCATAAAGCACAACCCTAAACTGTTTGTATCTCCTTTTTTATGACATGGAAATTGAAAAACAGATTAAGATTAAGTCTTACTTATTTTCCTGCTAAATGTAAAAATGTATCATCCTTTATTAATGTGTCTGTAGCTAACATATTCCGTCATCAACACTATGTGAAAATCAAACTTAAAATTTCGTAAACATCTTTAGAATCAAGTAATATCTAATTTGAATAAGTGAATACTACGCAGTTAAATTACTAGAAAATTAGCAACTTTTACTTTCAAAAACATCGGTGTTTTCCACCTTTAGTAATATTTTACGAGCTTAGTTTCCCAGTTTATACAAAAATATTGCTGATTGTATGTACCCAGTTTATTTCTTGTTAACTTGAAGCTTATTTAGTCAGTATCAAATCTTCACAGTCATTGTCAAGTATTCTTCATCATCAGTCACAAGGTGAGCTTTTGTGATCGCGCAGCGTCCGGCCGTCCGTCAGTCCGTAAACTTTTGCTCGTGACCACTCTAGAGGTCACATTTTTCATGGGAACTTTATGAAATTTTGTCAGAATGTTCATCTTAATGATATCTAGGTCAAGTTTGAAACTGGGTCACGGGGGGTTCCAAAACTAGGTCAGTAGGTCTAAAAATAGAAAAACTTTGTGACCTCTATAGAGGCCTTATATTTCACAAGATCTTCATGAAAATTGGTCAGAATGTTCACCTTGATGATATCTAGGTCCGGTTTGAAACTGGGTCACGTGTGGTCAAAAACTAGGTCAGTAGGTCGAAAAATAGAAAAACCTTGTGACCTCTCTAGAGGCCATATATTTCACAAGATCTTCATGAAAATTGGTCAGAACGTTCACCTTGATGATATCTAGGTCAAGTTTGAAACTGGGTCACGTGCCATCAAAAACTAAGTCAGTAGGTCAAATAATAGAAAAACCTTGTGATCTCTCTAAAGGCCATATTTTTCATGGGATCTGTATGAAAGTTTGTCTGATGGTTCATCTTGATGATATCTAGGTCAAGTTTGAAACTGGGTCATGTGCGATCAAAAACTAGGTCAGTAGGTCTAAAAATAGAAAAACCTTGTGACCTCTCTAGAGGCCATATATTTCATGAGATCTTCATGAAAATTGGTCAGAATGTTCACCTTGATGATATCTAGATCAAGTTTGAAACTGGGTCACGTGCCTTCAAAAATTAGGTCATTAGGTCAAATAATAGAAAAACCTTGTGACCTCTCTAAAGGCCATATTTTTCATGGGATCTGTATGAAAGTTGGTCTGAATGTTCATCTTGATGATATCTAGGTCAAGTTTGAAAGTGGGTAACGTGCCGTCAAAATCTAGGTCAGTAGGTCAAATAATAGAAAAACCTTGTGACCTCTCTAAAGGCCATATTTTTCAAGGGATCTGTATGAAAGTTGGTCTGAATATTCATCTTGATGATATTTAGGTCAAGTTCGAAACGGGGTCATGTGCGGTCAAAAACTAGGTCAGTATGTCTAAAAATAGAAAAACCTTGTGACCTCTCTAGAGGCCATACTTTTGAATGGACCTCCATAAAAATTAGTCAGAATGTTTGTCTTGATGATATCTAGATCAAGTTCGAAAGTGGGTCATGTGCGGTCAAAAACTAGGTCAGTAGGTCTAAAAATAGAAAAACCTTGTGACCTCTCTAGAAGCCATACTTGTGAATGGATCTCCATAAAAATTGGTCAGAATGTTCATCTTGATGATATCTAGGTCAGGTTCGAAAGTTGGTCAGGTGCCCTCAAAAAAGTAGGTCAGTAGGTCAAATAATGAAAAAACGTTGTGACCTCTCTAGAGGCCATATTTTTCATGAGATCTGTATGAAAGTTGGTCTGAATGTTTATCTTGATGATATATAGGTCAAGTTTGATCAAAAACTAGATCAGTAGGTCTTGAAATAGAAAAACCTTGTGACCTCTCTAGAGACCATACCCTTGAATGGATCTTCATGAAAATTGGTCAGAATGTTCACCTTGATGATATCTAGATCAAGTTTGAAACTGGGTCACGTGCCATAAAAAACTAGGTCAGTATGTCAAATAATAAAAAAACCTTGTGACCTCTCTAGAGGCCATACTTTTCATGGGATCTGTATGAAAGTTGGTCTGAATGTTCATCTTGATGATATCTAGGTCAAGTTTGAAACTGGGTCAACTGCGGTCAAAAACTAGGTCAGTAGGTCTAAAATTAGAAAAATCTTTTGACCTCTAGAGGCCATATTTTTCAATGGATCTTCATGAAAATTGATCTGAATGTTTACCTTGATGATATCTAGGTCAGTTTCGAAACTGGGTCAAGTGTGGTCAAAAACTAGGCCAGTAGGTATAAAAATAGAAAAACCTTGTGACCTCTAGAGGCCATATTTTTCATGAGATCTTCATGAAAATTAGTGAGAATGTTCACCTTGATAATATCTAGGTCAAGTTCAAAACTGGGTCACATGAGCTCAAAAACTAGGTCACTATGTCAAATAATAGAAAAAACGACGTCATACTCAAAACTGGGTCATGTGTGAAGAGGTGAGCGATTCATGGTCCTCTTGTTTTTTTGGGGGGGGAGGGGGGGGGGGGGGTTCTTTTTGTGGGGATGAGGATAGAAGTGGGTCAGTTATCAAGGTCACAGCATGAGACTGAAATAATGAGTTTAAAATATTCCAGGGGCACATAGGCCATCATGGTATGTGCATGTGTTTAATACAAACAGCTTTGTTTTGCCTGCATAAAATTAAATGCCGGCCTTGTAAGAACATGACATTGTATATAGATACAAATATTTTGTTTCCTTCTGCGGGGCCTCCGCAGCTAAGTAGTTAAGGTCGCTGACTTCAGATCACTTATATTGCCCCTAATCGATGTGGGTACGAGCCTCACTCGGGGCGTTGAATTCTTCTTGTGAGGAAGCCATCCAGCTGGTTTATGGAAAGTCATTGGTTCTACCCAGGTGCCCGCACGTGATGAAATGATGCACGAGGAGGCACCTAGGGTCTTCCTTCACCATCAAAGCTGCAAAGTCGCCATATGACCTATAATTGTGTCTATGCAACGTTCAACCCAACAAAATAAAAATTGTCTCCTTCTGTTCATATTGAGACTGCTTTGGGACAGACAAAAATTTAGTTACCTTTGATTTTACTCCTACGTCTTGTATGTTACATTGAAACGTTTATGTTTTGAAGTGATTGTTAAAAATAAAGCCATATTTGTACCTACTGATCAAATTTGTTCCTAATAGCTTTTCCATCAGATAAAGTAGATGTTTGTTTTCAAAAGGGACATTTCGCATAAATTAAGTAATTGTGCAATTAATGTTAAAAAAAAGTTTCAAACCTTGGTATGATCGAAATGATACTTGCAATAGATATATGATTATGGTGAGCTAATAAAAAAAAAGGTGCTGTTACTTCCATTTGTCAAGCAGTCAGGCATTTTGTCTGTTGTTTCATTAAGTGTTTGATTTTTGTTGATCCCTCTTGTGGTAAGCTAAACATAATTGTCAAAAGTTACTGCATAGTATGTCTATATGTTTGTCCATCTAGTTTTATCTGGACTTAAACAAATTGCATGTATTGAACAATTTTATTATCAATATGGCATAAATGGTTTGTGTTGCATGCAAAGCACAGATTGCTATCTCAAAGTCAAGGTCAAAATTGATGTGAAAATGTCATTCCTGATCTTTTCTAGGCCATGATTTTTGCATGCAATTCTTTTGTTTACATGTAATGTGGAAGATTTGTGCTACTATCTCAAAAGTCATGGTCCCACTTCAGAGTTAAGGGTGTCCCTTGCTTAATTGCCATGCATGGAGCAGACTTTTTTATCTAAGAGAAATAAGATGCCATTGGACTTTTGTTTGGTAACGCTGCAGGTATCTGTCTCAAAGGTCTAGGTCCAGCTTGATGGCAGTGTCTAGTCTGGCTACCGACTAGATAATCTTTTTTTTTTTTAAATAACTCTTTTACATATTCTGACTTCATCAGTCTTGGCTTTGATTATCTGTTTTGAGAAGAAAAGGGACATAATTATACAAAATTTGAATACCCTCAGGAGTTATCTCCTATGAACAAAACATACGGTTTGAACACAGACTAGGCAGTGTCTAAAAAGCTGTTGCTTGTTCTACACTTTAGATAGTAGTCAGCAGTATAAATCATTGCGATGTTTTACTTACAAGTACAAAACACCAATGTACCTGTACCAACTCTGGAAACAAAAACTTAGCAACCATCAGATTTCACATAAATTATATGAAGTTGTTGTTGTGTTTCTTCTACGGACACTTTTTTAGCTCACCTGTCACATAGTGACAAGGTGAGCTTTTGTGATCACCCTTCGTCCGTCGTCAGTCCTTCCGTCCATGCGTCTCGTGCGTCAACAATTTCTTGTCTGCACGATAGTGGTTTCATTATGATTTTATTTTAACTAAACTTGCACACAACTTGTATCACCATAAGACCTCGGTTCTTTCTTGAACTGCCAGATCCCATTACAGGTTCCAGAGTTATGGCCACTGAAAGGACCAAAATTAGCTATTTTAACCTTGTCTGCACAATAGCAGCTTTATTTATAATTTGATTTTTACCAAACTGACACACAACTTGTATCACCATAAGATCTTGGTTTCTTCCTTGAACTGGTTAGATTCCATTATGGGTTCCAGAGTTATGGCCCCTGAAAGGGCCAGAATTAGCTATTTTGACCTTGTCTGCACAATAGCAGCTTCATTTATGATTTTATTTTAACCAAACTTGCAACAACTTGTATCACCATATGATCTTGGTTCCTTCTTGAACTGGCCAGATTCCATTATGGATCCAGAGTGATGCCCCTGAAAGAGCAGAATTAGCTATTTGACTTGTCTGCACAATAGCAGCTTCATTATGATTTGATTTTAACCAAACTTGCACAAAACTTGTAGCACTACAAGATCTTGGTTCCTTTCTTGAACTGGCCAGATTCCTTCATGGGTTCCAGAGTTATGGCCCCTTAAAGGTCCAAAATTGGCTATTTTGGCTTTTGCAGCCATATAGAGACTTCATTTATGGTTTTATTTGATACAAACTTCCAAAATATCTTCAACAACAATAAATCTTGGATTAATGACAAATCAGATCCATTAGTAGGTTCCAGAGTTATTTTATATCTGATTACCTCCCCTGATTGTAATCAAAATGGATTTATATCAGTAAGTACTTATAGGACTTATTTGAAATTTCATTATTGTCATTAGTTGGACTGAGCCAATGAGGGTAGATAACTGTGGACTTATTTTATGTCAAATTACCTCCCTTTATTTCAAATTAAAATTGATATATCTCCGTAACTAATGAAGATACTGATCTGAAATTTCATTTATGTCAACAGATTTATTTGGCAGATCCTTCTTTTGTTAACCTACAATCATTTTTTTTTTTTTTTAATTAATTCCCTTTTACTTTACTATAAATAGCTTGTTTTTAGTAACTTTTTTATTATAAAAACCGAGACCACTTTTCTGTGATACAACATGGATGGTACCTCCAATTTTTAGGTGTATTTTGACATATCTGTACCTTGTAAGAATTTTTTTTTTCTTTTTGGTTTAATTTCTTCCCTTAGTTGTTCCTGTCCTTTGGACTTAGATATTTTTTCTGAGGACCTTCTTGTTCTCAAGTGCAATGATAACAGGTGAGCGATATAGGGCCATCATGGCCCTCTTGTTTTAAGTTCACAATAAATGTCAGCTGCTGTAATGGTCTGTATCATCAGGTATGGGTACAATATTGAATATTTTTAGATATTTTGCAAACGAATATGACCCACAGGTAAAAATGTAGCTGGCATTGTAGAAATGACATTACTTGCACACCAGACCAGGAAGTCCAGTGATTTTACCTTTGCTGAAAAAAAACCCCATCCGACACTGCTCATGCCTGATGACCCTGAAATTTGTGCTGTTAATGACAACTAACAATTGGTATGTTGATTATAGATCTTTTATGTAAAATTCAATAAAACTTTGCATAACTTGATGGCTGCTCATTAAAAATAAGTTATTTTACAGAAAAAAAAATTAACGCCACAAATGATAAAACTATTCCAGAACTTTGTTGTTCCATGTCTTTGAAACAATTCATGATGTCGTTTTTGTTTACACTGTTTTTTTTTGTGCATTGTCTAAATACGCTATTATATACTGTAAGAAAAAGTGCTACAAAGAAAGTATTTCTTTTATTAAAATATTTAAACAAAAATGTATAGAATATGGTATGTACCTCCAGTTTTAGGGTCAGTAGGGAATATCCGGCTCATAGGTAACTGTTTTAGTGGTTATATTTATCAGCATGGGTAACTGTTTTAGTGGTTATATATATCAGCATGGGTAACTGTTTTAGTGGTTCAATGTATATCAGCATGGGTAACTGTTTTAGTGGTTCATAATATCAGCATGGGTAACTGTTTAAGTGTTATATATATCAGCATGGGTAACTGTTTTAGTGGTTCAATATATATCAGCATGGGTAACTGTTTTAGTGGTTATATATATCAGCATGGGTAACTGTTTTAGTGGTTCAATATATATCAGCATGGGTAACTGTTTTAGTGGTTATATATATCAGCATGGGTAACTGTTTTAGTGGTTCAGTATATATCAGCATGGGTAACTGTTTAAGTGGTTCAATATATATCAGCATGGGTAATGTTTTAGTGGTTCAATATATATCAGCATGGGTAACTGTTTTAAGTGGTTAATATATATCAGCATGGGTAACTGTTTTAGTGGTTGTATATATCAGCATGGGTAACTGTTTTAGTGGTTATATATCAGCATGGGTAACTGTTTTAGTGGTTATATATATCAGCATGGGTAACTGTTTTAGTGGTTAAATATATATCAGCATGGGTAACTGTTTTAGTGGTTATATATATCAGCATGGGTAACTGTTTTAGTGGTTCAATATATATCAGCATGGGTAACTGTTTTAGTGGTGATATATATCAGCATGGGTAACTGTTTTAGTGGTTCAGTATATATCAGCATGGGTAACTGTTTAAGTGGTTCAATATATATCAGCATGGGTAATTGTTTTAGTGGTTCAATATATATCAGCATGGGTAACTGTTTTAGTGGTTATATATATCAGCATGGGTAACTGTTTTAGTGGTTGTATATATCAGCATGGGTAACTGTTTTAGTGGTTATATATATCAGCATGGGTAACTGTTTTAGTGGTTATATATATCAGCATGGGTAACTGTTTTAGTGGTTATATATATCAGCATGGGTAACTGTTTTAGTGGTTCAATATATATCAGCATGGGTAACTGTTTTAGTGGTTATATATATCAGCATGGGTAACTGTTTTAGTGGTTCAGTATATATCAGCATGGGTAACTGTTTTAGTGGTTCAATATATATCAGCATGTTAGTGGTTATATATATCAGCATGGGTAACTGTTTTAGTGGTTGTATATATCAGCATGGGTAACTGTTTTAGTGGTTATATATATCAGCATGGGTAACTGTTTTAGTGGTTATATATATCAGCACGAGTAATTGTTTAAGTGGTTCAGTATATATCAGCATGGGTATCTGTTTTAGTGGTTATATATATCAGCACGGGTAACTGTTTTAGTGGTTCAATATATATCAGCATGTTAGTGGTTATATATATCAGCATGGGTAACTGTTTTAGTGGTTATATATATCAGCATGGGTAACTGTTTTAGTGGTTATATATATCAGCATGGGTAACTAAGACTAAGCACCAACCTCAATTTGCAGATTATTATATTCTCACAAATTTACTGACATTCTTAATGATTACTTAGTTGTGTGATTTTGGTGCCTTTGCTTACCTAACCCAGGTTAAGCTTAACATCCTTGTGACTTGCTATAAAATATCACATTCCACATTCTTTCTTCTTAGTTTAGTCATTTTTACAATGGACAAGGTTTCTTGACTGAACCATGTCATACTTCCTGCAACTTCAGATGTAGTCATATAGCATCTACAACAGAAAGACTTCTTATCAAGAAAACCTCTTGCCCTTCACTTTTATTAACTGATTAAACTAGAATTAATTAATCATAGATCTTTTCTTGAAAAAATACCCAAGTGTCATTTTAATCAACCTGGTACCAGAATTATTAATTATGCAAACAAGAAACTTAAAATTGCCCTTCAAAGATTTTATTTTGTGGTAAACATTCTCATTGTAAGATTGTGACTTTAGATAAGGGTTATTTTAAACATTGAAAAGAAAGTATGTTTGAACTTCAACCACAAAATTGGTATAAAAGTTACCTAAGTGATGACTTCAAATAATCTGTCATCTTGCAAATACCAGTCAGAGATTTATGTGTATTTTATAGGGTATGTAGTCAAGGACATTAAATATATTCTTTAACATCGGGTCTTATGTGGATTTTGCAGGCTTTTGTGTTACAAAAGGAATTCCATCACTAGGATTTCACCCAGTACTACAGCAGTGGTTAAAAATGGGCAAAAGACTCATTTGATCCTTTTATAAATTTTATTGCCCATTCTGCAAGTAAAAGAAATTTTCAGGTTTCGTTTTCTTTGATTTTACACCCTTCATTTATACTGCTATTTATGAATATAGTTTACTAAATTAAATGTTCCTGTAAAAATGTTTTCAGGTTTTTGTAAAAATTATGGTAGTTTCCTCCCTTTATATTTGAAATATTCAAAGGAGTTTTATATTTGTGAAGTAGTTACCCTAATTCAATGTACAGTTCGATAACCAGTTTAAGCCATTTTATCTTAGAACTAAAGGACATTTTTTTAATATTTTCATCAAACAATGTACAAAGTAACAACAGCGCCACTTACATTCTGTTATATGGCACCCATTTCACTATATTCTATTGCAGACTGCACCAATTTCCTGTGATATTACCCTTTAATTAATATGCCTTTAGCCTATATCAGTAAGGTCACTATAAATCCTTAAAATTAATTTTTAACCCTTAGCCTGCTGCAGGCGAATTTAACAGCCTTTGCAAACAGCTTGGAACCAGATCAGACGCCGATTAAATCGGCGTCTGATCAGGTTCCAAGCTGTTTGCTACTCTGACAATATTTCTTCCAATTTTGGAGCAAATTGAACGAACTTTACAATTTTAGCAGACGACATTTCCAGCAGACGACAATTTATCTAGCATGCTAAAGGTTAAATGTGAATCTTTAGTAAATGTAATACAATTTCTCACATGATTAATTATCACTATTTAGGTAACATTACAAAATTGATGCTACTATCCGACCAGGGATACCTGACAGTGACATCATATTGTGTTTACTTTCCAATGTTTACCTTATATTGAACTGGATTATCATTATGTTTCTTTACCTGTAGCCTGCATGGATACGTAGTCCAGAGGATAACGGCGCTGTTGTAGTAACCAAAAGTTACTGAGTTCGAAACCGGTCGGCGGAACTTTTTTCCCGCACGGTATTTTCTTATACAACTATAAAGTTATCTTGATTTTTTAGTGCTTCACGAATTATGCATACAGAGTAAATTGTGTAGAAGACATTTGCAATTTCACACCACATAAAATAGGTAAAATGGCCATTTTTTTTTAACTGTAACCAGCCTTTGGAGAATAACGAGACAGCAATATCTATTCTAAAACACAATGGACTGACAGTGAGATAGGCATATGTTGCATTAACATTTGGTATACTTCATAATAAAAAAAAATATTGATAATTTAAAAAAAAATAACAGAAAAACATATAAAAACAACATTTTTCCAAATCAAAGAAAACAAATGTAACTGATCTTTCAAACAATATATGTTTTTGCTACAAAAAATATATAAAATATACATCGCCTACCACTGGTTTCGAACTTACATCGCCTGCGTGACAAGTAGCCAACACATCCCCTGGGCCAGACATTACTTAGAGTTTCTCTTATGAAAAGGACCTATTTCAATCTATTATAAGTTACACATCCGTTTGGGGATATACCGTGATTATTTATAGTTTGTTGACAAAATGACGTCGCTGTCAAAAATTGTCGGTGGATTGGATTAGTACTTTAATTTATCCTAGTTAAAATTAATGTGGCGGAAAATTAAAATTTATAAATACTTGAGACTTAATGTAAACAAGAATGTTTTCAAACAAATCAGAGACTCTTTTTTTTCCACCTATAAGTATTGCAAGTAATTTTAAATAAAATATAAGTTGCAGTTGTTCAAAAAGCACTACTTTTAAAGTCATACAATGAACTAACTCAGGCAGGTCTATTAATAGGGATAATTGCAAACAATACTTACCAGATATCTTTTTATTGGTTTTAGAGTCACATTGACACATTTTGCATCATATATTGCAACTTTTCCAGTTTTTGTTGGTGGAGGAAGACACAAGGAAACCCCTCCAGAAATGGTTGCAGTCATGGAAGGCACCTGGGTAGAATCACCAATGTTCCGTAAGCCAGCTGGATCGATTTCTTACATAAAGGATTCAAGGTCGCAAGTGAGGTTTCAAACCTGATATCAGTGATATGAAGTCAGTGACCTTAACAACTTGGCCAAAGGTCCCTTAAAATATTTATTTAGTATTGCCAAAAACAGGAAATAAAAAGATATAAAATCATTTTATCTTCATACCCCAAAACAAATTATGAGCCTTTAATGCAGAAATAGACTGTTGACTTTAGCAGGGCAAAGTGGCTCTATTTACTTATTTTTTGTCTATTAAAATTTAGTTTTAGATGACTGATAACCAATGTGTATTTGTGGGTCTTTACGAAAATTTTCTTAAATTTGCAAAAACTCTATAAAGATCATTAATTTTCATGCAAAAAGCACATCACAGGGTTTATATAACTCATGCACTGCTGCATCTCTTTACATAATCCATTTAATATATACTTATAAGAAGTTGTGATATCATTTACATCTTCACTTTTAAAGGATTTCATTGCAGTTTAATCCCTTTACATCTGTATCGATTAACATTGATAACAAGGGGATTTCAAAATGTCATGTTTGAGTGTATAAGTTTGGTTTTGCTGTCCACTTGTACAAGCATTCCATGATTCTTTAACATTTGTCTCGTGATAATATCTTTTTGGGGTTGCACCGACCCGGTATACCGACACAATAATAGGTCATATGGCAACTTTCCAGCTTTGATGATGGAAGAAGACCCCAGGTGCCCCTCCATGCATTATTTCATCACGGGCGGGCACCTGGGTAGAACCACCGACCTTCTGTAAGACAGCTGGATGGCTTCCTCACATGAAGAATTCAACGCCCCGAGTGTCAGGCTCGAACCCACATCGGTGAGGGGCAAGTGATTTCAAGTCAGCGATCTTAACCACTCGGCCACAGAGGCCTCTCATAATAATCTCTGTCAGTTCCTATAGCTAGAAATATACCCAGGAGGAAATAGTTCACCCATGTTCATGTTCCTATGCTTTCTGTTTTTATGACATGAAATTGTGACAGCAGTTACACATTTAAAGCTCCATAATGTCTGTCTGTCCAGAAGTCTTTCTCCAGATAACTCCTAACAGTTGACCAAATTTACAGAAATATATCACTGTAGTGTTAACTTGCTGATATTGTCAGGACATGAATAAACTTTGTCTGGTTTAGGAGTTATGACCCTTTGAAATTTTACAGAATACTGTATATTGTGCAATGCTATAATTAAATAGGAAGCTTTGTTAACTGCTACAGTTTTTAAGAGGAGCAAACATCGGTTTACTAACTTTTTTTGTTTTAAAGGGTTGAAAAAGCAATACTTTTTGATGTTTAGCATAAAGATCCAAGCCAAAAAGGGAGATAACCAAAACCAGTGACACTTTCTGCTCTGTGTTCATGATACAGTTAACGAAAATAGGATAGATCTATAACAATAAATCTTCATGTTCATAGAAGATATGGCAGCCATATTATAAACAAAGTCACAATGGCACCTTAAGATGATATTATAGCAATTCATTTTGTATTCCGTTACCTTGTCTCCCAGTTAGGAGAACACCTAAAATTGTTAAGTGCGGTATTCCAATTTTTTTCTTATCTTTCCTTTCTTTAAGACAAAACAAAATAATTTCAGTTTAATGGTCAGATTCCTGAATAGACCACGCTACTTCATATACTGTGAAATCATTTAACTTCGTGATTTGGGAAAAGACAGCTAATCTGTGGGCATATTCTTAGGACGGCCAGCACATATTTATGCAATCTTGCCAGGCATATGTATGTTTTTGACAACACAGAAAATGACGTCACTCAACCTTCAGCTATTTCCGGAAGTAAATAAAATGAAAGTAGAAATGCTAAACTTGAAAATGAAAGCCGCATTTTGATTTGTAGATAGACGGGGTGATCCCTGCGCGTGGACTCCTTTTTTTTTTTTTTTTTTTTTTTTTTTTTTTTTTTTGCTATTTGGGAGCCAATTTTCAGCACTTTATTACGAATTGAAATTACCTGGGCTTTAGTACAGCATGTCAGCTTTTAATCTATGAAAAAATATTTGAGCTCTGGATAAACACAAATCCCACAGGGGTCCGTAATGGACCAAGGGTACAATGATAATTTTGGAACTTCATCAAATCGCTCAAAATGTCATTTTTGATGTTTGTCTGAGAGTGTCAGTATTTGCCTCAGATGTAAGATATAACCGTATTTGAGAGCTGCAGACCTAGACCTCTCAGAAATATTTTCAAAATAAGTTTCGTGTAATAAATGTTGTTTCTACGGAAGCGTGAAAAAGCCATCAGATGCTAATACGTTTTAGTACGTTAAGGCTGCAGAAAGGATAATTATGAATTTGTGGATTTTCAATTTGATTGACTCTACCATTCAATCCATGTTAATTAGTCCCCCACCAGTATTAGTGATTACACAGCATAGTCATATAGCACTTGTTGACTAAGCTGAAACAACCTCTTTCTGTTTCCATTAACTTATCTCTTTTGCGACCCTTTTAATGTAGCAGTGATATGCTGATTCTTTGTGTTACACATTTTTGCTACACCCCATACATTAAGTAATTGCAACTATTTTGTGAATAATTACTGATATCTTATTTTGCAATCAGCAGCACTAATGTAGTTTCCACATAAATACAAGGTGACTTAAGGGAAATAGTCTTATTACTCCTGTTTCATGAGATGGGTAGAAAATATACCTAGATGACATCAAGATTTAAAGGTAGTTAGTCTGATTTTGGCTAAGTAATACAGATTTGTTACAATTAAGAAATGTAAGTTTGTAAAACTATTATAACCTCCCTTGAAAATGAATGTATTTTGAAGATACAGGCTTTTTCAAACTTGCCTTTATATTCAGATTTTTTAAATGCCCCAATGTATACCATAATGAGATGAAGTGTCATGCGCAAGACCCAGACCCCTAGCTCCAAGGTCAAGGTCACACTTAGAGGTCAAAGGTTAACATAGTCTGTTTCGTGTCTGGTCCATAACTCTGCCATCCATGAAGGGATTTTGAAAGAACTTGGCATAAATGTTTACCATAATGAGACGACCTGTCATGCTTAAGACCCAGACCCCTAGCTCCAAGGTCAAGGTCACACTTACAAGTCAAAGGTTAACAGGGTATGTTTCGTGTCTGGTCCATAACTCTGCCATTCATTAAGGGATTTTGAAATTACTTGGCATAAATGTTCACCATAATGAGACGACGTGTCATGAGCAAGACCCAGACCCCTATCTCCAAGGTCAAGGTCACACTTAGAGGTCAAAGGTTAACATGGTCTGTTTCTTGTCCTGTCCATAACTGCCATTGATGAGGGGATTTTGAAATTACTTGGCATAAATGTTCCCTATAATGAGATGAGGTGTCATGTGCAAGACCCAGACCCCTAGCTCGAAGGTCAAGGTCACACTTAGAAGTCAAAGGTGTTTCTTGTCTGGTTCATAACTCTGCCATTTATCAAGGGATTTGAAAATAGTTTGACACAAATGTTAACCATATTGAGAAGATGTGTCACACTTATGACTGGGGCCTCTTAGGTCAAGGTCACAAAATGATAGGTGATTTTTTGCAAATACAATCAGTTGGGGAACATTTCAAATAGAATTAAAATAAACATTTAGCCTGCTGGCTGCAAGTGATTCTGCCTTTGCAATCAGTGCAGACCAAGATCATGCAGCCTGCACATCTGTGCAAGCTGATCTGTGCAGGCTGATCATGGTCTGCACTGTTCGCTGTTCAATCAAAAAATTTTCAGTGAACAACCCCTTGAATAGTAAATGGTACTGCCGAAATTGAATGATGGACCAGTCCATTTTAGAAATTTAGCAGGTTAAGGGTTATAAATAATCTGTCGTGTGTTAGGTTGTGTTTACTGTAAAGGAAAGTAGAAATAACAAAATGATAAAGAGATATACATTGCTGATATAGCAATAAAACTTAATGATGCAGATAATGATGTATTTTTATGTTTTTCCCCCAAAATAAAGAAAATCTAATCAATCTTTAACTTTGTAAATTCAAGGGGAAATCAACAGTTTTTGAGTGACTAAAATTATTTATTTATATGATACAAATAATTATGTATTCACTTGTCCTCTTTCTATACTTATACTGTTTTTAGCTCACCTGTCACATAGTGACAAGGTGAGCTTTTGTGATCACCCTTCGTCTGTCGTCAGTTCGTCCATCTCGTGCGTCAACAATTTCTTGTCTGCATGATAGTGGTTTCATTTATGATTTTATTTTAACCGAACTTGCACACAACTTGTATCACCATAAGATCTCGGTTCCTTTCTTGAACTGGCCAGATCCCTTTACAGGTTCCAGAGTTATGGCCCCAGAAAGGGCCAAAATTAGCTATTTTGACCTTGTCTGCACAATAGCAGCTTTATTTATAATTTGATTTTTACCAAACTGGCACACAACTTGTATCACCATAAGATCTCGGTTCCTTTCTTGAACTGGTCAGATTCCATTATGGGTTCCAGAGTTATGGCCCCTGAAAGGGCCAGAATTAGCTATTTTGACCTTGTCTGCACAATAGCAGCTTCATTTATGATTTTATTTTAACCAAACTTGCACACAACTTGTATCACCATATGATCTTGGTTCCTTTCTTGAACTGGCCAGATTCCGTTATGGGTTCCAGAGTGATGGCCCCTGTAAGGGCCAGAATTAGCTATTTTGACCTTGTCTGCACAATAGCAGCTTCATTTATGATTTGAATTTAATCAAACTTGCACCAAACTTGTGTCACCATAAGATCTCGGTTCCTTTCTTGAACCGGCCAGATCCCATAATGGATTCCAGAGTTATGGCCCCTGAAAGGGCCAAAATTAGCTATTTTGACCTTGTCTGCACAATAGCAGCTTCATTTATTTGATTTTAACCAAACTTGCACAAAACTTGTATCACCACAAGATCTTGGTTCCTTTCTTGAACTGGCCAGATTCCTTCATGGGTTCCAGAGTTATGGCTCATTAAAGGTCCAAAATTGGCTATTTTGGCTTTTGCAGCCATACAGAGACTTCATTTATGGTTTTATTTGATACAAACTTCCAAAATATCTTCAACAACAATAAATCTTGGATTCTATGACAAATCAGATCCATTCGTAGGTTCCAGAGTTATTTTATATCTGATTAACTCCCCTGATTGTAATCAAAATGGATTTATATCAGCTGATTGTAATCAAAATGGATTTATATCAGTAAGTACTTACAGGACTTATTTGAAATTTCATTATTGTCATTAGTTGGACTGAGCCAATGAGGGTAGATAACTATGGACTTATTTTATGTCAAATTACCTCCCTTTATTTCAAATTAAAATTGGTATATCTCCGTAACTAATGAAGATACTGATCAGAAATTTCATTTATGTCAACAGATTTATTTGGCAGATCCTTCTTTTGTTAACTTACAATCATTTTTTTTTAATTACTTCCATTTTATGTTACTATGAATAGCTTGTTTTTAGTAACTTTTTTATTATTGGCCGTAGGGAAAAACCGAGACCACTTTTCTGTGGTACAACATGGATGGTACCTCCAATTTTTAGGTGTATTTTGACATATCTGTACCTTGTAAGAATTTTTTTTCCTTTTTGGTTTAATTTCTTTCCTTTGTTGTTCCTGTCCTTTGGACTTAGATATTTTTTCTGAGGACCTTCTTCGTGGTTCGCACAGGTCTTGAAAAGTACTTGAATTTGATGCCTAGTACTTGAAAAGTACTTGAATTTGAAACTGCCAAAAACTCCTTGAAAAGTACTTGAATTTTGAAAAAAAAACGAGTAAATTTTGATAAATTGTCCTTGAATTGATGTTCTGCGAATAGAAGATCAGAAAAAATAACAGATCACACCAAAATATCGAAAAAAAAGATGAACAAATGACAGACCTATCTTCGACAGGGCTTACCGACGAGTAAATAATAGTACGGTACGGTATCGGGACGGGTTTTAGTACTCTAAACGCAATTATCACAACGTGAAATTTTATCGGTGCTAAATAGAAGGTTTTCCAAGTAATTGTCGCAGTGTTTATTTTGTAGAAAATCGACAGAATTCGTCATGAGTAAAAGAAATAAATCTGACAGATGCGATTTTTTAGTCCTTGAAAATGGGGAAAACATCCTTGAAAAGTACTTGAATTTTGTTTTGAAAGTTCTGTATGAACCATGTTCTTGTCCTCAAGTGCAATGATAACAGGTGAGCGATATAGGGCCATCATGGCCCTCTTGTTATATGTATTTTCCGGAGACATGTGGGACCCTTCTTTTTTTTTTAGCTTGATTCTTATGTTTATTTCAATGATGTGGTCTTCATCAACACATTGAATTCATTTAAATACCTGTTATTATGCTGACCTTTGAGGCAGAGGGGGTATATCATTTTGCGCATTGACTGTTGGTCTGTCTTTCTGTCTGTCCTTCCATTGTCTGTCTTTCTGTCTGTCCTACAATCGGTAGACTACATGGTTTTTTATCAATAACTGTAGAATGCTTGGTCTTACTGTGGTCAAATTTCAAAGGAAGATTGCCTGTGGTCTGTAGATGACACTGTTGTCTTGTGGCTTAGTATGTCAAAGGTGAAGGTCACAGTGACCTTGAGACTGAAAATGGTTTCTTCTCAATATCTTAAAAAAGATTTGGCCTACCATAATCAAATTTGGTAGGATAATTGTCTATGGTCAGTAGATGACCACTATTATTTTTGGGGATCATTAACTCTAAGGTCAAGGTCTCAGTGTCTGTGAGACTAAAGCTTTAGCTTGCAGTCATCAACCTTCATGGGACAATTGAACATGGTCAGTAGACAACCCCTTTTCTGTAAGAGGTCAGTAGATCAAAGATTGTGGTCACAATGACCTTGGAAATAAAAACGCTTCTAAGACACAGTTTTTGGATTAGGAGGCCGAATGTCAAGGTCACAGTGACAGTCAAACTGGATATTGGCTATGTGAAATAACTTGATAATTTCTTTGCCTACTTCCTTCATTCTTCATAGGATTATTACTTGTGTTCAGTATTATTATTTATTGCCTGTGGTCAGTACTCTGGTCAAAGGGCAAGGTCATAGTGATCTCAGGACGGAAATGGGAAGGGCCATCATGGGGGCGCGTATGTTTACAAATAGCTCTGATGTGTTTGTCTTTCTAGTCGAGCAGTTGAAGTGGCTAATTTTGAATAAATGTTTGCCTCTCACCACCCTTCTTGAAAACTATGCAGCTAGCTTTCAGAAGGTCCTTTGTTTTACCCAGGTATCTGTCTTGTGCCAGAAATAATGTCTAGAGTGGAGTCTTGGAATATTGAAAGTTAAGTTGCCATGTCACCTAGATTGTGCTATTTTTGAATAGATTTAGTGTAGTGTGTATCAGTTAGTTTATATACTAGATAATGGATTTAGTTATATGATATCCCTATACAAGAAAAAATATTTCAAATTAACTTGCAAATAAGGTATCTCATTACTTCATAGATATAATTTATGCATAATCAGATACATGTAGCAGGTGAAGTGACTCATGCTGACATACTTTCTTTAGGGGAAAATAATTTTTTTTTAATTGTGTAAATTCACTATTAATTTGCTTGTACTTGGGATTGAATGTTGATAGTATCATGAAAAAAAATCTTAGAAATGCACCAGAAAGATAAGATTAATTGTATGCATCAGAAAAAAAGATTAAAGTTTCAATTCATAGACAAAATATTTAATAAAAAGTTAATCATATGGAACTTGTTTTGAGAAAATAAAACAGTTTCTTTTTTTAATGATAAATAATGGGACATAACTTCAATATCAGTTGTGAAACTTATGGTAGAAGTTGTTCCCCTTGGAAATAAATTTATTCTTACCTTGAAATTGTGTCCTCTTCATCAGGCAAAAAATAACCGAGGTGAAAAAAGCTTTAAACTTATCTTTAGCTTGAGTGCTCTATAAGTTTGAAAGCTTTCACTTTGTTCATTAAGTTTTCTTACTCAAAATAAGCCGCCTCGGTAGCCTAGTGGTTGAGCGTCCGCTTCGAGTGCGGGAGGTTGTGGGTTCGATCCCCGGCCGCGTCATACCAAAGATGTAAAAAATGGTACTAGCAGCTTCCTGGCTTGGCGCTCAACATTAAGGGGATAGTGCTAGGACTGGTCAGCCCGGTGTCAGTATAATGTGACTGGGTGGGGTATCATGCCACGTGTCTACGGCGTGATATTCAAGTGAGGCAGCTCTATAAAGTTGGGCATTGTGCTCACTGCTACAAGTAGACACCGTCGTTTATGTGACTGAAAAAGACGTTAAACCCGAACGCACACACACACACTTACTCAAAATAAGAGAAAAAAAACATTAATTTTAAGAGAATTTTTCAATTTTTATTGCAACAATAACAGTTTTATGAAAACATGTATTAGGAATATAATCCTGATAACACTGTGACAACTGCATAAAGTATGTGACTTATAATTAGATTTGTCTGTAACAGAGAAACTGGACCATGGACAGCTTGAACACCAGGGCAGACTTAAGCAAATCGAGTGGTCTGTCGTTGTTTTCCTAACATGTTCTATCATTGGATTGCTCAGTAACCATGATAACATTTTGCTCATTCCCTTATGACTTCGAGGGATCAGTGTTTTAGTGTATTTGAAATTAAGAATTATTGTCAAAGTTGACTACAGAGCAACAAATAAACTAAACAGAACTTACATGTTCATTTCTCCAAACTTTGGAACATTCTGACACATATGACATCTTTTAGACACCCTTTGTGAAAAATCACTTGTCTGAAAAATATTAGTTTTGGAGAGTAACATGAAGGGTATCTATATATACATATCTTCAATATTGTAACTGGCACTTATGTTCTTTATGAGGTATAAACATATCTATTTAGCACTTGTGTTTTATCAGTAAATCTAAAGATAATTTCAACCATTTAATAAAAATACTTTAGGTTGCATATATCTTCAATTTTTCTTATACAAGATACTTCAGATATATGTTCTACTGATAAGAATAATATTTTTTTCCAAATTTGAGAAACACTTCTTTTTACTGAAGCACTTCAGGGCAGCATTTTAGATTGCTACCATAAGACTGTCTCAGTTTACTGTAAATGGCAATAATACATGATCAAACTTTTACATAAATACATGTATAAAAAGATGTTGCTCATCTCAAATATAATTATCAAAAGTTACTAAATACATAAACTAAATGTATTAGCCTATAGATAGTACTTTAAACTTGTTACAAAGTGTAGAGACAGTACCTAAGTTTTTCAAATCATAGGTATGAAGTTAAATAGCTTTGAAATGAAGACAAATGTCAATATATTTCTCAAAAATAGATATATTGACAATATTTTCACCAGAAGTGTAGAGTTATGAGCCTGTAATATTTTCATGTAAAAGAAAATTTTGTGATCAAGGAAATGTTACTCTTCTTATAAATGGAGAGCAGAAACATCAAAGGGAAATAATATAGCAAATACTTTCTAATTGGGTGCATTTGATTTAACACTCAGCTGTGATCTGGATTTCTAAATAATGATCCATGATACTGTTTGCTAAAAATATAGAACATCTGGAACAGTCCTTTAACAGCAAAAAACATGCAGTAGCAGAATACAAATAGTTAAGCTCTAACCGGGACTCGATCCCAGGACCTAGCTCTCACACCTAAGGCAGAGACTCTACCACTTCCCTATAACAGCGGTAGCTATAGCTAGTTTAGGTGCACCGATTACATTACATGAACTAGCTCTAACCGGGACTCAATCCCAGGACCTAGCTCTCACACCTAAGGCAGAGACTCTACCACTTCCCTATAACAGCGGTAGCTATAGCTAGTTTAGGTGCACCGATTACATTACATGAACTGGAAAAGTTTTGTGACAATAACATCATAATCAGTGAACTCCGGATTATCGGCGTATTCGCTTTGTTACCTAACGGCAATTTTCGTATAAAAAAAAAATGTAATCTAATGCCGCAAACGTTTTAATCGGTCAAAACTTCCCAAATTTTACTGACGTGTTTTTTAGAGTGTGAACTTACTAACTGGTAGTACCAGTGAAATATAACTTACACTGAATCTTATATATTTGCCTTTTTAGCAGGTGGCGAACGGCAAAGACAGTGGGCTTTGTCCAAATATAAGCAATTACTTTACCAGTTTCGAGAGGATAACAATTGATAGGAAATTACAGTTATAAACTACATACCTTTATGCAACACATGGAGTCATTAGCATTCACTGTCAATCAGTATTATGACTAAGATCGACGATCATTCATTCCGATAATTTATTATAAGACAGAGTCCGTTGTTTACATTTTTAATTGTAACCGGTGCACTCGTAAAAATCACTTTTTTTTTTTCAAAAATCGAAGAATGCGAAGAGCTATGGTACGGTCTCTACAAAGTGCTGCATGCATTATTTCTATGTTTACTTAGTTACTTTGTAGTAATTGTTCATATTTTCCAAAAGTTGTAATTGAAACATTGCACTTGTTACTGCAGTCAATTGATCTTGGATGTAATTTGTCAGCCTATCTGTGAATTTCTGTGGTGCCTGTGACACCATTTTAAATTCAAAAGTAGGACTTGGGTTACTAAGAAGAAATAAGTTCAAATAAACTTAGTCTATATAATGTTGCCTCAAACTGGCTTTTGAAGTATTTGGAGTTTTCCCTCTGTAACCCCACTTGGGGCTTTGCCCCTGGACTATATTTGAGCCTTAGGCATCCCCAACCTTCATCCCCTCTACCCCAAGGCCCTTAAGTATTCAACTCGGTCACATGGTTGCTTATATCCAACACTATGAAAAACTCTCATTTTGTGACATTGTATGATGCCTTCATACGTTGTTGCCTTACCAGCCTGGTTGTGTGTTGTACTTTCAGGCAAGCTTTAACAGGACTCCTTAAATTTACACTATAATATTAATGGCATATCTGACTGTTCTGTAATAAGGCTTCTGTTCTGCATCTCCGACTTTAAATTATCAGAGGCACTTGCAGAGAATTGGTTAGAATGTTTGATATGTCATAAGTTGCTTGATTTATAGGTGTGTTTGATGCATCATTACACCCCGCAGTTTTAGTAGTGTTTGATGTATTATTACACCCCTGATATATTGGTGTGTTTGATGCATCATTACACCCTTCAGTTTTAGTAGTGTTTGATGTATTATTACACCCCTGATATATTGGTGTGTTTGATGCATCATTACACCCTTCAGTTTTAGTAGTGTTTGGTCTATTATTACACCCCTGATATATTGATGTGTTTGAGGTATCATTACACCCCTCAGTAGGGCTCCGGAAATTTTGATAACTCAATCGGTCTGAAACGAAAATCCTGACATCGGCGCTACCCTACCCACCGCATTCCCAATATTACATATTTTGTAAAACGTGATAGGGTGAAGAAATAAGGATGTCATGCATTAAAACTGAGTTACCAGTCACCGCGCGTTACCATACAATGAAGACAGTTATTCAGTGTTATGTTTGATCGTTACTTTGTTTAAATTTCGATGTTTTTCCGAGATAATACTAGGCATTGACACCGTGTGGGTAACTAGTCTAAAAGCCAACGCACGTGACTTCGATACCGTATACACGGCAGATACTTTGTGATGTTTCTTCATTTTTTGACGGAATTCTATAAAATACAATGCGTCAAAGTGAGTTACACGACACATATTCTCTGCTAAACAGCTTCAGTATTTAAAGAATACTCTGCCGCGGACCGAATGCGTACGTTATTTGAACGCTGAGATCGAATTTCCCGCATGTATAGTACCAAAACATCACGGGGGTTGGCCACGGATATTTCATTTCACTTACGTTGTACTTCAGTAAGCAACTACATTTTATAAAGTTATATGTTCTCTTCTGATGTAAACAAAATTTCATTTTGAAACGTTTTTTAAAAGACCGATTTAATAAACAGTGCCACTCCGGTTTTCTTTATCATTCGTGGTTGCCCGTCTATTTTTTTCTTTTTTGTACAAAGACGATTTTCTGCATTTGTTTCAACTGGAGCCCCAACAAATGAATCATGTAATTTTTTCAAATCAAATAATTATAAAAATTATTTTTATCGGTTTTTCGTGTGATGTCTCATTAAATCAAAGACCTATAATGTACAATTATAGCTCTTTGATTAAATGCAGCGACCATTTGTTTGTTACCGTGATCAAACATAGCCTTTTGAAATAAACCATCCGTCGGATTCTAAATAAAAGAAGTGGATCCCCGTCGAAATGATTTGGATCCAGTCAGAAACGTTAGGAAACCAGTCAAAAATGTTTAATACACCGAAGTCGGCTTTCAGCAAACATTAAAGGATGTGCACTGATTGCGTCACGCGCTAATTAAGGACCAATTATCAAAGTGACAATCAGACCGATTGACACGTTTATTGATTATCTGAAGGTGCGACCAACAATTTCCTACTTGGCAGGAGATCGTGTATTGAGATATCAGACCGAAATTTATACTTTTCTCCATTTTTACGGGACCGATTTTTTTCGTTTTTTCACTTCACGAATCGGTCTGAAAAGTCTAAAATCGGGCCAAAACCGACAAACCGGCAAATTTTTGAAGCCCTGCCCCTCAGTTTTAGTAGTGTTTGATGTATTATTACACCCCTGATATATTGATGTGTTTGATGCATCATTACACCCCTCAGTTTTAGTAGTGTTTGATGTATTATTACACCCCTGATATATTGGTGTGTTTGAGGTATCATTACACCCTTCAGTTTTAGTAGTGTTTGATGTATTATTACACCCCTGATATATTGGTGTGTTTGATGCATCATTACACCCCTCAGTTTTAGTAGTGTTTGATGTATTATTACACCCCTGATATATTGGTGTGTTTGATGCATCATTACACCCCTCAGTTTTAATACTTAGTGTTTGATGCATTTAATATTACACCCCTGATGTATTGGTGTGTTTGCGATTCATAGTTATACCTCTCATATATAGGTGTGTTTTATGTATCATTACACCCCTGATTTATATGTGTGTTTGATGTATTAATACACCTCGGACATTAGGTGTGTTTTATATATCAATACGACATATAGGTGTTTTTGATGTATCAATACACCCCTGACATTTAGGTGTGTTTGATATTTCATTACACTATGTTTGATGTATCATTACACAACTAATTCATAGTAATGTTTAATGAATCATTACACCCGTGATACATAGGTGTGTTTGGAATATTGTTATTAAGGGTGCGTTTTGAATATTGTTACACCCTTGATATATAGGCATGTTTGATGTATCAGTACACCCCAGATTTATAGTAGGACTCCGTGAATCATTACACCCTTGATATCAATAGTTCAATACACCCCTGACGCCCCATGTGGTTCTGGGACGATCTGTGTATGAAAAGAATTGCAACCACTGCCTTACCCTTGCATGGTCATAAGAGGCGACTAATAGGGTCTTAACACTTGGTTTTGCAGTAACTCTGTGATTCCAGCAGGTATGCAAATTTTGATTCCATACCTCATGTTTTTATTTCGATGTAAATGAGGTGTGGAACCAAATTTTGTAGTCCTGTTTGGCGCCATATAACCTATACTATGTTGGTGCGCAGTAAAACCCAAATAAATAAATAAATAAACAATACACCCCTGACATATAGATGTGTTTGGTATATCAATACACTGCTGACAATATAGGTGTTTTTAATGTATCAATACACCCCAGATTTATAGTAGGATTCCGTGAATCATTACACCCTTGATTTATAGGTGTGTTTGATGTATCAATACACCCCTGACATATATAGGTGTGTTTGGTATATCAATGCACTGCTGACAATATAGGTGTGTTTGATGTATCAATACACCCCAGATTTATAATAGGATTCCGTGAATCATTACACCCTTGATTTATAGGTGTGTTTGATGTATCAACAGGGGTGTGGAAATCCCAATATTTTTCACTTGTCCACGGACAAATGAGACTTAAAAATGTACTTGTCCGCAGTCAAAACTTTCTTGCCCAGATTTTCAACATTTTAGCATGCAAATAATTCTTTATTTTGGACAATAATCTACAAGTAGTAACAAAAGCAAACATAATAAAGTGTAATACTGTAGCTGTTTCAAAAAATAAGCTTTCGGCACTTTAGCTTGTGTTCGTCCACAAGGCCGTCGAAAATTCAACAGAAATACCTAAAAGACTGCCCATCATGCAATGCCAAGCAATGTGAGAAAGCATGAAACTTTCTGACTGTTAGAAAACATGAAACTTCCTGACTCGTACTAGCGAGGTCTTTGTGCTTTGACTGTTGACTTTCATTTTTGTTGGCAGACGAAGTTGTAACAGCAAATTTGTCAAAAACTTTGTGATAATTGTTTACGTTTCCGGTTTCCATTTGCCGAGTAATTGTGTGGAAAAATCACACGAGATCGTAACAGGGAACCAATCAGAACACAGAGAAAGAGATGCTAAATTTAGATGCATTATGGTTTTTCCAAAAACTGGAGAAATCGAGAGGCCCTCAGCGGGTGAAACATCTGTTTCATACGTTATATTCTTTTATAAACTCCTTATTCTTGAAGCACTGTTCAGCGTTTCTAAATTATTCTTCCCTTTTTTCATTTCAAACCAGAAAATTTATGCTTGTCCGCGGACAAACGGAATACGAAAACTCACTTGTCTGCCTTCAAAAAGTCCCGAGTCGGACAAGTCGGACATAGGAATTCCACACCCCTGATCAATACACCCCTGACATATAGATGTGTTTGGTATATCAATGCACTGCTGACAATATAGGTGTGTTTGATGTATCAATACACCCCGGATTTATAGTAGGATTCCGTGAATCATTACACCCTTGATTTAAAGGTGTGTTTGATGTATCAATACACCACAGATTTATAGTAGGATTCCGTGAATCATTACACCCTTGATTTATAGGTGTGTTTGATGTTTCAATACACCCCAGATTTATAGTAGGATTCCGTGAATCATTACACCCTTGATTTATAAGTGTGTTTGATGTATCAATACACCCCTGCCATATAGATGTGTTTGGTGTATCAATGCACTGCTGACAATATAGGTGTGTTTGATGTATCAATACACCCCAGATTTATAGTAGTATTCCGTGAATCATTACACCCTTGATTTAAAGGTGTGTTTGATGTATCAATACACCCCAGATTTATAGTAGGATTCCGTGAATCATTACACCCTTGATTTATAGGTGTGTTTGATGTTTCAATACACCCCAGATTTATAGTAGGATTCCGTGAATCATTACACCCTTGATTTATAGGTGTGTTTGATGTATCAATACACCCCTGCCATATAGATGTGTTTGGTGTATCAATGCACTGCTGACAATATAGGTGTGTTTGATGTATCAATACACCCCAGATTTATAGTAGGATTCTGTGAATCATTACACCCTTGATTTATAGGTGTGTTTGATGTATCAATACACCCCTGACATATAGATGTGTTTGGTATATCAATGCACTGCTGACAATATAGGTGTGTTTGATGTATCAATACACTCCAGATTTATAGTAGGATTCCTTGAATCATTACACCCTTGATTTATAGGTGTGTTTGATGTTTCAATACACCCCTGATTTATAGATGTGTTTGGTATATCAATGCACTGCTGATAACATAGGTGTTTTGATGTATCAATACACCCCTGCCATATAGATGTGTTTGGTATATCAATGCACTGCTGACAATATAGGTGTGTTTGATGTATCAATACACCCCAGATTTATAGTAGGATTCCGTGAATCATTACACCCTTGATTTATAGGTGTGTTTGATGTATCAATACACCCCTGACATATAGGTGTGTTTGGTGTATCAATGCACTGCTAACAATATAGGTGTGTTTGATGTATCAATACACCCCAGATTTATAGAAGGATTCCATGAATCATTACACCCTTGATTTATAGGTGTGTTTGATGTATCAATACACCCCAGATTTATAGTAGGATTCCGTGAATCATTACACCCTTGATTTATAGGTGTGTTTGATGTATCAATACACCCCTGCCATATAGATGTGTTTGGTGTATCAATGCACTGCTGACAATATAGGTGTGTTTGATGTATCAATACACCCCAGATTTATAGTAGGATTCTGTGAATCATTACACCCTTGATTTATAGGTGTATTTGATGTATCAATACACCCCTGACATATAAGTGTGTTTGATGTATCAGTACACTCCAGATTCATAGAAGGGTTCCATGATATATAGGTGTGTTTGATGTATTGTTACACCTCTATTGCTATGGGATTGCTTGATGTGTCAGTACTGTGCTGATAAATAGGTGTATGTAATATATTTTTTACATCCCAGTATCCTTTCATCCTTGGTGTTCAGGTGTTTAAAAAAAATCTGTATATATTTTGCAGACACCTGGTTTAATCCTCTCAAAATTCCATCTGGTACAAAACCTATATGACCTGACCAGGTAACCCAGTAATCTTGGTATTAAACCACTCTTGAACCTTGTATCATTGTTAGCAAGGTGATATATTAAATGATTTGTATTAAGTGGTTTCATGACATTGTGTTAAAGTTTTTACTAATTAGATTTCTCGGAAATAAAGAAAGTTAGTTGCTTTCAGCTCTGCCTCAGAAAAAAGACTTGCATGGACAGTAAATTAAGTGGTGTCTTACTAATTGTGTCACCTGCACTTCCTTCAAAGCCTCAAATTAAGGCTCTATATTATCCAATATACAGCCTTCTACAATTTTGAATTCCTCACATTAATTTTATTTTTACTATAAAATAACTGTTCAGATGGCTTTCTGTTGTTATTTTTCCTGTAATAGAACCCAACAGGTAAATGGGCATCTCCTTTCAAAAAAATGTTTAAAGAAGGAAAAACAACTTACCGTCACTTATTTCTTTGAATATTATTTACATTCCTTCAGTTTCTGACTGGTTCTATTGACATGTTGAATAAATCCCTTCATTAATCATATGTTTACCTTATAAAACTAATCCAGTCTAATCTTTTATCAAATTCACTGTAAAGAATCAAACTATTTAAATGCATGGCATTCATTGTTTCATGTTAGAGACTACTAAATAAATTATTATTTCAGTGAAAAAGAAAAACAAGTATTCAATCAAAAGTTAAAGCTTTAAAATTATTAAGTTTCCTATAACGGCATTGTTTTTCATACTTTTTAATCTTTTGACAGTTGTGTATTTATCCATGCAGTATTCATATTTGTTATTATATCCAGTTCTATTGTTATTCTATATCGAATTATTGTAAAGCCGTTTGTATTACGTGCTATATATTCCCAAGACCGATTATTGAATTTACAACACTTTGGGTATCGCTAAAATAAAAATCGGACATTTAAAAATGAGTTCTCAAGCATTTAATTGGTTAAAGTTTGCTATCAGTAAATTTTCTGAAGTGTTGTCATGAATTTTTGATGAGATTTCTTTTCCATTTGAACATTGATTTATTTTCTATTTTGGTTACATGCTTTTATTGCACTTACATCTGAATGATTTATGCTATCACTTGATGTTAAAGAAATACAAAGAATCTTTTGAGAATACATTTTGTTCATTGTGATACTGTGTATCTTTAGCTAGTTGAATTATGGTATGTAGTGTGTCGGTGTGCCTTAAGCTAGCAGTATTTTGTTTTGTACCCCCTCTGTTAACTAGCTTGGAGATCGTGATATATCACAGCTTTTATTATTATACATCATAAATTAATGCTCATTATCCTATTTTTTAAATAAAAAACATGGTCATTCTTTTTATACGCCCGTTTGAAAAACGGGACGTATTATGGGAACGCCCCTGGCGGGCGGGCGGGCGGCGTCCACAGACCTTGTCCGGAGCATATCTTCTACATGCATGAAGGGATTTTGATGAAACTTGGCACAGTTGTTCACCATCATGAGACGGAGTGTCATGCGCAAGAACCAGGTCCCTAGGTCTAAGGTCAAGGTCACACTTAGAGGTCAAAGGTCATATTCAAGAATGACTTTGTCCGGAGTATATCTTCTTCATGCATAGAGGGATTTTGATGAAAGTTGGCACAATTGTTCATCATCATGAGAAGGAGTGTCATGCGCAAGAACCAGGTCCCTAGGTCTAAGGTCAAGGTCACACTTAGAGGTCAAAGGATACAAGAATGAAAACTTTGTCCGGAGCATTTCTTCTTCATGCATAGAGGGATTTTGATATAACTTGGCACAAATGTTCACCACCATGAGGCGGAGTGTCATGCGCAAGAACCAGGTCTCTAGGTCTAAGGTCAAGGTCACACTTAGAGGTCAAAGGATACAAGAATGAAAACCTTGTCCAGAGCATGTCTTCTTCATGCATAGAGGGATTTTGATATAACTTGGCACAAATGTTCACCACCACGAGACGTAGTGTCATGCGCAAGAACCAGGTACCTAGGTCTAAGGTCAAGGTCACACTTAGAGGCCAAAGGTCAGATACAAGAATGACTTTGTCCGAAGCATTTCTTCTTCATGCATGGAGGGATTTTGATGTAACTTGACACAATTATACACCATCATGAGACGAAGTGTCATGCGCAGTTCCCTTCTTTCGAATTACTTCCCTTTGTTGTTACTATAAATAGCTTATATTGTAACTTTTTCATACTAGTCATAGGGAAAAATCGAGACCACTTTTCTGTAGTACAATATGCATGCTACATCCAATTTTGAGGTGTATTTTGACCAGTCTCTACCTGGTAAAGATTTTTGTGAGGACTTACAATTTTTTTTTTGATGTTTTTTTTTTTTTTTTTTTTTTTTTAAGATTAACTTCCCTTAGTTGTTACTATAAATAACTTATATTGTAACTTTTTTATAATTGACCGTAGGGAAAAACCAAGACCACTTTTCTGTGGTACAACATAGATGTTACTTTCCAATTTTAGGTGTATTTTAAGGTATCTCTACCTGGTACGGAGTTTTTTTGTGGACTTACAAAAACAAAACACTTAATTATTACTAAACAACCACAAAGTTAAAATTCCATTTGCAAATACAGGTGCTAGAGTAAAGAAATTTGCTGTGACGGGCGTATATTGTGACATTCTTGCACTCTTGTTTGTGTTTACATTCTCAATCTGTTCAATGTAAAATCTCTTAAATTTTTTGCCTTTCCCTCTTGTGAAATAATATGAAAACTGAAATTTTGCTCCAATTGCCTAGGGGTTTGTCAGGCATTTTCTTCAGACCGTCGAAGTTTTTACATGAAAGAAGTCCATCTATACTGAAGAGATATGAAAAGGCAACAAACATATGCCTGAATATATTTTTTACTACAAAAAGCATCACCTTAAAATGTTCAACACATACACATCTCGATACTCTTTGTGTTCAGATTTAAACAGCAGACTGTAAAATTAACACAATGGGTATAGAGTATCGAGATGTGCATGTGTTGAACATTTCAAGGTGATGCTTCTTGTAGTAAAAATATATTCAGGGGAATGTTTGTTACGTTTTCATATCTCATCAGTGTACATACACTTTAACCCACTCACTGGCAACAGACCAGAAAGAAAATGTCATTGTACCAATTTGTTATATCATCCCTCTAGGTATACAATGAGACAAGACTGTTCAACAGTTGTGCATTTCTCTCCAACATGCATTTAGACATATGGATACTATACATACCATAGATACCCATGTATAATGCGCAGTTTTTTACCCCCGGGACCACCCCCAGATCGTGGGTGCATACTATACACAGGTATAGACTACTTTCCAACTTCAAAACCAGTTTGTTTACAGTTTTAGCCATTTTGGTAAAGGGAAACTACTCCCCGCGCTAACTGTCTACGCTAAAATCTAAGATTGCCGTTACATTCCGTAAAAGATCGAGTGGTTTATTTTTCTTTCAAACAAAATTAATTTCATATGAATTCAATAGTATTTTGATGAAAGAGATATAAAAAAAATAATAATATCATGATACAAATTAAAGATCTAATGTTATCTTAAAGCGAGATCAAACTGTAAATAACAAAACTGACACGAGGTGACATGCTAATTGCCGATAATTACTGGCCATTTTATTGTAACAAAAATACGACCACGTCTTTTGTTATCAGTTTGAATTGAGAAGCTCATGTAATTTTGAAAGATACCATTCCGAAATATTAAAACAATTGTTTTCTATTTATTCAAAATATTTAATTAAAAAAAAAGAAACAACAAACATAACAGTATCTTATTAGTTTATTTTTGAGAAAACAAAAGTTGATAGTACTGCGAGACCGATGCTGCTCTCCACTGCGGAGGTAAAATTTATTACAAGTGTCGATGTAAATTCTACATCCATTTTCCATCCACCTAAAAATTGACCAAAAACGTTTTTTTCCAAGGATTTTGGGCTAAATTCAAGGGTGGGCATTATACACGGGTGCGCATCATACATGGGTATCTACGGTAATGGATAATTGGTAATTTATCTTAAGCATGTACTGGTCACATTTTCTCAATGTTTTTTATCACAGATACACTGTGTTTATTTTATGTTTTGGTTAACATTTAAAGAAAAACTTGGATAACAATCACTACTGAACTGAAAAATGCACGCATGAGGCCCTGCATGACAGTTGTTTATTTGTCAAGTATTTTTGTTATACTTTCATATACTGCCTTCTTTGGCAAGAAAACAGTGCTGGCCTGAGTACAGTATGGGTAATACATTTCTGTTATGAAAAAAGTATATCACTTTAATGCTATATTGATTTCATATTGATTGTGGAACAAGTTTGTAACTGTTTATCGTGAAAAAACTGATTTGTCATGTTTATATAAAAAACTATGTGTTCTTTTTTTTCTGTACATTAGGTAAACTGTTGGCTCTTAGCTCATTAGGGAGAGTGCAGACCTACAGATCACAAGGTCTTGAGTTTGATCCAGGGATGAGGCATATAAATGTTCTCCATGATGATTAGTTAAAAGATGTGTCTGAAGTCACTTTGTCCTCAAACTCTAATTCATGTGGAGAAGTTGACAGTTATTTGCAAAGAACAGGTTAGTACTGGTATGGAATCCAGGAATACCAGTCAGGTTAGACTTTGTTTACATTTAACCTATTTTGTACTAATGAAAGCTTGCAGAGCTGTCTGTGGCTGAATGCGAAGTTTTGTTACACTCTGTGCTAATTTAGGAATGACAGAGCAAAAAGAAATCCGATTCTTCTAAGTTTCAGACTAAAGGTTGATGAATACCAGCCTAGTATGTGTGGCCTGTACCTTATTCATTATACTATCCTGTTTTGCCTGTGATTTACTGCATGTCATTGTAAGGGGAGCTAATTAGAGTTCAATACTGTAGATATTTTTGCAAGAGTTGTCTGCTTTTGATGCAATGCAATTTATCACTAAGCAAAAAATAATAGTTATATTTTTAAATTGCATGCAGCTACAAAATAAAATTTAAAAGAAGTATTAGTAAGATAAATATATTTGTCAATTATAAACACCAAATCTTATATTTTCAGTGGTGACGCATCATATTTACATCACTCCAGAAAATCTGTATATTGTTGAATAAGTATAAATTAAAGACATTTCAGAGGCATTTCATTCTTGTTGGAAGAATAATAAATATTTATAGTGAAACTTGGTGAGAACAAGATTTTTACGCCAGTAACATTATTCACTTGCCATATGGCCCATCACTTGCCCCTCATCGATGTGGCTTCGAGCCTCACTCGGGGCGTTGAATTCTTCATGTGAGGAAGCCATCCAAATGGCTTACGGAAGGTCGGTGGTTCTACCCAGGTGCCCGCTTGTGATGAAATAATGCACGGAGGGGCACCTGGGGTCTTCCTCCTCAATCAAAGCTGGAAAGTCGCCATATGACCTAAAATTGTGTTGGTGCAACAAAACAAAAAAAAAAAGAAAAGAAAAACACAGGCCAGAGTCAACATGCAGTTAACATGAACTGAGGAAACTTTCACTATGGTGGTTATATAGTTCAAGTCTTAGGTGACACTTTCTGATCACTTGATATGTTGAGTTTATTGTTCACGTGTACTTGTGGAAACCATTGCATTTTCCAGGGGATTGAGATTGTTACACAGATACATTCAAGGATGATTTCCTCTTCTTGTGACCTGAATTAGCATAACTGTGTTTTGAACTCACCTGGTATTAGCTGTTATGGCGTCTTCACGGTGTCAATCTGTAAAGGAATCCTATATACCTTGTAGCCCATTTTACCTTGCCCAGAACCTCGGAGTGTCTGTTTACAAGGATTGAAAAATGTAATTATGATTCATTAGGACTTTTACAGAACTTCTGGTACATTGATATGCATTTAATGCGATGAAGTGCAAAGAAACGTTCGGTATTGAAAATAAATTACCAAGATTATGGGGTTTTGCAAAAATGTGACAAATATTTTAAGAAAAGTATGCTAGTTGCAGTATAGGTAGCTTTTTATACAGACTGTAAATGTTAAAAAAATTAGTTCCATGAACAGCCAGATAATTTGTCCATTCAGAAATTTTTTCCATAAAACAAAATAACAGTATCTTTTAAGGAAGGTACCTATACTTTCATAAGCATGGGAGTCCTTCTGGCAAATGCAAATTGTCAAAGAAATCTGGCACTGGACACCTTTATGCTGTATGACATAGGCCTCCTTTAAGCTGTAAAACACATAGATGAGTAAAATGCCGTGTATTGTCTGATTTAAGACAGTGTTTACAGTCTGTGACAGGATCATGTAGAATCAGGCCAAAACATTTTTTATTATCCCCCACAGATGAAATCAGGAGGTGGGTATTGAAATGGCGTTGTCCGTCCGTCACGTCAGTGCGGACGTGCGTGTGTCCGTCCGCAGCCATTTCTCAGTAACTAGCAGGTAGACTTTCATGAAACTTGAAATAAACATGAACCAACATACTGCGATGATGCCCGTCAAGTTTTTATTTGATTGGTCAATTTTCCTTAGAGTTATTGCCCTTGATTTAAAATGAAAAATGTCCGTCCGCAGCCATTTCTCAGTAACTATCATGTAGAATTTCATAAAACTTGAAATAAACATGCACCAACATACTGCGATGATGCCCGTCAAGTTTTTTTTTTGATTGGTCAATTTCCCTTAGAGTTATTGCCCTTGATTTAATGAAAAATCCACGTCTGCAGCAATTTCTCAGTAACAAGCTGGTAGAATTTCATGAAACTTGAAATAAATATGAACCAACATACGTCAATGATGTCTGTCATTTTTCCTCAATAAAATCTTGGACAAGATCGATATTGGGTCATCTGGGGTCAGAAACTAGGTCACCAGGTCAAATCAAAGGAAAGCTTGTTAACACTCTAGAGGTCACAATTTTGGCCCAATCTTAATGAAACTTGGTCAGAATGTTACCCTCAATAAATACTTGGACAGGTTTGATATTGGGTCATCTGGGTTCAAAAACTAGGTCACCAGGTCAAACCAAAGGAAATGCTTGTTAACTCTCTAGAGGTCACAGTTTTGGCCCGATCTTAATGAAACTTGGTCAGAATGTTACCCTCAAAAAATTCTTGGAAGAGTTTGATATTGGGTCATCTGGGGTCAAAAACTAGGTCACCAGGTAAAATCAAAGGAAAAACTTGTTAAACTGTAGAGGCCACATTTATGACTATCTTCATGAAACTTGGTCAGAATGTTAATCTTGATGATCTTTAGGTCCAGTTTGAATCTGGGTAATGTAGGGTCAAAAACTAGGTCACCAGGTCAGATCAAAGGAAAAGCTAGTTAACACTCTAGAGGTCACATTTATGACCATATCTTAATGAAATTTGGTCAGAATGTTAATCTTGATGATCTTTAGTTCAAGTTCAAATCTGGGTCAGGTGGGATCAAAAGCTAGGTCACTTGGTCAAATCAAAGGAAAAAGCTTGTTAACGCTCTAGAGACAATATTTATGGCTTTATTTTCATGAAACTTAGTCAGAATGTTAATCTTGATGATCTTTAGGTCAAATTCGAATCTGGGTCATGTGGGGTTAAAAACTAGGTTACTGGGTCAAATCAATGGAAAAATTAGTTAGCACTTTAGAGGCCACATTTATAACCATATCTTAATGAAACTTAGCCAGAATGTTAATTTTGATGATCTTTAGGTCAACTTAAAATTTGGTCAGATGGGGCCAAAAACTAGCTCACCAGGTCAAATAAAAGGAAAAGCTAGTTAACGCTGTATAAGCCACATTTATGACCATATCTTAATCAAACTTGGTCAGAATGTTGATGATGATCTTTAGGTCAAGTTTAAATCTGAGTCAGATGGGGTCAAAAACAAGGTCACCAGATCAAATCAAAGGAAAAGCTTGTTAACACTCTAGAGGCCACATTTATGACCATATCTTCATGAAACTTGGTCAGAATGTTAATCTTGATAATCTTTAGGTCAAGTTTGAATCTGGGTCATGTGGGGTCAAAAATTAGGTCACCAGGTGAAATCAAAGGAAAAGCTAGTTAACACTCTAGAGGCCACATGTATGACCATATCGTAATGAAACTTGGTCGGAATGTTAATCTTGATGATCTTTAGGTCAGTAGGTCAGGTGAGCGATACAGGGCCTTCATGGCCCTCTTGTTTTTTTAATTGGTCAATTTTCCTTAGAGTTATTGCCCTTTAATTGTTTAAAAATCTACAGATTTGTACATAATAAATCAACCAGTTGGTAGAATTTCATTAAACTTCTTTCATTCTTTTCCATGAACATTTATTATAAACATGGGAAGTTGTGTACCCACACCTGGTCACCACCTTGCCTTGGTCACCCCCACCCCCTCCCAAAAAAAATTTAAAAAATTTCATTCCTTTTTTTTTTTTTCAAACCTTCCATGAATATTTATCAACATGCAAAGTTGTACCTTTCCTCCACCCAGTCATGCCCACCACCCCAAGTATGCATCACCCCGCCCCCCCCCCCACTCATTTTATTTATTTTTTTTTCATTTTTAATTTTCCATCAATATTTATAATCAACATATGATGTTTTGTACCCTCACCCAGTCAGCCCTGCTGTCGTGTCCCGCTGTTCACAACATGAGTACAGCTTTTTAAGTGCTCTATGTACTCAAGCTAAGAAAAAAACTAGGGTGTCGGTTCAAACTGAGAAAGAAAAAAAAATCTTCATTTTTTTTTTGTGATAAAAAGGTCATTTTAATGCTATTGGGTAACAAAAAATGGAAAAATGGGGTTATAGTTGAAATAAAAAAAATAATTTCACTTTGATGATCAGAAAGCTGGTTTCGAGTTTATATCTTTAATTTAAGAACTGGCTTTGGATTACATTTTGGTCACTGTTACTGAAAAACTGTTTATGTTTTGAATGGCATGATCATATGCAGTCAGATATGTATAAAAGAACATGACCGTTTTTGTGCCCCCCATGAGTGGTGGGGGCATATAGATTTGGTCTTGTCCGTCCGTCCGTCCGAAGTTCGTGACGCGCCTAGCTCGAAAAGTATTTGATATAAATTGAGGAAACCTTGCATGAGTCTTTATCATGATATGAACTTGCGCACCTCCTATTTTTCATCTGGCTCCACCCTCTATTTTCAGAGTTATGGCCCCTGAAATAGTCAAAAATGCACATTTTGACCTTGTGACATGCCTAGCTCAAAAAGCATTTGATATAGATTCATGAAACCTTGCATAAGTCTTAATCATGATATGAACTTACGCACCTTCTATTTTTCATCTGGCTCTGCCCTCTATTTTCAGAGTTATGGCCCCTGAAATAGTCAAAAATGCACATTTTGACCTTGTGACATGTCTAGCTCAAAAAGTATTTGATATAGATTCATGAAACCTTGCATGAGTCTTAATCATGATATGAACTTGTGCACCTCCTATTTTTCATCTGGCTCCACTCCCTATTTTCAGAGTTATGGCCCCTGAAATAGTCAAAAATACCCATTTTCACCTTGTGACACGCCTAGCTCAAAAAGTATTTGATATAGATTCATGAAACCTTGCATGAGTCTTAATCATGATATGAACTTGGGCACCTTCTATTTTTCATTTGGGTCTGCCCCCAATTTTCAGAGTTATGGCCCCTGAAGTAGTCAAAAATGCACATTTTCACCTCCTGACATGCCTAGCTTAAAAAGTATTTGATATAGATTCATGAAACCTTGCATGAGTCTTAATTATGATATGAACATGTGCAACTCCTATTTTTCATTGGGTCCGCCCCCTATTTTTAGAGTTATGGCCCCTGAAATAGTCAAAAATGTACATTTTCACCTTGTGACACAGGTAGCTCAAAGTTATGGCCCCTGAAATAGTAAAAAAATGCACTTTTTCACCTAATTATATACCTAGCTCAAAAAGTATTTGATGTAAATTCAGGAAACCTTGCTGGAGTCTTTATCGTGATGTGACCTTGCACACTTGGCATTCTTCTTGAGAATCTTAGCTTTTATTACAGAGTTATGGCCCTTGAAATAGCCAAAATAGTGGATTTTTTGTTTGTGATGCTCATAGCTCAAAAAGTATAGCGCCTAGAATAGTGAATCCTTTTCATAAAATGTGTGTTAAGGCTATACCCCATTAAGACTGCAAACATTTGAATTTTTGCCACTTATTTGTGACAAATGTACCAGTGGGGGGCACACCCTGTGTCCTACAGACACATTCTAGTTTTAAACAGAACCTGTTGTCCTGATGCAAAGTTTGAAAACCTGGTTTTCGTGGAATTTCCATATCATTAAGCATCAGATGGTACACAGGTTAATGATTTTGTTTGAGAAGAATGAATAAACACACTTATTTTGTCATAAACGTTGTCATAAATCCTCATGTTAGTTTCTGGTTGGGCATGCCCACATACAAATATTAAGGTATCCAGTCAAACCTGTGTTAAGCAGCCAGCCAAGGCAGCAGCATAATCTGGCTGCTTTAAAAGGCAGGTGGCTGCTTAAGAGAGGTTGAACTGTACTATCTCCTTCAGGAGTGACACTGACTCTATCCTAGGTGAGCTTTTGTGACCACTTGATGTCCATTGTTCGTCTGTCAACAATTTCTTGTCTGCACAATAGTGGTTTCATTTATGATTTGATTTTAACCAAACTTGCACACAACTTGTATCACCATAAGATCTTGATTTTTTTTGTTGAACCAGCCATATCCCACCATGGGTTCCAGAGTTACAGCCCCTGAAAGGGCAAAAATTGGCTATTTTGCTTGTCTGCATTATAGTGGTTTCATTTATGATTTGATTTTAACCAAACTTGCACACAACTTGTATCGCCATAAGATCTTGGTTCCTTTCTTGAACCATGCAGCCATATTCAATTATGGGTTCTAAAGTTATGTCTCCTGAAAGGGCCAGAAATTGGCTATTTTGTTCCTGTCTGCACAAAAGCAGTTTCATTTATGATTGGGTTTTAACCAAACTTGCACACAACTTGTATTGGCATAATATCTTGGTTCCTTTCAAAAACTAGCCAGATCCCATCATGGGTTCAGTTAATGTCCCTTAAAGGGCCAAAATCTGATATTTTGGCTTTTGCAGCCATATAAAAACTTTATTATGTCTCCCCCAGGAGACATATTGTTTTTGCCCTGTCCGTCCGTCCGTCCGTCCGTACGTCACACTTCATTTCCGAGCAATAACTGGAGAACCATTTGACCTAGAACCTTCAAACTTTATAGGGTTGTAGGGCTGCTGGAGTATACGACCCCTATTGTTTTTGGGGTCACTCTGTCAAAGGTCAAGGTCACAGGGGCCTGAACATTGAAAACCATTTCCGATCAATAACTAGAGAACCGCTTGACCCAGAATGTTGAAACTTCATAGGATGATTGGTCATGAAGAGTAGATGACCCCTATTGATTTTGGGGTCACTCCGTCAAAGGTCAAGGTCACAGGGGCCTGAACATTAAAAACCATTTCCGATCAATAACTAGAGAACCACTTGACCCAGAATGTTGAAACTTCATAGGATGATTGGTCATGAAGAGTAGATGACCCCTATTGATTTTGGGGTCACTCCGTCAAAGGTCAAGGTCAAAGGGGCCTGAACATTGAAAACCATTTCCGATCAATAACTAGAGAACCACTTGACCCAGAATGTTGAAACTTCATAGAATGATTGGTCATGAAGAGTAGATGACCCCTATTGATTTTGGGGTCACTCCGTCAAAGGTCAAGGTCACAGGGGCCTGAACATGGAAAACCATTTCCGATCAATAACTGAAGAACCACTTCACCCAGAATGTTGAAACTTCATAGGATGATTGTACATGCAAAGTAGATGACCCCTAACGCTTTTGGGGTCACTCCATTAAAGGTCAAGGTCACAGGGGCCTGAACATTGAAAACCATTTCCGGTCAGTAACTTGAGAACCACTTGACCCAGAATGTTGAAACTTCATAGGATGATTGGTCATGCAGAGTAGATGACCCCTAACGATTTTGGGGTCACTCTGTGAAAGGTCAAGGCCACAGGGGCCTGAACATTGAAAACCATTTCCGGTCAGTAACTTGAGAACCACTTGACCCAGAATGATGAAACTTCATAGGATGATTGGTCATGCAGAGTAGATGACCCCTAACGATTTTGGGATCACTCTGTTAAAGGTCGAGGCCACAGGGGCCTGAACATGGAAAACCATTTCCAATCAATAACTTGAGAACCTCTCGACCCAGAATGTTGAAACTTCATAGGATGATTGTTCATACAGAGTAAATTTTGGGGTAACTCCGTTAAAGGTCAAGGTCACAGGGGCCTGAACATTGATAACCAGTTCCGATCAATAACTTGAGAACCACTTGACCCAGAATGTTGAAACTTCATAGGATGATTGAACATGCAGAGTAGATGACCCCTATTGATTTTGGAGTCAGTCAATTAAAGGTCAAGGTCACAGTGGCCTGGTTCATGTAAAATCATTTTTTGGAAATAACTTGAGAACCACTTGACCTACAATGTTGAAACTTAATAGGATGATTGGACATGCAGAGTAGATGACCCCTATTTATTTTGAGGTCACTTGATCAAAGGTCAAGGTCACAGGAGCCTGAACAGTGACTTGAGAACCACTAGGCCAAGAGTGTTGAAATTTAGCGGCATGACTGGACATGCCAAGTAGATGATCCCTATTGCAGCCAACCATCAGTGTCTCTTTGACTTTCGCTCCTGACCCCTATTGACTTCTTGCCTATAGGACTTTGCATTTGGGGAGACATGCGCTTTTTTACAAAAGCATTTTTAGCTCGACTATTCATAGAATAGTAGAGCTATTGGACTCGCCCATGCGTCGGCGTCCGCGTCCGCGTCCCGATTTGGTTAAGTTTTTGTATGTAAGCTGGTATCTCAGCAACCACTTGTGGGAATGGATTGAAACTTCACACACTTATTCACTGTGATAAACTGACTTACATTGCACAGGTTCCATAACTCTGTTTTGCTTTTTTACAAAATTATGCCCCTTTTTTGACTTAGAAATTTTTGATTAAGGTTTTGTATGTAAGCTGGTATCTCAGTAACCACTTGTGGGAATGGATTGAAACTTCACACACTTATTTACTGTGATAAACTGACTTACATTGCACAGGTTCCATAACTCTATTTTGCTTTTTCACAAAATTATGCCCCTTTTTCGACTTAGAATTTTTTGGTTAAGGTTTTGTATGTAAGCTGGTATCTCAGTATTCACTAATGGGAATGGATTGAAACTTCACACACTTGTTCACTGTCATGATCTGACATGCACAAAGCAGGTCCCATAACTTTATTTTACTTTTTTAAAAAATTATGCCCCTTTTTCAACATAGAAATTTTTGGTTAAGTTTTTGTATGTTAGCTGGTATCTCAGTATCCACTAATGGGAAAGGATTGAAACTTCACACACTTGTTCACTGTCATGATATGACATGCAGTGCAAAGGGTCAATAACTCAACTTTGCATTTTACAAAATTATGCCCCTTTTTCAACTTAGGAGTTTTTGGGTTAAATTCTTATATGTAAGCTGGTATCTCAGTACCCACTAATGGGAATGGATTGAAACTTCATACACTTGTCCACTGTCATGAGCTGATAAGCACTATGCAGGTTCCATAACCCTATTTTACTTTTTTACTAAATTATGCCCCTTTTTCGACTTTCTTATTCATTCAAGCGACAAGGCTGTTGAATAAATGACAGCGTTGCTGTCCTCCGACAGCTCTTGTCTAGTTTATGGTTTGATTTTAAACAAACTCGCAAAATATCTATAACAACAATAGATGTTGGATTCCATGATGAATTTATCAAATCCAATCATAGGTTTCAGAGTTATGGCCCCTGATTGACCCCAGAAAGAGCCAAAATATGTTAATTTTACCTTGTGAACACAATAGAAGTGACATTTTACAGTTGTTTTTACACACTTAAACACAACTTAAGTCACAGTAAGATCCTGGTTCCTTTCGAAAACCAACTAGATTTCATTATGGGTTCTAGAGTTACTGCCCCTGAAAGGAGCAAAATTTTCTATTCTATGCTTTGATTTAATACAAACTTGCACAGAATGTTTATCTTGATGATCTCTAGGCCAAGTTTGAAACTGGGTCATGTGGAATCAAAAACTAGGTTACTAGGTTAAATCAAAGGAAAAATTGTCAACACCCTAGAGGCCACATTTTATGACCCTATCTTCATGAAACGTGGTCAGAATGTTTATCTTGATGATCTCTATGCCATGTTTGAATCTGGGTCATGTGGGATCAAAAACTAGGTCACCCGGTCAAATCAAAGGAAAAGCCTGTTTACACCAATTAATCAGGTAAGCAATTCAGGATCATCATGACCCTCTTGTTCATATAAGCTTGAATAAGGAAAACTTGAAATGAAATCCCAGCTTTTACTTCAGCTTTTTATATCATTTCAAGAAAATTATTTTTCAAGTTTTTGTCGGTTTTGCATCTTGAGTGCAGAACATAGAGATACGTGTCTTGCTTTATAGACCATAGATTATTTACCATAGAAACCCGTATATAATGTGCCGTTTTTTTACCTGCAGGACCACCCACGAATCATGGGTGCGCATTATACACAGGTATAGATGATTTTCCAACTTCAAAACAAGTTTGTTTACGATTTGACCATTTTGGTAAAGGGAAACTACTCTCCACGCTAACTGTCTATGCTAAAATGATAACCGTTATGCTCTGTAGAAAATTGAGTGGTTTAATTTTCTTTCAAACAAAATTAATTTCGTATAAATTTAAAACAAATATTTAAAAAATCGAAAATATTATGATACTAAATAAAGATCGAGTATTATCTTTAACCGAGATCAAACTGTGAACAACAAAATTGATATGAGATGACACCCTAATTGCCGATAATTACTGTAAAACCATTTAATTTTGTGGGCATGAAATTTCGTGGTTTTGGTCAAAATGGCAATTTCATGGGGATATGAATTCGTGGAATTCAACTTTTAAACATAAAATGAATGGAAATTTTACTTGTTCATTGGGATTCAATTTCGTGGATTGAGTCAACCACGAAATCCACGAAAATTAGTCCCCCACAAATATTAGTGATTTCACAGTACTTGCCATTTGAGCGTAACAAAAAGACTATCACACCTTTTGTTATCGGTTTGAATTGAGAAGTTCATGTCATTTTGAAAGATACCATTCCAAAATATTGAAAATGAAATTGAATATTAAAAAAAGAAACAACATATACCGTAATAATTCTATTTATAGCCCGGGCGTTTATTAGAAACACGGTCGGCTCAAAAGTTAGGGATGGGCGAATAATAGAGACAAATCACCAGCAAACATTCAAAATCTTGATGTAATATTTATTTTCGAATATACCGGTGACTATACGAAGGTAATGATGTGATAGTCGTACAAAAATCTATAACGGCCGTACTAGATCGGTACTATAACCGGCCAAGCTAAACTCACAAAATACATGATTAAATTTAATTTATTCTGTCATGAATATAGTATTAAGTATTTTTGTTCGTGATTCTGTCATTTTCAAGCAAATTTAAAGAACACCCTATTGTTTAAGATCAAAGCGCCTTGAATCCAATATTGATTAAATTCCCCTTGTGGAACCCCTGTCTCAAAATGCCAGACAAGTGACGTGACGTGATTACGAAAAGCGCGCGCCTTTGCATTAGCACATGTTTACCTGGGTCAATACACAATAATATGGTGGCATGTGTGTTAGTTTCAGTTAAAGCAGCCATAAAAGGTTATCATGTTAATAAAAATAATCATCCTTTCGGAACTATACTGACATGCATATTAGCACCTCAAAACGAGCTAAGTGATAGTGCTATTGTTCGTGCAAAGAGTGGGCATTGAAATACTGTGTTCATATAAAATATATGGAATTAAAGACAAGAAAAGTGATGTACGATCTTACATCAGAAGGGAAATGACCATGGTCGAACATGGTGATTATTGACTATAAAAAACTGTGGTGCCATTTAACAAAACATGGTCGACCATGGTCAAAACGTGGTCGACCATGGTCATGACCATGAACTACCATGGTAGTCCAGGTAGACAGATACCTGACGGACAACTAGCAAACACAAAAGCTCAAATGCTCATGGTGAGAACCAGTCCTCACATGAAAAATGGACAGATATAAAATCAAGTGTATATCTGACTACTAAAATTTAATTCCTTTTTAGCTCACCTGTCACAAAGTGACAAGGTGAGCTTTTGTGATTGCGCGGTGTCCGTTGTCCATCCGTCAGTGCGTCCGTGCATCCGTAAACTTCTGCTCGTGACCACTCTAGAGGTCACATTTTTTGTGGGATCTTTATGAAAATTGGTCAGAATGTTCATCTTGATGATATCTAGGTCAAGTTCGAAACTGGGTCACGTGCCATCAAAAACTAGGTCAGTAGGTCTAAAAATAGAAAAACCTTGTGACCTCTCTAGAGGCCATATATTTCACAAGACCTTCATGAAAATTGGTCAGAATGTTTACCTTGATGATATCTAGGTCAAGTTCGAAACTGGGTCACTTGCCATCAAAAACTAGGTCAGTAGATCTAAAAATAGAATAACATTGTGACCTCTGTAGTGGCCATATATTTCATAAGATCTTCATGAAAATTGGTCAGAACGTTCACCTTGATGTTATCTAGGTCAAGTTTGAAACTGGGTCACATGCCATCAAAAACTAGGTCAGTAGGTCTAAAAATAGAAAAACCTTGTGACCTCTCTAGAGGCCATATATTTCACAAGACCTTCATGAAAATTGGTCAGAATGTTTACCTTGATGATATCTAGGTCAGGTTTGAAACTGGGTCACGTGCCATCAAAACCTAGGTCAGTAGGTCAAATAATAGAATAACATTGTGACCTCTATAGAGGCCATATATTTCATAAGATCTTCACGAAAATTTATCAGAACGTTCACCTTGATGATATCTAGGTCCGGTTTGAAACTGGGTCACGTGCCATCAAAAACTAGGTCAGTAGGTCTAAAAATAGAAAAACCTTGTGACCTCTCTAGAGGCCATATATTTCACAAGACCTTCATGAAAATTGGTCAAAATGTTAACCTTGATGATATCTAGGTCAAGTTTGAAACTGGGTCACTTGCCATCAAAAACTAGGTCAGTAGATCTAAAAATAGAATAACATTGTGACCTCTGTAGAGGCCATATATTTCACAAGATCTTCATGAAAATTGGTCAGAATGTTCACCTTGATGATATCTAGGTCAAGTTCGAAACTGGGTCACGTGCCTTAAAAAACTAGGTCAGTAGGTCTAAAAATAGAAAAACCTTGTGACCTCTCTTGAGGCCACATATTTCATGGGATCTTCATGAAAATTGGTCAGAATGTTCATCTTGATGATATCTAGGTCAAGTTTGAAAGTGGGTCACGTGCCTTCAAAAACTAGGTCAGTAGGTCAAATAATAGAAAAACCTTGTGACCTCTCTAGAGGCCATATTTTTCATGGAAACTGTATGAAAGTAGGTCTGAGTGTTCATCTTGATGATATCTAGGTCAAGTTCGAAACAGGGTCATGTGCGGTCAAAAACTAGGTCAGTAGGTCTAAAAATAGAAAAACCTTGTGACCTCTCTAGAGGCCATACTTGTGAATGGATCTCCATAAAAATTAGTCAGAATGTTCATCTTGATGATATCTAGGTCAAGTTTGAAAGTAGGTCACGTGCCATCAAAAAGTGGGTCAGTAGGTCAAATAATGAAAAAACGTTGTGACCTCTCTAGAGGCCACATTTTTCATGGGATCTGTATGAAAGTCGGTCTGAATGTTGATCTTGATGATACAGAGGTCAAGTTTGAAACTGGGTCAACTGTGATCAAAAACTATGTCAGTAGGTCTTGAAATAGAAAAACCTTGTGACCTCTCTAGAGGCCATACCCTTGAATGGATCTTCATGAAAATTAGTCAGAATGTTCACTTTGATGATATCTAGGTCAAGTTTGAAATGGGTCACGTGCCTTAAAAACTAGGTCAGTAGGTCAAATAATAAAAAAACCTTGTGACCTCTCTAGAGGCCATACTTTTCATGGGATCTGTATGAAAGTTGGTCTGAATGTTCACCTTGATGATATCTAGGTCAAGTTTGAAATTGGGTCAACTGCGGTCAAAAACTAGGTCAGTAGGTCTAAAATTAGAAAAATCTTTTGACCTCTCTAGAGGCCATATTTTTCATGAGATCTTCATGACAATTAGTTAGAATGTTCACCTTGATGATATCTAGTTAAAGTTCAAAACAGGGTCACGTACCTTCGAAAACTAGGTCAATAGGTCAAATAATAGAAAAACCTTGTGACCTCTCTAGAGACCATATTTTTCAATGGATCTTCATGAAAATTGGTCAGCATTTTTATCTTGATATTATCTAGGTCAGCGACGTCATACTCAAAACTGGGTCATATGGGAAGAGGTGAGCAATTCAGGACCATCATGGTCCTCTTGTTCTTTTATTGATGTATCGACTTGCAATTTTTTTACATTTCAAAGAAGTATGCGACATGGAGGGAAGCATCTCTCAGATTGTTGATATCTTGTTCGATGATATTATAATTTATAATGGAATATTGTCGGTGGCTAAATTTTGATAAAAGAAACTGACTGTTCCCTAAAATCATATAGGAGAAAATTTCAAAATTCTGAGAGACCGTTTCTTCGGTAGTAGTTACTTATGTAAATATACTGAAAATTTGGGTATATTATCATTGATTCTAAATAAGAATGTAAATTTGCCCTCATTTTGTGTCTCAGACAAGTATAGGATAATCTGACTGGTATATTTGAGTCTATTGGGTTTTGTTATGCAAAACTACAATACATCTAAGCAGACAAACACTTACTTTGTACTTTTGATGTCAATATTAGGTGAGATATTCCATTTATCAAAACAAAATAATGAAAATGCTCATGTCGCCACTTCAAAGTATTCAATTTGTCTGTGTGTAAATAACAGGGAAAACTTATTTCCGGTGCTATTTAGTGTTTTTTGTATTTAGCATTGTCAGAGTAGGAATAAAAATATCATCAGAGAAATACTTCATGTATATCTTGTTTAATAAAATCGTAAACACGTTGTCTCCAAAATGGTTGCAAGATACGTTACATGGAAATCTCAGTACAAAAATATAATTAAGAACGATCTATTGTGTCTCCAATAGTGATTTCCGAACTAATGAATCAATTTGCTACCCCGAATTGATATCATATACATCCACCAATAACACCTGATCTTTTTAAAATGGGTCAAATATTGAAATCGGCAATGCTACTTTAACTCATGTAAGATACGTTACCTGTAAAAGCAGTTAAAGCTTTGGAATGAAGCAGAATGGTCAAGATTTAAAAGTATTGCTGACTCGCTGTTCACATAATATTTAACAGAAACTTAATTTTAAACAATATGAAGTTAATTTTCTTTCATAAAACCTTAATCAACTTTAATCTCGCAAGATACGTTACTGCAAGATACGATACAGTCTAGCAAGCACTTAGACACATCAAAATATTTATGATGTAATCGCATCGATTTCTGACAGTACTAAAAACATGATTCAGTGTGTCAATAACTTTGTAATTTTGGAAGACATTTTACCATTGTTTTGTGTCTGTATACTGCTCTCTGCATCATCTGAAATCGGGGTAAGTCAATTTTATATCTAAATAATGAAATTATTTTGCAGATTTTATTACACCAACTGCTGTTTATGTCTTTATGAAACTGTTTTACTACGACAAACAACAATTTCAGAAATCAAAATGAAATGCCTGTGCCATTTGGACGTGCAGTTATGGTAACGTTTCTTACACAGACAGTAACGTATCTTGCTGTTTCGAAATATTGTCCTTACATCATAGTTAAATCGTAAAAATAATATTTCCATGGCAGGAAAACTTTAACAATGGTTGAGGTATCTTACGCACAACTTATTTTAAACAAAATGGTTTGTCCAAGTATTGCGTCCATTTTAACATAGGCATTTCATGTATCATGTAGATATAGTCAGTTCTTAAATGAACAGCTGATGTTTTGAAGAAATGTCTACCATATATTTGCACTAGCACAATGAGCATGTATTTCTAGTTAATGTGTTTGATTTTTTACCCAATGCTAACAATTGGACTATATGTGTAGTGGTAACGTATCTTGCTGATAGAACGACTGAAATCATACAATCCTATCTTTACATATATTATACATTTTTGCACACTGGACAAACAACAACAACACGATAGCAACAATACAAATACAACATGTATAATGATAATTATAATCATCATCATCATCATCATCATTATAATAATACTTACTATATTCGTAATATAGATCTAATAATAATGATAATTTTAATAATAATAATAATTCATAATTAATACTATTATTATGATTTGTATTTTTATAATAATGATTAATACTGATGATAAATATTAAAGATAATGATAATTATTGTTATGCGTGGAAGATTCACCGGATCTACGGTAACAAACGTGAAGGTGATACTTCCGAGAAAGGTATATCCCTTTTTAGTTGTAAATGACCACAGAAACAATTGCAAACATACTGAAATCAGATTTTGGCATCAAGACTCGAAGTATTTTATATTTGGTAAGAATAACTATTTTTATTTTTATGATATACCTCTTCTTACTCAATCAATTCTCTGAAACAAGAAGTGTCAAAAGTCACGAAAGTACTTGTTGTTAAAAACCACAATTATTATGCTGCAAACTGTATAGACCTAAAAAAGTGGCAGCTGATCCGGATCTGTATTATTTACTGCTCAATAATCATGTCTTCGCAAACTGACACACATCAATTTGTCTTTGTCTGTGTTTTCAATAAAATCGCGATGTTGAGTCATTTGGGGCCGCAACTTACATCGGGAAGTGATACTTGGCCAAAGTGATGGATACCAATGAAGAGGAGGCACACATTAGTTTTATGAAACTAAATCATTCATGAGATGGTGTTTTGTACAAATTTTGTAGTTGAATTTTGGGTTTCCTTTGCTGATATTCTAGTCGCCGCAAACGAACACAAGCCAGCTGAAAATTTTGAGATTTCATTTCTCCTAGACAAAAATAAAAAAATAATGTTATTGTAAACAAGTTACTGACCGCAACTAGCGTATGCAAGATACTTTACCAATGAGTTTCTCTGTGTTCCAGTATATCTGCGATCTGAGTATATATATAAGTAATTAGGGTTCCGGTATATGACATCTGCTTTGTAGTTTATCAGGTGTTGAGATTTAACTGTTTTTGACTTCTCAGTAGAATTTTTGAATACAAGACAAGATACGTTACATTTGGTATCTCTAGTTTAGAATTAATTCTTGTTCCAGTTGAGCTTATTTGTGTTAAAATTATCAATAAACTGTAGCCTACTGGTTTTATTATGACAAAATTTTGGTGTTTAAAGTTCAGTTGATGTCAGAAATTTAGCTTATGCTAAACTGTTAAGTCAGTAATAAATTTAACTGTAGATATGTTTACTGTTTTGAAATAATATCTACAAGAAACATCTGTAAAAAATTTTTCAGTAAAAGCAAAGTTTAAATCAGTACCTATGGGTAAAGAAAATATTATACCAATATGAATGATAAGATATAGTACTCTGTAAATAGGTACCATTCCTTTTATATATACATAAAACATACCCAAGTAGTTCAGTAACGTATCTTACATGTTAAAAACACTGATTTCATTCAGACTGAATTTTCTTGAACACTATTTCTGATCAGGATCAACGGCAACTAGATTCATATTACTGATAGTTTCAAGAACATATTAAGTGCACATATACGTAAAAGCAAAGAAGTTATTTTTTTGGTGCCAAGCAGTTGTTATTTTGTCATTCTTATGTAGAATTAATGTTATGTGAAAAAATTCTTTTGTAACGAGAAATCAAAATACACTATTTTGATATATCTTAAAATCAGTATATTTGAAACAATGTTTTGCACTCTACAAATTATAAGGTTTGTTTAAAATATATCAAAATATTTCACCAACACAGATAAGTAATTAAATGTATAAATATAAATTTGAAAGGGTCTGAAAATATATGACAATTTCAGTCTATATCTGTTTTTGCAAGTCAGTCATTTATTTGTCATAAAAATGCTAAGATGACAGCAAATTATAGTCAGACTATGAAAGTTTACCTTTGAATCTGTATATAAATGCAGGAAAACTATTCTATATCTAGGAAAACTTTTGGAGCCAAAATGCAGTCAGGCATCTTTGGTGCATTGTAAAACTTGATAATTGTGAAAATTACTACCATGACCATGATAGTCCATGGTCAACCGTGGTTGAAAAAAGTTGACCACGGTAGACCATGGTCAAACTATTGATTGTCTTTTCTGACCATTGTCGACCATGGCCAATCTGATCTCACCATGGTTGACCATGGCCGACCGTGGTCCTGACCATGTTTTCACCATGGTATTTGATGGTTGACCACGTTAGTTCATGGTCAACCATCATCAAAAACCATGGTGACCATGGTCAACCATGGTCAACATTTTGTCTGGGTATGCTGCTCTCCGCCGCGGAGGTAAAATTTATTACTAATGTTGATGTAAACTCTACTTTCATTTTCCATCCACCTCAAAATTGACCAAAAATGTTTTTTTCTTTGGATTTTGGGCTAAAATTGGGGGTGCGCATTATACATGGGCGCACATTATACATGGATATCTACGGTATATCATTTGAATGAAAGAATACAAGATCTACTTCTGTCAAACTGTCTGTTATATTATTTCTTTACATGAATAACATGCAATAAATTCTGAAAGACATTTAAAACATATTTTTCACAATAAATACTTAAATAGGTTTCATATCTTATTTCAATAAAACCAATATTTCAGGTCACTATTTAAACCCATATAAGTATAAGGCCTTCAGTTAAACTGAAATCATTCACAAAATTATACCTAGTATTTTGTCAAATTAGATAAGCTTTTTCTATAGATCAGACATAAATTATTTCACTTTATTCACCAAATTCATCATTGTTTTGTTCATCTTCCATGGTCTCAGATGCTTAACTGTTATTGAAACTTCAAAGGGTTTATTTGCGAAAAATTATACAGTTATTAAACACAATCTTTTAACATGTACTGAGAGGACCTCAGATATTATTTTACCACAAGAGGTATAAATGAGTTGCATTAGAGAACTTATTTCACCATTTAAATCAAACATGGAATATCTTTCGAAAAAACTTCTCCATCCAGCTTTCAATATTACAGACCAACAGTTTTAGTGCACTATACATGCTGTCCATAAGTACATCCTGGATTGTCAGGTCCCATCATGCAACACTTCCAGACGTACGTAACTTTCACAAGCTTCCCCCTATCAGAATATTGCTCAATTCTTTCTTTTCCCTTAGGATGATAGTTGCAAGATTTCTTATGGTTGTCATTTAAAGTAAACAATTTATTACACCTGAGGCATTTTGTCACTTGTCCAACTGGTTTATAATTCCGTACTTTATTACCAGTAGTCTTCTTTACATCGTCCAAGGATTTCATCAAAGAGCGAAATGTTGGCACTTCTTGCTGCGAGTGTACTAGTCTCTCTTGACTGTTTTGAATAGCTTCTCTCCTTTTTTCTTTAGCTTTTCTCTTTTTTTCTTCCTTGTCTCTCTCCTGTTGTTTTATTAGCTCTAGCTCTGCATCATGAATTTTTGGCCCGCTTATTTCAAATTTGGTTGACCACATGTGCATCGGAGAGGGTAACAACTTCATCTCTTTCTTCAAAATGGGTGGAACATCTGGAACATGCTGAAGGCCGAAAGGTCTTGGTGTACCAAACATATTTGACTGAGTGACTTTAGTGGGTTTCATTCCCTTGCGAAATGTGTCCATTTGCGATAAAGCATCATTTAGAGAGTTTTCAAGTTTTTTGGCACTTCTACGTAACCTAGACAATTTTTCTGCTGAAATATGTATATTTTTCTGATCTGCAGCAGGAACTGGGGTCGGGGCGCTATACAGAGATGAGGGTGAAGAATGACGTTCATTTGTTTTTCCACTTGTTATTTGTAAGTCAGTTTGAGAGGCTCTGTCATCGAAGTCTCTATCATCCTTTTGAAGCTGAATTTCATTAACTTCTTTGAATTTTTTCATTGTGACTTCTTGGATTTCTTGCAGTTTTGCATGCAGTGTCTCAACTTCTTCCTGTTTTCGATGAATAGCCTTCTTCATTTTTGCCAGTTCAGTAAAACTATGTTTATTTACTGATTCTAGGGATTCAAGTCTGTTTTTGGCTTCTTTATGAGCACGTTCAGCGTGATGTTTTAGGGCCTCTATATAAGCTTTCAGAAGACTTGGTAAACTATTCTTTGAAGTAGTCTCATCAGCATGGAGAATCTGTAAACACATGATTCGATCCTCCATTAAAGAATTCAGAGTCTCAGTAAGACATTCTAGATACATTGGCAGTGCTCGTCTTGGTTCTTGTTCTGATATATGAGAAATTTTCTCTTCTGGAATATTACAACACTCAACAAGAATTTTCATATGTTCAAGACACTCCTGAATAAGACCTTGAAATTTCAGCACTTCTTTTCTGTGATTCTCGATCTCTTGCATGGCTGCACGAGTTTTCTGTCGCCATCCTTCACGTTCACGCTGAATCTGGCTTGCCAGCCATTTTGTGACTTCGGCTGTTGTGTCCTGCCAGGTTTTACCATGGAGGTTTGAGCCTTCATTGTGTAAGAAGTTGGTCACCGCCGCAGTTATGTCGTCATCCGTACGAATATTTGTAAAATGTTGTGATGTTGGTAAGGGATGCATATTTTTTACTCGTCTTAAATCCATTTCACAGAGAACTCATTTTCACTGTATACTTGACTGCCAGTTGAGAGAACTGCAATATTGAAAAAAAAACGTAAAAATTAATTAAACAGTATTAAAAGTCTAACAAATATTCCTTTCAGTTAAAATATCTGTTAAAAAGATCCATACAATGTCTTACTTGAAAATCCTCCTTATCTCTAGTGTATATATAATGTTTGATTTGATTTTATGGTTATTGCGAACATACCACTATATATAATATCCTTTTCCAAAGTGACACTAAAATTTTGTGTATTTAGATAGTGTAAATAGATTGCTTAATGATATCTTCCTGGAGCACCTTTCAATTTTACAAAATAGTATTTAGATCTTCTCATTTCTGATCATTTAAAAAGATATAGGGTCAAGTACGTCAAGTCCAAGGCAATTGCTTAATTGAATGTCAATGTCACATTCGTTTAAGACTGTTCAGTGTTGGTTTAATGCCAGTTTACAATGGTAGTTGTTAACCTGGATTCCATACTTCCATTAATTTGTTCTTTGCAAGTAAAATGACAACTTCTCCAAATAAATCAGACATGAAGGATGACTGAATTGCATTATTATCTTCTGTCAATACCATTTGATCAAACTTGCAAGCTTATGATCCCTACTACTCTGAGTATCTCAGTTGGTTTTAAAAGTGAAAATAGACGATAAATAGAACTAAAATACTTTAAAACTTCATGCTTAAGTGAGGGTTGATTTTTTTACCGGTAATTTTTTTTTTTTTTTTTTTAGCCCCCCCCCCCCCCCCCCTGCCAAAGGCGAAGGGGATATTAGAAATGCTCTCCGTCCGTGCGTGTGTCCGTCCGTCTGTGCGTCCGCAACGATCTTTGTCCGGAGCATATCTCCAGAAGTACTGGAGGGATTTTCTTCAAACTTCATATACTGATAGAACACATTGGGAGGAAGTGCAGTGTGCAAGAACAATAACTCTACTTGCCTATTTTTTGAGTTATTCCCCTTATCTATTTCTTAAACATTTTTGTCGGAGCATAACTCCAAAGTACGGAGGGATTTTCTTCAACTTCAGACGATAGAACAATGGGAGAAGTGCAGTGTGCAAGAACAATAACTCTACTTGCATTTTGAGTTATTCCCCTTTTCATATTTCTGAAAACATTTTGTCCGAGCATAACCCAAAATACTGGAGGACTTCTTCAACTTTACTCTGATAGAACACATTTGGAGGAAGTGCAGTGTGCAAGAACAATAACTCTACCTTGCCTATTTTTTGAGTTATTCCCCTTTATCATATTTTCTTAAAAAAATTTGTCCATCCGTCCGTGCGTCCGCAACAATCTTTGTCCGGAGCATATCTCCAAAAGTACTGGAGGGATTTTCTTCAAACTTCATATACTGATAGAACACATTGGGAGGAAGTGCAGTGTGCAAGAACAATAACTCTACCTTGCCATTTTTTTGAGTTATTTCCCTTATCATATTTTCTTAAACATTTTTGTCCGGAGCATAACTCCAAAAGTACTGGAGGGATTTTCTTCAAACTTCATATACTGATAGAACACATTTGGAGGAAGTGCAGTGTGCAAGAACAATAACTCTACCTTGCCTATTTTTTGAGTTATTCCCCTTTAACATATTTTCTTAAAACATTTTGTCCGGAGCATAACCCCAAAAGTACTGGAGGGACTTTCTTCAAACTTCATACACTGATAGAACACATTTGGAGGAAGTGCAATGTGCAAGAACAATAACTCTACCTTGCCCATTTTTTGAGTTATTCCCCTTTATCATATTTTCTTAAAAAAATTTGTCCGGAGCATATCTTCTTCATGCATGGAGGGATTTTGATATCTCTTGGCACAAATGTTTACCACCACAAGGCGGAGTGTCATGCGCAAGAACCAGGTCCCTACGTCTAAGGTCAAGGTCACACTTAGAGGTCAAAGGATACAAGAATAAAAACCTTGTCCAGAGCATTTCTTCTTCATGCATAGAGGGATTTTGATATAACTTGACACAAATGTTCACCACCACAAGACGGAGTGTCGTGCGCAAGATCCAGGTCACTAGGCCTAAGGTCAAGGTCACACTTAGAGGCCAAAGGTCAGATACAAGAATGACTTTGTCGAAGCATTTCTTCTTCATGCATGGAGGGATTTTGATGTGACTTGGCACAATTATACACTATCATGAGTGTCATGCGCAGTTCCCTTCTTTAGAATTACTTCCCTTTGTTGTTACTTTAAATAGCTTTTATTGTAACTTTTTCATTACTAGTCGTAGGGAAAAATTGAGACCACTTTTCTGTAGTACAAGAAGCATGCTAAATCCAATTTTGAGGTGTATTTTGACCAATCTCTACCTGATAAAGATTTTTGTGTGGACTTGCAATGTTTCTTTTTTTTTTTTTTTTTTTTTTTTTTTAAAGATTAACTTCCCTTAGTTGTTACTATAAATAACTTATATTGTAACATTTTTATAATTGACCCTAGGGAAAAAACAAGACCACTTTTCTGTGGTACAACATAGATGTTACTCTCCAGTTTAAGGTGTATTTTATTATATATAAGGTATCTCTACCTGGTAAGGAGTTTTTTTGTGGACTTTAAAAAACAAAAGACTTACAATGATTATTAAACAACCACAAAATTAACATTCCATTTGCGAATACAGCTGCTAGAGTAAAGAAATTTGCCTTGACAGGCATATATTGTGACATTCTGGCACCCTTGTTCCCTGTTAGCTTTCCATTCCTTCTTTTTACAGTAGCCATATAGAAAAACATCATAGCTATACTGTTCATGAAAATTAATAAAATTTAGCAGTAAACCACCTCACTACTGACTTATTCTTTCTTCCACATCTTAAAATCCCTGATGCAGACCACAACTAAACAGTTCTTGAAAGCTTTCCCCAAAATTAATACTTTCAGACACTAACCTTGCCAGGAACTTTAGCCTTCAATTATAATAAGCCTGGCGGGGGGATTAAAATGTTCAAAGAGGCAGAGATTGTCATTCATCTGAGGCTTCAGCAAATCAACATGATTAGCATACTGCAGTAACAAAAAGTTATTGCTTTCCCTTGGCTTAAAGTGTGACACTTATGCAGCAAAGTCACTATTATGTTCAAATCAAAACAAAATATCTCAGAGAGTATAAACTTGCTCTTGAATAAAATCATTCCTGCTCAGATGTCTGTTATTATATCACTTTGGCTGGGCATTCCTGACATCTGAACTCCAAACAGTAATTTTATTCAACAACAAATCGCTGATCAGAGATATTATTTCTTAATTAATTTTAATTTTGCTTGCAGTTGTTTCATTTTAAATGCCATTTTAGTGGGGACATACAAAATATGTAGAAACTTTGTCTGTTTCTAAGGATTCGGATAAATAAAAATGTGCATGAAAATACCTCACTCCCACTTCATAATATTGATTTCAAAGTAAATTATATTAAAAGATATTCTTTTTTTTGTTGTTGTTAAGAATAGAACATATTTGTGCAATCCTCAAGATTGTGATAAACATTGATTGATATAGGACTGAACAGACACACAGAAAAATGCTGTGCCAGAGCTTCTTTTCATCTCTGTTTGAAAGAAAATATAAAGTAAAATATACACTTTTTACCTTGATGTATTGAAATAAATCCCATTTTCTCTCCATTCAGATAAATGGAGACAAATTAAATCAATTTATTCCCATTTTATTGATATTTGCGTATCTGACAACCAAAGTATTACAGTTTATACAAGAATATTAAATCGCTCCTTCCGTCCAAGAGATACAAATATTTTGTATTCATGAGATATATGTCTATTGTATGGAGTGCATTGTTATATAGTTAATAACCATTGTTTTCTTATACTTATAGATGTAACTTTGCCATGTGACTGGAAAGATTGGATTGTTTTTATTGTTTTAATGTAGTTTTCCGATTTATCAGCCAGGTTACAAATCTCTTGATAGACATTTACACCGTGTTCAATACATTTAAAATGTTCTATATGTCACTGAATTTTAAATGCCCTTGCTTGGTACGTCATTTCTTAAACGAGTTAATTGTGTATACTTCAAAGCAGGCGATACTTTATTATTCACTTTACTGAATTTTAATTACCAAATAATTGCGTGCTTCCATTACAGCGATAATAACATTGATTCAAGCTGTCTCAGTATTGAATGGTATTGATAATCAGTGTATCACCCTTACAGTCCATATACAGAGGCACCATACAGAATTAGCGCAGAATGATCCATGCTTTTTAGGAGGTGATAATTGTATATTGGCGGCTCTCGGTCATTTTTATGATAAAGTCAGAATCTTGTAAGTCTTCATCAGTCTTTAAAATGCAAATATTCAGTGCTGCGTAGCTGCTGCGTAACTCAGAAATTATGCAAAGCCTTTTCTAGTATGTACTGCTATTTTTAAGCAAATTTAAAGTAAAAGATGTGTGCTACCTTTAAAGCGGCACAAAAAGAGAATTCTCTATGTTAATTCCTCAAAATGCTGAAAATTTTATGTTAAATCCTCAAAATGCTAAAAAAATTATGTTAAATCCTCAGAATGTTGAAAATTATATGTTAATTCCTCAAAATGTTGAAAACTTGGGTTAGGAATGGATAATAGTGAGCTGTATTACTCATCTGTGCAAAACCAAAGAAATTAAATGCCTCTGCTTTTCTGAATTTTAGGACAATTAATCTATACTTTTTGTGTTAAGTTGGACATTTTGCCAAGTTGTTACTGTACCTAGTGTAATATTATAAATTAAGGTTTATTTTAAGAATTTGTGAATCCAATAGAATACTTCAATCTATTGACACAGTAGATAATTTATGTTTCATGTAAATATATTATCTGTATTTTAACGCTCATAAAGATTTTAATGTGTTTGAGATTCACTTGATACTGTTATATATATAGGTGTTTAATTTATTGTCAGTTTTTGTCGATAATGGAACCCTCAGCTGATAACAAAATCAGTCTGATTGTTGAACTGATTTTTGCATTAAAGCTATAAAGTATTTTAGCAATGCAGTTTACAAGAATATAATAAACATAATAATATATAATAAAATAATAAACTTGTTCTAATTTAAGGTTTTGATGAAATGTAGATCTATATCATTTAATATGGCAAAACTTTTTTATGCAAAAATTTATGGCATTTAGTTTTGCATTTTTATGCCCCCGAAGGGGGCTCAGCATTAAAAGTTTCAGTTGTAATTATTTATTCCAGCTTGATCGCAAAGAAATTATGAAGCATATGTGCATGACTTTCTAGTGTCCCAGTACATTATGTCATACAGGGATGTGTGAATTTTACTCCATCAAGGTTTGTACCAGTGACTTCTTGGTGCCGCAACTGCACCTCATCCACTGGTACAGTGATTCTTTTAAGCCCAACTGTCACTTTCTGTCTTTATTGCTGAAGCTTATTCTCCACAATATGCATCATTCGTGCAGAAAAAGCTTTGGTATTGATATTTGGTGTTTATTTTATTTTCAGTGAAGCTTGTCCAGAATTTGAACAAAAGCCTTAAGTACCAGAACAGTCATCAAAAATGTATACTAGATATGAAAGAAGCAGAACTGGTCGAGGTACATCAACAGTTGCTGGATACAAAGGTGAAGGTCAAGGTTGAACCAAGCCAGGTACAGGAGAGGGAGGAAGACCTTCAAGGAGAGATCAGAAGACTAAAGAACCTAGTCACCAAGGTATAATAGTACATAATATACCAATAACCCCATGGCATATATTGATTAACTTACTGAGAAGAAAAATTAGACTAAATGTTTTCTTTAATATTTGCCAGAAATTCAATGGCAGTTTTAATTTCCAGATAAATTACTTTCCAGAAAAAAACTTGAATAGTTTAAATTGCCAATTATGATATGGATATATTTTGCTTCAAAGCATTGCTCTGTTATTTCATATCCCAGAAAATATTTTTACTTTCCTGTATGGGATGAATGTGCTTTATGGTAGACATGGGTTTGACTATACATTAACGTTAAATTAAAAGTCTTTCTACTTATAGCTAGAAGAGGACTACTGCATCTTAGATAGAGATAAAGACTGCTGGAAGGAGAAATATTGGGTAGTATTTCATAAAAGTGTTAATGAAATAAAAGGAAAATTCATTGTCTTAAGCTACAGTCACACATACGGATATGTCTGTGAGTTGAGGTACCATGAGTGCGGATGGGACTGGTCTGTGGTAGGGGCGGACACGGATAATTACGGAGCAGTACGTCTTACTACGGGAAAAATGGTAAGAAACGGGGAACAAAAAATACAGGATGCGAATAAGTAGGATAGGAACGGCGTACTACGTTTTATTGCGCCTGGTAAATTGCCCAGCTCATGGATGGGTATGCGGTGAACTACGTTGAACTACGCTCAAGTTCGGGCAGCCTCGGATAACTACGTTCAGCTTCGGCAATGTGCGTTTCAGTACGGGTAACTACGTTTTAGTATGTTTAATTACGGATGAATAAGTTTTAACCAAGTTTGACTGAAGTCACACTCAAATGGCTACAGATCGCTCAAACTTTTATGCATGTTCAAAAGTTGGAGAAACTTGCAAGTTTGTGATAAGTCTTGAATACATTTTGACCAAGTGTTGGTATGAATTGATACGGATTACAACTGTGAGGTACAGCTCAGGTACGGATTGATACGGATTACTTCCATTGCTAGACGTAGCTATCCGCGCCGTATGTGTGACTGGGGTTTTAATAATTTAAGAATCATTTCAACTTGGGTGACTCATCTGGTATGCTCAAAAATACTGTGAAATCATTGAAATTCATGGGCACGAAATCTCATGGTTTAGACAAACATGGGTATTTTGTGGGGATATGAATTTTTGGACATAAAATGAATGGAAATATTACGTATTTCTGGGATTTAATTTTGTGGATACTATATCATGAAATCCACACAAAAATTTTCCCCACACATGTTAATGATTTCACAGTATAAGATTATATATGTATCCCGTGATGAATTTTTCTATAAAATACCTGAAGAAATTTTTCCAGGCATATTAAGCAGAGGTTTGTTTGTTTGGTTGGGTTTAACTTTGCACCGACACAATTTAGGTCATATAGCAACTTTCCGGCCGGTGGAGGAAGACCCCAGCTGCCCCCCTCTGCATTATTTCATCACGGGTGGGCACCTGGGAAGAACCACTGACCTTCCGCAAGCCAGCTGGGTGGCTTCCTCACATGAAGAATTCAATGCCCCGAGTGAGGCTCGAACCACATCTGTTAGGAGCAAGTGATTTGAATTCATTGACCTTAACCACTCGGCCATGGAGACCCCCACTCATAAAGCAGAGATTGCATTGTTTGTCAACTCATAGTTGCTCCTGAATTTTCTTAAGACAAATGTTGCAAAAAAAATTCCTTGCAAAAACTTATATTAAACATTGTATAATTAGACCGGTTCTAAATATTTTGAAATTTCGGTCACACAGAATATATCTAATATAAAAATACTTGTGATAGCTACATAATCATAGTTCAAGTCAGAAACTAATTAACAGAGCTACAGTAGCTTTACCAACAGGAAAATAGTTTGACATCAATTCAATATAAAAATATCAGTGAAGATGAGGACTTGTATGATATATTTTCACTAGGATTCCTTGAAGAAGTTAGATGAGTCTCACAGACTGATCAATGTACATTTGCATAATGCTGCCAGATACAGAGATGAGAGTGACAATCTTGAAAAACTGCAGAAAGTTACACAGGGCAAGCTTGATGAAACTGAACATGATCTTACACAGTCCAGAGAGGAGATTGAACAGATCAGACAGAAACATAGAGAAGAAATTGAGACTTTTGAAGCTGAGGTCTGTTTTTATTCATAACTTGAAAATTTCTGATGCCATATATTTTTACTATTTAATGGTATGATTTTAGAAAAATCTTACTGTGTTTATGAAGTTAAAGTTGTCATCCTTTTTAAATAAGTATGTTTTCAAATGAGTGATAAAACATTTAAATGTTTGATTGAGAGTCAGTACACGTTAGTTTCTTTATGCTGTATCATAATTATAAATGTGCAGAGAAGTATCTCCTTGTAGGGAAGTTGTACCACTGTAATACAGTTAGGTTAATCATCTGACATCAAACAAAAATCCCAGTGCAAAAATTAAGAACATGTCACAGTTGCTGTGTATGCTGGCTCCCATTTTCACTGTCAGCTGAAATATACTTATAGAAACTTCTAACATTCACTCAATATATTTTGTGAAATATTGCGTATTCATCAAATTTCTTACACATTTAAACAAATATATTATTAAATTCCAACAGAATAAATTGTTTTGAGACATCATTTTATTAGTCCCCTACTGGTTGAAAACCAGTTTTGGGGACTATAGGAATGCTCTTTTCCGTCATTCCGTCCGTCCGCAATTTCGTGTCCGGTCCATAACTCTGTCATCCATGAAGGGTTTTAATATTACTTGGCACAAATGTTCCCCATGATGAGACGACGTGTCGTGCGCAAAACCCGGACCCCTAGCTCAAAGGTCAAGGTCACAGTTGGAGGTCAAAGGTCAACAGGGCTTTTTTCCTGTCCGGTCCATAACTCTCCCATCCATGAAGAGATTTTAATATTACTTGGCACAAATGTTCCCCATGAGGAGACGACGTGTCTTGCGCAAAACCTGGACCCCTAGCTTAAAGGTCAAGGTCACAATTGGAGGTCAAAGGTCAACAAGGCTTTTTTCCTGTCCGGTCCATAACTCTCCCATCTATGAAGGGGTTATAATATTACTTGGCACAAATGTACCTCATAATAAGACGATGTGTCATGCACAACTTTCAGACCCCTAGCTCAAAGGTCAAGGTCACACTTAGCAGTCAAATGTTAACATAGCATGAACAGGGTTTGTTTCGTGTTCGGTCCATAACTCTGACATTCATTAAGGGATTTTAATATCACTTAGCACAAGTGTTCCCCATGATGAGACGACGTGTCATGCGCAAATCCCGGACCCCTAGCTCATAGGTCAAGGTCACAATTGGGGGTCAAAGGTCAACAGAGTTTTTTTCCTGTCCCGTCCATAACTCTGCCATCCATGAAGGGATTTTAATATTACTTGGCACAAATGTTTCCCATGATGAGAGGACGTGTCATGCGCAACACCCAGTACCCTAGCTTAAAGGTCAAGGTCACACTTTGAGATCAAAGGTCAAGAGGATTTTTTTCCTGTCCCGTCTATAACTTTGTCATGCAAAGCAGGATTTAGATATCAATTGGCACAAATATTCCCCTGGATGAGACAACATGTCATGCGCAAGAACCAGGTCCCTAGGTCTAAGGTCAAGGTCATATTTAGAGGTCAAAGGTCAAATTCAAGAATGACTTTGTATGGAACATTTCTTCTTCATGCATGGAGGGATTTTGATGTAACTTGGACCAAATGTTCACCACCATGAGGCACCCTTGTTTTTAGAATTACGTCCCTTTGTTTTACTATAAATAGATTTTATTGTAACTTTTTTATTACTGGCGGTAGAGAAAAATCGAGACCACTTTTCTGTGGTACAGCATGCATGTTACATCCAATTTTTAGGTGTATTTTGACCTATCTCTACCTGGTAAAGAGTTTCTTGTGGACTTACATTATTATTTTTTTTTTTTTTTTTTAAAGATTAATTTCCCTTTGTTGTTACTATAAATAACTTACATGATAACATTTTTATAATCAGCCAAAAAAATTCAATATGAAAACAACTGTGGGTTTTTATATATGCACATTTTAATCCAGGTGTGTTGTTATAATGTTATAACATATTGTATATGTAGTACAATATTGTTTATACATCATTGACAGATATCAGTTCATTATGTTATACTGCAGTAGAAAAAATTAGGTGCCTTCCAGTAGGGGACTTTGTTTTGCATGGCAATGCTTCATTCACTTGTTCATTTTACAACCTATACCCATTTTTAAAAAGTCATAAAAAATACACATACTTGATACAAGTAGTGTTTTTATAAAACAAGCAATCATTTATAAGGATACAGTGTGTAGATATGATCAGATATCAAATTTAGATTTATTGGCAAGATATACAGTAAAACACCGCTCTCTCGAGGTCGCACGGGGATGAGCAAAATGCTCGAGTTATCCATGGTTTCGAGTGACCCAAACATTGACTAACATACGAAGAAAACTAAAGTTTGTTTTACCAACTGTTGTCGGGACCGTTTGCAGAGTAAACAGTGTTGCGTAATAATAACATACTTGTGACATTTTTCAAAAACAAACGTATTACAAACGTTATCTATTGATAGACGTTTCAAAATATAATTTGTAAATGGCGCATGTGAACAAAGAGCTATAAAAATGTATTTTTATTTCTTTGATGTGAAGAAACAACTAAGATTTTTTTATGCCCCCGAAGGGAGGCATATATTTTTTGAACCGTCTGTCCGGTCTGTCGGTCTGTCAGTCTGTCAGTCTGTCCGCAATTTTCGTGTCCGGTCCATATCTTTGTCATCGATGGATGGATTTTCAAATAACTTGGCATGAATGTGTACCACAGTAAGACGACGTGTCGCGCGCAAGACCCAGGTCCGTAGCTCAAAGGTCAAGGTCACACTTAGACATTAAAGGATAGTGCATTGATGGGCGTGTCCGGTCCATATCTTTGTCATCGATGGATGGATTTTCAAATAACTTGGCATGAATGTGTACCACAGTAAGACGATGTGTCGCGCGCAAGACCCAGGTCCGTAGCTCAAAGGTCAAGGTCACACTTAGACATTAAAGGATAGTGCATTGATTGGCGTGTCCGGTCCATATCTTTCAACCATGGATGGATTTTCAAATAACTTGGCATGAATGTGTACCACAGTAAGACGACATGTCGCGCGCAAGACCCAGGTCCGTAGCTCAAAGGTCAAGGTCACACTTAGACGTTAAAGGTCATTTTTCATGATAGTGCATTGATGGGCGTGTCCGGTCCATATCTTTGTCATTCATGCATGGATTTTAAAATAACTACGCATGAATGTGTGGCACAGTAAGACAACGTGTCGCGCGCAAGACCCAGCTCCGTAGGTCAAATGTCCTAAACTCTAACATCGGCCATAACTACTCATTCAAAGTGCCATCGGGGGCATATGTCATCCTATGGAGACAGCTCTTGTTTATTCATCAACAAGTGCAATTATCATAATATTATTATCATCTCAATTTTATGAAACGGCTATATTATTTCCTTCTTTTGCATGCAAACAATTGCTGATTAAAATACTAAGATCTCATAACTATCTCCTCGATCCCGCAGACAAGATGCTTTAAGGGATCAATAATTAATCTCATCATAAGATCAAATATACCGACAAACAAACATTTAAGATAGTCTGGGAATAGACTCTCACGGTGTGTGAAAATGTTTAATTAACCGACACATTCTGACCGCCGAATGTGTGAAAAATTTTGACACCCCTGCTCGAGTTAGCCAGAAGTAACAAAGAGTTAATTAATACACAGGGACCAAGTGTCATGCTCAAGCAATCGAGTTATCGATGCTCGACCCAGCCATGGTAATATCACATAGAAAATAGAAGGAAATCGGCCGGGACCACATGAATTGCTCGAGCGAGCCTGGGTGCTCGAGCCATCGATGCTCGAGTGAGCGGTGTTTCACTGTAGAGGATATTCAAGTTTTTTGCTTGAATATGGTTTTTATTTTCATCAAGTGGTATGAAAATAAAATATACCACTCGTAAAATATGTTTTTTCATACCTCGAGATGACTTTCCTGTTTATTTTATACACAAATGATTTAAAACATTGTTTGTTTACATTTAGAAGGAGCAACAACAACAACAGTCCATTTTCTGTACAGCCGAAATTTAGTCTTAGTTTAGAAATGTCAAACAAAAATGTTACCTTTACAGCATCCACAAAGAGTGTAGTTCCAGATAATTTACATTAAAAGTTACATTTAGTGTATGTTATATCTTCCACTTACAGATTTCAAAACTGAATGCTGAAAAACAAGATCTCAATTCCAAAGTTCAGGATCTATGTACACAAAAAGAAGGGATGGAAAAGTCTCTAGAGCAAGCTGATGTGAATATTGGTGAACTTGAAAAGCAACTAGGTGATGTCAAGGTGAGGAAAGACACATGTGGCACCTTATAAAGTTACTAGGGAGGTGCAAGGGTCTATTTTAAAACAAAGATCTGATTCATATAAGCATATTTTGAATGTAACCATGGCTACAGGTTTGCAGTTTGAAGTATCAGTATTTTCATTTTTTCATGTTAAAATGATGTAATTACAGTCAGTCTTAATTTGCTTGAACTGGGATGATATGAACACTGCCCTCCACTTGAACTCATCATCAGGTACTGGCAAAATCCTGGTATAATGTATATTGTTCAATGGCTCAAATTACTGATAACTTGAACAAATTTTGCTAGTCCCATCCAGGACGAAGGAATGATTCATTAGTTTGACTGTATCTCAATTAGAAGACTACTGGTACTGATGATAAACCCGAACAGAAAATGAGGTTTTTTACCTGTAACTTTTTTATTTCTACAAGTTGACATCAATGGTCGGTATCAAAATAAAGCTTAACCTTTGCTGAAAACTTTACATAATTCAAATTTATATTTAGTAAGCAAACTCGCACGAAGTGAGGGCCTGAAAGGGGTATGTAAAAAGGGGACTTTATGAACGTTGACTGATGATAAATTCGAACCCTTTGTCATTTACAAAATTTTCTTGGTATTATTATATTGAAACTTTTCCCAAAAAGCTGCAACAGTCATTCCTGATCAAGTAATGAAAAGTTAACAAATGTCAGGCCTTCATGTTTCGACAGTGAGCATGCACAAAAAAACACCCTCTTCCCCAGTAATTTTGGATAAATATTTTTTATACAAATTTATGTAAGTCATTTATTTATACAGAATATTTACCAATTTTGTTTTTGTTTACACCAGTTGATGTTGTAAGTGGAAACTATTAGATGGTGTGTTCAATTTTATAATTAACCGATTGCAATCGAATATTTCCAAGGTGTTCGACTTTATCATCTGTCCGGGTTTATCATCAGTACCAGTAATGCTATGGAAGCAGATAGAAAATCATCCACTACTTGTCAGCAGATGTATATCATTATGATCCTCACAAATGGTATTAGTTGCAGATTAAGTAAAATTATAAATTTTAAGGATAAAAAAACTCACTAATGTTTGCAGTTTTGATTATGTTTCAGGCAATACTGAATGTAGAGAAGCTACAGAAGGAATCTCAGACAGATCTACAAATGTTGGGGATGTTACACAGAGAGGCGCAAGCAACCCCATACTTACAGAATCAGGTATTAACATACAAATTTAGGGTACAAAAGCTTGTCGGTAATGGATATAGTCATCATTTTTGGCGGGCCTGTGTATGTGCGTGCGTGTGTCCGATTTTGTCCAGACCATAACTTTAACATGCATGGACCAATCTTGTTTATATTCAGCATGAACTTTAACCTCAATGAGAAGGAGTGACATGCGCAAAACCCGTGTTCCTATCTTCAAGGTCAAGGTCACAGTTGGAGGTCAAAGGTCAAATTAAATTTTGTCCGGAGCATTTCTTCTTTGTGCATGGTGGGATTTTGATTTAACTCGGCATGAATGTTTACCATAACAAGATAGTGTCATGTGCAAGAACCAGGTCTAAGGTCACGGTCAAATTGAAGTTTGCCCAGAGCATTTCTTCTTCATATATGGTGGGATTTTAATGTAACTTGGCATGAATGTTCACCATCATGAGACAGAGTGTCATGCACAAGAACAAGGTCTAAGGTCAAGGTCACACTTACAGGCCAAAGGTGCTGGCAGGCACGACATTCTGCCCGTGGGCATGCAGAATGTATTTCTAGTTATAGTAAAGGCTGTGCTTAAAATTACAATGAATCTGTTGCATATTATACAATGATATTTTGCACTGGTAATTTTATGCCCTGCAATTAAAAAAAAATTGGGCATATAATATTACTCTAGTTTTATAGTGTGTGTGTGCATGATATTTATGTGCACAGAATTGAACCAATCAGTAACTGTTGTGCATCGTCAGATTTTAAATAATGCAAAATCCAGACACCTAGCTCATAGGTCAAGGACATACTTGGAGGTTAAAGATCAATAGCTTAAATTTGCGTCTGCTTCATAACTTCCTAACCATGAAAAGGATTTTCATAAAACTAGCATCAGTTGTTAACTTCATCAAGACAACTTGTAGAGTCTACAACTAAGGTTACTAGGTCAAAGGTGAAGGTCACACTTGAAGGTCAAAGGTCATGATCACAGCATTTTATCATACCTTTAATGCGGCATCTGAGGGTATTGATTGCCCTTAGTGATAACTGTAGTTTTTCTTGCCCACTCTGTTACATTTGTATGCATATTCAAATTAAATTGTACAAACATTCAGCATAACACAACAATGTGTCATGTTGAAGACTCATACATCTGCCTTAAATGTCAAGGTTACACTGAGAGGTCAAATAGTTTAAGTTTTTACACCCACAAATACAAAGTGGGGGTTATTTTAGAGTCCACTGTTCAGTCCATCCATAATTTGTGTCCACTTCATATCTTCTAAACCACAGGGAGATTTTCATAAAACTTACATCAATTATTGACCTCATCAAGACAACATGCAGAGCCCACAACCCAGATCACAAGGTTCTAGGTCAAAGTCACACTTGGTGGTCAATGGTCAAACAGCTTAATTTTGTGTGCACTCCATATTGTCTAAACCACTAGGAGAACTTTTATAAAACTAACGTCATTAGTTTACCTCATCAGTATATCATGCAGAGCACACATTCCAATTGTAGATCAAAAGTTGTGTAGTTTATCCTTATGTTTGCTTCATATCTTCTTGGGAGCTTGGAAGATTTCCATGTTTAGCTCATCTAGAAGGTCAAAATGTCATGATCACAACATTGTACTTTCCATGCATTAAGGGGTATTAAAAAAAAGCTTTTAGCAACAGCTGTTAAAGTAACTCTTTTTCTTGTTTGCTCTATAACCTTTCTGTGCATGCATTGATATTTGAATAAATTGAAACAAAGTTCTTCATAACAAGAGGATAGGTTGTGTTCAAGACCCAACCCCTATATTAAAAGTCAGGATCGCATTAATCAAACAAAGATTTTTCGTGTCAGATCTATAACTTGTGTGAATCAATAGATATTCAGGTACCTTGGAACATACACCGCCATAACTAGACAGGGTTGCATGCCATACCTAGACCCCTAGAAAAAAGGTCAAGGTCACCCATAGAGGTCAAAGATTTTATGTTGAAAGTTTTTAATGAATGGCTGAATACTCCTATAACTTGGTATATAAAAATTTTGTTAATAAAAGATGTGTTGCATATATAACAAAAAAAAGCCTTGCACGGTGCTAGTTTGAAGGTATTAGACCTGAAAGACATATCTGAATGTGATAACCCAACTTTGTTCTATATCTTTCACTAAACTTAAGGGATTTAATGCTGTATTTGCTGTCTTAAAACAGGAGACACAGATTGAGATGCAAACAGGCATTGGGGTAACTCAGACAATAGATCCTGCATTGTGTAGTACAGAAATTCAGACAGACACTGCTGTTACCAAGGTAACAGAAGTCCAAACAGAACTTCATCTGGAAGATGCTGAAACTCAAACTGAAGTAGATATAATGGTAATGAATATGTTTATATACTAATAGTAATGTTATAGTTGTTTATATGAGAAGAATTACAAAAGAGTGATCATCCAGCTTGCACTTCTTTTCTCTAACCATGTCAACTTATTATCAAATGGTAAATTACCATTGACAAGCATATACAGTGTTGCAATACTGAAAGATATATTTTACACTCTTTATACAGCTGAAATAACTGCAAAACAAGATTTATAGCTTAAACTTCTGTAAACTGCGGCAAAAACAAAAAGCTATAGAATCATGAAGTTCATCAATGTCTTAGATAAATATTAGTAAAACTGTTTGCACTGAATTCTTTTACACTTATCAGTTTGCTTAAACTGAATAAATGTACATTTAAGATTTTTTCAGGTTTAAATGCGCGTTTTTTAGTGCTCACCAGTGCATGGGGTGAGCTATTTTGATTGCTCACTGTCCATCATCAGTCCATCATCTGTCCATCCACACTTTTCTTCAGATGCCATCTCCTCTGAAACTTTAGGTCAGAATTGCACCAAACCTGGGGTGGTTCTCTTTCAAGTTTGTTCAAATTTTTCAGCTTGCCGCCCTTTAGGGGCCACAAGAGGTAAAAATAGAAAAAAAACTTTAAATAACTTCTCATGAACCGCATGATGGGTCTTCATCAGACTTGGTCTGTAGCATCATTATAAGGTGCTCTCACAATTTTTGACAAATAGGAGCGCTTGGACACGTTAGAACCCGCTACATTTAAAAAAGAAATAGCTTTAAAATACTTCTTCTCATGGGCCGCTTGATGTATATTCATCTGTTTTGTCTGTAGCATCATTTTAATGTCTGTTCCAGGTTTTTAGCTCACCTGTCACAAAGTGACAAGGTGAGCTTTTGTGATCGCGTGGCGTCCGTCGTCCGTGCGTGCGTGCGTAAACTTTTGCTTGTGACCACTCTAGAGGTCACATTTTTCATGGGATCTTTATGAAAGTTGGTCAGAATGTTCATCTTGATGATATCTAGGTCAAGTTCGAAACTGGGTCATGTGCGGTCAAAAACTAGGTCAGTAGGTCTAAAAATAGAAAAACCTTGTGACCTCTCTAGAGGCCATATTTTTCATGAGATCTTCATGAAAATTGGTCAGAATGTTCACCTTGATGATATCTAGGTCAAGTTCGAAACTGGGTCACGTGGAGTCAAAAAGTAGGTCAGTAGGTCTAAAAATAGAAAAACCTTGTGACCTCTCTAGAGGCCATATTTCTCAATGAATCTTCATGAAAATTGGTCTGAATGTTCATCTTGATGATATCTAGGTCAAGTTTGAAACTGGATCACGTGGGGTCAAAAACTAGGTCAGTAGATCTAAAAATAGAAAAACCTTGTGACCTCTCTAGAGGCCATATTTTTCATGAGATCTTCATGAAAATTGGTCAGAATGTTCAGCTTGATGATATCTTGGTCAAGTTCGAAACTGGGTCACGTGGGGTCAAAAACTAGGTCAGTAGATCCAAAAATAGAAAAACCTTGTGACCTCTCTAGAGGTCATATTTTTCAATGGATCTTCATGAAAATAGGTCAGAATGTTCACCTTGATGATATCTAGGTCAAGTTCGAAACTGGGTCACGTGCGGTCAAAAACTAGGTCAGTAGGTCTAAAAATAGAAAAACCTTGTGACCTCTCTAGAGGCCATATTTCTCAATGAATCTTCATGAAAATTGGTCAGAATGTTCACCTTGATGATATCTTGGTCAAGTTCGAAACTGGGTCATGTGGGGTCAAAAACTAGGTCAGTAGATCCAAAAATAGAAAAACCTTGTGACCTCTCTAGAGGCCATATTTCTCAATGAATCTTCATGAAAATTGGTCAGAATGTTCATCTTGATGATATCTAGGTCAAATTTGAAACTGGGTCACGTGGGGTCAAAAACTAGGTCAGTAGATCTAAAAATAGAAAAACCTTGTGACCTCTCTAGAGGCCATATTTTTTTCATGAGATCTTCATGAAAATTGATCAGGATGTTCAGCTTGATGATATCTAGGTCAGGTTCGAAACTGGGTCACGTGCGGTCAAAAACTAGGTCATTAAGATCTGAAAATAGAAAAACTTTGTGACCTCTCTAGAGGCCATATTTTTCATGGGATCTTTATGAAAATTGGTGAGAATGTTCATCTTGATGATATCTAGGTCAGGTTTGAAACTGGGTCACGTGCGGTCAAAAACTAGAACAGTAGGTCTAAAAATAGAAAAACTTTGTGATGTCTCTAGAGGCAATATTTCTCAATGGATCTTCATAAAAATGGTAGAGAATGTTCAGCTTGATGATATTTAGGTCAGTTTCGTAACTGGGTCATGTGCGATCAAAAACTAGGTCAGTAGGTCGAAAAATAGAAAAACTTTGTGACCTCTCTAGAGGCCATATTTTTCACGAGATCTTCATGAAAATTGGTGAGAATGTTCATCTTGATGATGTCTAGGTCAAGTTTAAAAGTGGGTCACGTGCTTTCTAAAACTAGGTCATTAGGTCAAATAATAGAAAAACCTTGTGACCTCTCTAGAGGTCATATTTTTCAATGGATCTTCATGAAAATTGGTCAGAATTTTTTATCTTGATGATATCTAGGTCACATGTGCTCAAAAATTAGGTCACTTTGTCAAATAATAGAAATAACGATGTCATACTCAGTTCAACACTGGCTCATGTGGGGATAGGTGAGCAATTCAGGACCATCATGGTCCTCTTGTTTACAAATGGGGGTGGTTGGCCTCTTTTAGGGGTCACTAGAACTAAAAGTAGAAATACATTTACATGACTTCTTCTCTTCAATCCCTTCATGGGTCTTCATCAGACTTATTCTATAGCATCACGGTAAGGTCCTCTCCAAATTTTGTTCAAATAGGGGCACAAGAGCTAAAAATAAAACTTTTTCTCATGAACTGCTAAATGGATCTTCATTTAACTTGGTCTATAACACAATTATAAAATCCTCTCCCAAATTCATTCAAATGTGGGTAGCAGACCCGTTGCTAGAGCTAAAAATAGAAATGCCTATCAATGACTTTTTCTCTGCTAAATGAATGTTCATCAAACTCTCTGTGTCGCATCATTATATAACGTCCTCCCAAAATCTTGTTAAATGGGTGCACTTGACGTCTTTTAGAGGCAGCTCGAGCTAAAATTTTATTCTAATATGCCTGTCTCTGTTAAAACACGCTTATGCTAGAATGATGTCAGGTAAACGTGCGGTGACATCAAAAGTTTTTGCTGCGACCAAGAAAGCGCTACTGTAAATAAATACTTGTTCAACAACTTCTCATGAACTGCTTGATGGATCTTCATTAAACCTGGTCTGTAGCATCATTATGAGGCCCACTCCCAAATTTATTCAAATTGAGGCACCCGACCTCTTTTAGGAGCGGTTTGAGTTGGAATAGAAATACCTTTAAATGCCTTCTTTTCATGAAAGGTTTGATGGATCTTCACCAAACTTGGTCTGTAGCATCAATGTAAGGTCCTCTTCCAATCTTGTTAAAATGGGTGCACTTGGCCCACTTTTAGGCGCCTCTGGAACTGAATATACAAATACCTTTAAACAACTTCTTCTCATTAACTGCTGGATGCAGTCATTTTAAAGAAACCTTCCAAAACTCCCTCAGCCTGCTCCAACATTGCCTTTGTGAATTTTCTACATATTTTAAAGGCCTAAGAAGCATATAGTGTTTGAATGGTTTGTCATCTATCACACTGTTTTTATGTAATCAACTTCTACTGCCTCTGGAACTTTTGACACCTGGAACATAATATGGTCCTCCTCCAAAGTTGCACACTCAGCTCTGGAACTCAGGGGAACAATCTTGGGCCATCATAGCCCTTTTGTTTTTACTAGGGATGTGCATTATAACCTTTTGATCATGCAGTTTCTAGGAGGCTGGCTTAAGTATGAATAAACTGTTTAGTATCACATACATATTTGTGTAAAAGGGTTGTTTATATATGTTTGTGTACCGGTATTACATTTTCAGGAAAAAGACAGATTTTTACCTAAAGAACCTGCCAAACAAACATATGAGGACATTGATAATGCAGAATGCACAAATAGCACAGAAAAAAATATAATACACACTGAGAAAAGTCTTAAAAATGGGTGGGCAAGAGTTGGTTGTCATACTGAACAGGTAGAAGTTGTAAATGAGGAATCAGAAGGACTTCCTACTGTGCAAGATAATGTTCTGCAATATATAAGCGATGAAAACAATAACAGCGTGAAGTACAAACAAGTTGATTCTCTTGATCTTTCTAACACAAAAGATTTAGAAAAAGGAAGAAATATTAATTATAACACAATGGAACAAAATATAGTTCATAAAGAAACTGTTCAAGTAAAGAGAATTGACTCAGAGAATGCAGTTACACAATTCGCAAATAAAGCTAAAATAGGTACTGTCAAAGAAGACACAATGTCTAGGGAAACAAATAGGAGAGTGGATTTAGAAAAAGTGACAGGAATCGACTTCAGTGCAGATAAGGGTCACATTGGAAGATTTAAATTTAGAAATATTGACAGCAATGAAGATAGTGAAACTTCAACAATAACGATAGACAGGGGAATGGATGGACATGAAAGAGGTTATTTGGCAGCCAGATTGAAAGTTTATCAGGGAGAAACAGATGGGCCAGATGACAAGATAAAGGCTTCAGGATTGAGTATACCCAAGATAGACATTGAAAAAAGCATAGACCTTACTGGAGTAGTGTCTGTTGATCCAGAAGAGTTCAGTATTGAACTTACACAAGATGAGGATTCAGACCATACTAGCAAGGAAACATCAACTGAAAATTATGAACAAAGTAATTTGATGAATATTTATCCTCAGAATGTGAGACATAGTGAATTACTTAAAAGTGAGGGTGTGGAAACAGTGTTAAATGCAGAAAAGACTGAGATTGAGAAATCAATTAAGCAACAATGGGAGGTTTCAGAAGAACCTGTAAAGATAACTAAAGCAAAAGCAAAAAAACACAAACTGATGAAAGAGCTTGTAAGTGATCAGTTTAGTAATTTTGATATCAGTAAAGAGAAGTTTGAAAAGTTTCTAAACAAAGATGAAGTTTACCCAAAGCAACCAAAGATGGCTGAGTCAACTGTGTACAGGAATAGAGGATTGCCAAAGAGACAAAGGAGTTATTCCTCCATGTTCCAAATTGAAGATGAAGTTAAGAAGGTGCATAAAAATGACACTGAAGAGCTAAATCCTAAGACAAATTTAGCTGAACAGGTATGCCTTACTGTAACAACAGAGCCAAGTCAAAGTCAGTATTCATCGAATGTTGTCAACAGTGTGAAAAAATGTGAGATCAGTATTGATAGTCAATACAGTAACCAGTCTGCCATTGGTCAGCTTGGAAAGCAAAGCAGTAGACAGTTAAAAAATAAAATTATGAACCAGTCTTTTGAAGTACAGTCAAGTTCCCAGACTGATAACCCATCAGGAAGCGAAACTCCGCAAGAGACTGATAACTGCTTGAACAATTCAGCTACAAGCACTGTTCACCCTGTGTTCTTTGCTAAGCCTTTAAGTGATTCGGCTGAAATGACTGATATAAAAAATCAGAATAATATTCCAAATATGCTGATGCAGTTTGACACTTCCTCTCAACAAATGAAAGAAGCTGAAGATAAAGCTTGTTCATATTCAACAGGATTCTCAGTTTCTATCAAAGCCAAGAATTTTGAAGAGCATGTACAAATAGAAACATTATCAAGAAATCAAGCATCAGTCGATGGAAGTTTAGTGTGTGGATCACCGTGTAGAAGCTGTTATAGCACATTGGATAAACCTTATATAACTGCATCAAAGCCTGGTTCAATGGATGAAACATGTAGTGTTCCTAAATTTCGGAGGCCATCTGCAAGTGGTGTCACAGAGATAAACCAAGTCACAGCTGAAAATGATATTGTACAAGTATCTAGTGCAATGTCTTCCTCTGACTCATCTACAGAGTTATCAAATGTCACAGGTATTACCTTGATTCTAAATTCAAGGGTTAAAATGATGTATTTTTATCGTAGACATTCTGACGTTTTGCTTACTTACTAGTACATTTGTAACTTCTTTCTTCCCACCTTATTTTGGGTATAAAGATAAATTTCTTGTATGTATAGAGTTTAGAACTGATAAAATTTACAGAATCAGTGATTCTCTTTATACTGAAATTTCACATAATACAGTTGCACAAAAAAAGAAATATGTGTATGTGAATGCAACACTAGTTAATTTAGCGTATTTATATATGTGTGTGTGGAAATATTCTAGAAGTTGGTGCCAAATAATATTGTTCATGCAGGCACGTATTTGTTTCAATTTCTGATCTAGAATGGTGTTGAAAAGAGTAACTGCTGTTTTCAAATGAATCTATTTAAGTATTTTATAAAAATTTGTAGTTATCAGTCAGGCTAGTCACTTAGATATTTAATATTTTTAGCAGCACAAACTTCTAACACACCAAAGGTATTAAATATGCCAACAAAGACGGAAAGTAGCACCAACTTTCTACAGAAGTACATGGATATTGTGGCCAAGATTAAACCAGTTCAGCAACAATCTTGCCAGCAGGTACAAACTACATGTTTACTTGACAGGTGAAACGGTTACTGGTAAACCTTAATTTGATATTATAGCCAGTGATGGATCACTTTGATTTGTAACAGTGTAATTAAATGATCTTGAATTTAACAACCTTCTATTTTCTTATCAAAAGTGACAACTTCAAATAACTTTATAACATTATGCTGAAACTTTTATGTCACCAATGTTACAAAGTTTTTGCTCGTGATCACCTGGATAGTTTCTAGTATGTGTTGGGTGAACACTATCACCATTCTGAATTTGATCTTAACTAGTTGTTAATAAAATCAGTTGTTCTAAGAGGAAGTAGAAAGTGATTTCTGCTTATTTTTTTAACAAATAATCAAGGCATTCAAAATGGCTGTCGTCTAATTTACCATGGTTCAGAGTTCAGATATGCTTAAATTGAACCACGAAGGCGTTAGCCCGGGTGGTTTTATATTTTAGCATCTGAACGAAGAACCATGATAAATTAGACACAAACCATAAGAATGCATCAATTATTTTCATTCTAACTTGTTCAATGAAGTATTTTGGTAAAAATCATGCTGGGCTAGCAATAACAGGACGTCATGCAGAATTTTGACATCATAATGCTCTCTTACCGGGCCGCCTCTGTGGCCGAGTGGTTAAGGTCACTGACTTCAAATCACTTGCCCCTCATCGATGTGGGTTTGAGCCTCACTCGGGGCATTGAATTCTTCATGTGAGGAAGCCATCCAGTTGGCATACAGAAGGTCAGTGGTTCTACCCAGGTGCCTGCTCGTTATGAAATAATGCAGGGAGGGGCACCTGGGGGTCTTCCTCCACCATCAAAGCTGGAAAGTCGCCATATGACCTATAATTGTGTTGGTGCAACATTAAACCCAACAAAATACATGTATAAACTTACCGGTCTGCGCATCAACCGTAGTTTCTTGCAGAATATACAGAGCTTGACTTGCTTCTTTGTTTAACTGGCAATCAAATCCAGCCATGTTAGAATTGGCAAGTTTAAACTTTTTCATTTTTGAATATTGTAGATAATTTTCTTGCAACTTGTGTTCGATGACATAAAATGTCTTTGTCTTTGTGCATTACAGGAAATTTCATGTGATGATAGGTTCTTCCTGTACCAGCAAAAGCTTGAATAGACACCATGTAACCTTAATTATGTTGGTGTGAGTAAATCAAACAGAGTAAATAGATAAAATTGGCCTACACGCTTCAAACTAAATAGTACGGTTGCCTGTTATCAGTAAATGGCACATGTTATTTTATAGTCAGTAGGGCAAAAAAGTTCCATTAGAAAAATCAGTACCTTCTAACTGGTGTCCTGTAAGTTACTAAAGAGCCCAAACAAGGAACCGTTTGTCTTGCTTTTGTCCTTAGGCCAAAGGTCAAGGACAGATTCCCTTTTAGCCAAATACTTTACTGTAGGATGGATTAGAGCCTTAAATGTATTTATCTTTAACATTTAAATGATTTCTTCTCATTAACCTCTTTATAGATGTTTAGCAAACTTGTTCTATTACATTCTGGAATGAACCACACCCAAGATTGTTCGGATGGTTTTGCTTAATCCTTTTGAAAGAGCAACTAAAGCTAAGAATATAAAACCCCTTTAAATGACTTCTTCTCATGAGCTGCTTGATGAAACCACCAACAATGATCTGTACCATCCTTGGATGTACATTTCTCAAGTTAGTTTTCAAGTGGTTTTGGCTTGAATGCCATTGCCCATTGGAGCTTCAAATGGAAGCCATAAAACAACTAATGAACGGCCAGATGGATGTTGACTAAACTTGGTCTAAATCATTCTCTCAAGTTTGTGCAAATGCTTACACTTCAAATCGTCTTGGCAGGGTCTTACCCTTGTATATCTGGCTGAATGTTCTGAATGAAAGAAACGTTGCATTTAATGATACATTGTTCCATGACATATTATTTAAGCAGGTGAGCATCTTTGGGACCTGATAGCCCTCTTTGATATATAAATTCATGAAGCATTTTTTATTTCAGTTTCAACCAAAAGCAAGCCAGAAGAATACATTGCATTCTATGGTATCGCCTGGAACCATCAGCATGCCAGGTATAGTACGGTTACATTATTTTGTTCACAATTCATGTGTCAAAGCATTGATTGTTAATATTATGAAACCTGTTATTCTAAATAGACATAAGCCAAAGAAAAAGTGTCAGATTTAAAAGGACTATATAGTTGGCAGTTACTTGCGGAGAACAGGCTTGTACTGGTACAGAATCCCAGAACACTGATTCGGTTAACTGCAAGCCGTTACATAACTGAAATACTGTTGAAAAACAGCGTTAAACCCAAAACAAACTAACCAAATATATATAAACTGGTCAGAAACCTAAGATCACAAGACAGCTGTCACTGTTTATGCCAAAAACTAAAACCATGATGTGTGGCAATCCCAGCTTTTCGTTCACTGCTCCCAAGTTTTGGAACTCCCTTCCCATCAAGATCAGGGAAGCTCACATGCTAGCTGCTTACGAAAGCCTGCTAAAAACCCGCTTCTTTGTACAACATTTCATTAACTGACTGATACATTTTTTCTGTCCATAAAATAGCGTTAAACAGTATTTTATCCTAGGATCACTTAAATATTTTTAAATATGTATGTATGTTTGTCTTGTTTTTCGACGACGCCAGGAGGTGGCAGCGAGAATATGGGATACACTTTTATTTTGGACCATGTAAAGATGGTAATGAATAGTTTCGAAACAATAAACAGAACACAGTGAATAGTGTGTTAAAGGACCCACGATATTGCACAATAGGTTTTAGTGAATAAACAAAAAATGGCAAAAAGAAAACATTAAAAATGTATGTAATGCAAATTATCATGTGATATAAAGCAGTGTTATTTGTCATTCCTCTCCTTATTTGTAGAGCAGATTATTTTTTTTATTTAAACATTCGTCAAAATGTTTATTCGATTTATTGATAAGGGATCGAGGTTACAAATAAGTAAAGTTTTCCGAAAGAGCAATGTTTTCCAAATATCCAATGAAATTGTAGGAAATGACATTTAATTTACCAGATCACATGAAACTTTATCAGTGAATAGAAAACACTCATTACATTATGATAATAAAGATAATGGTTTCTGTGAACCAGCTGTGAAATAATTAACTTTCAGCATTTCCTCATTTTCAAACAAACTGCATTTATGTGAAACTTCATACACATGTGCCTGCATATCAGAACTTTCCACAGGTGCTGACCTTAGCTGATGAAATAATTAATTTAATTTTGTATGTAAAAGGATCACCTACTTGCAATGTCAAGGTCATTGTAGGTGAAGGATTTGTATTGCATGGTAATACTTCTTTATCATGTTTATTCTTGACTGTTTCTAACAGTTTATAACATATATTGTGTTGATAATTTGTAACCAGTCAGTCTAATACAGTAATGATTAGGTAATTTCTCGTATTGCAGTAAATGTACTTCAGACATAACACTCGACAGCGGCGTCTTTGATGATTGTATCAATGAATTTCCTTGTATCGATCTATATGTTTTACGTTCATGATTTTTGTTTATGTGGAATGCGTATGTGTTTGTATTGTTTGCAGTTTATTCTGTAAAGCACTTTTGAACATGTGCATGAAAAGAGTGCTATATAAATGTGGTATGAATATAAAATAATAATAATATTTTTAATCATTATAGACTTCGGAAGGAAAGTTAGTCCAAGGGGAAGAACTCCAAAAGGCATACTGAAAGGTAAATATGTGCTTCATGGTTACATTTATATTTTCTTATATCAGTACCAGAAAGTATAATAAAATAAATACCCTAACTTCCTTACAGTAAGCCAATTGTATTATAAACTACCAAGTTCAGTAGCAAGTTATGTGACTGACAGTTTCTTGAATTCCTTTTTGACAGTTGATTTGAAAGCACAGCATATCTGAACGAAAAGTCAGATAATGGCTCTCCTATGTGACCAAGATAAAAAGTTTAATATTACACTAAAATAGCTTCATATTTGATTTTAGGGACAAGCAGGAACAGTCGGAAATCAAGAAATGTAACATGGAATGAATATGTTTTGAACAAGGATTATGATAAAGATGAAAATACTCCCGAGGACAAGTGAGCACTTTTTGATCATGGTATGGCAGTGGATAAATAGTGTATTCTGACAAGTCAAAAGTTGTTTGTTAGTCATTCACCATTTCTCCAATCTGTATCAGTGACAGAGAATTATTTAAAACAAAACATTAACCGGCACTGTTTTGTAACTTAATCTATGCACCTATTGATTTTAAAACATTTTGTTCTTGTTTAGTCTAGGAAAAAGTGTTGATTTGCATTGTTTGATTCGAGTTAGTGATCATGTTATAGAAACAGTTGTTGTTTTTATTAAAAATTAATTATAGAAAGTTACCTTTGTTTGTTACAGTGTGTATAACCTTTTAAAGTTTACCCTGTTGGCGGCAAGTGATTCTGCCTTTGCGACCAATGCAAACCAAGATTGTCCTGCACACCCGTGAACATCACTTCAAATAATAAATGGTACTGCCCGAATTGAATAAAAGACCAATCCATTTTAGAATTTTAGCAGGCTAAAGGCTAAGAAAGAGTGATATACCGGGTAGTAGTTTGATGATTCTGTCCATTATTGTCCGACCGACCTCATAAACCTGCTTCAAAAGCTCAAACTCAGATGGTGAGCAAAACTTATGTTTCAGTCACACAGTTCTAAGACCAGGATCGCAGATGATGGCCATGCATTCCATCGAAGATTAAACAGCTCAAATTTGTGTTCGCTTTGTATCTTCTTTCCCAATAGAAGCATTTTCATAAAACCAGCATCAATTGTTAGCCTCATCGAGACGACACCTGCACAACCCAGGCCAATAGGTACACAGACCAATTAAACCTTGTCTGTTATTTTATACTTTGCCTTGTTGCTTCTTTGCTCTCAAGTAATAAGTTTACTAAAATGTATTATCCAGCTTTGCTATAAACACATTACCTTGCTTAAATTGTCTTCAAATAGCTTCTAACATGTTGACTTGCTTTTTATGCGCACAATGCTGACGAATAGGTCCTGAATGTTTCAGCTTGCCGGACATTTCTCCGAAAGACAATGCGGGTTGACAGTTTGTAGCCATTCTCTCGGCATTATAGGAAATGATATACAATTGCTCTGACATCAGCAAACCGGTCGGTTAATTGTAAGCAACAGATCACTTCAGTAACAATTTTTCAATATTCTGCTAAGTTATACGATAACATACAAGCAACACACACGCACACAAAGCAAACACACAAGGACAAAAGGAACACAGCGGTGCTCCGTCTTATTGGTCAGTGACAAAACACCCACTGGGGAGCTTAAACCGGTTTATGGTTCTCGGTTCACTTTTACCCCCCCCCCCCCCACACACACACACACCCCACAACCTACACACCACCACCACCATGTTTCAAAGTCACAGGGCAGTGTAAATAAAAGTTATGCCTGCCAGGTGAAATCCTAACATACGCAATAGTAACGGAAGGCATGTTATGTAAAACACAAACATTCTTGTATGTTATGTAAAAAGCAATCTTATGAAGCTAAAACGCATGTGCTCAATTCCTTTGCAGAAGACAGAACAAGAAGGGAAACACCCTCAAGGGCACGACGATAGAGGCCAAAAGACAGAAATCAAAATAGCTCGGTTCTGGTGGGATTTAAGAACTACCTGTCATAGTCCCCCACCTGTTCCGTCCGATGCAGTCAAAGAGGAAAGCGTAGCGCCCAGCTCCATTTGGTCCGAGATCATACGTTACGGGTCCGATTTTGGACGCGGCAGTGTCGATTTGACTTGAAAACTTATCAAGGGAAATGAAATATGATGGAATTATTTGATAGAATTGAATGTAATTAAGCAAAATGATAGACGACTCTGTTAATGAGAGGTAATGAAACGTGCAACACCACTCACGCCCCAAACACCGGCTTATGCAGAACTTATACATGAATTGACTACAGATGAAACACTAGTTACTAGCGCTGTTATCCCAATTATGTTACATTGCAATAACAGTGAATTCCACCTTTATGATTAATTCATTTTACTATTTTTTATTGAATAAATAAGTCCGTATTTATTAATTCCTTGGTATTTGTATATACATGTGAAGGTAAGATCACTGTCTCTGGCATTACCTTTTCATTATAATTATGATATTTGCATTAAAAGTAAATTACATTTATACGCTTCAATATGTGACAATGTACCCACCGGCACAGCTCAGAAGTCTTATCATTGAAAATGCCACAACTGGAGGAAAGTCCCCATTTAGAAGGGTTGGATAGATAGCTCCCTCTTGAAGTGTGCCAAGGAGGGAGCCTCGGCAACTGAGGCTGGTAGTGCGTTCCACTGTCGTATGGTTCTCGGGAAGAAGCTGTATTTAAACTGATTGCTAGATGGTTGGTAAAGCTGGAACTGAAACTGGTGCTTAGATCTGGTCATGGAAGTCCTTTGTCTGAGGTATGCATCTGCTCGGATGTCGATTAAGTTGTGATAGATCTTGTAGAGGATTGCGAGTTGAAGTTTAGTCCACCTAGCTTCTTGAGCTTTCCAGCCAAGTTCATCGAGCATGGAGGAGACACTGCTTGTATTATGATAATGATTGAGTGCGAATCGGACGGCTCGATGCTGTACCATTTCGATCTGATGTTGTTTTTTCTGATATGGGTGTGTGAGCGCGTGTATGTGTGTGTGTGTTTGTGGTGTGCGCGTCTGCGTACTGTGGGTTTCGTTTTGGGGAGGCTGCGTTTTTGGTACGTGGCATTCCCTGTTTGATATTTGTCTTTGTTTTTTTTCCATGCTGCTGCGCAATACTCTAAGTTGGATCCTGCATGGTAATGTAGGCGTTTGTTTTAGTTTCTGTCGAAGCATACTGAAGATTACGACGAAGAAAGCCCAGCATGTTGTTAGCTTTTTTGGTTATGCGATTTATATGGTAATTCCATGACGGATTGGACTGGATGTCTACACCGAGATACTTGGTTGAAGTGTCTTTTATCTATGTAATTTATGTATAATATATTCATAGATGGAAAAACTCTTTCTGGATCAATAATCACTTGACCCAGAATGTTGAAACTTCATAAGATGATTGGACATGCAAAGTAACGGCCCCTGTTGATTTTGGGCTCACTCGATCAAAGATCAAAGTCACAGGGGCCTGAACATGGAAAACGGTTTACTTGAGAACCACTTGACCCAGAATTTTGAAACTTCATAGAGAGATTAGACATGCCAAGTAGATTATCTCTATTGCAGCCAACCATTAGTGTCTCTTTGTCCTCTTTTGACTTATTGCCTATTACGACTATGCATTGGGGGGAGACATGGACATCTTCTAATTTGAAAATTAATTGCCCTCCTATGAAGGAGGAGAAGTATATTATTTTTTATTTTTTTGTTTGATGGTTGATGTTGGTCGGTCTGTAGAACAATCGGTTTCCGGATGATAACTGCAGAACTCTTGGGCCTAGGATCATGAGATTTGTCATGACCAACGGATGACCCCTATTGATTTTGAGTTCAGTAGGTCAGAGGCCAAGATCACATTGACAATAGAACTTTTTTGCCAGAAAAATTATGCTTTGGTCTAAGATCACATTTGATACGGAGGTCATGATTTAAAGACACATCTGACAGTTTCCTATATGTACATAGGCAAAAATTTTCCTACGGACAGAATTTCTTTAAACTTTGTGTACTGACTGAGAATCAAGTTTAAAACGGAGATATGTATTAAAATTCAAAAAAGGTTTTGAGAAAGATTTACCAAACCTCACAAAATTTTCAATAAGCGCATGAGCACATAGCAAAAGCAGAGTTTTACCCCTTGATTTTGGTAAAGAAAGATTGAAAATGCTTATTTTAACAATCAAAAGTAGTTTAACCAGAGTCACCAAACTTAAGCTAAATGTTGCTGCCCATTACCAGAAGCTGTCACCCGCTGCCCATCAGTCATTTCAGTGCTTTGATTGCTATATGGAATATTGAGAGAAAAATCGTGTGTCAAACTCCTCCCACACTATTAGCCTGATTTGCTTCAAACTGTCACAGATGAACAAGCTTGATGTGCAGATGACCTTAAAAGAAGGATTTTTTCCAGTAAATAATTTTATTGCAGTTATGGCCCTTTGTAGTTTTGCTATATAGAGGATGACACAGTATGTGAGGGCATCAGTGTCATATGGACACTTCTAATTTTTAAACTATTTCTTAATTGCACAGTAATGCATATAATTATTTTCAGACTCTTAATGCTTTAATATTCAGTTAGCGGCCTCTCATAGGTTTTATCATAAAATATGAGCTATGTTAAATAAGGCATGTGATGTATAAACAGTCTGTGGTAATAAGTCTCTTTTTAATTAAAAAAAAGTTAATGGCATTGTACTTTATCAGTATATAACTATGTTTCCCAAAACGACCAGAAAATATCAGAAAACAAAGTCCAAGTATTGGGCGACTTTGTGCGGTCGCTACAAGGCAATTAAATACTGTTGTGATTGCTTTAAAATTTGCACCAAAGTCCTTCGGAACTGATGTCTTTGTTTATAATGTAGCTGCCACATTGTTTGGCTATGAACATAGAATAGATCTATTACTTTCAATAATTGTTTTCACGAGTATTTGCAAAGGGTTTGAGTATTAGTTATCGTAGTAGAAAATATTATTCTATCCATTATTTTTGATTACCTCCCTCTATTGCTGAGACTGTATAAGTACATGTACAACATTGAAAGCAGTGCTTTTCTATGCATGTAATTATGCATACCATCTAAATGGACAGCCGCTTTTGTGTGTTTTAACATACAAATTAAAGCCTTATCGAATTACTGCTTATGGGAAATATTAAAGTTTTAGTGCAATAAGACATGACAAAAAAATGCATGTTCAGAAAATATAAATTTATTTCATAAATAGTCACTATATCTAAATTATATACATACAAATCTCGTTTATATAACGTACATAAAATTAACTGAAATAACAGATGCATATATTAATCGAAATCGGTATTATAGAAGATAGTTTTTTGTCCGAAATCTAGGATTTACTATATGCAAATCTGTCTGTTTTCTGAATATTACAATTAAGTTATTTCAAAATTAACAAAATAAAGTCGGTCAGTTTCACTATTTATTTGAAACGAAAAATTGTGCATTCTATACTGAACAAAACAACTAACCCGCCATTAGTTCATCTGTCAGTAATTTAGAAATTACTGAACGTATAATTTTGAAATTTAGCTACGCTTAGAACAATATGCTATTGATAAGTTTTCACAATGTCAAGAAAGATCAAATTATGCTGTATCTGTTGTCTTTTTAAGTTTCATTTTATAATAATATTAAATCAGAATCTGGATACGATTTTCGCAGTATGATCAAATGTATTAATGAGAAAATGATAATAACTTTAAAATGTCTTCTTTCCAGAAGTTGAGGATTATAAAAATACAAAGACGATAGCATTTTTCTGTTTGTGAGCAAAATGTCAGATACTTAAAAATAATAAAATATTGAAAACAAAATGAGAATAACTTACTTATTTAAAAATGTGTACAATCTCCCTGCATACTTTTGAAGATGAAAATGTTTGGTAGGAACACTTCCGCCAATGACAAATTTTAATATCAGTAATTTCTAAACCTTGCTTTATCTCAAGCCATTTCAGGTTTTAAAATGTTTCGAATAAAACAGTTTGATGTGATATGTTACAAGTGAAAATGTATGAGTCATAAAATAGGTTCTAGAGCATATCACAATTTAAAAATTGTTTAGTTTTTTCTTCCATCTTTCAATTTTTTTTCGTGTTTTCTCATTGTTTTCACGCCTAACCCTCGCTCTGTTGAGTATCTGTTTTCTGAGCTGTGTCATTTTCTGTATTGTCCTTTTGTTCGTTTGCATTATTCGTTTGATCAGTAACTTCCTCCTTTTGTGCACTATTTTCTTCTTCTTTTTGTTCACTGTTTTCTTCATTTTGTTCATTGTTAACTTCTTTTTGTTTGCTAGATGATTCTTGTTGTTCATCAATTTGTTTTGTTTCTTGATTTAAAGATTCGTCTTCTTGTTCACTTTTTGCAGTATTTTCTTGTTCACTGTGTTCAATTGTGCCTTGAACAACTTCAATAACTTCTTGTCTGCTGTTCTTGCGTGATCCATGTCCGCTACCACTTCGATGACTCCCTGCAGAGCTATGACGTTTCCCAGATCCACTGCGCTTGCTATCTCTAGATCTACTACGACTCCTATCTCTCGATCTACTGCGACTTCCTTTTCTTTCACTAGATTTACTGCGACTGCGCTTTCTCTCTCTAGATCCACTGCGACTTCGTTTTCTTTCCCTAGATTTACTTCGACTGCGCTTTCTCTCTCTAGATCCACTGCGGCTCCTTTTTCTTTCTCTTGAATTACTGCGACTGCGTGATTTGCTTTTCCTCCTGCTTTTTCTCGATTCGCATCGCGACACTGCCCGGGACATGACTTCCGGATCCATTTCGAATAGCAGATCGGTCAATTCTGCAAAAAATATGAAAATTTTATAAGATGCACAAGTCTAAAAATTCTAAAATATCTATTGTACTGGCTCTAAGTGTCTTCATCGCCAAGTGGTTAAGGTCGCTAAATTCTGATCACTCGCTACTATACAAAATCCCTCCAGAGATGCAATTTATTTTCTGAAGAAGAAGGGGGATTACTTGTACTAAAACCCTCAAAAGGGTTATTGACTAAGCATCAATATAACATGATAATAAAAATCATCAGGCAAGATTTAAAGACTTTAAAACATAATTGAAACACACTTGCACACGATGTCTATTCATATTTTATGTAAGAAGCCATCAAGCTTGCATATGAAAGGTTTGTGATTCTGCCAAGGTAGCCGCCAATATCTCAAATAATGTTTAGTCTGGAGAGGCACATAGGGTCTTCTTCCAATGTTTAAAAGTTTGATTTCGATTTTTGACCTTAGTTGTGTCCATAGGACTAAAAACCATCAATACAAAACAAAGTTACAAAAAAAGAACCTCTAGCTTAATATGGTATGTACATTTGTTAAACATGTTCTAACTGTATGAAGCTACTTAAATGGAAAACAAAATGTGCCAAATCTTGCTTGCCTTCTAATGTGATTTTTTTATCCCCATCCAAGTCCATTTTACTGAAGATGAAATCGAGATCTTCTTCCGTTAGAGCGTCATCGTCTTCCCCGCGCGTCAATATTCCCTTGAGATCGTCTCTTGTTATCGGACCTAGATACAAAACATACATTATAAAAAATGAACGGTCGTTTCATAAAGCGGTTAAGCAAAACTTAATAAATGTTTTACATGGCATTTTGAGATTTATGTAGAATACAAATTTGTTTCAATCAAAAACTTTATTTTTTGCCAAGTACAGAACGGACTTGATAGATTATTTTCATCCAAACCCTACCGTCATTTTTCATACAGTCTCGGATGTCAGCCCGGAAAGCCTCTTTTCTTTCTTCCAGTGAAGTCCATAGTTCCTCTATTAGGGTTTTAACCTCGTCAAATGTTAATTTGTCATCACCTAAAACGTATATATATATATATATATGTATTGGGTGTTGTTAAACAGTATTTTGCTCAATATAGTTTCTTAGTTGTTATGCCGTTAACAGGTCTTCAGATATGCGTCCCACGTATATATTTAAATACATTAAGCTCTTTTGTCTAGAGCTACACGTAATTACTAAGCACTGCGCTATAAACCAATACGTAAAACACTGTATTTTGAACAGACATAGTTATATATTTGGCGAATTTATTACAAGTCGTAGAAATGCTGAAAAAATATATATACAAGTATAGAAATGCTGAAAAAATATATAACCAGTATAATCTATGGCGGATCTTTAATGTTCGTTTACTGTATTTTTATCGTTTAAAGCCCATTTAATATTTACGTCTAGCAATTATAAAGCATTAAAATTGATATGTCTTTAATTTATTTCCCCTTACATAACAATAAATTTAATCTCTCGAGAGCATCGAGGACCCTTTGGCAAGTATGAAATCTTCGTCACAAAAGTGACTGATATTTTACAGTCGTTTTAGATTATACATTTGCACGTTAATTTTTCATCTTTATATGCATTAATTTAATTTAATTTAATGAAGAAAGATTCCGAAATTCAAGTTATCGCTAGTTATGAACTAAGAAAGATTCCGAAATTCAAGTTATCGCTAGTTATGAACGTAGGGAGATTCCAAACATTAGGTTACCGCTAGCGGTGACCTGCATTTCGGACCGCAGCTAGCGTCAACCTCATGTTCGGAATCTTTCTACGTTCATAACTAACGGTTACTTGCATTCATAACTAGCAATAACTTGCATTTCGAAATCTTTTGACGTTTATAACTAGCAGCGTAATCTTTCTACATTTACAACTAGCCTTGATCTCCTTCTACGTTCAAAAAAAAATATAATCGAAATAATAGGTCGTGTATTATTTATCATTTTATTGTTAAAAAAAAACAACATTATATTATATTTGATAAACTTACTGTTTTTATCCAGCTGTTTGAACTTGTCATTAACTTCACTATTAGTTGGAGAAAGGTAAAATCTGTAACACAGTGACTTGAATTCGTCCTTGTCCAGCGAACCATCCCCACTGGAACAATCCTCAAATACGTCTGAGAAAAAAGAACAATGATTAGAGAATAAATACATGTAGTAATGGGTTCTACCTTGCTTCAGCGGTCCAAGTATATATAAGTATGTAATGTTATTTGAGCCTGATATACACTTCCAATTTAAGGTTTTGTATTGGAATTCCGGTCGAGCCATGTGGTCTTCGTGATGGTATGTGTTCTTCATAATGGTAGGTGTTCCTCGTGATCGTATGTGATCCTCGTGGTGGTATATGTTACCCGTGATGGCATGAGTTTCTCGTGGCTGTATGTGTTCTTCATAATGGTTGGTGTTCCATGTGATGATTATCTTCCTCGTGATGGTATGTGTTCCTCGTGGTGGTAAATCCTTATGATAGCACATGGTCCTCGTGGTGGTAAATGTTCCTCGTGATGGTAAATGTTCCTCGTGATGGTATGTGTTCCTCGTGGTGGTAAATCCTTATGGTAGCACATGGTCCTCGTGGTGGTAAATGTTCCTCGTGGTAGTAAATGTTCCTCGTGATGGTATGTGTTCCTCGTGGTGGTAAATCCTTATGGTAGCACATGGTCCTCGTGGTGGTAAATGTTCCTCGTGATGGTATGAGTTTCTCGTGATGGTAAGTGTTCTTCCAAATGGTATGTGTTCTTCGAGATGATATATGTTCTTCGTGATAGTATGTGTTCCTCGTGATGGTAAGTGGTCCTAGTGGTGGTATAAATATGTCCCCCATGATGGTATGAGTTTCTCGTGGTGGTATGTGTTCTTCCTAATGGTTGGTGTTTTTCGAGATGATATAATGTTCTTTGTGATGGTATCTGTTCCTTGTGATGGTAAGTGGTCCTAGTGGTGGTATAAATATGCCCCAATGATGGTATGAGTTTCTCGTGGTGGTATGTGTTCTTCCTAATGGTTGGTGTTCCTTGTGATGATAAGTGTTCCTCGTGGCGGTAAATTTTCTTCATTTGTTCGTGATTGTATGTGTTCTTCGTGATGGTAGGTGTTCCTCGAGATGATATATGTTTCTCGTGATGGTATGTGTTCCTCGTGGTGGTATATGTTCCCTGTAATGGTATGAATTACTTGTGGTGGCATGTGTTCCATTTGTTGGATCCACGGGTTCTTCTGTTGTGGATTATGTTATAAGCACACCTTACATATTTGATTTTGTTGAATATTTTAATGTTGACGATCCAAATATTCTATCTGACCATTGTATGATTGATTTCACCTTTTGCTTTAATAAACCTATTCGTAAACAAGATATTGTAAACATCGAAAAGAGTTACGACAAAGTAAACGTTAAATACTCGTGGAACAAAGATAAAACACTCGTATATAAAGATATGCTAGAACAAAATTGTACTAAAAATAAACTAGATGATTTTAAGGCAAATGTTAGTAATGCAAAATGTAACTCAGATATTGATAATTGTATTGACCAATTTAGTAGCATACTCGACGGTGTAGCCACGCCTTTGTTTAAACGCAATATTACCAATGCCAATAATAATTTTTATTCTGTACATAATGATAACAAATGGTATACCACCGAATGTGATGATAAGAGAAAAATGTTTTATAATGCATTGAACTGGTTTAGACAAGATAAGACAGAAGCAAATAGAGTGAATTTGGTAGCCAAACGTTCTGAGTATAAATGGTGCTTACGTAAGGCTAGATATGACTATGACAAAAAGAAAACTGATAAACTGATTGAATCTCGATTGCAGAATGCTAAATTATACTGGAAAATGTTAAAAGAGAGTGCAGGAGTTATGAAGTCAAATATACCTTTAAATGTATTTGAACAATACTTTAAGTCGGTGAATAACCCAGACGACAAATTTTTCACACCTGATGATGATATTTTTCATTTTATAGAACGTTATGAGAACAATGAATTTCGTATTATGTTCGATGAACTGAATATGCCTTTTAATATAGACGAACTTCTTAAATCTGTTAACCAACTGAACTCCAATAAAAGTGGAGGTCCTGACTTGTACCTAAATGAGTTTTTCATTCACGGTAAAAATACTCTTTTGCCGTATATAGTGTTGCTATTCAATAAAATTTTTGAAAATGGATACTTTCCAGACAGTTGGTCGGAAGGGTTTGTTGTTCCCTTACATAAAAAAGGAACGATAAATGATGTGAACAACTATAGGGGAATTACATTGCTTAGTTCACTTGGAAAATTATTTACTAGAGTTTTAAATAATCGTTTGTGTACATGGGCCGAACAATATGGAGTTTACATTGAAGCACAGGCTGGTTTTAGGTCAAAGATGGGTACAGCAGATAATGTTTTTGTTTTACATGGGCTCATAAATCATGTTATAAATACTGGAAAGCAATTATTTTGTGCTTTCATTGACTTTAGTAAAGCATTTGATTATGTTAATAGAGACTGTTTGTGGTCAAAATTAATCAAGTTAGGTATAAGAGGAAATATTCTGAATATAATGAGAGCAATGTATTCCAGTGTTAAATCAAGAGTTAAGTATATGAACCAGTTAAGTGATAGTTTCGAATGTCAATTAGGTGTAAGACAAGGGAGTGTTTGTCTCCCTTTCTTTTTGCTATGTTTTTAAATGATATTGAAGATATGTATGCAACCAGTAATTTAGATGGTATTGATGTTGACACTTTTAAAATGTTCTTGATTTTATATGCAGACGATATTGTAATTTTTGCTAATAGTAGAAATGAGCTTCAAAACAGTCTTAACATGCTATATGATTATTGTAACAAATGGAAATTGTTAGTGAATGCATCCAAAACAAAGATACTTATATTTAGAAAAGGTGGTCGCCTACCAACAGATATTAGTTTTCACTATGGTGAACATAACATAGATATTGTTAACCGATTCGTATATCTTGGTGTTGTTTTTACAACAGTTGGTTGTTTTACAGACGCACAAAATACTCTAGCTGGTCAGGCTTTAAAAGCTATCTTTAAAATGAACAAATATTTATATAAATTCACCAATATATCTATTAAACATAAGTTTGAATTATTCGATAAGCTTGTGTTGCCTATTCTTAGTTATTGTTCGGAAGTATGGGGTTTTCATCACGGAAAAACGTTAGAGAGAGTACACTTACAATTCTGCAAACGATTGTTAGGTGTTAAGAAAACTGCTCAAAATGATTTTGTTTATGGTGAATTAGGCAGAATGCCTCTACAAAACTTAAGATATTTTAATATAATTAAATTCTGGATCAAGATATTACATACATCTGATCAGAAATATATCAGAAAAGTTTATAACATGTTATATAATGATGCATTGCAAAATCCAAATAGAAAAAACTGGTGTTTACTGGTAAAAAATCTACTATGTGAGCTTGGTTTTATTGATGCATGGTTGTTCCAAACGGTGGGAAATGTTGATATATTTCTATGTAATGTTAAACAAAGAATTAAAGACCAATTCGTCCAAAATTGGCAAGGTAGATTGAATGAGTCGTCTAGAGCACTCTTCTATAGACATATTGCTAATTTTCAATTTCAACCATACTTATGTTCAGTTGTCATTAAGAAATTTTGTGTTAGTATGTCACGCTTACGTATGTCATCACATAGATTATCTATTGAAACTGGCAGATGGAATCAGCCAAGTATACCTGTTAATGATCGTAAATGTTCAGAGTGTGATGCTTTAGAGGATGAATATCATTTTGTGATACAATGTAGATTATACAATGATTTAAGGAGACAATTAATACCACCTTATTACTGGAGATCTCCCAATATGTACAAGTTCATAGAACTGATAAATTCAGAAAATGCAAGAACGGTTAAGCGTCTAGCGTGTTACATAGAAAAGGCATTTAAAATCAGATCGAATGCATCATACAATGCCAGACAATAATAATAAAATGTTGACATATATCACTGATGTATAGACCTATAAGGCTAGTTGAATGATATGTGCATTCCAAATATCTTGACAGAGCTTTAAATTATCAGTACATCGTATACATTTTTATTACACATTTTGGTTTGGTGCGTACCGTTTTTATTGTATATAAATGGAAATTACCAATAATACCTTATTTATCCCAGTACATTACGTTATAACAAGTGATGCAATATCATAAAATTATATATGTCATACAGCAAACTATGCAGCAATATAGTACATGATATTAGGGCTCGATTACATGCTGATCTATTTGTAACTTAGTTTTAAGTATTAATGTCCCATGCATGTTTCCGTATATGTGTAGGGAAGCTTCTATACAACAACCATGTGATCGCAATCCACTTGTCAACCTTGTCAACTTTTTTTTTTAGGACAAGATAGACATTAAAGTGGACACCGACACATTATTCTTATCAATATCTTAGTATATTTAAATAGCAAATGTTCCAAAACATTATGATGCTCCAGTGGTCAACCTTGAGCTATCCAAGGAAGACAACAGTGGATGCACAATTTCATCGCTATTTATTAATGGGAATGACATTTATAATGCTAAAGTTTCTTTGTTGTTGTATAAAACCATTTCAAAATTAAATCGGTTGTGTAATAGATGTATAAAAATGCTATAATATATCCATGTAAGTGTATCATACCGGCAATGAAAGTAAATTTTTGTTGTACAGGGGAACAGAATTTCAAGTCTCAGTCTGCTCATTCCCTCCCTTTGTATAATAATTGTATCACTTGATTCGCTATTGATTTGTGATATTTAGTATGGTCATGTTCTAAAAAAAAAAAATTGCAAGAATAACTATGCACGGTATATATATATATATGTAAACGTATGATTTTATTAGTAATGACAAGTGCAATTTATAATATGGTTTATGGGAAACTATACGTTTTCTGTTGAGCTGATTTTTATTAATGACAGTGCTAGCTTTGATATAACTTTCTGCTATTGTCTTCATTAGCCATTGCTATTTCGTATTTTGGAAATATTATTACAACTTTGTATTTATATTGAACACTTCATGTGCAATTGTACGCCATATTATTATCATGTAAATGTTGCCTCATGGGTCTTATGACCTTCTGGTTGTTTATAAAATAAACTCTTGAAACTCTTGAAACTCTTGTGTTCTTCCTTATGGTTGGTATTCCTCGTGATGATATATATTCTTCGTGATGGTATTTGCTCCTCGAAGAGGTAACTTATCTTCATGATGGTAGGTGTTCCTCGTAATGATATATGTTCCTCATGACGGTAGGTGTTCCTCGAGATGATATATGTTCCTCGTGATGGTATGTGTTCCTCATGACGATATGTGTTCCTGGTGGTAGTATATCTTCTTTGTGATATAAGGTGTTCCTAGTGATAATATGTATTCCTCGTTATGGTATATGTTCTACGTGATTGTATGTGTACCTCTTGATGGTAAATGATAGAAAGTGTTCACCATGATGCAATATTATCTTCGTAATGATATGTGCTCTTCGTGATGGTTTATGCTGGTATGTGTTGCCCATGACTGTATGTGTTCCTCGAGATGGTATGGCATGTGTAAATCGAGATGGTATGTGTTCTCCGTGATGTTTGTTTTCGTGATTTGCATGTGTTGCGCTGTGATGGTATGTACTCCACATGATGCTATGTGTTCCCTTTGATTGCATACGTTCTCCGTTATGGTACGTGTTCTTCGTGACGCTATATGATGGTATGTATTTTTCGTGATAGTATATATTCCCCGAGATGGTAGGAGTTCCTCGCGGCGGAATGTTGTTCCCCAGATGGTATGTGTTCCTCGCAATGGAATGTGTTCTTTGTAATGGTATGCGTTCCCCGTGATGGTATGTTATTCCCAAGATGATTTGTGTTCCTTGCAATTGAATGTGTTTCTCGTGATGGCATGTATTCCCCGAGACGGTATGTGTTCCTCGAAATGAAATGTTTCCCGTGATGGTATGTTATTCCCGAGATGGTAAGTTACTCAAAATGGTATGTGTTCCTCGTGATGGTATGTTATTCCCGAAATGGAATGTGTTCGTCGAAATAGCATGTGTTCCTCGAAGTGGCATGTGTTATTCACGTAGAGATGGTATGTGTTTCTCGCGATAGCCTGTTATTCCCGTAATGGAATGTGTTCATTGTAATGGTAATGGTATTTATTCCCCGTGATGGTATGCGTTGAGTACGTGTAATTTCATTCGTCTTCGAGCTCCATTTAATTGTGCGATATTGTAAATTACTTGTTGAGAGTAAGGAATCTATGAATTACTGTCAGACGTGTAAATTGCGTATACAGTGCACAAGATTCAACTAATATTTTGAATTAATATGCATCTTTCTATAAATAGTAAATAACTGTACAGGCAATATAACAGAAAGCGTTTAGTGAATAAATATTACGTACAACAGAAGCTTAAAGTTAACGTTGTGAAAAAAGAAGAAGAAATACACACAAACATGCACGCGCAATTTAATAAGATAATACATTACGTGATAATTATGTTACTCGTGCAGGAATCAAATGGACGAAAAACGTATAAATATAGCAACAAAAAATTTCTGTTACCTTTCAGTTTCTTCTCGGAAGGAATTGAATCACCCTATAAAAGAAAATAAATGATGTATAATTGCATGGGGTATAATTGTACTGTAAAGCTATGGTTCGTATATTTATAGCTTTTAGGATAAAATCTTAAAACTTACCATGCTTAAAAACCTTTTCCACTTTGAAATCGCTTAAAATATACACGAATTACTCTTAACAAATCCTTAATTTATTCAACAAAATCTAAGTATAGCGGTGCAGTAAAATATATTAGTTTAAAATCAATCCGGTAAGCTCGGTCGTAAGTAATATGAATGTATATCGCGTTTATTTTACGAATTAATAATTGTTAAATCGAATTTCAGACCCTATAGAAATTCCCTGTCGCCTTCCATAACCAATGTTGCGCTTCATTTAAAGTCAAAGAGTCAATTCGGTCAATATCTAGAAGAAATCTTTAATATATACGCTTGTGGCATTTTGATCAATTTTAGTATGGAATATAAGACATTAATATTAGCGTTTAAGTGTTGACTTATTTAAAACATATTGAAATGATACCTTAGTTCTTTTGTAAAAAAAGAGTTTTTGAAAAAGGAATTTTTCATAAGTTTTCAGAATTTTAGTATCTGTAATATGGCCGTTTTCGACAATGTATTTAAATCTGATGATAGTACTAATTCCAGGACAGTACATTTATATATGAAAAAAAGTATTTTGAAGAGGTATTTCAAATTTATTTCAATAAAAATCTAAGCAAATACTCCCACGGATAATTTTAAATGTATGTTTTAATTTATTCATGAAAATGTATAAAGCGTAATTGCGCAAATCTTTGCATATTGGACCAAAGAAGTTTATAAATATTTGATTTCTTCTAAAGTTAATCCCATATGTAAAGAATTTCTGATATGAATGATAATTAAATCGAATAGCCCGGTTTCTTTTTTTTTTCAAGCTGATCTATCAATTGATATGTGTATTTTAGAGTGGTAGGGACTGAGGTTGTCTATATATATATGTAAATCCGCAAAGTAAATGCCTTTTTTTTTTAATTCGAATGTAGCCTTCTACAGAATTAATGTTATCCAAGAGTGCCTCCAGGCATTATCCCAAACGTTGATGGGTGCCTAGGTAGAAACACCAAAAAATTCGTACTAGCTGGACAGGTACCTTTGTATCAGCGGGATTTCGAACCCACAATAGCGAATGGTCATGTGATCCATAGTGAACGATCCTTACCACACGGTCAAGGAGGCCTTTGTTTGGTTTTCTTTATCATTTAATCACATTAAACTTTCTTCATATTTGTCTCTATTTTTATACTTACTTTCCATGTTTTAAATGACCCACGTTAATGTGTCCTACTGCTAGAACACGTGGACAATTAACACTGGTGTACTAAATTGTTAAAAATGAACAATCTGTTTTCTTTGCTATAACGCTGGTTCCAATCAATTTCAAGCGTTTCAAGTACATTTGTATCTTGGAAAGATCAGATAGAATTTTGAGCCAGCGGTCAATGGCGCGAATGTGTACTATCATTTATGTCTGTGACAGTTAAAAGTATGTATAGCATTAATTAATTAACATTTTATTTAGTTCACGAGATGCACGAATGAAACGAACACAATTAATCTGAATCTGTGGCGAGATACCTTACTCTCCAAAATCCAAAATGCGATACACGCGTGAAAAGGGTTTGTGTTTCATTAATCAAAAAATATACTGATTTCTGAAACGGTACATTGTCTGATGAAAAAGTTATTATTGTATTACCATAATTTCTATATCTTAATTTCTAATTTAGACAGTATGAACTCCAAAAATGACAGGTCAGTATGTTGAAATTTAGTTAAAAATATGGATGGTCATTTTGTTACTAGCTTCCACAGCAGGTACTCACAGACAACCTCCGCAAACTCCTAAATTGAATATAGTGTATATTGAATCAACATGGTATTTGTTTGTAGTTAGTGTTTGTACGATTTGATAAATATTTGGACAAACACGACTGCCAAAGTGCAGTGTTCTCACTATGGGTACGCCAAACCAATACTTCTTCTTCACGTTCAATATCGACTTTTAAAGTGAAATCCATTAATTATCCAGCATGTCAATATACTGTGGTAGGTTGAATGTTTATAACAAATTAAATTAGAAGGTTTCGTATGTGGCGTTGCTCTTGGCAATTTTCAGAAGCTATTTGTCAAAAACCAGTCTTAAATTTTTGCTATGGAAAGCCTCGTAATATAATAAATGTTGATAATTTCGGAAATGACTAATGGCAAATGCTAATTGCAGATTGATGAATTTTAAGCTAAAACAGAAATGAGAAACAGCGTTTATGCGTCCTCTCAAAGGACAGTAGCTTTTGTGTACAAAATAATCCAAGACTTGACTCTAGCGAGTAGTTACGGCCTTATGTTCACATGACCAATATACCATGATATTTCTCCTTACCAGTCTGACAGAAAGTAAAGGCTACATCCATTTACGTTAGATTTACACTGGGATACTGCTACTCCTATAAGTTGAATAATTTGACAATAGATTCTATGATCCAGTTTATTATAATTAGGTTGTTTTTTGTTGTTTTTGTTGTTGTTGAGCCTGCTTGAGATAAGCTCTATATACACAGTCTTCTAGTCGTTAAGTTAGAGAATGCGTGCATACGTCCGTCCGATCAAGTACACCAAGGTTCTAAGAGTTATACATTTCCGACAGCTAAAGCACACCAAACTTTTTAATTTTCAATTGACCATAACATTCACAGTGATTAAACGCACCCGACTTCTGGCTCATCACATGAACTTTTGGTCGATTTTTTTTTTTTGTGCGTCGGGGGGGTGGGGGGGAGCATAACATGCACTGTTTTGGTTGAAATTGGTAAAATATACCAGGCGTCCAAACTATGCTCAATTGTCTATACTATGCTCTGTTTTTGGTTTCTAATAATAAAATTACCAAGCTTCTAAATCACGTTCTTTGGACTATAACATGCATTCGTTTTGTTGTCAACGGTAAAACATACTAGATTTCAAAATTATGTTCCATGGACTGTAACATACATTGTTTTTTAAATGTTAATGGTAAGGCATATATAAGACTTCTAAAAGATGTGCTATAAGATGCAATGTTTTGGTTGCCAATGGTAAGACATGCCAGTCTTTGTTTTGGCTAAACATGGACTTTGTTGCCAGTTATAAAGCAGGCTTGCTGGCTATAACATGCTTGCTGGCTATAACATGCTTGCTGGCTATAACAGGCTTGCTGGCTATAACAGGCTTGCTGGCTATAACATGCTTGCTGGCTATAACATGCTTGCTGGCTATAACAGGCTTGCTGGCTATAACAGGCTTGCTGGCTATAACATGGACTTTGTTGCCAGTTATAAAGCAGGCTTGCTGGCTATAACATGGACTTGATTGTTAATGGAAGAGCATACCAAGCTTCTTAATTTTGTACAACAGGCTGTTATATGTACTGCTTTTGGCAGCCAATGGTATACCATGCTTCAATTTTTACATGTGCCACAAATGACATTGGTTGTCAACTGCAAAGCACAACACGCTTTCAAATAGTGTTCAAGTGGCTATAACATAGTGTTTTGGGTATCCAGTGGTAAAGCATACCGAGTATATACCATGGGTAATGTGCACTGTGATTTTGGTTGCCAGTTGTAAAATCTCTTACGGACATACACTGTTCTGGGTTGGCAATAGGAGTGATCGTGTTTGTAAACAAATCCATTGTATTTTCTATTTTTAGAACTGATAAGACAAAGACCGGGTGGGCCGACGCCGAGCGTCCATGTTTTTTGTAAACAGTGATGTTTTTCTAACGGCTTAAACTTTCTTAAAACACAAATAATATCAAAAAATTTTTGATCAATAGAAAGTGTATAAAACAAGCAATTTATTGATTACTTTTGATTATAAATTCGAAATTAAATGGATTAATTATGAACGCTTAACTTACAGTGTTTTTTCAAAATGTTTGGAGGATCGCTACGCCGCTATTAAAATCTTATGTCATTTAAAACGGATATTCATTTTAAAAAGATATTTAAATGGGAAAATATGAAAATCCTAAGCATTCCAAAACTTTTTTAATTTTTAAAATCCATAAATGAGCGAAAAAGTTATTAAAAATTAAAAATTCAGATCCCATACACAAACGGTGTAAAAACATTTGTTTTACCCACCACCAGATAAACAGGTATTTATGCGTGACGTAATGGCGATCTCTCCTATGGTAAAGCAAACTACATTCCCAACTACATTCCTTAATGTTCCTTCTGCTAGCATCTGTACATTTCTTTGAAATATTTTCAAGAAACCTGTTTCTATTACATACTCTATATTATGAAAGCTTTGCTCATGAATACCCATAAATATTAGATTATAAAATATTCAGCTCGTTATTCATTTATACAATAAAGAACCGCTAGAAATCGAAGACACGAGCACTTGATTCAATTCTCCTGTATGCAGAAATTAATTTTCACAGCATGGAGTCACTGAGCGTCAGTAAGGCTGGATAACCTGATCTAGGCCAAAACTTCATTAAAAACATTAATTAATATTGAATAAAATGTGGTCATTGGTGTTAGCGCTACGTTTTCATACATTTTATTCATTCAATGAAATGATAAGAAAGTTGCTTTCCAGATAAACTTAAAATAACAGACGTGTTTCTGTCACATTGACATTAAAGCTATGAAACGACACACATCCTCTGATAACGAAGATTTTTTGTAGTAAAATGTCTGTTTTCAACAGAGAGCAATAGAAAGTAACTTAACTAAACGAAGTAATTTCCATATTTTTCCATGAAAATTATAAAGTGTCGTTGCTGAGTTGTTCATGTGCACTCTCATATAAAGCGTATAGCTAAAATCCCCATAATAGAAATGAAATTCAATTATTGTACTAAAATTAATAAAATTTATGAAACTAAAAGGCGCACATATCCATGTGTACATCGCACTGGCATTGCTTGAATCTAGTCATACCTCTGAAATCCCTATACTCACGGGGGTAGAATCTGTACAGGGCACCGAGGTACAGAAATCAACGTGTATAATTATACTATTATAATACAGTCATAATATCCAAATTGATATTTTATCATTTTGATACAAAATACTATCGATTTACTTCTTTTTCACATTGCATTTTACTGCGTAACTAACTCAGCAGAGTGTTTTCTGTTGAATAAGTGTGTTTATTAAATCAGGTTCAGTCACATCTTTCTGTCACTGGTTAATACTAATTGAATGTACAGTGCTTTTAAATTTTAAAATTATTAATTTACCCATTTAACTGTCATTAGAGTTTCCGAGGTACTTAGCGGAATGCTTTCTCTGGATCCTCAGGTTCCATAATAGATATGTTTTCATAAGCTTTATAGTATAAAGCACAAACAAGCAGTATATCAAACGTATAGAGTTACACAGTCATTTTGTCTAATATGACTGTACTTTTATGGAAAACTGGTTATCTATTATCAATAGGTTTATACTGATCAATGGCTGTATAAATAGATATCTTATATTGTGAAAGTGAAACCATTGTTAAAGTAAGAAAATATCAATCACTCACCATTCTGCAGTTTTAGCCTTTATCAATTTGTTTGTCACACCGTTATTTCTTAAATATTCTCAAATGGACAACACAATTAAACTTTTAAAACCAAGCTTCCTGTACTGATGTTTGATTGGTGCATGTGACCTCTCGTGGCTCCATGACAACAACAGTCTGTTTACTTGTCGTCTGCTGTCGCCAATATATACAGAAGATGTTATTTCGCTACCCACCCGGAGATTTAATTTCAACGTCAGAAAAACACTTTCATTTTAAACTTCCACTTACTATTCAAGTGGGTAAAATGTCTAAATTTTACGATTTACAAATAAAAGCCTGATCGATATCTATAAAGATAACCTATTATATATGTAAAATACGACTTTTAGGGAGAAAAGAGATTACATCACAGTTGTCAAATGATTATGCCTACTTTACGAAGGGTAGGGTCTCTTGAAGTACGAACTTGGAACGGATCATTATTTATATTAATTTAGCAATTGATGGTATTTTACATAATGATGTGCCAAAACATCGCACTTATGACTGTAAGGAGAAGTACTTTCAATGCGGGTATTAAAACACTTAGCGCATCATAAGAATATAAGACTTCATTAAGTTTTTAGTTTTCAGGATATAACACCTGACACTTTAGTACATACAGAACGGATTTGATTTACAAGTAAAACAATTTCACAAAAAAGAGTAACCTTGTCATTTCAGTGACCCATCTTTAAATTTTAAGAGTTGAAATTTTCTATTTCAAAAGTCTCAATGGTTTTAAATCACTATTATACCTCTATGCCACATCGACGTATTATGGGCCTATAGCCGCTCTTAAGCTTTTGGAGACTATGAACAGACAATAAAGGAATATAAGCATCCGTCACACTTGAATGTCTTTTGGGTACATATAACGGGTAAAGTTCGTAAAATTTCTCTATTTATTTGTTTAGTTAACTTCTATTCACACAAGGTTGTCTATTATATGGGAGAAAATTCAATTAAAATATCCCCCACATGGACGGTATACTGATCATTGATTCAATAGTTTTGTATGATCTTTAAAAGTATAGTGAAGCACTTTTC